>NW_027185378.1:5759570-6508333 GCF_022577435.1 Embiotoca jacksoni | reverse complement strand
TCATACTATAGCATGTCTTCTAAAATATGATCAAAAAGTCAGTCTATAGCATGTCGTCTAAAATATGATCAAAAAGTCATACTATAGCATGTCGTCTAAAATATGATCAAAAAGTCATACTATAGCATGTCGTCTAAAATATGATCAAAAAGTCATACTATAGCATGTCGTCTTAACATGGACGTCAACTTAAAAAGGCAAAGATTCCAGTACATCCGCGCAAAAGCTGCCACGTGCAATTTCTAACACAAAAACAAACAAACAAACAAACAAACAAGGTAACTGGTAAACTCCACAATATTGCAATATTAGAGTGGTTTAATCGAAGATCTTTGGACTAAGGCATACAGTGATGGGAGTAAGCAAATATTTGGTCACTTCAGGATGTAAAACTTGTACTTTTGCCTCGTTTAGTGTCAAATCAAACTCCTGAGAAGAATCAAAAGCACTCGGTAAGACCATCATTCTGCGAGTCAAACACTAGTCCCTTCGCTCTGAACAAATTATATATCTTCTGCAATCACGGCTCACTTCGCCGAAATGCTAAAAAGCACATGCTGTAGTTGTTCAACACCAAAGTCGTGAACCAGATATCCAACTGCTTTTGAATCTCAAATCCCAAACTATAGCACCACCTATAAATATGATCAAAAAGTCATACTATAGCATGTCTTCTAAAATATGATCAAAAAGTCAGTCTATAGCATGTCGTCTAAAATATGATCAAAAAGTCATACTATAGTATGTCGTCTGAAATATGATCAAAAAGTCATACTATAACATGTCGTCTAAAATATGATTAAAAAGTCATACTATAGCATGTCGTATAAAATATGATCAAAAAGTCATACTATAGCATGTCGTCTGAAATGTGATCAAAAAGTCATACTATAGCATGTCGTCTGAAATATGATCAAAAAGTCATACTATAGTATGTCGTCTGAAATATGATCAAAAAGTCATACTAAAGCATGTCGTCTAAAATATGATCAAAAAGTCATACTATAGCATGTCGTCTAAAATATGATCAAAAAGTCATACTATAGCATGTCGTCTAAAATATGATCAAAAAGTCATACTATAGCATGTCGTCTGAAATATGATCAAAAAGTCATACTATAGCATGTCTTCTAAAATATGATCAAAAAGTCAGTCTATAGCATGTCGTCTAAAATATGATCAAAAAGTCATACTATAGCATGTCGTCTAAAATATGATCAAAAAGTCATACTATAGCATGTCGTCTAAAATATGATCAAAAAGTCATACTATAGCATGTCTTCTAAAATATGATCAAAAAGTCATACTATAGCATGTCGTCTGAAATATGATCAAAAAGTCATACTATAGCATGTCGTCTAAAATATGATCAAAAAGTCAGTCTATAGCATGTCGTCTAAAATATGATCAAAAAGTCATACTATAGCATGTCGTCTAAAATATGATCAAAAAGTCATACTATAGCATGTCGTCTGAAATATGATCAAAAAGTCATACTATAGCATGTCGTCTGAAATATGATCAAAAAGTCATACTATAGCATGTCGTCTGAAATATGATCAAAAAGTCATACTATAGCATGTCGTCTGAAATATGATCAAAAAGTCATACTATAGCATGTCGTCTGAAATATGATCAAAAAGTCATACTATAGAATGTCGTCTGAAATATGATCAAAAAGTCATACTATAGCATGTCATCTGAAATATGATCAAAAAGTCATGCTATAGCATGTCGTCTAAAATATGATCAAAAAGTCATACTATAGCATGTCGTCTGAAATATGATCAAAAAGTCATGCTATAGCATGTCGTCTAAAATATGATCAAAAAGTCATACTATAGCATGTCGTCTGAAATATGATCAAAAAGTCATACTATAGCATGTCGTCTAAAATATGATCAAAAAGTCATACTATAGCATGTCGTCTGAAATATGATCAAAAAGTCATACTATAGCATGTCGTCTGAAATATGATCAAAAAGTCATACTATAGCATGTCGTCTGAAATATGATCAAAAAGTCATACTATAGCATGTCGTCTGAAATATGATCAAAAAGTCATTCTATAGCATGTCGTCTGAAATATGATCAAAAAGTCATACTATAGCATGTCGTCTAAAATATGATCAAAAAGTCATACTATAGCATGTCGTCTGAAATATGATCAAAAAGTCATACTATAGCATGTCGTCTAAAATATGATCAAAAAGTCATACTATAGCATGTCGTCTAAAATATGACCAAAAAGTCATACTATAGCATGTCGTCTGAAATATGATCAAAAAGTCATACTATAGCATGTCGTCTGAAATATGATCAAAAAGTCATACTATAGCATGTCGTCTAAAATATGATCAAAAAGTCATACTATAGTATGTCGTCTAAAATATGACAAAAAGTCATAATATCGCATGTCGTCTGAAATATGACAAAAAAGTCATACTATAGCATGTCGTCTGAAATATGATCAAAAAGTCATACTATAGCATGTCGTCTAAAATATGATCAAAAAGTCATACTATAGCATGTCGTCTAAAATATGATCAAAAAGTCATACTATAGCATGTCGTCTGAAATATGATCAAAAAGTCATACTATAGCATGTCGTCTAAAATATGATCAAAAAGTCATACTATAGTATGTCGTCTGAAATATGATCAAAAAGTCATACTATAGTATGTCGTCTGAAATATGATCAAAAAGTCATACTAAAGCATGTCGTATAAAATATGATCAAAAAGTCATACTATAGCATGTCGTCTAAAATATGATTAAAAAGTCATACTATAGCATGTCGTCTGAAATATGATCAAAAAGTCATACTATAGCATGTCGTCTAAAATATGATCAAAAAGTCATTCTATAGCATGTCGTCTGAAATATGATCAAAAAGTCATACTAAAGCATGTCGTATAAAATATGATCAAAAAGTCATACTATAGTATGTCGTCTGAAATATGATCAAAAAGTCATACTAAAGCATGTCGTATAAAATATGATCAAAAAGTCATACTATAGCATGTCGTCTAAAATATGATTAAAAAGTCATACTATAGCATGTCGTCTGAAATATGATCAAAAAGTCATACTATAGCATGTCGTCTAAAATATGATCAAAAAGTCATTCTATAGCATGTCGTCTGAAATATGATCAAAAAGTCATACTAAAGCATGTCGTATAAAATATGATCAAAAAGTCATACTATAGCATGTCGTCTAAAATATGATTAAAAAGTCATACTATAGCATGTCATCTGAAATATGATCAAAAAGTCATGCTATAGCATGTCGTCTAAAATATGACCAAAAAGTCATACTATAGCATGTCGTCTAAAATATGACCAAAAAGTCATACTATAGCATGTCGTCTAAAATATGATCAAAAAGTCATTCTATAGCATGTCGTCTGAAATATGATCAAAAAGTCATACTAAAGCATGTCGTATAAAATATGATCAAAAAGTCATACTATAGTATGTCGTCTGAAATATGATCAAAAAGTCATACTAAAGCATGTCGTATAAAATATGATCAAAAAGTCATACTATAGCATGTCGTCTAAAATATGATTAAAAAGTCATACTATAGCATGTCGTCTGAAATATGATCAAAAAGTCATACTATAGCATGTCGTCTGAAATATGATCAAAAAGTCATTCTATAGCATGTCGTCTGAAATATGATCAAAAAGTCATACTAAAGCATGTCGTATAAAATATGATCAAAAAGTCATACTATAGCATGTCGTCTAAAATATGATTAAAAAGTCATACTATAGCATGTCGTCTGAAATATGATCAAAAAGTCATACTATAGCATGTCGTCTAAAATATGATCAAAAAGTCATTCTATAGCATGTCATCTAAAATATGATCAAAAAGTCATTCTATAACATGTCGTCCGAAATATGAAATCTAGACTTTTTGGTCATATTTTGGAGGACACGATACAGTTTTACATTTTGGTCATATTTCGGACGACATGCTCCAGTGTGACTTTTTGTCATATTTTAGACGACATACTATAAATATGACTTCCGTTTAAATTATGTCTGGCAACACAACAGTGCAGTTGTCAGCGTTGTCGTCTTACAGTCTAAAGGTCCGTGGTTCGATCCCCGCCTGGGACTTTCTATGTGGAATTTGCATGTTCCTGCATAGTAATAAGTAAATTTAAATATGTCATCCCAAATTTGGATGACAAACTTATGCATGTTATCATGCATATAGTCCATGATGTAAAACAAACATCATGTAGTCGTAATTGTGACAAAGTCACACTCCAAGCAAGAACATGCAATCCTCCACAGACAGAGTTCCAAGCCCCTGATCGAACCGAGTACTTCCTGACTGTGAGATGACAACTCTAGCAACTGCAAAGTTGTGCTGCCTCTACTGCATGTTCGTCTGACTTATATTACTTATATGACTTTTACACATTTTCTTGAAGAAAGCACGGTGGTGTAATGGTTAATGTTGTTGCCTCCCAGTCAGAAGGTTGCAGGTTCAATTCTTGCCCTTGCCGTTGGTTTTCATGTAGGATGTTAATGTCATCCTTTCCAGGGAGAGTCTCGAACCCAGAACCTTCTGCATGGGAGGCAACAGCACCAACCACTGCACCGTAGAACTCTCTTCCTTAACATGTTTAAAAGTTATATAAGTCATATAAGTCAGACAAGCATGCAAGAAAGTCTTTAAAAATGTTGAAGTTCCAAGCCAGCGTTGTCTTCTCACAATCAGGAGCTTCTGGGTTCGATAGGGGGTCTGGAACTTAGTGTGGACGATTGCATGTTCTTGCTTGAATGTAATGTTTAACATTATGGACAACACGCATAAGTTGGTCATCCACGTTACGGACGACAAACTTTACTTTCTGGTCATAAGTTAAGCAGGAATAAGCAATTCACGTGGAACGTCACAGGCAGGAATTGAACTCGGTACCTTTCTACTGAGAGGCAACACCTCTGACAGCTGCACCACTGTGTTAGCCTCCATAACTTCAACGGAAGTCATACTATAGTATGTTGTCTGAAATATGATCAAAAAGTCAAACTATAACATGTCGTCTAAAATATGATCAAAAAGTCATACTATCGAATGTCGTCTAAAATATGACAAAAAAGTCATACTATAGCATGTCGTCTAAAATGTGATCAAAAAGTCATACTATAGCATGTCGTCTAAAATATGATCAAAAAGTCATTCTATAGCATGTCGTTCAAAATATGATCAAAAAGTCATACTATAACATGTCGTCTAAAATATGATCAAAAAGTCATACTATAGCATGTCGTCTAAAATATGATCAAAAAGTCATTCTATAGCATGTCGTTCAAAATATGATAAAAAAGTCATACTATAGCATGTCGTTCAAAATATGATCAAAAAGTCATTCTATAGCATGTCGTCTAAAATATGATCAAAAAGTCATACTATAGCATGTCGTATAAAATATGATCAAAAAGTCATACTATAGCATGTCGTCTAAAACATGATCAAAAAGTCATACTATAGCATGTCGTATAAAAATATGACAAAAAAGTCATACTATAGCATGTCGTATAAAATATGACAAAAAAGTCATACTATAGCATGTCGTCTAAAATATGACAAAAAAGTCATACTATAGCATGTCGTCTAAAATATGATCAAAAAGTCATACTATAACATGTCGTCTAAAATATGATCAAAAAGTCATACTATAGTATGTCGTCTGAAATATGATCAAAAAGTCATACTAAAGCATGTCGTATAAAATATGATCAAAAAGTCATACTATAGCATGTCGTCTGAAATATGATCAAAAAGTCATACTATAGCATGTCGTCCTGAAATATGATCAAAAAGTCATACTAAAGCATATCGTATAAAATATGATCAAAAAGTCATACTATAGCATGTCGTCTAAAATATGATCAAAAAGTCATACTAAAGCATGTCGTATAAAATATGATCAAAAAGTCATACTATAGTATGTCGTCTGAAATATGATCAAAAAGTCATACTATAACATGTCGTCTAAAATATGATCAAAAAGTCATACTATAGCATGTCGTATAAAATATGATCAAAAAGTCATACTATAGCATGTCGTCTGAAATATGATCAAAAAGTCATACTATAACATGTCGTCTAAAATATGATCAAAAAGTCATACTATAGCATGTCGTATAAAATATGATCAAAAAGTCATACTATAGCATGTCGTCTGAAATATGATCAAAAAGTCATACTATAGCATGTCGTCTGAAATATGATCAAAAAGTCATACTATAGTATGTCGTCTGAAATATGATCAAAAAGTCATACTAAAGCATGTCGTATAAAATATGATCAAAAAGTCATACTATAGCATGTCGTCTAAAATATGATCAAAAAGTCATACTATAGCATGTCGTCTGAAATATGATCAAAAAGTCATACTATAGCATGTCGTCTAAAATATGATCAAAAAGTCATACTATAGCATGTCGTATAAAATATGATAAAAAAGTCATACTATAGCATGTCGTCTAAAATATGATAAAAAAGTCATACTATAGCATGTCGTCTAAAATATGATCAAAAAGTCATTCTATAGCATGTCGTCTAAAATATGATCAAAAAGTCATACTATAGCATGTCATCTAAAATATGATCAAAAAGTCATACTATAGCATGTCGTCTAAAATATGATAAACAAGTCATACTATAGCATGTCGTCTAAAATATGATCAAAAAGTCATACTATAGCATGTCGTCTAAAATATGATCAAAAAGTCATACTATAGCATGTCATCTAAAATATGATCAAAAAGTCATTCTATAACATGTCGTCCGAAATATGAAATCTAGACTTTTTGGTCATATTTTGGAGGACACGATACAGTTTTACATTTTGGTCATATTTCGGACGACATGCTCCAGTGTGACTTTTTGTCATATTTTAGACGACATACTATAAATATGACTTCCGTTTAAATTATGTCTGGCAACACAACAGTGCAGTTGTCAGCGTTGTCGTCTTACAGTCTAAAGGTCCGTGGTTCGATCCCCGCCTGGGACTTTCTATGTGGAATTTGCATGTTCCTGCATAGTAATAAGTAAATTTAATTATGTCATCCCAAATATGGATGACTATCTTATGCATGTTATCATGCATATAGTCCATGATGTAAAACAAACATCATGTAGTCGTAATTGTGACAAAGTCACACTCCAAGCAAGAACATGCAATCCTCCACAGACAGAGTTCCAAGCCCCTGATCGAACCGAGTACTTCCTGACTGTGAGATGACAACGCTAGCAACTGCAAAGTTGTGCTGCCTCTACTGCATGTTCGTCTGACTTATATTACTTATATGACTTTTACACATTTTCTTGAAGAAAGCATGGTGGTGTAATGGTTAACGTTGTTGCCTCCCAGTCAGAAGGTTGCAGGTTCAATTCTTGCCCTTGCCGGTGGTTTTCATGTAGGATGTTAATGTCATCCTTTCCAGGGAGAGTCTCGAACCCTGAACCTTCTGGATGGGAGGCAACAGCACAAACCACTGCACCGTAGAACGCTCTTCCTTAACATGTTTAAAAGTTATATAAGTCATATAAGTCAGACAAGCATGCAAGAAAGTCTTTAAAAATGTTGAAGTTCCAAGCCAGCGTTGTCTTCTCACAATCAGAAGCTTCTGGGTTCGATAGGGGGTCTGGAACTTAGTGTGGACGATTGCATGTTCTTGCTTGAATGTAATGTTTAACATTATGGACAACACGCATAAGTTGGTCATCCACGTTACGGACGACAAACTTTACTTTCTGGTCATAAGTTAAGCAGGAATAAGCAATTCACGTTGAACGTCACAGGCAGGAATTGAACTCGGTACCTTTCTACTGAGAGGCAACACCTCTGACAGCTGCACCACTGTGTTAGCCTCCATAACTTCAACGGAAGTCATACTATAATATGTTGTCTGAAATATGATCAAAAAGTCATACTATAGTATGTCGTCTAAAATATGACAAAAAAGTCATACTATAGCATGTCGTCTGAAATATGATCAAAAAGTCATACTATAGCATGTCGTCTAAAATATGATCAAAAAGTCATACTATAGCATGTCGTCTAAAATATGATCAAAAAGTCATACTATAGCATGTCGTATAAAATATGATCAAAAAGTCATTCTATAGCATGTCGTTCAAAATATGATCAAAAGGTCATACTATAGCATGTCGTCTGAAATATGATCAAAAAGTCATACTATAGTATGTCGTCTAAAATATGACAAAAAAGTCAAACTATAGCATGTCGTCTGAAATATGATCAAAAAGTCATACTATAGCATGTCGTCTAAAATATGATCAAAAAGTCATACTATAGCATGTCGTCTGAAATATGATCAAAAAGTCATACTATAGTATGTCGTCTAAAATATGACAAAAAAGTCATACTATAGCATGTCGTCTGAAATATGATCAAAAAGTCATACTATAGCATGTCGTCTAAAATATGATCAAAAAGTCATACTATAGCATGTCGTATAAAATATGATCAAAAAGTCATTCTATAGCATGTCGTTCAAAATATGATCAAAAAGTCATACTATAACATGTCGTCTAAAATATGATCAAAAAGTCATACTATAGCATGTCGTATAAAATATGATAAAAAAGTCATACTATAGCATGTCGTCTGAAATATGATCAAAAAGTCATACTATAGCATGTCGTATAAAATATGATAAAAAAGTCATACTATAGCATGTCGTCTAAAATATGATCAAAAAGTCATACTATAGCATGTCGTCCAAAATATGATCAAAAAGTCATTCTATAGCATGTCGTCTAAAATATGATCAAAAAGTCATACTATAGCATGTCGTCTGAAATATGATCAAAAAGTCATACTATAAGCAATGTCGTATAAAATATGATCAAAAAGTCATACTATAGCATGTCGTCTGAAATATGATCAAAAAAGTCATACTATAGCATGTCGTCTGAAATATGATCAAAAAGTCATACTATAGCATGTCGTCTGAAATATGATCAAAAAGTCATACTATAGCATGTCGTCTGAAATATGATCAAAAAGTCATACTATAGCATGTCGTCTAAAATATGATCAAAAAGTCATACTATAGCATGTCGTCTGAAATATGATCAAAAAGTCATACTATAGCATGTCGTCTAAAATATGATCAAAAAGTCATGCTATAGCATGTCGTCTGAAATATGATCAAAAAGTCATACTATAGCATGTCGTCTAAAATATGATCAAAAAGTCATACTATAGCATGTCGTCTAAAATATGATCAAAAAGTCATACTATAGCATGTCGTCTAAAATATGATCAAAAAGTCATACTATAGCATGTCGTCTAAAATATGATCAAAAAGTCATACTATAGCATGTCGTCTGAAATATGATCAAAAAGTCATACTATAGCATGTCGTCTGAAATATGATCAAAAAGTCATACTATAGCATGTCGTATAAAATATGATAAAAAAGTCATACTATAGCATGTCGTCTAAAATATGATCAAAAAGTCATACTATAGCATGTCGTCCAAAATATGATCAAAAAGTCATTCTATAGCATGTCGTCTAAAATATGATCAAAAAGTCATACTATAGCATGTCGTCTGAAATATGATCAAAAAGTCATACTATAGCATGTCGTATAAAATATGATCAAAAAGTCATACTATAGCATGTCGTCTGAAATATGATCAAAAAGTCATACTATAGCATGTCGTCTGAAATATGATCAAAAAGTCATACTATAGTATGTCGTCTGAAATATGATCAAAAAGTCATACTATAGCATGTCGTCTGAAATATGATCAAAAAGTCATACTATAGCATGTCGTCTGAAATATGATCAAAAAGTCATACTATAGCATGTCGTCTGAAATATGATCAAAAAGTCATTCTATAGCATGTCGTCTGAAATATGATCAAAAAGTCATACTATAGCATGTCGTCTAAAATATGATCAAAAAGTCATACTATAGCATGTCGTCTGAAATATGATCAAAAAGTCATACTATAGCATGTCGTCTAAAATATGATCAAAAAGTCATACTATAGCATGTCGTCTAAAATATGATCAAAAAGTCATACTATAGCATGTCGTCTAAAATATGATCAAAAAGTCATACTATAGCATGTCGTCTGAAATATGATCAAAAAGTCATACTATAGCATGTCGTCTGAAATATGATCAAAAAGTCATACTATAGCATGTCGTCTGAAATATGATCAAAAAGTCATACTATAGCATGTCGTCTGAAATATGATCAAAAAGTCATACTATAGCATGTCGTCTGAAATATGATCAAAAAGTCATACTATAGCATGTCGTCTGAAATATGATCAAAAAGTCATACTATAGCATGTCGTCTGAAATATGATCAAAAAGTCATACTATAGCATGTCGTCTGAAATATGATCAAAAAGTCATACTATAGCATGTCGTCTGAAATATGATCAAAAAGTCATACTATAGCATGTCGTCTGAAATATGATCAAAAAGTCATACTATAGCATGTCGTCTGAAATATGATCAAAAAGTCATACTATAGCATGTCGTCTGAAATATGATCAAAAAGTCATACTATAGCATGTCGTCTGAAATATGATCAAAAAGTCATACTATAGCATGTCGTCTGAAATATGATCAAAAAGTCATACTATAGTATGTCGTCTGAAATATGATCAAAAAGTCATTCTATAGCATGTCGTCTGAAATATGATCAAAAAGTCATACTATAGCATGTCGTCTAAAATATGATCAAAAAGTCATACTATAGCATGTCGTCTGAAATATGATCAAAAAGTCATACTATAGCATGTCGTCTGAAATATGATCAAAAAGTCATGCTATAGCATGTCGTCTAAAATATGATCAAAAAGTCATACTATAGCATGTCGTCTGAAATATGATCAAAAAGTCATACTATAGTATGTCGTCTAAAATATGACAAAAAGTCATAATATCGCATGTCGTCTGAAATATGATCAAAAAGTCATACTATAGCATGTCGTCTGAAATATGATCAAAAAGTCATACTATAGCATGTCGTCTGAAATATGATCAAAAAGTCATACTATAGTATGTCGTCTGAAATATGATCAAAAAGTCATACTATAGCATGTCGTCTGAAATATGATCAAAAAGTCATACTATAGCATGTCGTCTGAAATATGATCAAAAAGTCATACTATAGCATGTCGTCTGAAATATGATCAAAAAGTCATACTATAGCATGTCGTCTGAAATATGATCAAAAAGTCATACTATAGCATGTCGTCTGAAATATGATCAAAAAGTCATACTATAGCATGTCGTCTGAAATATGATCAAAAAGTCATACTATAGCATGTCGTCTGAAATATGATCAAAAAGTCATACTATAGTATGTCGTCTGAAATATGATCAAAAAGTCATTCTATAGCATGTCGTCTGAAATATGATCAAAAAGTCATACTATAGCATGTCGTCTAAAATATGATCAAAAAGTCATACTATAGCATGTCGTCTGAAATATGATCAAAAAGTCATACTATAGCATGTCGTCTGAAATATGATCAAAAAGTCATGCTATAGCATGTCGTCTAAAATATGATCAAAAAGTCATACTATAGCATGTCGTCTGAAATATGATCAAAAAGTCATACTATAGTATGTCGTCTAAAATATGACAAAAAGTCATAATATCGCATGTCGTCTGAAATATGATCAAAAAGTCATACTATAGTATGTCATCTAAAATATGATAAAAAGTCATACTATAGCATGTCGTCCTGAAATATGATCAAAAAGTCATACTATAGCATGTCGTATAAAATATGATCAAAAAGTCATACTATAGCATGTCGTATAAAATATGATAAAAAAGTCATACTATAGCATGTCGTCTGAAATATGATCAAAAAGTCATACTCTAGCATGTCGTCTAAAATATGATCAAAAAGTCATACTATAGCATGTCGTCTGAAATATGACAAAAAAGTCATACTATAGCATGTCGTCTGAAATATGATCAAAAAGTGATACTATAGTATGTCGTCTGAAATATGATCAAAAAGTCATACTATAACATGTCGTCTAAAATATGATTAAAAAGTCATACTATAGCATGTCGTATAAAATATGATCAAAAAGTCATTCTATAGCATGTCGTTCAAAATATGATCAAAAAGTCATACTATAACATGTCGTCTAAAATATGATCAAAAAGTCATACTATAACATGTCGTCCGAAATATGAAATCTAGACTTTTTGGTCATATTTTGGAGGACACGATACAGTTTTACATTTTGGTCATATTTCGGACGACATGCTCCAGTGTGACTTTTTGTCATATTTTAGACGACATACTATAAATATGACTTCCGTTTAAATTATGTCTGGCAACACAACAGTGCAGTTGTCAGCGTTGTCGTCTTACAGTCTAAAGGTCCGTGGTTCGATCCCCGCCTGGGACTTTCTATGTGGAATTTGCATGTTCCTGCATAGTAATAAGTAAATTTAAATATGTCATCCCAAATTTGGATGACAAACTTATGCATGTTATCATGCATATAGTCCATGATGTAAAACAAACATCATGTAGTCGTAATTGTGACAAAGTCACACTCCAAGCAAGAACATGCAATCCTCCACAGACAGAGTTCCAAGCCCCTGATCGAACCGAGTACTTCCTGACTGTGAGATGACAACGCTAGCAACTGCAAAGTTGTGCTGCCTCTACTGCATGTTCGTCTGACTTATATTACTTATATGACTTTTACACATTTTCTTGAAGAAAGCACGGTGGTGTAATGGTTAATGTTGTTGCCCTCCCAGTCAGAAGGTTGCAGGTTCAATTCTTGCCCTTGCCTTTGGTTTTCATGTAGGATGTTAATGTCATCCTTTCCAGGGAGAGTCTCGAACCCAGAACCTTCTGGATGGGAGGCAACAGCACCAACCACTGCACCGTAGAACTCTCTTCCTTAACATGTTTAAAAGTTATTTAAGTCATATAAGTCAGACAAGCATGCAAGAAAGTCTTTAAAAATGTTGAAGTTCCAAGCCAGCGTTGTCTTCTCACAATCAGAAGCTTCTGGGTTCGATAGGGGGTCTGGAACTTAGTGTGGACGATTGCATGTTCTTGCTTGAATGTAATGTTTAACATTATGGACAACACGCATAAGTTGGTCATCCACGTTACGGACGACAAACTTTACTTTCTGGTCATAAGTTAAGCAGGAATAAGCAATTCACGTGGAACGTCACAGGCAGGAATTGAACTCGGTACCTTTCTACTGAGAGGCAACACCTCTGACAGCTGCACCACTGTGTTAGCCTCCATAACTTCAACGGAAGTCATACTATAGTATGTTGTCTGAAATATGATCAAAAAGTCATACTATAGTATGTCGTCTAAAATATGACAAAAAAGTCATACTATAGCATGTCGTCTGAAATATGATCAAAAAGTCATACTATAGCATGTCGTCTAAAATATGATCAAAAAGTCATACTATAGCATGTCGTCTAAAATATGACAAAAAAGTCATACTATAGCATGTCGTTTGAAATATGATCAAAAAGTCATACTATAGCATGTCGTCTAAAATATGATCAAAAAGTCATACTATAGCATGTCGTATAAAATATGATCAAAAAGTCATTCTATAGCATGTCGTTCAAAATATGATCAAAAGGTCATACTATAGCATGTCGTCTGAAATATGATCAAAAAGTCATACTATAGCATGTCGTCTAAAATATGATCAAAAAGTCATACTATAGCATGTCGTCTGAAATATGATCAAAAAGTCATACTATAGTATGTCGTCTAAAATATGACAAAAAAGTCATACTATAGCATGTCGTCTAAAATATGATCAAAAAGTCATACTATAGCATGTCGTCTGAAATATGATCAAAAAGTCATACTATAGTATGTCGTCTAAAATATGACAAAAAAGTCATACTATAGCATGTCGTCTGAAATATGATCAAAAAGTCATACTATAGCATGTCGTCTAAAATATGATCAAAAAGTCATACTATAGCATGTCGTATAAAATATGATCAAAAAGTCATTCTATAGCATGTCGTTCAAAATATGATCAAAAAGTCATACTATAACATGTCGTCTAAAATATGATCAAAAAGTCATACTATAGCATGTCGTATAAAATATGATAAAAAAGTCATACTATAGCATGTCGTCTGAAATATGATCAAAAAGTCATACTATAGCATGTCGTATAAAATATGATAAAAAAGTCATACTATAGCATGTCGTCTAAAATATGATCAAAAAGTCATACTATAGCATGTCGTCCAAAATATGATCAAAAAGTCATTCTATAGCATGTCGTCTAAAATATGATCAAAAAGTCATACTATAGCATGTCGTCTAAAATATGATAAAAAAGTCATACTATAGCATGTCGTCTGAAATATGATCAAAAAGTCATACTATAGCATGTCGTATAAAATATGATAAAAAAGTCATACTATAGCATGTCGTCCAAAATATGATCAAAAAGTCATTCTATAGCATGTCGTCTAAAATATGATCAAAAAGTCATACTATAGCATGTCGTATAAAATATGATCAAAAAGTCATACTATAGCATGTCGTCCAAAATATGATCAAAAAGTCATTCTATAGCATGTCGTCTAAAATATGATCAAAAAGTCATACTATAGCATGTCGTATAAAATATGATAAAAAAGTCATACTATAGCATGTCGTCTGAAATATGATCAAAAAGTCATACTATAGCATGTCGTATAAAATATGATAAAAAAGTCATACTATAGCATGTCGTCTGAAATATGATCAAAAAGTCATACTATAGCATGTCGTCCAAAATATGATCAAAAAGTCATTCTATAGCATGTCGTCTAAAACATGATCAAAAAGTCATTCTATAGCATGTCGTCTAAAACATGATCAAAAAGTCATACTATAGCATGTCGTCTAAAATATGATCAAAAAGTCATACTATAGCATGTCGTCTAAAATATGATCAAAAAGTCATTCTATAGCATGTCGTCTAAAATATGATCAAAAAGTCATACTATAGCATGTCGTCTAAAATATGATCAAAAAGTCATACTATAGCATGTCGTCTAAAATATGATCAAAAAGTCATACTATAGCATGTCGTCTAAAATATGATCAAAAAGTCATACTATAGCATGTCGTCTAAAATATGATCAAAAAGTCATACTATAGCATGTCGTCTAAAATATGATCAAAAAGTCATACTATAGCATGTCGTCTAAAATATGATCAAAAAGTCATACTATAGCATGTCGTCTAAAATATGATCAAAAAGTCATACTATAGCATGTCGTCTGAAATATGATCAAAAAGTCATACTATAGCATGTCGTCTGAAATATGATCAAAAAGTCATACTATAGCATGTCGTCTGAAATATGATCAAAAAGTCATACTATAGCATGTCGTCTGAAATATGATCAAAAAGTCATACTATAGCATGTCGTCTGAAATATGATCAAAAAGTCATACTATAGCATGTCGTCTGAAATATGATCAAAAAGTCATTCTATAGCATGTCGTCTGAAATATGATCAAAAAGTCATACTATAGCATGTCGTCTAAAATATGATCAAAAAGTCATACTATAGCATGTCGTCTGAAATATGATCAAAAAGTCATGCTATAGCATGTCGTCTAAAATATGATCAAAAAGTCATGCTATAGCATGTCGTCTAAAATATGATCAAAAAGTCATACTATAGCATGTCGTCTAAAATATGATCAAAAAGTCATACTATAGCATGTCGTCTAAAATATGATCAAAAAGTCATACTATAGCATGTCGTCTAAAATATGATCAAAAAGTCATACTATAGCATGTCGTCTGAAATATGATCAAAAAGTCATACTATAGCATGTCGTCTGAAATATGATCAAAAAGTCATACTATAGCATGTCGTCTGAAATATGATCAAAAAGTCATACTATAGCATGTCGTCTGAAATATGATCAAAAAGTCATACTATAGCATGTCGTCTGAAATATGATCAAAAAGTCATACTATAGCATGTCGTCTGAAATATGATCAAAAAGTCATACTATAGCATGTCGTCTGAAATATGATCAAAAAGTCATACTATAGCATGTCGTCTGAAATATGATCAAAAAGTCATACTATAGCATGTCGTCTGAAATATGATCAAAAAGTCATACTATAGTATGTCGTCTGAAATATGATCAAAAAGTCATTCTATAGCATGTCGTCTGAAATATGATCAAAAAGTCATACTATAGCATGTCGTCTAAAATATGATCAAAAAGTCATACTATAGCATGTCGTCTGAAATATGATCAAAAAGTCATACTATAGCATGTCGTCTGAAATATGATCAAAAAGTCATGCTATAGCATGTCGTCTAAAATATGATCAAAAAGTCATACTATAGCATGTCGTCTGAAATATGATCAAAAAGTCATACTATAGTATGTCGTCTAAAATATGACAAAAAGTCATAATATCGCATGTCGTCTGAAATATGATCAAAAAGTCATACTATAGTATGTCGTCTAAAATATGATAAAAAGTCATACTATAGCATGTCGTCTGAAATATGATCAAAAAGTCATACTCTAGCATGTCGTCTAAAATATGATCAAAAAGTCATACTATAGCATGTCGTCTGAAATATGACAAAAAAGTCATACTATAGCATGTCGTCTGAAACATGATCAAAAAGTGATACTATAGTATGTCGTCTGAAATATGATCAAAAAGTCATACTATAACATGTCGTCTAAAATATGATTAAAAAGTCATACTATAGCATGTCGTATAAAATATGATCAAAAAGTCATTCTATAGCATGTCGTTCAAAATATGATCAAAAAGTCATACTATAACATGTCGTCTAAAATATGATCAAAAAGTCATACTATGGCATGTCGTATAAAATATGATCAAAAAGTCATACTATAGCATGTCGTCTGAAATATGATCAAAAAGTCATACTATAGTATGTCGTCTGAAATATGATCAAAAAGTCATACTATAGCATGTCGTCTGAAATATGATCAAAAAGTCATACTATAGTATGTCGTCTGAAATATGATCAAAAAGTCATACTAAAGCATGTCGTATAAAATATGATCAAAAAGTCATTCTATAGCATGTCGTCTAAAATATGATCAAAAAGTCATACTATAGCATGTCATCTAAAATATGATCAAAAAGTCATTCTATAACATGTCGTCCGAAATATGAAATCTAGACTTTTTGGTCATATTTTGGAGGACACGATACAGTTTTACATTTTGGTCATATTTCGGACGACATGCTCCAGTGTGACTTTTTGTCATATTTTAGACGACATACTATAAATATGACTTCCGTTTAAATTATGTCTGGCAACACAACAGTGCAGTTGTCAGCGTTGTCGTCTTACAGTCTAAAGGTCCGTGGTTCGATCCCCGCCTGGGACTTTCTATGTGGAATTTGCATGTTCCTGCATAGTAATAAGTAAATTTAAATATGTCATCCCAAATTTGGATGACAAACTTATGCATGTTATCATGCATATAGTCCATGATGTAAAACAAACATCATGTAGTCGTAATTGTGACAAAGTCACACTCCAAGCAAGAACATGCAATCCTCCACAGACAGAGTTCCAAGCCCCTGATCGAACCGAGTACTTCCTGACTGTGAGATGACAACGCTAGCAACTGCAAAGTTGTGCTGCCTCTACTGCATGTTCGTCTGACTTATATTACTTATATGACTTTTACACATTTTCTTGAAGAAAGCACGGTGGTGTAATGGTTAATGTTGTTGCCTCCCAGTCAGAAGGTTGCAGGTTCAATTCTTGCCCTTGCCGTTGGTTTTCATGTAGGATGTTAATGTCATCCTTTCCAGGGAGAGTCTCGAACCCAGAACCTTCTGGATGGGAGGCAACAGCACCAACCACTGCACCGTAGAACTCTCTTCCTTAACATGTTTAAAAGTTATATAAGTCATATAAGTCAGACAAGCATGCAAGAAAGTCTTTAAAAATGTTGAAGTTCCAAGCCAGCGTTGTCTTCTCACAATCAGGAGCTTCTGGGTTCGATAGGGGGTCTGGAACTTAGTGTGGACGATTGCATGTTCTTGCTTGAATGTAATGTTTAACATTATGGACAACACGCATAAGTTGGTCATCCACGTTACGGACGACAAACTTTACTTTCTGGTCATAAGTTAAGCAGGAATAAGCAATTCACGTGGAACGTCACAGGCAGGAATTGAACTCGGTACCTTTCTACTGAGAGGCAACACCTCTGACAGCTGCACCACTGTGTTAGCCTCCATAACTTCAACGGAAGTCATACTATAGTATGTTGTCTGAAATATGATCAAAAAGTCAAACTATAACATGTCGTCTAAAATATGATCAAAAAGTCATACTATCGAATGTCGTCTAAAATATGACAAAAAAGTCAAACTATAACATGTCGTCTAAAATATGATCAAAAAGTCATACTATAGTATGTCATCTAAAATATGACAAAAAAGTCATACTATAGCATGTCGTCTGAAATATGATCAAAAAGTCATACTATAGCATGTCGACTAAAATATGATCAAAAAGTCATACGATAGCATGTCGTCTAAAATATGATCAAAAAGTCATACTATAGCATGTCGTCTAAAATGTGATCAAAAAGTCATACTATAGCATGTCGTCTAAAATATGATCAAAAAGTCATTCTATAGCATGTCGTTCAAAATATGATCAAAAAGTCATACTATAACATGTCGTCTAAAATATGATCAAAAAGTCATACTATAGCATGTCGTCTAAAATATGATCAAAAAGTCATTCTATAGCATGTCGTTCAAAATATGATAAAAAAGTCATACTATAGCATGTCGTTCAAAATATGATCAAAAAGTCATTCTATAGCATGTCGTCTAAAATATGATCAAAAAGTCATACTATAGCATGTCGTATAAAATATGATCAAAAAGTCATACTATAGCATGTCGTCTAAAACATGATCAAAAAGTCATACTATAGCATGTCGTATAAAATATGACAAAAAAGTCATACTATAGCATGTCGTATAAAATATGACAAAAAAGTCATACTATAGCATGTCGTCTAAAATATGACAAAAAAGTCATACTATAGCATGTCGTCTAAAATATGATCAAAAAGTCATACTATAACATGTCGTCTAAAATATGATCAAAAAGTCATACTATAGTATGTCGTCTGAAATATGATCAAAAAGTCATACTATAGTATGTCGTCTGAAATATGATCAAAAAGTCATACTAAAGCATGTCGTATAAAATATGATCAAAAAGTCATACTATAGCATGTCGTCTGAAATATGATTAAAAAGTCATACTATAGCATGTCGTATAAAATATGATCAAAAAGTCATACTATAGCATGTCGTCTGAAATATGATCAAAAAGTCATACTATAGCATGTCGTCTGAAATATGATCAAAAAGTCATACTATAGTATGTCGTCTGAAATATGATCAAAAAGTCATACTATAGTATGTCGTCTGAAATATGATCAAAAAGTCATACTAAAGCATGTCGTGTAAAATATGATCAAAAAGTCATACTATAGCATGTCGTCTAAAATATGATCAAAAAGTCATACTATAGCATGTCGTCTAAAATATGATCAAAAAGTCATACTATAGCATGTCATCTAAAATATGATCAAAAAGTCATACTATAGCATGTCGTCTAAAATATGATAAAAAAGTCATACTATAGCATGTCGTCTAAAATATGATAAAAAAGTCATACTATAGCATGTCGTCTAAAATATGATAAAAAAGTCATACTATAGCATGTCGTCTAAAATATGATCAAAAAGTCATTCTATAGCATGTCGTCTAAAATATGATCAAAAAGTCATACTATAGCATGTCATCTAAAATATGATCAAAAAGTCATTCTATAACATGTCGTCCGAAATATGAAATCTAGACTTTTTGGTCATATTTTGGAGGACACGATACAGTTTTACATTTTGGTCATATTTCGGACGACATGCTCCAGTGTGACTTTTTGTCATATTTTAGACGACATACTATAAATATGACTTCCGTTTAAATTATGTCTGGCAACACAACAGTGCAGTTGTCAGCGTTGTCGTCTTACAGTCTAAAGGTCCGTGGTTCGATCCCCGCCTGGGACTTTCTATGTGGAATTTGCATGTTCCTGCATAGTAATAAGTAAATTTAATTATGTCATCCCAAATATGGATGACTATCTTATGCATGTTATCATGCATATAGTCCATGATGTAAAACAAACATCATGTAGTCGTAATTGTGACAAAGTCACACTCCAAGCAAGAACATGCAATCCTCCACAGACAGAGTTCCAAGCCCCTGATCGAACCGAGTACTTCCTGACTGTGAGATGACAACGCTAGCAACTGCAAAGTTGTGCTGCCTCTACTGCATGTTCGTCTGACTTATATTACTTATATGACTTTTACACATTTTCTTGAAGAAAGCATGGTGGTGTAATGGTTAATGTTGTTGCCTCCCAGTCAGAAGGTTGCAGGTTCAATTCTTGCCCTTGCCGGTGGTTTTCATGTAGGATGTTAATGTCATCCTTTCCAGGGAGAGTCTCGAACCCAGAACCTTCTGGATGGGAGGCAACAGCACAAACCACTGCACCGTAGAACTCTCTTCCTTAACATGTTTAAAAGTTATATAAGTCATATAAGTCAGACAAGCATGCAAGAAAGTCTTTAAAAATGTTGAAGTTCCAAGCCAGCGTTGTCTTCTCACAATCAGAAGCTTCTGGGTTCGATAGGGGGTCTGGAACTTAGTGTGGACGATTGCATGTTCTTGCTTGAATGTAATGTTTAACATTATGGACAACACGCATAAGTTGGTCATCCACGTTACGGACGACAAACTTTACTTTCTGGTCATAAGTTAAGCAGGAATAAGCAATTCACGTGGAACGTCACAGGCAGGAATTGAACTCGGTACCTTTCTACTGAGAGGCAACACCTCTGACAGCTGCACCACTGTGTTAGCCTCCATAACTTCAACGGAAGTCATACTATAGTATGTTGTCTGAAATATGATCAAAAAGTCATACTATAGCATGTCGTCTAAAATATGACAAAAAAGTCATACTATAGCATGTCGTCTGAAATATGATCAAAAAGTCATACTATAGTATGTCGTCTAAAATATGACAAAAAAGTCATACTATAGCATGTCGTCTGAAATATGATCAAAAAGTCATACTATAGCATGTCGTCTAAAATATGATCAAAAAGTCATACTATAGCATGTCGTCTAAAATATGACAAAAAAGTCATACTATAGCATGTCGTCTGAAATATGATCAAAAAGTCATACTATAGCATGTCGTCTAAAATATGATCAAAAAGTCATACTATAGCATGTCGTATAAAATATGATCAAAAAGTCATTCTATAGCATGTCGTCTAAAATATGATCAAAAGGTCATACTATAGCATGTCGTCTGAAATATGATCAAAAAGTCATACTATAGTATGTCGTCTAAAATATGACAAAAAAGTCATACTATAGCATGTCGTCTGAAATATGATCAAAAAGTCATACTATAGCATGTCGTCTAAAATATGATCAAAAAGTCATACTATAGCATGTCGTATAAAATATGATCAAAAAGTCATTCTATAGCATGTCGTTCAAAATATGATCAAAAAGTCATACTATAACATGTCGTCTAAAATATGATCAAAAAGTCATACTATAGCATGTCGTATAAAATATGATAAAAAAGTCATACTATAGCATGTCGTCTGAAATATGATCAAAAAGTCATACTATAGCATGTCGTATAAAATATGATAAAAAAGTCATACTATAGCATGTCGTCTAAAATATGATCAAAAAGTCATACTATAGCATGTCGTCCAAAATATGATCAAAAAGTCATTCTATAGCATGTCGTCTAAAATATGATCAAAAAGTCATACTATAGCATGTCGTCTGAAATATGATCAAAAAGTCATACTATAGCATGTCGTCTGAAATATGATCAAAAAGTCATACTATAGCATGTCGTCTGAAATATGATAAAAAAGTCATACTATAGCATGTCGTCTGAAATATGATCAAAAAGTCATTCTATAGCATGTCGTCTGAAATATGATCAAAAAGTCATACTATAGCATGTCGTATAAAATATGATAAAAAAGTCATACTATAGCATGTCGTCTAAAATATGATCAAAAAGTCATACTATAGCATGTCGTCCAAAATATGATCAAAAAGTCATACTATAGCATGTCGTCCAAAATATGATCAAAAAGTCATACTATAGCATGTCGTCTAAAATATGATAAAAAAAGTCATACTATAGTATGTCGTCTAAAACATGATCAAAAAGTCATACTATAGCATGTCGGATAAAATATGATCAAAAAGTCATACTATAGCATGTCGTCTAAAAGATGATCAAAAAGTCATACTATAGCATGTCATCTAAAATATGATCAAAAAGTCATACTATAGCATGTCGTCTAAAATATGATCAAAAAGTCATACTATAGCATGTCGTCTAAAATATGATCAAAAAGTCATTCTATAGCATGTCGTCTAAAATATGACCAAAAAGTCATACTATAGCATGTCATCTAAAATATGATCAAAAAGTCATACTATAGCATGTGGTCTAAAATATGATCAAAAAGTCATACTATAGCATGTCGTCTAAAATATGATCAAAAAGTCATACTATAGCATGTCGTCTAAAATATGACCAAAAAGTCATACTATAGCATGTCATCTAAAATATGATCAAAAAGTCATACTATAGCATGTGGTCTAAAATATGATCAAAAAGTCATACTATAGCATGTCGTCTAAAATATGATCAAAAAGTCATACTATAGCATGTCGTCTAAAATATGACTAAAATGTCATACTATAGCATGTCGTCTAAAATATGATCAAAAAGTCATACTATAGCATGTCGTCTAAAATATGATCAAAAAGTCATACTATAGCATGTCGTCCAAAATATGATCAAAAAGTCATACTATAGCATGTCGTCTAAAATATGATAAAAAAAAGTCATACTATAGTATGTCGTCTAAAACATGATCAAAAAGTCATACTATAGCATGTCGGATAAAATATGATCAAAAAGTCATACTATAGCATGTCGTCTAAAATATGATCAAAAAGTCATACTATAGCATGTCATCTAAAATATGATCAAAAAGTCATACTATAGCATGTCGTCTAAAATATGATCAAAAAGTCATACTATAGCATGTCGTCTAAAATATGATCAAAAAGTCATTCTATAGCATGTCGTCTAAAATATGACCAAAAAGTCATACTATAGCATGTCGTCTAAAATATGATCAAAAAGTCATACTATAGCATGTGGTCTAAAATATGATCAAAAAGTCATACTATAGCATGTCGTCTAAAATATGATCAAAAAGTCATACTATAGCATGTCGTCTAAAATATGACCAAAAAGTCACACTATAGCATGTCGTCTAAAATATGATCAAAAAGTCATTCTATAGCATGTCGTCTAAAATATGATCAAAAAGTCATTCTATAGCATGTCGTCTGAAATATGATCAAAAAGTCATACTATAGCATGTCGTCTAAAATATGATCAAAAAGTCATTCTATAGCATGTCGTCTGAAATATGATCAAAAAGTCATACTATAGTATGTCGTCTAAAATATGATCAAAAAGTCATACTATAGTATGTCGTCTAAAATATGATCAAAAAGTCATACTATAGTATGTCGTCTAAAATATGATCAAAAAGTCATACTATAGCATGTCATCTAAAATATGATTAAAAAGTCATACTATAGCATGTCATCTAAAATATGATCAAAAAGTCATACTATAGCATGTCGTCTAAAATATGATCAAAAAGTCATACTATAGTATGTCGTCTAAAATATGACCAAAAAGTCATACTATAGCATGTCATCTAAAATATGATCAAAAAGTCATACTATAGCATGTCGTCTAAAATATGATCAAAAAGTCATTCTATAGCATGTCGTCTAAAATATGACCAAAAAGTCATACTATAGCATGTCATCTAAAATATGATCAAAAAGTCATACTATAGCATGTGGTCTAAAATATGATCAAAAAGTCATACTATAGCATGTCGTCTAAAATATGACCAAAAAGTCACACTATAGCATGTCGTCTAAAATATGATCAAAAAGTCATTCTATAGCATGTCGTCTAAAATATGATCAAAAAGTCATTCTATAGCATGTCGTCTGAAATATGATCAAAAAGTCATACTATAGTATGTCGTCTGAAATATGATCAAAAAGTCATACTATAGCATGTCGTCTGAAATATGATCAAAAAGTCATACTATAGCATGTCGTCTAAAATATGATCAAAAAGTCATTCTATAGCATGTCGTCTAAAATATGATAAAAAAAGTCATACTATAGCATGTCGTCTAAAATATGATAAAAAAGTCATACTATAGTATGTCGTCTAAAATATGATCAAAAAGTCATACTATAGTATGTCGTATAAAATATGATCAAAAAGTCATTCTATAGCATGTCGTCTAAAATATGATCAAAAAGTCATACTATAGCATGTCGTCTGAAATATGATCAAAAAGTCATACTATAACATGTCGTCTAAAATATGATCAAAAAGTCATACTATAGCATGTCGTCTAAAATATGATCAAAAAGTCATACTATAGCATGTCGTATAAAATATGATAAAAAAGTCATACTATAGCATGTCGTATAAAATATGATCAAAAAGTCATACTATAGCATGTCGTTCAAAATATGATCAAAAAGTCATACTATAGCATGTCGTTCAAAATATGACCAAAAAGTCATACTATAGCATGTCGTCTAAAATATGATCAAAAAGTCATACTATAGCATGTCGTCTGAAATATGATCAAAAAGTCATACTATAGCATGTCGTCTAAAATATGATCAAAAAGTCATACTATAGCATGTCGTCTGAAATATGATCAAAAAGTCATACTATAGCATGTCGTCTGAAATATGATCAAAAAGTCATACTATAGCATGTCGTTCAAAATATGACCAAAAAGTCATACTATAGCATGTCGTCTGAAATATGATCAAAAAGTCATACTATAGCATGTCGTCTGAAATATGATCAAAAAGTCATACTATAGCATGTCGTCTAAAATATGATCAAAAAGTCATACTATAGCATGTCGTCTAAAATATGATCAAAAAGTCATAATATAGCCTGTCGTCTCAAATATGATCAAAAAGTCATACTATAGCATGTCGTCTAAAATATGATCAAAAAGTCATACTATAGTATGTCGTCTAAAATATGATCAAAAAGTCATAATATAGCATGTCGTATAAAATATGATCAAAAAGTCATACTATAGCATGTCGTTCAAAATATGATCAAAAAGTCATACTATAGCATGTCGTTCAAAATATGACCAAAAAGTCATACTATAGCATGTCGTTCAAAATATGACCAAAAAGTCATACTATAGCATGTCGTTCAAAATATGACCAAAAAGTCATACTATAGCATGTCGTCTAAAATATGATCAAAAAGTCATACTATAGCATGTTGTCTGAAATATGATCAAAAAGTCATACTATAGCATGTCATCTAAAATATGACAAAAAAGTCATACTATAGCATGTTGTCTAAAATATGATCAAAAAGTCATACTATAGCATGTCGTATAAATTATGATCAAAAAGTCATACTATAGCATGTCGTCTGAAATATGATCAAAAAGTCATACTATAGCATGTCGTCTAAAATATGATCAAAAAGTCATTCTATAGCATGTCGTCTAAAATATGATCAAAAAGTCATACTATAGCATGTCGTCTGAAATATGATCAAAAAGTCATACTATAGCATGTCGTCTAAAATATGATCAAAAAGTCATACTATAGCATGTCTTCTAAAATATGATCAAAAAGTCATACTATAGCATGTCGTCTAAAATATGATCAAAAAGTCATTCTATAGCATGTCGTCTAAAATATGATCAAAAAGTCATACTATAGCATGTCGTCTAAAATATGATCAAAAAGTCATTCTATAGCATGTCGTCTAAAATATGATCAAAAAGTCATACTATAGCATGTCGTCTAAAATATGACAAAAAAGTCATACTATAGCATGTCGTCTAAAATATGATAAAAAAGTCATACTATAGTATGTCGTCTAAAATATGATCAAAAAGTCATACTATAGCATGTCGTCTAAAATATGATCAAAAAGTCATACTATAGCATGTCGTCTGAAATATGATCAAAAAGTCATACTATAGTATGTCGTCTAAAATATGACAAAAAAGTCATACTATAGCATGTCGTCTGAAATATGATCAAAAAGTCATACTATAGCATGTCGTCTAAAATATGATCAAAAAGTCATTCTATAGCATGTCGTCTAAAATATGATCAAAAAGTCATTCTATAACATGTCGTCTAAAATATGAAATCTTAACTTTTTGGTCATATTTTGGAGGACACGATATAGTTTTACATTTTCGTCATATTTCGGACAACATGCTCCAGTGTGACTTTTTGTCATATTTTAGACGACATACTATAAATATGACTTCCGTTTAAATTATGTCTGGCAACACAACAGTGCAGTTGTCAGCGTTGTCGTCTTACAGTCTAAAGGTCCGTGGTTCGATCCCCGCCTGGGACTTTCTATGTGGAATTTGCATGTTCCTGCATAGTAATAAGTAAATTTAATTATGTCATCCCAAATTTGGATGACAAACTTATGCATGTTATCATGCATATAGTCCATGATATAAAACAAACATCATGTTGTCGTAATTGTGACAAAGTCACACTCCAAGCAAGAACATGCAATCCTCCACAGACAGAGTTCCAAGCCCCTGATCGAACCGAGTACTTCCTGACTGTGAGATGACAACGCTAGCAACTGCAAAGTTGTGCTGCCTCTACTGCATGTTCGTCTGACTTATATTACTTATATGACTTTTACACATTTTCTTGAAGAAAGCACGGTGGTGTAATGGTTAATGTTGTTGCCTCCCAGTCAGAAGGTTGCAGGTTCAATTCTTGCCCTTGCCGTTGGTTTTCATGTAGGATGTTAATGTCATCCTTTCCAGGGAGAGTCTCGAACCCAGAACCTTCTGGATGGGAGGCAACAGCACCAACCACTGCACCGTAGAACTCTCTTCCTTAACATGTTTAAAAGTTATATAAGTCATATAAGTCAGACAAGCATGCAAGAAAGTCTTTAAAAATGTTGAAGTTCCAAGCCAGCGTTGTCTTCTCACAATCAGGAGCTTCTGGGTTCGATAGGGGGTCTGGAACTTAGTGTGGAGGATTGCATGTTCTTGCTTGAATGTAATGTTTAACATTATGGACAACACGCATAAGTTGGTCATCCACGTTACGGACGACAAACTTTACTTTCTGGTCATAAGTTAAGCAGGAATAAGCAATTCACGTGGAACGTCACAGGCAGGAATTGAACTCGGTACCTTTCTACTGAGAGGCAACACCTCTGACAGCTGCACCACTGTGTTAGCCTCCATAACTTCAACGGAAGTCATACTATAGTATGTTGTCTGAAATATGATCAAAAAGTCATACTATAGCATGTCGTCTAAAATATGATCAAAAAGTCATACTATAACATGTCGTCTAAAATATGATCAAAAAGTCATACTATAGTATGTCGTCTAAAATATGATTAAAAAGTCACACTATAGTATGTTGTCTGAAATATGATCAAAAAGTCATACTATAGTATTTTTATCATATTTTAGACGACATACTATAGTATGACTTTTATTTATCATATTTTAGATGACATGCTATAGTATGACTTTTTTATCATATTTTGGACGACATGCTATAGTATGACTTTTTGATCATATTTTGGACGACATGCTATAGTATGACTTTTTGATCATATTTTAGACGACATGCTATAGTATGACTTTTTGATCATATTTTAGACGACATGCTGTAGTATGACTTTTTGATCATATTTTAGACGACATACTATAGTGTGACTTTTTAATCATATTTTAGACGACATACTATAGTGTGACTTTTTAATCATATCTTATACGACATGCTATAGCATGACTTTTTGATCATATTTTAGACGACATGCTATAGTATGACTTTTTAATCATATTTTAGACGACATACTATAGTGTGACTTTTTAATCATATCTTATACGACATGCTATAGCATGACTTTTTGATCATATTTTAGACGACATGTTATAGTATGACTTTTTGATCATATTTTAGACGACATACTATAGTGTGACTTTTTAATCATATTTTAGACGACATACTATAGTGTGACTTTTTAATCATATCTTATACGACATGCTATAGCATGACTTTTTGATCATATTTTAGACGACATGCTATAGCATGACTTTTTGATCATATTTTGGACGACATGCTATAGTATGACTTTTTGATCATATTTTAGACGACATGCTATAGTATGACTTTTTGATCATATTTTGGACGACATGCTATAGTATGACTTTTTGATCATATTTTAGACGACATGCTATAGTATGACTTTTTTGTCATATTTTAGACGACATACTATAGTATGACTTTTTGATCATATTTTAGACGACATGCTATAGT
This sequence comes from Embiotoca jacksoni, assembly GCF_022577435.1. NCBI lineage: Eukaryota > Metazoa > Chordata > Actinopteri > Embiotocidae > Embiotoca > Embiotoca jacksoni. The sequence goes on along the minus strand of NW_027185378.1, from coordinate 6,479,660 downwards.
ATGACTTTTTGATCATATTTTGGACGACATGCTATAGTATGACTTTTTGATCATATTTTAGACGACATGCTATAGTATGACTTTTTGATCATATTTTGGACGACATGCTATAGTATGACTTTTTTGTCATATTTTAGACGACATTCTATAGTATGACTTTTTGATCATATTTTAGACGACATGCTATAGTATGACTTTTTTGTCATATTTTAGACGACATGCTATAGTATGACTTTTTGATCATATTTTAGACGACATACTATAGTGTGACTTTTTAATCATATTTTAGACGACATACTATAGTATGACTTTTTGATCATATTTTAGACGACATGCTATAGTATGACTTTTTGATCATATTTTGGACGACATGCTATAGTATGACTTTTTTGTCATATTTTAGACGACATGCTATAGTATGACTTTTTGATCATATTTTAGACGACATACTATAGTGTGACTTTTTAATCATATTTTAGACGACATACTATAGTGTGACTTTTTAATCATATTTTAGACGACATACTATAGTGTGACTTTTTAATCATATTTTAGACGACATGCTATAGTATGACTTTTTAATCATATTTTAGACGACATGCTATAGTATGACTTTTTAATCATATTTTAGACGACATGCTATAGTATGACTTTTTGATCATATTTTATACGACATGCTATAGTATGACTTTTTAATCATATTTTAGACGACATGCTATAGTATGACTTTTTGATCATATTTTAGACGACATGCTATAGTATTACTTTTTAATCATATTTTAGACGACATGCTATAGTATGACTTTTTGATCATATTTTAGACGACATGCTATAGTATGACTTTTTGATCATATTTTAGACGACATACTATAGTGTGACTTTTTAATCATATTTTAGACGACATACTATAGTGTGACTTTTTAATCATATTTTAGACGACATGCTATAGTATGACTTTTTGATCATATTTTAGACGACATGCTATAGTATGACTTTTTGATCATATTTTAGACGACATGCTATACTATGACTTTTTTGTCATATTTTAGACGACATGCTATAGTATGACTTTTTTGTCATATTTTAGACGACATGCTATAGTATGACTTTTTAATCATATTTTAGACGACATGCTATAGTATGACTTTTTTGTCATATTTTAGACGACATGCTATAGTATGACTTTTTTGTCATATTTTAGACGACATGCTATAGTATGACTTTTTTGATCATATTTTAGACGACATGCTATAGTATGACTTTTTTGTCATATTTTAGACGACATGCTATAGTATGACTTTTTTGTCATATTTTAGACGACATGCTATAGTATGACTTTTTTGTCATATTTTAGACGACATGCTATAGTATGACTTTTTTGTCATATTTTAGACGACATGCTATAGTATGACTTTTTTGTCATATTTTAGACGACATGCTATACTATGACTTTTTTGTCATATTTTAGACGACATGCTATAGTATGACTTTTTTTTTTTATCATATTTTAGACGACATGCTATAGTATGACTTTTTTGTCATATTTTGGACGACATGAATTACTCTTTTAACATAATTTGGACGACCTTTTTTTTCTCGTAATTTTCGGACAACATGCTATCATATGACTGTCGTGTTGGACGATTGTTTTTTTTCCCAACTGTAATCACCAATCCTCTTTCAATTCTTTCGATTAACACTGTCTCGACCCCAAGCAGAGCAGCATTGACACAAATTCAGCTATTTATTATATAGTAATTTATTAATTTTGGCGAACGTCTTCTGAAGGGCAATGTACAGCTTTTGCCAGAGCCATAGTACAATACTTTATAATTACAACATTTACAGGTGCAGTTTATTTTTCACATCAAACGACAGAGATGAGCTGCGAGGAGAACACAGAGTGAATGCAGTTAAACACAGGCACTGGAGACAAAGCAAAGAGGTTTTCATTAGCCAATATTGAAGTTGCTCGTTGAGTTTGCCGACAGAACTGCATTTATCTTAACCACTGTGCATCATGACACGTACATGACAGCTCATCATCTCTTTACAGCAGATGGACTGATAGGACCTTCAAATACTGTCAAGCAGAAGCATCAAAAAATATCATCATTCATAAATATCAACACGCTCATGGTATCATTTGATAGATATATTGGATGTAAGTGTGTATAAACTGAAAAAAGCAGACTAGTGTTAACACCATGTGTTTGAAAAAGAGTGAGTCAGACTGATCCTGGGTTTCATTCACATGTGGAGCAAAAGCAGTTCGTATTTCAACTTTTCCGTCTGACTCATTTGTATTCCACAACAGACATCTTGTAATAGAAAAGATAAAATATGCAAATTTTGGAACGTGGAGTGCTTCAAGATGACAATTTGAAGGTTAAGATTGATTCAGCAATATCCACTGTTTCTATATCCAGACAGGAAGGGGAAAGAAAAATCTTTTAACAAGAAAAGAATTAATAAGAGGTTACTGACGAAGCCATCAGTAACGAAAAGCCTCATCTCCACTGTCTCAAAGCTCTCTTTCAACTGAGTGGAGCTGGGAACAAAATAGGAGTTCAAAGAGCATTTCAATGGGACCATGGGCGACGAGTTACTTCAAATCGTCTGCAGTAACACAAAGCCCAACTCCTAAATGTTGCTGAGCTGGCTTGTCTTCAGTTGGTTATATTCTTTTGTAAAATAATCCCTCCCAGCAGCATCATTGCTTTGTTTATCCATCTATTCCACCCTAAAAGGACATTAATGATTACCTGCATCAGTGTTTGGAGTCTGTTGCAGCTGAGAGAAACCAAAAGTGAAAACCACCAGTTGATGTGAAATGAATTTGTTTGGGTTTGAAAAAGGATGTTCATTAATAATTTATAGAACCACTCCCAAATAATAAATAAACAAATGAATAAATAAACAAGCAGGCAAGCAAATATCAACAAACACATTTTTCCCAGTATTTTTTTTTTGTTTTTTTGTATAAATGTCTCTGGTAATCCAGTGTTCGAATTCTGTGATGTTCTTGAAAAATTGTCTGATGCAAGTTTATTCACCGCACTGCTCTCTTCCCAAAAGGAGAAGTAACAGCGTGAGGGCTCTGCAGTAGGACTGACACGTGTGGCTGGCAGATGCAGTCAAACAGGTGACCAAAGTTTGTGAGTCAAAATCTTAAATCTGGCAACATCTTGAGCTTTTATCCTCCTGACAGTCTATTCTGACAGACCAGAAGCAGAACACGTGGCCAGAGATGCTTCTGGTCACAAACAACATGAAAAGCCTTCCTGTGATTCTCTCTCAGTTTTCTCTCTCCGTCCTGATCCCTCCAGCGTTGAAAAAATACAATTTTTTTTTTTTAAACTCTGAAAACTAGCCTTTACTCTACATTTTACTTCCAACAGCTTTTTAGTTCCGTGCTGTGCTTTAGCATCCGTTGGGGATTTGAACACACCTCCAATGTTCTCATGTAAAAAGCCTGTTTCATAGAGATGGGTTCTCTTTGAAGGAGAGGGTGGGACAGTGGGGGAGGTGAAAAGTGGTCTCTGTCCTTGCACAGTGTGTCTTGCTATGTGCTCTGAACACACTGTCTCCAAAGACAGGGCCTGAAAAAAACCCCAAAAAACACCAGCAGTACAGATATTCGGGCTAAAGCACGGTGGCGTTGTGGCCCTCCATCCTGGGCAGCCTCGGGTCCTGCACTGTTCCCATAGTAACTAGAAGTGGACGGCTGTCCTCGGACATACCTGACCGACCCAGGGTCATTGAAGTGGGAATAGAGGCCCCCCTCTGGTGGGCTGCTGAGGGCATGGTGCCCTGCGGTGGAGGAGGGGGGTTGGGGTTACCGTGGGCGGCCTCCAATGGCAGGCCTTGCTCCTGGTAGCCGTAGCCGATGTTGCCACAAGGGAAACGTCTCAGTCTGTAGAGGGGAACTGGGGGCAAGGCAGCTGAATCTAAAAGCAAAGGTGACTGAGCGGCTGGAGGGGGCGGAGGGGGCAACAGCGGTCTGCAGAAACCCTGCTGCTGCTGCTGCTGCTGCTGATGGTGCAGCAGCTGGAGTTGGTGCTGCTGCTGGAGCTGATGCTGGTACTGCTTGTGCTGGTGCTGCAGACCCAACGCCCCCGCCACCTCCGCCACCGTCCGGCCAACATGTTCCTGCCCCTCGCCGGGCACCCTGCCGCCACTACCTCCTGCTCCACCCACCCCTCCCTGCCTCTGATGCTGCTGCTGCTGCTGCTGTTGCTGCTGCTGCTGCTGCTGCTGGTGCTTCCTCTGCTGCTGCTGCAGGAACCACGAGCCGTAGGTGGGATTCCAGAGACTGGTGTTTTTCCCGTTGTGGCCCTCCTTCTCTGGTGGATGGCCCTGGGCGAAAGCCAGGTTGATGTGCCCCCCCTCTGGGCTGGGCTGGGCGGCGATATGGGGTACCTTGGCAGTGAGTGTCGAGGGGGCAATGGAAGTGACTGCGTTAGTGGTAGTCATAGCAACAGAGGTCTGCGTGTGAGGCTGCTGGTGCTGGTGGAGGTACGGTTGGGACTGCGCGGATGTCTGTGCTTTGGCCTCCGATGCTGTGCTCGTCACGACACTGTGCTCCCCCCCTCTCCGGCTCTCCTCTGTAGGATATGATGGAGGCGGCTGCGGAGCCTCCCCATCAGGCACCTGGGCGTTCACCAGCACCGTCGGAGCTGAGGGGTCGTCAGGGCGCATGGCGCCGCGCTCCTCCTCCTCAGGAACGGGTCCATACTCGACAGGCAGCGGCATGGTCACCACATCAGGGTCCTAAAATGAAGGTGTCCAATCAGAGATCAGATATGATGACGATCAGCAGGTGCATCTTATTCTTTTCACATAGAAATCATTTACGTTTTCATCACATTTCATTCAAACTTATCCTTCAAAGACAACGCGTGCAGTAAATAGAAAAATCTCAATTAAAATCAAGAAATAAAGTTGCAGTTAGTTATTTCCACGTCTCACACCGTGCCGTGTCGAGTCACCTGTAAGCAGTAGTCAATCCTCTCCAGGATGGTGGAGAAGTTCGGCCTGTCTTCCGGCTGGTGCTGCCAACTCTGAGTCATTATACGGTACCTAAAAACACACAGGCGGAAAATAGTGGACACATTCCCTCCCACTGCATGCAGCTGTAGAGACAGCACAGGCTGAGGAATCTCTTTTGACAAAATATTCTTATTAGCAGTTTTGATTTTCTCAGTCAGAATTTGAGTGGAATTTCACACCCGTCTCAGATATTATTACAAGAGTGATGCCGATTACAGGTGGAGTCCAGTGAAGTAAACATCCTCAAATTATTGTTTTAACTGCTGATCTGACTTTAGAGCTGCTTTCAGTAATCTGTGTCCTGTTGTGGGAGAGAACATCACGGGGCCATGTTATTAAAAAAAACAACCAAAAAAACCTATATATATATATATATATATATATATTCACAGGGAACATGCAAAAAGGTGACCTACAAAGCTGTGTCTGACAGGTTGGAAGGATAAACTGTGATATAACAGAGAGGCGAAAGTGTAGCTTAAACAAAGGTATGACAAAAAGAGAGATAAAATGTGTGTGTGTGTGTGTGTGTGTGTGTGTGTGTATATATTTCATAATAGAGTTCACATGAGAGGCGGTATATTAAAGAGTGAGGGAATAATACGGTGGGATTTGGGAATGTTTTTTAAGCCTCCTATCTGCTCCCCATGACTTTCTCCAGATTGGGAGGCAAACATGAAAGCAAACTGTTTGTGTGGTCTCCATATTGAACACACTGTGAGCAATCTTTCTGACACCTTCTCAACCTGTTTACCTGTAAATATCAGAGAATCATCGAAGCCTTTCATGTCCGCCTCTGTATGTGTTTGTTTCTTTGTTTGGATGCCCGTGTGCGCATCTTACGTGACTGAGCAGCATTTTCTTGACGTCGTGGAGAAGCTCAATTCGAGCTCTCGCTGTGGTCAGATGAATTCATGCAGCGTGTGTGTGGATCTGCACTTACACCGGCCCTGGGCAGTTTTTAGGTGGGTCCATTCTTCCACCGTTGGTCACAAACTCCAACACTTCCTGGTTACTGCGACTCGGATATGGCATGTAGCCCAACGAGAAGATCTCCCACAGCAGAACCCCAAATGACCTTTGAGATAATAAGTACAAAAAAAAAAAAAAAAGGAAGTGAGTGAGACAAAGGATAATCAAGTTATAAAATCTAGGCAAGTAAAGGATGAGAGCAGAGGACAAGACAGAGAGGAGACAAGCAATTAAAAGAAAAAAAACAAATGGGGAGGGATCAAATGCATCGAAGGACAGAAGGAGGTTTGAACCGCAGTCGTCTGGAGAGAAACTTTGGAGGTGAAATACCAGAAAACGTGCGAGATTCTCACCAGGTGTCTGTTTTAGATGTGAAGATGCCTTCCATGAATGCTTCAGGTGGCATCCACTTCACAGGCAGCATGGCACGGCCGCCCTTCCTGTAGTAGCTTGCCCTGTATACGCAAAACATGCAGGCACACACGCACGTTTTGAATAGTAAAATCACCACATGGTAATATTGTTTTTTTGTTTGCTATTATCGAAAAAAAAGGAACCATTGTAAATGAAAACCAATATCTTCAGCACCATCACCATGGCAACGCCACTGCCCTCAAAAGCAGTACGTTTAAAAAAAAAAAAAAAAAAAAAAAAAAAAATTCTCATATCTTGCAATTAATTCAGTGTTTGTCGGAGGCTGTATCAGCTCTCTGATCCCAACGCATGATCAGCTCGAGAACAAGTCGGTGAGAAGCCCTTTCAGAAGTCCTTATCTCGCAGAGAGAGAGAGAGAGAGGAGGCCGATCCTTCTCCCATGAGTCCCGTGTCTCAGCCATTTCAATGCCGTCCTGCGATTTGGGTTGGTTCAGAAATGATCTGATGTGTGCTGTCTGATTTTTTGTGGCAGTGATTAGAGGTCAGCACCGCTGGGTTCGTTTCTCCCGGCTCGAGGCGCACAGCGGGGGCAGACGTCCATCATGGTGTCCACGAGGACAAATAAACACGCATCAGGATCTTATGTCGTGTCAGCTGCATTTTTTTTTTTTTTTTTTTGGGGGCACAGAGTAGGCTGATGCAGGAGGAGTAAATGCATTTGCCCCCGGTCGTTTTGTCATAAAAATGCACCTTTATTCCCGAGCGCTTGTTTTGTAAACACGACAAGTGCGTGATCGTAAATGTGACTTTGTGGCTGGACGTTTGCCAATTCAAATCCCCGCGGCTCCGGAAAAGTAAAGCAGAAGCAGTGTGAGTGTTTCTCCAGCAGACACGGGAGCGGGGAGCAGCAGCTGCTCTGCCGGAGCTGCACATGGCTGCACAGGACGCCGTTGTAATTACAGCGGGCAGCTCGCAGGTGGGACTGTGAGCAGCGCGACCAGAGGGCTCAGATGGTGTTCACCGGACTCATAATTCAATAAACAAAGAGAAGAATAGAATCACAGGCACATCGGAGAAATGAATCGGACATTTGTAGCTCGGATAAAATATGGGGCAACAAGCAAAAAAGAAGAAAAAAAAAAAAGATACCGATCAGACGCACCATTCACAGCCGGTGTGCTCAGGCTGCATGAGCCACCACATGTCGTCTCCAGCTTCGGGAGGAGCTGTTGCTCAACCTGGAGCAAAAATGTCAAAACTTCTGTGAAAAGCCAGAGGACACAACCTCTTGAAAGTGATGTGTAAAATGAAATCCACGATAACACGTAACTCGGGCCGAGAGGCTGAAACAGACGTGCGGTATTTATGCAGCGATCACAATTTTGCAGCTCAGCCCCGGCTGCAGTCATCAAATGACAAAACCAAACCACAAAACACTGCAAACATCACAAACTCAGGTTAGAGCAGGAAAAGAATCGACGATGACTGCTTCCTACAGTACGAACTCGATGCGAATAACCGGAACACCCATCATTTACTTTCAGAGCTGCAGCTGCGTCTCTGCGGGGGGATCGCCGAGTACAGATGGATATAGATGACATGCAGTCACACAATATGGTTAAAAGGGAAATATATACTTCGCTAGCTGTTGGCATAAGAAGCTACCACGTGAGGAAATTTACGCAGGATCGATCAATGAAGCAGAGAAAACAATCACTGATAGTCTGTTGGCTTGATAGATTGGCTCAGAACTACCGCAAGGCTGTGACGTCGATACCCGCCCAACGAGCCTTCATCTATCAGTTCAAATAATGTGATCCAGTCACTGATGGCTAACAATAAAGGATTGAATCCTGCAGCCATATCAGTATCCCTCTAATCCTCCTACTCAGCCTAATAAAGGAAACAGTAAGGGAAGTGGACTGGCTTCTATAAAAAAAACCACCAACAACAACAACAACAATAACATGCAACTAGATGAAAGGGCTGCAGCAGTGTGCGCTCGTGGGATCCTGTGTTTGTTGCTCTGTTTATTTTGTAGTGATAATAAGACAACAACAAAAAAAAAAACCCGGTTGCAGCGGACAACTCGTCTGACCTCCACAAGCGAGAGAAACCTTTAAAAATAGACGACGTTGGTAATAAACGTTGGTACATTCAGTCTGCCCATTAGAGCATGCTGAAATGTTTTGAAAAGATTGAAGGATGGTAAAAAATGTACAACATAAGACTGATAATCCCCCTATCAGTAGATGGACCTCTTTTTTCTTTTTTGCACAGGGACTATGGACATATTTATTACTGCTGAGAAAACCACCAACACAGACTGAAAGCTGAGCTGCAGATTAGGGAAGCTTAAAATACAGTCTCAGGAAATCTATAGCTCAAATGGAGGTGTTGCATGTGTGTGTGTGTGTGTGTGTGTGTGTGTGTGTGTGTGTGTGAGCAGCACTGTGAGCGGCGGGGTATTGGGGTGGGGTGGGGAGGTATTAGAGGGAAAAACTAACAGTAGGAGACAAAAGCACGGAGCGGACCGCGATGAATGGAAAGTAAGGTAGAAGCGTGCACCTGAGGACACCACGGTGGAGCGCCACGCTCGTGTTTGTTTGAGCTGAATGTTTTTTGTTGTGCCTTGTTTGTGTGTGTCTGCATGTGTGACATTGATGCATTCAAACTAAAGTCATGCCACACGACCGCTGTGAATACTTCCCATGAATATACGGTCATTTAAGGCAGCGATGCTTTTTTTTTTTTTTTTTAAACCTCAGTGCATCTCTCTTCAGACCGGCCGCTGGTGGCCTTTGGATGATTACTGTCTGGCGGCTGTTGTTTACTCGGCTTTTTTTAATTTTTATTTATTTTTTTTATTTACCGGCACATCACTGGTGCGCATGCATGCGTGTGACATCCTGGGAGTGAGAGAGGAAGTCTGTGGATGAGAGACCACGTGCAAGCGGGCCCGCGGCTCTGCTATCAGAATCTAAAAAGCTGACATTAAGCCTCGTCCCGGTCCCTCGCTTGGGCACCTGTCCCCCTGTGGTCGCCTCAGAAACAGTCCTATGTCCCTTGTCACATAGCAGTAGGGTAACATCACGAAACAGCAAAAAAGAACACATCAACGGCCTGGTGGCACTGTGCGAAACAACCACCCCTCTCTCTCCCTCTCTCTCTCTCAACACAATAACAATGATGCTGAAAAAGTCCCTGTGCCACGCAGCCCCGAGCTGGGAGATAAAAACAAAATCGCAGCGTGGCACCTGAAAAACTGACATCAGCAATTAAATCAAGCGCTCCTAATGTGGCTCCCCAGGGATGTTGTGCAACAGCCTTCTCCGGATGCTCAGAGAGTGACTTTGCTCTTGTACGACTTTCCATTGGATGATTCGAAAGTGCTGCGTTGATACAGCTGAGTGTTGTGACATATTTCCCCTGCTCTAGTTTCTATCCAGATGAAAGGCTGCGGAGATTTCCCAGCTGGATTGCGCACTCATTTAAATGGTGTCACGTGAAATAGTGGTAGCTGTATCAGAAAGTTGAGCCGGGAATAATGAGACGCTGTTGGGGCTACAGATGAGTTGATGTAGATTAAAGGCATCAGTACAACAGTGTAATGGAGAATAAAGCAGCTTCAACATTTAGTTCAAAAGAGTCCACAATGAAGGTCGTAAAGCTTTTTTTTTTTTTTTTAAATTACAGAGCTGACACTCTCACTAAGATAGTTCAGTCAGATTATACTTGTTTTTGTGTGTAGGAATGTTTTAACACACATTTACAAGATGCACAACATACAGTAGAGCATATGATATGAGAGACCGACCTCAAGAACTGTCTAATTTGCTTTTTGCAGCATATCAGTATCACATTACAAGTTGGCTGATAAGTAATAAACAGGTAGAGTCACCATTACACAGTCTGTCCACAGCGGACACTGATAAGATTATTTCTTCAGAGTAAAATGTCTCACTCAGTCTGCATCTTGGCCACCAACAACACAAATGAACAAATATGAAATCTATGGGATTGATATCAAATTTGTTTATTTGGATAATGTATTCGTTAAAAAAAAACAAAAAAACTTTTGGCACATGTAGATTGGTTCAGTTTTTGAAATATCACTATCTGTATTATAACATTTTGCAGCAACACAGTATGTTTTACGCTATTTGCATATGGAGTGAAAGAATAATGATCAAACATGATCTAAGTCACAGAATCCAGCTGTTAAGGAAAACAGTCCGTGCATAAAGAAAAGTCCAACATCTGCTCCGGTCATTTCCTCAAACTGCTTTAAGTAGCTTGCTCCAAAAACATCCTTAAAGAAGAATAAAACGTTGAAGGAAAAGTATACACACATGAAGCCCGGGGTTTTCCTTGCAGTCCCACCAACAGACTCACATTTTTTTCCTTTCAACCAAAGATCATCGTACAACTTTAACCTTCAAGTAGCATTAGCTGCAAACTATAACAATCTATTCAAGAGAAACTTGAGAGCAACTGAAAGTCTTCTTTGCTGGCATCCAGCGGTTCAGCCTCTGGTAGAAGTGTATCTCAGGTTGTGTCATGATGAAAAGGTTGGTTGTAGTTACAGCTGCAACAAAGCACATTTCCAACCTCATGTATCTAGTGGGGATGCTGCGTGGGCTCAGGTACAACAGATACTTCAGACCTGCGAGGGTAGTGAAAGCTGCTCTCTAACCATCAGCATGTCAGATCAGAGGGCTGGCGGATTTCTCTCTCATCTTCATAACTATTGTGCAAGTTCACACACAAAAATCTCACCTGGTGCAGAGTTGAGGTTCTGTCGTCACGGCACCAACATGTGCACATTCACAGCATTAGGTGGTGATATATCTTTGCAACACAGTAAAGATGATATATTTATCTGTACTATACTGTATATTAATACCCATATATACCTCTAAAATCATGCTACAATGTTACTGTAATCCCTCAGCCCGGTTTTGGAAGTATTCTTGGTCTCGGCACGCCTCTTACAGAAAAACACATGAATTTCAAATGTACACTAACCAGAACATCTCTTTTCATGTTTACATTTTCCTTTCCGTTCTTAGTTTGGTGTGAGCTATGTCTGTTTTTCAGTCTACTTGTGGATTTCATCATAATGGTTAACTAAACTATGAAGGTCCTGCCTGCTGTCTTCTGTCAGTCAGTTCCGTGTTTTGGGATTATACCTGTAAATGTCTCGAGCCATCCCAAAGTCTCCGATCTTGGCCACGCGGCCTGGACCTTTGCAGGTTAGAAGGCAATTCCGAGCTGCGATGTCCCTGAAAGAAAAGAAAAAAAAACACAGCCGCGGATCAGGCGTGTACGTGCATGGGTTGATGGAGCTTGATGACAAGACAATAGTATTGTAAGTCTGATTCGTGCTGTGTTTTGATATATGGGGGTACAGTGGAAGAGCTTGAAATTCACACAGCTAAGTTTATGCCTCATCTTTTCAGTATCTTACAAAAGTTGTTTAATACATTTGCATCTATAAGAGAGCTGCACGTATGAAACACCTACAGACGCTCCCCTGTTGGATCTTACGTTCGGCAGAACTACCGCGTTGCCCTGGGCAAGCTGGCAAAGAGTACAGTTTCTTACAGAGCCTTTATGACTCTGCCCACACATCGCATGGAGAGAAAAGATTGAAATGTTCCACCGCATATGAAGGCAGAATGGGTTACAGGAAGAAAAAAAAAAAAGTCATATTTGCACTGTACTGGGTTGGTTATTCTTTGAGACATAGTGTGCCATGCTCCCGTCTGGGGAAATGGAAACTGAGCCCACACACTGAATTCTGCTCCCCAGGCATCCAACTTTGAGAACATCTGAGAAAGTAATGTTGGGAGTACACTGCTGCTCATCAGACTCCATACAAGTGCACGCTAAGGCTAATAAACAGCAAAGATTGAACATGTGAATAGCATCATGTGCCACTGAGCTCAATCGCAGGAAACGAACAACTACCAGCGACAGAAAGCACCGCGCTCGGCTCTGTGAGTGTGCGAGACAGAAGCACATTGTTTTGATGTTTGGCCTCCACACTTTAGATCTTCTCAGATGGGACATGACACAATGAGGATACAGTAATAGTTCAGATTGATTTAAAGTGAGGGCTTTTAAGACAGGGAATACCACCGTGCATGGCAGTCCCACTTCAATGTGCCAGACGTGTTGGAAACGACTCAACCTCAAATTTGATATTAATGACTTTGGAATAAAATAACAACAACTGTTTTTTAGGGCATCCATTTGTGTCTCAGTTTATCTCAGAAGATCTGTGGTTTACTTTGCTTGAGTTTAATTTAGACTGAAGCTGTTGCATGAGTAAACTGAGCTACCAAAACCAGCTACAGAGAAGTTCCTAAACTGTGTCATCACATCACAAAATGTCCTATTTAGAAACAAGTAGTGAAGCAATCAGTATATTTGGGGGCATCTCAGCTACTTGAGGAAGACTGAATGGTTTCTATCATAGCGTGAAGGGACACACGCACGCACGCACGCACGCGCACACACACACACACACACACACACACACACACACACACACACACACACACACACACACACACACATAAACACACAAACACTTTTTCATCAGGCTCTATAGCTACTGTAAATCCAACCAGTACTTGTTTAATGACTAGGAAATGATTTGCTTTATCTTGCAGGCAAGGACAAGCCATGAAGTGCAGCAGTGTCTGTCTGAAGCCTCAAGGGAAGGACACAGATATATTGTTGATGCAGCACAGAGATGTGAGGGCAGACTGTTATTAAAACATTATTAACTGGCCTCATACTGTAGACCTTATTTACAGTAAATTTTGACTGCAGCTTAAAGAGCCGTTTCACTGCAGCAGCTCCAGAGCAATCTTTGCTATTAGTTTATTTTAACACCTTGCATGAATCTACCAAACTGCTCGGAGCACGGAGCTTCTTCTCAGGTGGTTACACATGCCACTGCGAGTGCCAAGCCTGCTGTAAAATAAAACAACCAAAGAGTGACACTGCACGATCCACCGGCCATAAAACAGATAAATACCAGCGCAGAAACAGACAATAGCTCCGTCGAGTTGTTCTCAGACAGCATTAACCCTGTGATTTAACCTGCCGGAGCTCACCACAGCTCATCATCCAGCCCCGTAATCCCTGAGAAAAAGCAGCGTTTTCTGAGTGGTGGTAACTCCTCCACCTGACTTCATTCACCTGCCCTCTTCTCAACCCCGAGTAAACACACACCCATAAAATTGAAATTAGCTTCAAGGACAGTGTTCGGGTGCCTTTTAATACAGTTTTGAAGGCAGAAAATCACATTGTGGAGAAGATCACCAGCCTCCAGAGAAGAGTCAGCCGTTAGGTAGATAGATGGAGCGCCGTGCTGGGGCAAACAAGGTTTAGTAGGCCTCATCTGTCATTGGCCAATTCCCAGGAAGTCAAAGACAGAACTCAATGAAGGAGAATCAATTGTAGAATCAATTATGACCTTTCACTTTTTAACCTTTTACTCTCATCATGAATATGAAGGAGATCTTTTGAAGACATGTTTTATAATTCTTCAGCCACATCTTCTGGTTCACCGACCACTGTGAATATGGAGACGGAGGGGCACACTGTTGACGTGTGCCTTGGAAACAGACCGTAAAAAGGCAAGCCGGCTACCCCATCTGGCTGCTCGGAAACTGAACTCATCACTTGTCCTTCCTGTTATTATACGAAAGCCAAAAGGCGTGCAGAGCCCAAATGTTACGCTTGGACGGAGACGGTTCATGATTCTGAGCAGACGTTAGCTGATGAATGCCGGCGACTCTATTTGTTTGATGCACATTTGCATTTTATTTGTATACAGTCGGCATTCATACCCATATGTACTGTATATTGGTTACCGTTTGCTTTTGTCTCTGTGATGTGTAGCGGTAGGGAGGACTGTAGAACCACGGAATTCATTTTATTCTTTCATGAGCATGCGCTGTGTTTGCTGTGCAGTGATCTGGTGAAGTACCTGTGTATAAACTGGTTCTCCTCTAGATACTGGCAACCCTTAGCGATGTCTCTGGCCACGTTGAGAAGGTCCACCATGGTCAGACTGGACGGTTGCTCCTGATCAAACAGAGAGGAGACGAACAAAGACCCAGAATCAGATGGGAGTGAACATATGTGTGGTAGATTTGAAAAAAGAAAAGAAAAAAAAGACTGATATAAAGAAAACATTTACACATGATCTGACTGGTCTAACTTGAATCAGAGAATCTTGAGATAAAAGTTTAAAGTGGCCATAATTAATATTTCTGTATAATAACAATGTATCACAAACAAATGACAATATCACCTGACTGCAGCTAAAGAGGCAGCAATGTCCCTGAGGAGCTGGTGGAAACCTAGTCTCCATCAGGTCAACACATTTTATGTTAAATTATTATATTTATCTGGTTGATCTTGGTATTTTCTTTGTGTTTGTGTCATTTCAAATTGTGTTAATTGTTTCCTGTTTATTTGGTTCGTAAAACAATGTGTTATGTTTGTGTATCGTATGAAGTTGTATAAAGTGTAAACTATGAAGACCCAAGGAAGAGTAGCTGCTGCTATGCAAAGGCTGATGGGGATCTAAATAAACAAACAAAGAAACAAATACAACGCTAAATGAATGGTAATTGTGAGTCCGTAACAGTGTCGTGTGTAACCAAACGAGTTTGCTGTATCAAGCTAAAAGGTGATGTCAGTGTTAAACGTTAAGAGGCTCTAAGTGGATACACTTTTACGTCTATTCTAAAAGTCAATGTTGACTCGAGCGCCTCACCAGCCGGGGTCTGGTCTCCCTCAGGAAGGTCTTGAGGTCTCCTCCGGTCATCAGCTCCAGCAGGATGAACCTCGGCATGGCCTGCAGACTGACGCCTATACAGCGCACGATGTTCTGGTGGCTGAACTTACTGCGGAGACACAGCAGGGACATGTGGATGAAAAAGGCCTCCGTATGAGAGACATAATGTTGTTCATCGTCTAAGTGGATGTTACCTGATAATCAGAGCCTCCATGAGGAAGTCCAGCTCATCTTGCTCAGAGCAAACTTCCGGAAGAGTCTGGTGACGATGGAAAACCGAATCACAGTTTGATACACAGTAGTTGTCATGTCTTGCATGTTGAGCCTGATGCACTTCTCTGTGACACTGAACATAGCGGCAGTGAAAAGAGCTGATGCAGTATTTTTGTTGCAATGCTTTTAACGGGTTCGTACTGACCTTCACCGCCACTTGCAGTGGACTTGGTTCACCTGGTATCCCCACTGCCAGACCTTCGTAGACCTCACCAAAAGCACCATGACCCAGACCCCTAGACACACCAAACCCCATCTTTTATTTACAGTTACATTCATATTAAAGGCACTGAGATGAAACTTTCACACAGAAAGATGTAAATAAGAGCAATGCTGAGATTTGTTGAAGGAATGTCCTAAATCTACTAATGTGAGCCAATCAACAAGAGAGATGTCTTTGTACCGGGGTGGCTGAGATGTTTCTCCACCTTTACAGCCCACAAAAGCAAATATGTGTCTCCTCAGTGGCAACATACTGCAGAAGTGAGAGTGCATAATGTTACACGTTAACACCAAATTATAATTTTGATTTTCTCTTTAGATGCTGCTTCAAACCTTCATAACTCTATATGAGTAATGCAAGTAATAAATGGAAAATATTCATGGTTTCCAGAAGAAGAAGAAGAAGAACTTATCACAAAGATTAAGAACCAGAATGATAAACTGGTGAACTCTCAACGCATGAAAGATGCATTAAAAATTGAAAAGATCCCGGCAGAAATAATTTCTCAGCCGCAGTCGACCCATGCACTGGGAGACTTTTCACTTTAATGTCTGGAACGCTACTTCTCACACCGTGACATATTTATATTAATTTACCATATACTGTATGCATCATTTGTACCAGGTTTTTTTTTTTTCATAACCTTTGTACAGAACTGTGTTTTCACCTCAACCCAACAGTTTGGTGTTAGATGTTGAATCCTTCACCTGGTAAGAGAGATGTTTCGTCGCGGCACCTCCTTCAGGTCGTTGACCGAGGCCGTCTTGCCGGCGAAGCAGTAGTTGGGGTTGTAGTCGGTCATGATGGTGGACGCCCGCAGCTTACTGAGCTTGCAGTCTGGACTCTGCAGCTCCAGCTGAATAGACTGCAGCTCCGTGTGTTTACGCCTGTACACTGGTGAGATGAGAATCACAGAGGAGTTTCATCCCAACAAAATCCACAGTTTTGAAAAAAACAAACAAAACCTTAAACCTTTTGTTTTTTAGAAAATAAATGCTCGCAGGCAAAGCACACAAAGTGGAAAGCTTTTACAGTTATTATTTCTCTAAAGACTAAATGCTTGTACAACAGCACAAAGGAATCCCCTTTGTGTCAGTGAAATATCGATTCCTCTTTATTGAATATCCGATTTGTCTTATAATGTTTTTGAATCAAACCCTTACGATATCTGTATGTGCGTTAAATACACAAAACGTTTACCGCATAAACAAACATGGGAACAAAGCAGGAAACCAAGACAGATTATTGCTTCTTCCTCAGTATTACAAATGAAAGCACTTCACGTAGGACAGCAGTATGTAGACACAGCTGACTGTTTCCCTCTCGCACACCCACACACAAACAAAACCTCACACTTTCCAGTGCTAGAAGCCCCGACCTGAACTGTGAAACATATTCGCGGGGAGAATTATTTCTGTGCGTATGCTTATGTGTGTGTGGGGAGTTATTTATTTACCAACTGCTGTCTAATGTACGAGTGCTGTCAGCTGCCGGCGAAGCAGCCATCCATCATTAACATGTTTCATTCATCACTGAGGTAGTCCCACACCTCGTCTGCCCCTGCCTCAGCTACTAATGTGCGTGCAGGAAAGGAGGTGGGAGGCAAGATATATGCATCCGTCTACAAGACTGAGAGCGAGCGGGGGTGGGGGTGAGTGTGTGTGTGTGTGTGTGTGTGTGTGTGTGTGTGTGTGTGTGTGTGTGTGTGCGCGCGCGCGTGTGTGTGTGTGGAGGAGATGATGACTCAATGAGAGCATACAGTATGTCTGGCTCTAATAGCCTGGGAGCAGGCAGGCAGACTGATGTCTGTGCTGGTCACGAGGCCTCACTTCCCATTCTGACAACAAGCCGCCAAGGGCCGTCTGAGAGGGGTCAGGTCAGACACGGGGGAACTTGATGTGTGTGATACTCAGCGAGAGAACATGTGTCTGTTGTGCAAACAGAGGACACACAAGCAGAAAGTCGAAAATATCACGAAAATAAGAATTTACACAGCAGAACACGGCTGCGTCTGCAAGTACTGCTGATTTATCTACTATGTACAACAAGGACCCTCCGACGTCTATGTCCTCATTGCAATATTATGATAATAATATTTGTGTTTATCTCCTTTCTGCTAACAGTCCCATAATGTGTGACTTTATATCAGCAACGATGCAAAATTGCAATAAGTGTCTGTGCTCGACACAGTGACATACTGTCTATTATGTACAGTAGGCCGTAGTGAATGAGTGACGAAGGAAACATAGCACTTTTTCCATCTCCAGTTAATAATGTTGTGACCCCCACACAGATGAGGTTTTTTTAAAATGGTAAATAGACTGAACTTATACAACACTTTTTTTGACAAAGTGTTTTGTCCAGCGGGTCGAAACCCCGTTGCAGTGAATCAAATGTTTTAACTAAGGACATATTCACTTTAAAAGTGCTCATTTAACAGCGACCTCTGATCATCAACACAACCTGCCCTCAAACATCCCATTGATCTTCTTCACACTATAAACTTCAGCAGCTAAGATAAGTACGAAAAAATACCAAGTGTTCCTTTTCCATGTTTTCATTTGAAAGACTGAAATATAGTTAACATGACATTAAACTGAGTGCATCTGGCACATCAGTACGTGTGTGCACAGTGCACTGTTGGACTGGTGTTGGGTTCTGAAGGTCGTTTGCGGAGCTAAATTCGGGCTAATTTGTACCATTATTTCACACGTATAAATTTGCATTTCCAAAATGTACAAAAATTATGAAATTGTTCATCCTCCAGGATCATATATCTGCAGTTTGAAACCCTGAATGTTTCTTTAAAATTCACATTGGTGCCACTCAAGAGTTGTAGTACCGTTCTGATTGAGTTGTGTCGGTACTTGTTGGCACTTACTTATCATGACCCCGGACACGGCGAGCAGCAGGGCGGCGATGAGCGCCGAGGTGCCCACAGACAGACTCAGCGCCAGGTGGGAGAGAGACGGCTGCGGAGCCGGCGGGTCTGTGAGACAAGAGGAAACAACAGCGTTGTACAGTTGTTATCCTCCCCAGAGGAGTTTTAACATTCACTTCGCCACTCTGATCCCCAACTTAATTAATGATGTGAAAGCGATGACACAACAGAGCTTAGGAGGGCGACAACCGGTGCATGTCAATTCCCTTTCAGCGGTGAGGGGAGATCTCATTTCACTTATCTGAACTGAGGAACAAATCTGCACACCGAGCGAGACCATATTGAGAGTGTGACCTTTAATGACCTAGCATCACAGAATTATCTACTGCTTGTCATTACGGAGAACAGATTTGCAAATCATAGGGCAAGGAGAGACTCTAGGTCATTAAGATATTATTGAGATGGTAATAGCCCTGTTATTTTGCTTCAAATTATAAAGTGACACGCTGCCATATTAATTCATTGCAGATCTACATTCATAAATGTATTATTCATCTGAGATTACGAATCATAATTGAAGAGGCAATTCTCAGTCCACAGGGGTTTGTCTTCGTTCCTCTGTCACAGTTTAACCCACGAAGAAGACGGAGCACTTTCGGAACTGGTTTTTAGTCGATGTTGACATGGTCTAATGGGCAGATCCGTTTGCATGAATTTAGGTTTCTTAAGGCCATTATGAAACACACTCAAAATCCACCATATAAAGTCACTACAGGAGGATCCAGGTGAAATCTTTAAACCTACTTTCTTCACATGGGAATATAAAGAGCAACACGGAGGCAACTTACAAATCACAGAACAAGAATCCACACAGCTAATAGCGCTGCAGTTATAATCATTTTCATTAACAGGTTAGCTTATCTTTCATATTGATAATTATCATGAACGATTAAAGCACGGTTAAAAAACATTTCCTCAGATAAAGATTCAATAAAGTACAGAGCCTCGCAGGCTTAATTACTTTTGTAGATGAATTCATTATCTATTCTCTGAGTCACAGTCTGTTACAGGTTCAATTACATTTAGCTCAGCTCATTTCTACATTCGGATTAATTTCATATATTTGTGTGGAACAGAGAGAAATAGACCCTGCATCTTCTCTACTCGCGCTGTACTACTGTACTTACTGTATGTAAGACCTGTGGCGTTAATGCAGGACACTCCGTCTGGTGCAAGGATGAGGTCATCATCACAGTAGCAGATGATAGTCTCCTTGCTCTCGTAGCATTCGCCGCTCTCACAGTGGCTGCAGTTCTGCACTGGGCTGATGATCACCTCACCATCCCCGTCCATAGCTGTAGGCACGCACGCACACGCACACACACGCACACACACACACACACACACACACACACACACAAACACACGCACACACACACACACACACGCACACACAAGGGGGCAGAGCAGAGGTTTCCAAAATGAATGGGATTTGATTAGACATCTCCAGGATGCCTCCTGAGCAAAAGTTCAATAACAGTCTGATGTAATTTACTGGAAATAATCCTCATTAAAGAGTGTATGAGGAGACGTTTCCTCGGTTGTCTCCTCACCATCATCACCCAGCATACACCTACCGACAGCTACCTACTCGTACGTAACACATACTTGATCATAGTAATAGCAAGAACAATAAGATGAACAACAAACATCCATCCAAGATCTCACAAGATTGCAAATACTGTAGGTACTGAAGATACTGTAGTACAGCAAATACTGTAGGTACTGAAGATACTGTAGGTACTGCAAATACTGTAGGTGCTGAAGATACTGTGGGTACTGCAGGTACTGCAGATACTGTAGGTACTGCAGATACTGTAGTACAGCAGATACTGTAGGTGCTGAAGATACTGCAGGTACTGTAGGTACTGAAGATACTGTCGGTACTGGACAACAACAACAGGTGGAATTACAGCAGTGCAGGTGCAGCAACAGGTCTGCTGTGATATGTGGAAAAAAACAAAAAACGGAATAATGTATTGTATGGAGCTATTTAGTTTGTGTGGTGTTGATGAACAGGGACAAAGATAGACGACCAAAAGCCAGAATGAAAACGATGTCACAGAGAGCTTGGAACGAGAAGAGGAAACACCTGAAACTGACCTAAGCAGCTCAAAGACAGACATGCAGGTCTGTACCCAGAATTAAGGGAGAGAGTTTCAGTTTTTTCAACTTCATATGAAGAACATAATGTTGAATATAATGTTCATATCCTGCAATGTTGCTGTTATTGTTTGTTCATTGCGACAGCTGAATCTGTTGTAGACATGCACCTCTAACAACACTCACAAAGGCTAATTTGAGCTTGTGTAAGCTCAAAATATGAGCTAAGTGTTTTTCATAACATTAATATGCGACCATCATTACTGTTCAGTCTGTAAGCATGGAGCGTTGTGTGTGCAGCATTTCCTATTTTGAAATACATTCAATGATTGATTGAATATTATATGGGTGGTTGTGCTTGAAAACCCCTGATTTATAAGGACTTAATGAGATTTATATTTACAAAAAGTTCAGTGATGACTGTAGAATATACATTCAGGCACTTTATTCGTTGCTGCTGTGGTCTTAAACCTGTAAACTAACGATGGGTTAAAACTCTGAGGACAGGGTTTATCATGAGACACGGCTTCAGAAATGTATTCAGGGTCAATAGGTTTATTGCCAAAGCGTAACTGTTCACACTACACGAGTTTAATTAATAATTTAATTAAGTAACTTTACTACCTGACCGCTGCGAACTCCTGTACGAGATGTATAAAGCTGGGAGGGTTGTTCAGTTACATGGGGAGATGAGAGCCGGCAGATTTTCATTACACTCCAATCTTACCTTAAACTAGATGAATTTACTGATCCGGAGTGGCTTCATTGGAAAAGTGGTCTGCCGTGGTGTTTGGCTGGAACAAAATCTACAGAGTCTCTGCCCTCGATGGCACGGCGGCTTATTGTTTTATTGTTTTAAGTAGATTTCACAATATAATTTACTTTATTTGGATTTAAGGAAACCAATCCTCTTAATTGTGAACCCCAGCAGGCGGGGACAAAACATGAATTAGTTATGGGCTGTCTGTGAAAGCTCGATAGTTTAGTAAGCAAAGCAAATGCACTCATCTGCAGGATCTATTTTGTCTCATCATTCTGTTATCAGCTTTATAAGTACAAATACATAAATCTAACCCGAAACACTAGAAAGATTTCCAAGGAAGAATACAAATGTCTGGAGTACAGCTGCTGCCTGCATGCTAATGTATGGGAGTGATATTGTGAGCTGGAGATCTTTAGATGCAGTTGTGTTGAGGACTCCTTCATACTTTTCTCCTGGAGTGAAGAATGTGATGATGATGATGATGATGATAGCTTCTCTACCGAATGCTACAAAAATGTGTTCAACATCCAGTCAGCACATCCAACATACTTTAATGGAATAATTGTATGTGCTATGCAGCAATTTACCCCGCTATCAAAGCTAGACAAGAAAATCCTAATTTGCTAAGACCCTTGCTATTTGCATGTAAAACTGTATTTTCCCCCTCAGGTAAATCCAGTGAGATTCAGTGAAGCACTCGTTGCCTCTGATAACATGTCTGTTTCCTTCTGCATCTCGTAGCAACGTGATTGGATGACTGTGTAGCCCTGTCTGTGTTACACAGTATTCAGTGAGTTAGAGAAACGTATTGCAAACTGGTTGCCTCTGTCAACATAGCTGCCGTGAATTTTGATCCTTTGAAGTCTGTCAGTGCACACAGTGGGGCGGTCCTGAAGCACCCACTGTTTGTGTTGGAGTGGGAGAATCTCCCGGTCGAGCTCAAACTGAGAAGGAAATTGCTGGCCGAGCCATTTGTGATGACAACCGCAAGCCCCGAATGCCCTTAAATCTCGACCTTTACACAGATTATATCCTTTTAAAATATCAAATGACAGATATTAATACACAATATGCCATTTAGCATAGTATGGACATGATTCAGACCTTTGGATAATTCACTGGTTATAAATCAAGTCACTTTCCCTCTTTTTCATCCATGCCATTAGCATTTCTGCAGCAGTGGTTTCGGGAAGTAATCAGATTAAAACCTTAAAAAAAAAAATCTGAAGATAGATGTGACTCCAGAGACAAAATAGTAGCTGTCTGATGTCTCATTTTCTTATCTGTCATTCAAGGTATCATCTTCTTCGTCACGAGGCTGCATAAACATAGTAGCTACTGAATAGGTGTCCTTCAATTGTTGATGGACTAAGAAAAATAACTCTTCACTCTTTAAGTAATACAGCAGCTGACTCGGCCAGAATTATAATTGGATTATACATACAATTGGATTAATATTTGCTGTTAAACATCTGGAAATAGTGTGTTAACATTTGGACTTTCATAAACTGTCTTCCTGTAATTAAGAGTTAAAATAGAGAGTTCTGAAGAGAATGATAAATACCCCAAAAATTCAAAACTCGGTGCAGACTGAAAAACATATTTCTTCCTTATTTACACTATTGGAAGAAATGAAGTAAGGTTGATGACAAATTGAAGACTGCAGCAGTTGAAACAGACAACATCACTCTTATTAAAGCTCATCTGGAAAGAGATGCAGATGGAAACTTTACGTTCAGACTACCTTAAGTAACTGCTGGGTTCAAACAACTACAATGAGCAGAGGTGGGTCAGCAGGTTTTCATGAGATAAACTCACTCATCGGTTCATCCTCTCCATCCCAGGCCCGTTAATGAATACAACAATTTGTTCTGTCGTCTTCAGCTGGAATGAACTGCTGCAGGCCCTCCGTGGAACAATTGTCCATATATCTGCTGTGCATTTTTAAAAACACCTTTTTTCATGTCACAGAGTGAAGCAACACATTCTCATATTAGTTGTTGTGTTTTTTTTTTTACTGTGAAAGGTAATACTGTTGAAAGCAATCCAAACGCACCACAATAAAATCTAATTTTAGACGTCAATTGGAAAAACAGTTTTTGATCATTCATCATTCTGTGAAGTACAAACACATTAACTGTCACCTACAAACACTGCAAAGATGTCAAACGCTGCATAATGATGTGTTGACGACGGCTGCTGACTGCTAACTGGGTTGACTGTATTTTGAAACACAGCCTGGGATCCCGGGACATTACCTTTTAGAGGATAGAGGAAGGGCTCTCCCTCCGGACCGAGGAAGGACGTGCCGTCGTCACCATCATGTCTGGGGTTGTTATCCACCGAGGTGTTACCACCTGAAAACAAGGAGGGCAATTTGAACGAACAGGAACGGAAACAAAAACTCAAATTAATACACATTAATGGTACATTCATATTTATAATAAACACATTTAAAGGGACATTTCAAGACAGAAACCTGAGGACTGGATTGTTAACTTTCCTGTTTTTTTTTATATTTCGTAGTATTTATGTCTTTCTTTCCATGCCTTATGCTGTGTCTTCTGTAATGACCTAGTTTTCTACTTTAGATCATTCAATATTATCTTAACGAGCAAACACACTACTTCATACTATATGCCAAGTATAAGGAGATATAAAGTGTTATGTTTTGATATTGTATTCGAGGATGTCTGATACAGAGTAATTTAAGGTGGATTTAGCAGTTAGAGGGAGTGAACATGCAGCTGTCTCTGGGACTCAATCTGATCCCTGATCTGTATAAACTCTTACCACCCTGTCACATTCAGCAGAAAACACAGATGGCACTACAAGATGTACATTTGGCTCCTGCTTGACATCTCAAGGCGATTTATTTACGAAACATTCTCAGAAAGACTTGAGAAATCTTCCCGGACTCACCTCTGTAGCCTCCACCGCCGCCACCGGCCATGCAGCCACCCCCGCCGCCCCCGAACCCGCCGCGGGTCTGCCAGAACTTTTGACAGGCTTGGCCTCCCTGGCCCCCCAGCACCAGCGGCCTGCCACCCTGATTGACAGGAGCGCTGTCATGCCAACCTCCGCCTCCACCTGCCACCAAACACAACGCACGGTCGACGTGATGTTATGAGTACACATCTGGAGTGAATCAGCGAGAGATACGAGAGAGTGTTAAATGAATAAATACGGGGGCTGGCATGTCTATAGGCAAAGACGACTAATGATATCAGCAAACACAGCAGTCTGCGATGAGTGGGAAAACACTGCAGTTGCAGCACAGAGACTACAAAATTTTAAAAATCCCTTGGAAGAGACCTGGAAACACGAGATTAAACTTTATAGGTAATAGTGTTTAAACTAATCCCTCCCATATTCCTCAACACCAGCCAATTTAATTCCCCCCATTTCAGTTTCCTCCCTCTTTCTCCTCTCAAAACCTGAGACACACACACACACACACACACACACACACACACACACACACACACACACACACAGTAGCACCCCCCCCCCAGACATGCTTAATATTTCACTTTTCATTCACAGAGTTTCCTCAGAAGTAAACCTTAGGCTTTGAGTAGATGTAAAAATCAATATCTTATGTCTTTTTGGGGGCTGCAACTTCAAGCACATGAATAATGGAGCCCGCAGTGAGCACGAATGTAACACTACAGTGGTGGAGTGGAGCGACAGGTTCTGTCCAGTAATGACGAGGAAAATAGTGCACGATATGAATAATCATGAGGAGGGCCCGGCTGGGTTTTTGTTTCAGCACAAACACAGAGGGTGGAATGTCTATGAAACATGCATCAAGACAGAAGTAAACACCTTCAGGACATATGGGTGTGTTTACAAGTACAGGTAAACATGCAAATAAACACCGCAACTGTAAATTAATTTTGTTTTTATGCGGGCATGCAGAGGGGAATAAAAAAAGCCTATCTCATCCAAGAGTTGGGAAAAATATGTCACAACAGTCCTGTGTAACACATCTTGCTCTCTCTCTCTCTCTGTTGTATTTCCCCACACTGACACACAGCTGTCATACACACAAACACTACGGACACACATCAAAGCTGTGTGTTGTGTACCTGCAGCGTTCGACTTCCCGTTGCGTCCCGGTTGGTTGGGGTCGTAGTCCATCTGCTCCAGCTGGGTCTGTGATTGGCTGCTGTAGCCCCGGCCACCTCCCCCAGCAGCGATGATGAGCGGGATGTACACCGCTCTGTCCACCTGGGTCAGTATTGTCAACAGTTAAATTGATATAGTGACGCGGTGAATGCTTTTCAAAGGAATAGTTCAGCTTTTTGGAAGCATGTATTTATTCACCTTATTTGGACATCAGTTGTTGGAACTATTAGCAGGTTAGCTTAGCTTAGCGTTAAGACAGTTTAAGACTTTTTTAGTGCAAAATAAACACATTGATTAGTGAGCTTTAGCAGTGGTGGTAGGTGGATTTTCTTATTGTCAGATACATCCAAGCTGGCCATTTACCGGTGATTCCAGGTTTCATGTTAAAACTAAGCTAACCAGCTGCTGGTTGGAGCTTCATATTTACTTTGCAAACACAGGAGTGGTTTCAATCTTCTCATCTAACTCTTGGCAATAACACAAATAGGCATTTTTTTCTCCAAAATGTCCAAGTATTCCTTTGAAGAAATACTTTGGTTTGTAGAGGATTGGCATGTTGTTAGCTCATCTGTTCTATGATTAGTGTAAAGACACGACAATAATTCATGTTCCCTTTGTGGATTCTTGGCTTTAGTGCTTCATGATCTATTGATAAATTGACTGCAGGCCAAGAATATTATCTTAAAAACAAGAATCCCTCAAGCTGACCACATGTCGATATCATAAAAGCCAGCAACATGTCTTCCTCTGAATTTATTGTACAAATATCAAACAATTCAACATCTGTTTGCATTTTGTGCAGGATGAAAATATCAAGTCCCTGAACGCATCGTTCCTTCTGCACCTTCTCACCTTGAACACATACGTCGCCCCTCCACCTCCACCTCCACCTCCTTTCACTTGAGTTTTGTTCACCATCGGGCCGCTCTGTTCCAGGCAGATTTTATTCAGCATGCCGTTGGACTGCAGGGAGGGAGAGAGATGTCAGTTCGCTGAAGAATCGCCTTCATGGATGTCAGTTGCGTATGAAACGGCTGAGCGGCTGCCAAAACCCAGACTGCCGTGAGTCGCAGGATTTGGCATTATAACGGTGAGCAAATACCAGGCAGGAACATTCACATTCACACACGGACTGAAAAGCACCGACGTTCCCTTTACAGGATGAAAGTTAGCAATAAAACACACTTTGGATAAAAAAAATAAATAAAATAAAACCTTTATAAAAGTAAAAAAAAAAAAGTATTAAATAAAGCAGTGATGGTAAAATGTTGGTATGAAAACCTTTTAAAGAATTGGCCAAATATCAAGTCATGTTTTAAGAAGATTTATGACGTTAACTACTGAAGAAAGCGTCTTGGTCAGCTCGTTGTTTTACTACGTTTCCCAGAAATATAGCGGCTCCTTAAAAAGTTGGACATTTTGTCGTCAAACGAGCTGGAAGTGATCGTGTGAATTGATGTGTCTGCCTTGTGCGTGCCATCATGTCGAACTGCCGGTGGTCGGTCCCAGTTTGAGAGTGAGAGGGTACAAGTTTCCTTCCCTCGCTCTTTCTGAGCCTCACACACACACACACACACACACACACACACACACACACACACACACACACGCACAGTCGCTCATCGCTCCCTGAACTCCCTCCTCTGTCTGAACTGAAACGCTGAGGGCCTTGAAGGGAGGAGGGGGAGGGACTTTAGTGTCTGTGATTGACAGGTAGAGGGGGTAAAAGGCAGTGCATTCAAATGTTCTGGGAGAGTCTTCCTAACTCTTTCTCCCTCTCAGGCTGCTCTGTCGCTGCAACTTCTCACTTTAAAGTTGAGTTTTTGTCTGATGGAGAAAGAGAACAACAAGAATGAAGGTGTGTGTGTGTGTGTGTGTGTGTGTGTGTGTGTGTGTGTGTGTGTGTGTGTGTTTGTGTTTGTGTGCACAGCTGAAGGAGAAAGGCATAGCAAGTATTTCTTAAGACAAGGGGCTACCATCATTTCCGCCACCAAAGGGAGAGCTAGGTGTGAAAACACTGTTCTGCAGCACAAATCACTTTCTGAACGAGCCCTTTGGAGAGAGCGGCTGCCTCTCGCTGTCAGAACTGGGGGGAAATAAGAGGAACCTTAAACGACTTCAGTTTCACTTTGGAACAGCAGAGTCCCTCCCCGCTGTCTGTACAGAGCACTTGAAGACGCACTGTGTTAAAAACTAATAACTGGATGACAGCGGCGAGGACCCCTGTTTGCTAAGCTCGACGTTCTGCCTCCAGGAAGCTAAACACAAACAGGCTCCTGAGCTGCTGCGTGTCCAACTGGAACAATCTGTGATATACAGGCTGCTGCTAAGTCAGCATCGCACAAAAACTATTACCAACGAAACATTTACATTTCATTTCAAGGATTTTCTACCTTTAACAGTTTTTAAAGGTGGTTTTAAAGGCTTAACCTGAGTCAAACATATTATTCCCATTCTTAGTTACTTATTTTTCACTCTTTGTTGAGCACTTCTCTTCTTTTATTTGTTTCAGTCTTCAACCTGGTTAATTAAGATGGACACTATTACGATGGACACATTACGTGGAAGATATATCTGGCCTCTCTTTATATAACACATGGCTGATATTATTACGTGCTCCATTTTAATTTTTTTCCCTCATTATTATGAAAATGTGTTGAACTTGTCTCCCCATTTACACCTGCTATCAACATGTGTCCATGCAAGGTAAACACGTGTTGATGTCGGGTATAATTGCACCTAAAGCACATTGGAATCAAATCAGCCGGACCACATTTGCATGTTGGCAGGCTTGCATTGTGATCGGATGAAGAAAAAAAAAAATCAGTCACACAAGTTGAAAGGTCACCTGCAGCCAGCTGTTACTAACCCAAGCAAGCTGGCCAAAAGCTGCAGGTGGAAGCAGTAACTTTATTTTAGGGGAAAACAAAGGACATACCATGTTTGTTTACAAACTAGCAAGCCCCGCCCACCTTATGCTTATATTGAGATTAGATGAAATTGTAGGCACAGTCAAGGTAACGAGAACACATTTAATTAAAGCATGTAAATGCAAAGATCCATAGATCAGATATTAACATCCAGATAACATATTACAGTTTGCATGTTAATACCAGGGTTTAATGGGGCAATGACAATATGTTATCCAACATATCACATCATAAGGACATAAACTGTCCTATAAATCCTCAAATTAATAACGTGTGAACGGAAAGTTATGTGTTTTGCTGTATATCTGTTGTGTTGAACTTTTCAGATTCTGCGGGTCACTTCCTGGTAGTCTGAAGTTTGTTGAGCGCTCATTAACTCGCCGAGTTTAGATCTATTCTGGTGGTGTGACAGTCTAAAGTTTTTAAATGTTTAAATTGTGAATGATTTCAGGCAGTGGATGACAGCCAAAAGTGAGTCGGAGATATATACAATTGTTGGTGGTCATAAATTGTTAAGAGCATGTGATTCAAAGGGAGGTCCAGAGAAACCTGAATGTATTGGAGAGCTGCTGGGAGGTATTTCATAATGTTACTTTTTTACTTAATATGACAATAATATCATTCAATCAAATTTAAAAGCTACTTTAATCTTCCCTCACTGGCATTGTTTGGAGAATATAAACACATGGGGAATAGTAGAGGACTGTTTACGCTTCCCTAAAAAAGTGTTGGGACTCCTCGTTCAAAAACTTGATTCACTGCAGCATTTACAGCTATTTTACACTCATTTTTAGGGTCTATCTCGCTTTTATGAAAAATATAAACAACTGAACTACTATTTACAGCATGAGCGTTGATTTAGTGACCTGCAGTAAATTAGTGTAAAAAAACAAACAAAAAAAACTCACATTGGGGCATGCGTCCTCTCCTTCCTGTCCCACCAGGATGTAAAGCAGCTCGCCCTTCTTCAACAGGAAGTCCCCTGTGATGTAGACACCATGTGACCTGCTCATGGCCAATACACTTCGCCCACCAGCTGCACCATAGGCGGTGATCCTGGAGATTAACGAACACAAACATGTATCCGCATAAACAAACAAGGCACATAAAAAAAACCAACAACTCAATAATAAGATCATTATCTTAATGATAGTGGGACATGTTTCAGTGGTTTTATTTGGTTTTAAAAGGTTTTCATGAACGACAACATTTGCAACAATAAGAGTTTTGAGGTTTTAGGTTAGGTTAGGTTAGGTAGTTACTTTATTAATCCCCGAGGGGAAATTTTTTCGCTACAGCTTTTATTACAAAAGTGAGGAAACATTAGTTGTATATTCGGAGTTGCGCTGCACGTCGGTGTCAGAGATGACTTGAGCCCGAGTCCTCACGCGTCCCTCAGCGCACAATGTTAAGTAACAGCCTAATTTAATTTCGAAACACTAAAACACACTCTTAGCCTGGGTGTAAAAAACATTTGACCTACCATGGCACTCCAATGTGAAGGGAAAACATAATCAGACCAGACTGCATACACTACAATGCAGGGGCACACAGACACACACCTACAGATACACACCTTTGTAGCAGAAGACACTAATTTCAAATGCTCCACTTTTTTTTTGCCAGGAAAAAACAAGTTGATTGGTTTTTGGGAACGCTTCGATATTTTTCCTCCCTGGTGGTTGAGCTCGGCGTGGAGAGAGAGAACATTGCCTGCCGCTCAGTCGAAGCTACCTCAGCTGTTTGCCTAATGACTTTTGGGAGATGCAGAGTGCATATTCATCTCTGTGGCCGTCTGTCAGCTTCATTTACGCCCTCTGCCAGATAAACCAGGTCGCATCAAGACCAATTGTGGAGTTTGTGCGGAGACAGAAGGTGTTTTTTTTTTTTTTTTTTAAACTCTAGGACGTGTTGAGACAGTGCTGTCCACGCTGGTGCTTGTTAGGTATTTTAGGACTGAAGGGTTTTGGCAGCGCTTTTGTGCAGGTTTTTTTTGTGTTGATGTGGGAGGCTTTCAGCTTTCAGAGACATTTCTGTTCGAAGCGTTTAAGTCAAATCCAAGTTAAACACCTCATGTTGCCATGAGTGCCTACAGGACAAATATTGATCTCTGAAGAAGGCTGTGGATATTACGGCATTAATCCTGTCGTAGTTTGCAGTTTGAGGTCGAAGTGTTAAGGCTGATTGTTGAATGATTTCGAAAGCCTTAAAGTCCACCAACAGTGACACGGAGGTGGGTGGTTTTGGATTTTGGAGTCAGGTGTAGAGTGAATCACGGCATTTAGCTGCCATTACTGCAGCCTCTGCTCCCTCCTGCAAGAATCGGATATGAGATTTCTCTGTTTGCTCGTTGGAGATTGATGCACCGCTCATGCACCGAGAAGCACAGGTGGGCGTGAGGAAGAGTTTGTATTGTTGCGAAGAATGTGAGTTGCACAGAGAGCACTGATGCCAAAGAAAGGTAGGTTAAGTGTATAGTGAATACTGTGTTGAGTGCTCCATAAGCTCAAGTGTATGTACCTACAAACTGGCCTGCCATCACAGTAAGACCCTTTAGAAAAAGATAAAATTACTCCAGAGTGGGTGTTGAGTGAGAATTGGTTGTACAAATGGTGAGGTCTGATGTTTGTGAACACTGAGCCTTTATACACTGGCAGCTGTCCTACCTGTAGGTGCCAGTTTCTGGGACCCGCCACATTTGAATGCCTTTGAAGGGCCCTCGGGTGGCTACTGTCACGTTGACGTTGCTGTTCCTGTAGGAGTTGAGGCACTGAGTGGGAGTCGGGCCTTCAGGGCCCACAGCCCCACAGGTATGAAAAATCAATTTTTTGGCTGCACATGAAGAGAAGGAAAAAAAACAAACATATATATATGTTTAGTACTTTGCTGCAGAAACACATTCTCTGTAGTCGGTCACACATGCACTTAACCAAACTTAAAGATGACAGAGAGGTGGAAATTCAGTGCACACCGCAGACTCATTATAGTTCTATTTGTCTCGCATTCATTCCAATTCCAAATTCCCCACTGCTCCGCTTTCACATCATCAATAAAATCCAAACATAC
The DNA here is from genome assembly GCF_022577435.1 of Embiotoca jacksoni. Taxonomy (NCBI): domain Eukaryota; kingdom Metazoa; phylum Chordata; class Actinopteri; family Embiotocidae; genus Embiotoca; species Embiotoca jacksoni. The sequence continues at coordinate 6,448,007 of NW_027185378.1, read as the reverse complement.
AGATATGAAGCAAATTATTACACATTGGGAAGGCAAGCTTTCGAACTGGGAGCGACTCATATGAGATGCTGCTACTGTCATATTCACAACTGTAGCGGGCGATGAAGTGACAGGATCACAGGTGAAAAACATTTCTCCTCGTTTCCATGTAATCCCACGTGTCGGTGCTAATTGGAGTTCTTTTCACTGTAATTAGCACCAGATTAGTCTTGTCAGATGGACGTGGAAGGATTTAATGCCACAGTACTAAATCCTGATTTAAGGCTCGTGAACACAGCATAGTGAGGTAGACTCTGGGGAGTGAACCACCTCTTCCTCTCTCCTCTTTCTCCCTCCGCCCGGCTGTGAACACTTTGAGATTACTTCTGATTCATGTCAGAGCAGCGCTGATTATTGCAGATGTGACACGGGCTAAAGTCAAAGTCATTCCTGTGATAGAATGAGTCACATGATGGCATTCGTTGCCTCTGAGTTGGTGCCGAGTGTGATTGTAATAATGTTGGTGTATATGTGCTATTCCATGTTTTTTGTTGTTGTTGTAAGGACAGATGACAGTCGTGGATTTAAGCAACAGCACGATGCAAAGAAAAGAGGAAATGGCACGAAACAAGTCTCAGGGGTGTAACTTAAATTCATGACGTTCTCACTAACACTCTGCATGTTGTGGTGCCTTTTACGGCTAAAGTCCAGGAATTAAGCTCCCAGTATTTACCAGGATCTCTGGCCAAACTTGTCTCTGACTGCAGAGAATAACTGCAGAACGTTGTTGAACGTTGGTCAATACCAAAGTGATTGTCTTTATCTATTAACAACAAAATGAAAATATACACAATTTTCTGATTGAATATATCCAGTTGAGTTACGTCAAGAAATTGTATGTAAAAAGAAATGTGGTTGTGGGACATCATTTTAAAGCCATATAAAATCTAAAGCGAGGTCTTGATTTTCGAATATTCGAACAGTCACATAAGTATAAAATTTTTTAATTTGCGACAATTGTCCTTCCTTATTTCCCGTGTTATTACCAGTGCTCGGTTGTGATGCATTACTCCTGTCAGAAGGTGGCAGTAATGTACCTAAAAGCTGTCCGCCAGCCGCTATTTAACAACGTGAGCAGAAGAAGACGACGTTGCTTGCGGGCTACGGGGCTTCCGCCAGGTAAAACTGTGTGATTACATGCTGCTGTGCAGAAGGGAGAAACATGCAGTGACGAGAGTTGTAATAACGTTTCATGAGGAACTCCTTCAAAAAGTAAATGAAGATGAGGCGCAGTGCAAACTCTGCAGGTAAAGCAATATGAGTCTACCACAGCTAAGCACAGTCATTAGAGGGAAGCACAGAGCAGAAGGTGCGTTTACTGATCAAAAATCAATGGCCACAGGAAGTGAGTTTGGTGTTGGACGTGCTGCGTAAACAACAGCCCCCCCCCCCATCTCAAAGATGAAGCTAAGATGAAGCTTCCCTTTCTGGCGAGAGTTCTAGAAGTTGGACGGCATTTGTTGAGTCTGAGTTTACGGTGAAAGTGACTCTTTAGGTCTGTGTGTACGTGTGGGAGGGAGGGAGGAAGGGGGGGGGGGGGAGTTAATTGTCAAATAGGTTCAACCGATTATCACATTTTTCCCTGACATGTCCGACGCCAGTAAAAACATTAATCAAAAGGGTCAGTTTCTGTCACTGCCTCTCCAAATGATTACTAGTTTTTCTTTTGAAACTTAAATGAACTTCATGTTGAGCATCACAATGGTCAGTCTGGTCCTCGCACTTGGTTTCGGACGAGGGGTGCTCGATAAGAGAGGGAGCTAACATCTGTACTTCAAACTGAGCTCATCTCTGTCTCAACACAAACATCTCTTTTGAGTTTGCTAAAGTGTTGCCAGTGGAGGCAATTTCAAGCAGGCCCGTACTTAAAAAAAAAAAACCCACTTTAAACCACCACTGTGCTACGAGAACGATTTGGACTTCAGCCCGTTCTTACCAAATGCACTCCTGTAAAATCCACTGTTGAGGTGACTGGAGTTTTGTTTGACTCCTATCTGGCAGAAGTAAATCGATCCGTCAAGCCGGTATTTTCAACACCCAAAGTAAAAAGAGTTAAGACTTTCGGGAATAAATCCATCACTGGAGCAGAAAATCCTCCAAAGCCGAACAGTGCTTTAGACACAAATCTTACCATACTTAATAGGTTAGATGGCAATCAGTTAAGAAGGCACATGCTCAAGAGAGGGAAGTGAGGGTAAAAGAGCCTGAATCTTTCATTTCGTTTTTTTGACTTATTTGGCAAAGTGAATTTTTGTCTATTTGATATGAAAAAGATCCATGTATTATAAATACACTGCTGGTGTTGTCTTCCGTTCGATTTCTCTCTCCCATCTACCTGGTGTGCAGTTGGTTTCACACTTCAACCCGTCTGATCGATATTGTCGGCCCATCAATATGAATGAGTTCATACGAACGCGCATACATACACACACAAGCGCAGCACAACTGGCCTAATGAGCCGTTCTGTGACAGGCACTTGGCAGAACAAACAAAAACAAGATGCGCTCTCACAGATGATAGTCTTCTCTAATAAGCGGCGTGCACACTCGCCAGCTCCTCTGAATTGCAACACATGCTCACATACACATACTGCTATGCGCACACGCACACGCACACGCACACGCACACACACACACGCACACACACACACACACACACATGCAAACAGCCCAGGGGAGACTCTGAATCTACCTTGCTATTGAATGATTATCTAATTATAATACTTTCTAAATAAAATATTTGTAATTATTGTGTAAGCTGGTTTCTGATTGATTCTTTCCCCAAAATGAAGAATTAACGGAGACAATTAGAGCTATCAGGCTGCACTGAAACTGCCTTCAGACCCTTGTGTGAAATGAACAGCAAATTTCTAATGTTAACGTTGCACCCGTTGGGACAACAGATAAGATAGCGATAAGTAATAGGATAAACCACTATGTAACTATGGTGTTTGATACATTTTCATGTATGTGCTATTCACACTAGTTTCCTGGATCATATTTCATCATTTCATCCGAATCAACATGCCCTCAGCAACGCAACCTCTCATTGTTTTAGTGGAGGGCTGTTTTTGGTTTGAAGACCTGCTGGGAATAAGGATGATCCCAGCAGACCTCCAGAACAACTAATCTGTTTGGTTTTTTGTTTGGAGTTTACACTGAAAAGAAAATATAATGTTAGTTCAGCTTAATTTCATGTTTCTTTGACCAACAGAATGGGGAACAAACTGTTCTCGCAACAAGTGAAAATGACTCGGTAGAGACAGATAACACAAGTCTCACTTGACTCGTTACATCAAAATGTCCACCCCATCTTAAAAAAAACCCCAAAAAAGGCAACATAGCCTGATTTTTCATTCTTTCTTTTTTTATATATTTTTTTTTATCTGCATCACTTCTTTTTATTCAAAACAAAGCACTTCAATAAAACCACAATAAATACATTGTGTGTCTTGTTTTACCATGCCATTACATGTCTTTGGGATCAACTATACCTCCATGTGAGTTCATGTCTCACTGTAAAAGCCACAGTAATAACCACAAACACACTCTCGGCAAAGCCACCAAAGACTTTTCATTCTGCTCTCCTCTCCTATAGCATGTATCCTCCTTATCAGGTGACAGTTGTCCTCCCTGGGCCAGTCATTAGAAAGATGAATCAAGGCTGGCACACCATGAATGGATCGGAATTCTAAGTACAAAGCTTACGGAGCAACCGAGTCCAATTAATTAAGAAGCCCGTTTTGCGTTGTGCTGCTCGTTATCAGTCTCATATCTGTCTCTGTGACTAATGTTCCGCCTCCGATACCCAAAGTAACAACAACTAGTTAACTGATTGCCACAGGCCAGTGTTTATGAACAAATAAACAATGAAGCACAGACTCACATCTCCTCTGTACAGCTAATTAGCGAGCACAAAATAGCTAAAACTCCTTTCTGCGAGGAGCTTTCGGGGACCGACATCTGCTGTCTGCTGCTTTCAAGCTTCAATCTGACTGCGTTCAATCGACATCTTTGATTTGATTTTGGTTTTCATCATACTCAACAGAACTTGGGTTCTTGTTGTTGGCTGTTGTATGCAAGCAAATGTGTGTAAATATGATAATATATAGTTCATGCATCATAAGAGTGTGTTGCGTAAAGCTGTTTGATTGTTTAACACACACACACACACACACACACACACACACACACACACACACACACACACACACACACACACACACACACACACACACTCTTTCTGGCCAGAAAAATAAAGCGCGAGAGCTCATTTTGGGTTTAGTGACGCGTTCCTTTCCCATCAGGAGAGGTAATCACAAAAAGAAAGGGAAGCAAGCTAATATGGGTTGACTTATTCACAACCCCGTGTTAAAGCAACTGATGAGTCAGCAGAGAGTTGGGGGTGCCACACAGTAGGGCAGTGATGAGAAATGAAATACTTGCCAGAATAGTGGGAAATCAATGGAGATGTGGAGAAAGAACAAGAAGAAAGAAACGAGTGAAGGTGAAGTCAGGGTGAATGGGAGAGGAAAAAAAAAAAAAAAAAAAGATCAGGAGGAAGAAGTGGGACAACAGAGTGAGATCAGAGTGAGTACTGACAGAAAGACAGCTGGGTGAGAAGGCAGTAATAGGAAGTAACCGAGTGTCAATAACAACTTTTACATGGCGAAGAAGGGAAACAAATGCAGAAATAAAAGGGAACAGAATGTTCTCATCCCAGATATGGTTGCAGAGTGAAGGGAGAGATGAAGGGGAGAGTGAGAGGAGACAAGAGACGTTGACGTTTGGTGGGGTTAATCATTGAGCGTGTCGGGGGAAGAGGAGAGCCGTGTTGGAGTGACAGGTCTGCTGAGCCAAAACCCTCATCAGGCTTGCTGTCCTGCCCTGCAGACGTCAAAGCATCGGCTCCGGAGGGGGAGAAGAGAGATGCCCGGCGAATGTTAACCGCTCAGGGCTGTCTTTGAAATGGCCAACGTATAACTGCAAGTTCAACTTCTTTCCCCCTGAGTTAATATCTATGATAATCACAAGGGCGAGAGCAGTGAGATCTCCCAGTCCCATCTTTCTCTGCGGATATTTAAGTCGGCTGCCTTTATTGTAACCATACGGAGTATTACCTGTGTAAGCACATTAAAATGGCCTTTTTGTTGCTGCCATTGCAGCCTAACCTGAGCAGCAAACGCTCTTATAAAATACCTTTCATGAAGTTATGTATAAATGCCATGTTCTTTGCTTAGCCTTGAAGATTTTCTTGACTGGCTGAGTTGAACTGTTTTCTGACCCAAGCTTGTGGCAGTTCAATTCATAATCCTATAACATTATCAAATCATGCTATCTGGCCACCAATTCTTGAAGTTGAAGAAAGCAGGAAAAATAGAAAAGCATAAAGATCTGAGTGACTTTGCCAGGAGCTAAATTATGACGGGTACAAGACTGGGTAACAGCATCTCCAAATCGGCAGGTGTTGTCGGTGGGAGGGGGGTTACAGGTATGTAGTCATTAACATTGTGGATGAACCCATCCAATTATCAGTATCTGAAACAGTCCAGTACTGGCCAAAAATCACTGGATTAGATATTGGAGATAAAAAGTATCGTCCCATACGATCATTAGCTTCAGCTATTACAACTAAACATTGAGCCACATGCTGCAAAGAGAGATGCGTCAAGATGAGGACCAGAGATGAGCAGCGTTTGTCATACATACAGTCGCTGGTCTGTTAGTGAGACCTGTTAGCCGTGTTGACATCATGTCAGCGATGTGGAGTTATTTTAAGCTCAAGGAAGAAAAAAAAGAAAGAAGAAGCAAAACAGCCGAGTGCAATTTACATAATGTGATCGCTTCGAGGTGGTGGCAGCAGCATTGGAAACACCAGCACCACAAACATAATTAAACACTTGTAGCGGTATCATGGAAAGGAGCATGGCACAATTACACAGGCAACGAGTGCCAGGAAGAGAACTGTGACGCAACAACAAACATTGCTTGAAATAATTTAGAAGCGTGAGAAACTCCCTCCAGACAGCAGCAGAGCCGAGCTGATAACGGCAAAGTCACCGAAATCTTTGTGTTGGATGACCAACTGCTTTCTGTTGTTGGAAATGTGGGTTTCCTATGCTTAATCAAATGAGTCGCTGCATACAATGTCTGCACATTCCCAAATCTGCATTTAATCTGGTTATCACAAATTCATTTTAAAATTCTTGGAAAATGATGGCGTGATCAGCTATACATCTGGAGCGCGGACGTGCATCCTGTCATTACTAAAGCCTAAGACTAAGATACGCTACCTGCATGGCATTTGCATGTCTTGGTTTTCACTTTAGTGGCCTTGGTAACGGGTTCGAGCAGCTGCACAGCCTGCATGTGACCCGTGTATCACGCCTTCGCTTCTGCAGCGTTCTCAGCATAAATAGAAAGATAAACATCTGCGATCGCATGTGCACTATACAGTCAAAGCAGAAACCCCATATAGCCTCTAATTAGATTATGAAAATGATTTAACAGTTTGAGGGCAGTATTGATCCGGTGCTCTCTCTCTCTCTCTCTCTCTCTCTCTCTCTCTCTCTCTTTGCGTGTGTGCCTTGCTGATGAACAGCAGTGAACAAAAATCATGTGACTTATTTTTAGTCACAACTCTCCACTTGTCGGACTTCAAACATTCGATTACCGATGACCGTTATCCAATGGAAAGTCGTTGTAGAGCGACGGGGGCTGGCAGCAGCGGCACCACAGCAGACACGCACACACGCGAGTGAGCTGCGGTAACAAAACAAGGTCGTCGTGACGCACAACGCCATTCAGGCAGGGTGTCCCGGGTGTAAGTCTGACAGCACAATGGACCGACTCGAGTTTTACTTTGCAAAAAGCAGTGCAGCAGGCTTAGCAGTGTTTTTGTGGCTCACGCAGGAGAGTACATCGCCACACAAGGAGGGAAATGGTAAATGCATAAAAAAAATTGAGAAGAAGAAAGTCCATGTCATTTTAACAGACAATGCCAGTAACATAATAAAAGGAAAGAATTGCTTTAGAGTTGCCACCTTTGGATGCTTTGAACAGGCCCTGAAGCAGGGACGGCTATCACAGCGTACAGTAAATTGTGGGTTACTTCAAGCACTTGCCACTGGAGTAAGCTTAATATGCTAACCAAGGGTCTGCATCAAGATGTATGAATGAGGTGGAACAATACATACTATAATCAAGAGCCTGGTTGCACAGAAACAGACCCCGTGTGATTATACAGTGGAGTACGATCTGCCAGTCACACTAACTGTAAACCAGTCGGGGGTAGTAGAAAAAGACTGTCACAGCTCTTGCCACTTTTGAGGAGATGACAAGGGAGGTAAGCTCTTCATCTGCAACTCATGTCATCCCCATTGCCAGTGTCCTTTAACGTCCTCTCACTCGAGAAAACGAGGCAGACGAGAGAATTAAGATGTCGAAAGGCATCCTCCTCCTTGAAGCTGAGGACAGACGTTTCAGAGACATAAAATCTAAGCCAGTATGTGTTGTGTGTAAGATATAAAGACAGGTAGGAGGGGTCTCTGTTAACTTTATTTAATATGATTATCCTGTCAGTGTGTGTGTGTGCAAATATTCACTTTTGCACATGCAACAACAATATTTCACGTTAATGGTTTGCACTTATTTAGCACTTTTTCACGTTAGTGGTGTGAAAGCGCTTCAGATCCACACAGAAACACACAACACTGGTGCTCGCCCTCGATCCGAAGCAACATGAGGTTCAGTGTCTTGCCCAAGGACATCTTGGTATGTGGACATGAGGAACCAGGGAGGACCTGCCAACCTTATGATTAGTGGCCAACCCGTTCTACCATCTGACCCACAGCTGTGTGGCAACCATCAGCCTTCAGAACCGGATTAATCACTTCATAATAAGGATAGACAAACGCAAAAACCTTAAGACATGCAAAGGATGAATTAATAGCAGGGCTGAGGAAGGTGAAAGAAGTATCGAGGACACATCTGATCAGCCGGTGGGTTTTGAGACCGTTTTAAAGGTTGGGGAGCTAATAATGGTAATCCATTGTAGTATCCATATCTAGAAAAAGTGATCCAAGGAAGGACGACTATTGAAACAGTGACAGGGTCATGGATGTGCAAGTAAAACAGAAAATGTTGTGGCTGATCATTGTATGTTCACGTCTAGCCAGGTGGGCACTTACTGTTCCTGCTCAAGTGGAAAGATTTAAAGAATTTCAAACTGAGCAATCAATGCAGTAGTTGACATTCATCAGCTGCTATTCAGCAAATCCAGAGCTATTTGTTAAATCAGTAGACATCTGAACAGCTGTTAACACCGAATCAATGTGATTTCTTCCACCAAGTGAAAATTCTCTTGATATGTTTCTTCCTATGTATAACACTTCACAGCAGGTGAAAGTTAACTAAAGTGTCTCAGCATAAAAAGGAACAAAACAGAATAACGTTGGCATATACCTGCTCGGCTAGTTTGTTTTCTGTCTTAACCTTCTTCAGAAAACAAAATATAGACACCCAAGTGCTCATTTTCGTCTTGTCGGCTCAGACTGTATTATGGCTGTCGTCTTTACACTGCATCCAAATGTAGCTTGGCAGTTCATCTGTTGGTCTTTGTCACCGAGGTGGGCTCCTGTGTCAAGGTCCACGGTGTGTTAGTGTGAGTTTTTTTTAAGCAGTTTCAAATGGAAGGCAAGCCTCTATACCCGACAAAATTGATTTGCTGACTTTAACAGCACATGAATGTCATAAAAAGCCTTTTATTCCACCTCGGAGAGAAAACAAGATATATATAAATGCAATTACAATCCGGGAACGCTGTCCAGACTAATCGTGTTTGGACTGGAAAACTGTCTGAGACAAGTTCACATTTGTATGAAGAGTGTTTCGTACACATGACACCGATTCAAAAAATACAGACTTCAGAAACCATTTTCCATCCAGTATAAGTCTGAAGTGCCTGTGTCTGATATCTCAGCAGAGAAGCTTCAACATGTCCGATGTACCTCAAGTGTATCAAAGCTTCCAGTTGAGGAAATGGGTTTTTAGAACAGGTTTGATATGAATGTAACTCCAATTTATGACTTTAAATATAGAAATTTAATATCTGCTTGTTTTTACCCTTTTTGAAACAGGGAAGTGAGAGAGAGTGTGAGGTGGAAAATGTCAAGTCTGTGTAACTGGCTCCATTGACATTCTCAGGAGACAAATTGGAGGATTTTACACTTCAAAACTGCCCGTCCTGCTCCATTTAATGCCAAAGGAGATCTCTGCAGCACTCACTCAGATGTGGACGTGCTGCAGACCAGTAGGGGGCACACTTACTTTGTTACAGCCCATGCGTAGAGTAATTGTGAATCATCAAGGCATGCAAACATATGTGTGTGTGTGTGTGTGTGTGTGTGTGTGTGTGTGTGTGTGTGTGTGTGTGTGTGTGAGCAAAAGGGACGACAATGAAACTTAGAGACGGAAAGAGAAACAGACGACCAGAAAAAAAAAAGACAAAAAGAAAGCACACCTGATCATCACTCACACATTCATCAATAAAGCTCACACTTACAGCCTTCTGTGGTGGGGAAGCTCCATGAAGGGCTTCTGATGGAAGGGGGCAGAGTCTTGATAGTTGGTCTAAATGGCGGCCTGGTTGAGCTGCTGACCACTGGTGGAAACTCACCATTTGCTGAAATAAAATACAATGCATTTATTGAAAAGGTTGCACTTTTTTTTTTTTTTTTGTTCATGTGGAGCAATGAAACCCCGTTGCTGCGGTACAACAGAACAGTAGCTGCAGACCCCTCACTGGCACAGGAAATGTGGAACCACCAGCAGGGGTCATTCTTTCATTTTTTTTTTACCTCCAGTGGCCATACAGAAGAAAGGTTATGTTGAACATCCAGCTCCACTCCATCGCCCTGTCTCTGTCCTAGAGTAGATGGGTAAGCACATTCTGTCTGGGTGTTTGTAGCAATTCACTAAGCCTCCAGCCGCACTGCTTTCCCAGCACTGAGATCATAAGCTTGTTGGTACCTTGATCTCTTCCCCCTCAAATTCTAACCCTAAATTAGGTCTCCCAGGCAAAAGGCTGGCTGATTGGCGATAAGGGCTCAAGATATATGAACTCTCTTTTTTTTCCCCAAAGATGTTAAAGTTAACTGCTAAAACGTTTGAATGCTGACCTAAGAATAAATATATATATATATATATATATATAAAAAAACCTGCCACCTGTCCCCATTCTCTAGTTTTTGAATAGAGGTGGAAAACAGAGTTCTTTCTCGAATGAATCACTGCACAGCAAAGAAAAATCACTTTTTTTTTTATGAGGTCCATGCACTGCAATCAGTGGTTTAACAGATAGGCCTGAACGGTGTTAAAGAAATCTGCGATCAGATCTCATCAGGCACTGCAGAGGCTACAGGAACAATCAATGCAACCCTGTCAACTGAACACAGCAAAGCACTTTTATAGTGTTTATTTAACGTAATGAATTGCAGGAATGATAGAATCAATGTCCAAAGGCAATCTTACAAATAGATAATATACTTTAAAATCTCCAATTCAAATGATCATCACCGTAGACATGGCCGAGCATGTGCCACTTAAACGTGACTGACATGAACGTGAAATGAGAACACTATTTTTCATTTCTATGCAGCGAAGGTTTCACTTTCCTATCTTGAGAAGCCGACTTCAACGTTCAGCTGAGTTGCTTAGTGTGTCCATGTCTTCAGCTCTGTTTCCAAAGAGAGGCCAATTTTGGTTGAAGAGTTCTGCCTAACATCTCATTTCTCTGATGTAATGTTCAGAAGAGTAAAGCCCTCTGTGGGTCTGTTGCTCCATTGTAGGTTGCCGTTAAAGCACAGGACCTTTTATACAACTGAGATTATTTTCAACCAGAGTAAGATAGGTTTTACTGAGGTTTTGTGGAACTGATAACACTGCCATCGTTCAACTGTATGACACCGAACAGAGGAAACGGGTTCAGATCTGGACCGACTGCTGGTCTGACCTCTGATTTGTAACTTTTATAACAAAGGTGGATACATCATTGTGCCTAAAAAGCCTAGACTGCCTAGCCAGCTTTAGAAAAATAGAAATTGTTGCTCTTAAGCCAAACTGCACAATGCTTTAGTCTATCAAATGCCAATAAAGGCCATCTTATCTGTTTCTGAACCTATTTTAATGCTCTCAAGGTAGATATAGGATATATACTGTATATATATATATTAGGATGCTCCATGTGCATTCGATCAATATATTAAGTCCTACTTCTGTTTTGCATATGGAATAAACTGTTGGGAGGAAGCGTGCATGGTCTCAGGGTCTATTTTCTTGTCATACAGCAGGAGAAAAGGGAAGGTTTCTGGTCGTGGTCTTGTTTGTCTTCTATAGCAGCAGAGTGGCATACAGCTTGTTTGCACTGTGGCCGCATAATATTCGCCCTGCTCTGTATGGCAACCAGCAGCAAAGGAGGATTTAAAGGTTTATGAGAGAATCTTCTTTCATTTTCTTTGCTTCTCTAAGCCACAAGTCCTCCTAGGTGCAGCTCCATAAAATCCTAGCAGCTATTTGTCGACATGTGCAGTTGCCAAGGTGCTGAAAAAGAGTTGCACGAGATGCAAGTCATGCAGAAATCTAACTATCCTACAGGCTCGTGGGGGGTTGCAGCCTATCCCTGACTTTGGGCAAAGGTGGGCTGCACTCTGGATGGGTTGCCAGCTCATCACAGGGCTCACAGAGAAAGACAGAAAAGCATGCAAGCTCACATTTACACCTACATCTGATTTAGATTCACCAATTAACCAAACATCAATGTCTTTAGACTTTAGAGGAAGCTGAAGCGCCTGCAGAAAACCAAACCGGTTAAAACCCAAAACCTTTTTGCTCTTGTGCAACACTGCTAACCACTGCACCACCATCCTGCCTAGAAATCCAACTACAAGTTCCCTAATTGTGATGAGCCAATGAGCTGCCCAGATTGTGTCATTTACCTCCCTAGTGAAAAACAAATCAAGCCTGTTTTCCCTGCCATCATTATGACAGTATCAAGGGACAAAGACACGACTTTTCATCTTTATCTCTATAATCATTTTACCACAACAACACTGCCTCTTCTCCATCCCGACTCCCCTGTCACCTCGGGCTGAAGGCTCGCCATTTATGACAATATGGCAGGGGGCTCCCTCAACAGAAAGCTACTGTGTGGCTGCGTTTCATTTGGTCAGAAAAATCCCACTCGCTTCGACTCGGAGCAAACAGCTTGACCTTAATATTCTTTGTGCTTGAGCTGAAACTTCACCCGTCTTCCTCTGGATAACATGTATCATGAAGAGCTTGTTTGATCAAAAACCTTCAGTTTGGCTTTAAATATACGCCGAGGCAGCACTGAGTCTGATGGTTTTGGCAGGTGGTCCCTAACAAAAACATCTTGGGGTAAAGAAACCTTGTAATTTTCTCTTCAAAGCTCAGCACTGCTTAGGTAAAATCTGCTGGCAAGAAAATCAATAGCTCATTCCCGAGCTCTGGAATCCTCAAATAAATATGATTGTCTAAGTCTCCACTGCTTGGGAGCTTTGATGCAGACAGTTTATGTGACGATTTGATGGATCACATACAGCACGTAAGTGACCGCAATGTGTTTGACTGTTCGGGAAAGAAAAAGCTCTTAGTAGCCAAGACCCTTAGATGTGTACACAAGTTCAGCAACTTTTTGTATCTTCGACAAAGTTGCTAATAAAGCTCCTTGCATTGTTATTCTGAGCATGGCAACGCGCTACTGCAGAGCTATGGAACGGAAAGAGCTTGGCGCACACGGCATTGGTATGCTGCTGCAGCGAGAGGACACAGCAGGTCCGCCACAGTGCAGCATGAACCAGAGGGCAGGGCATCAGCCAGCGCGGCTGTCACTGTTCATTAGCGGGGCGCCGTAAGCTACCTGAAGCCCACCAGAGGCCAGCCACGGGGGTGGCACCTTGTTACCACCCAGCCACAATCCCAAAATATCTCCAAATTGCAATAGCTCTGATAAATATCCACACAATGAACATTTCATGTTGCGTCAGGGAAGGATTAATAAACCGTATGAGTGTGTTTTTAATCTCTTTTCTGTAAACACTGCAACATGTATCCATCTATTTCTTTGCTGCTGTACACACAAGAGAAAAACACCGCTGTTAAACCTGGCAGAGAGCAGCTTTGAGGAAACTGCTTATAATTAGCCCAATATGTCACCACTGTGAATACACTGAGGGACTGTAAGCGTCTGCACTTAGTACTACATGGCATGTCTCCATGTTTCTTCACATCAACAGGTGCAAGTAATAATTACTAAGACGAGTACATTTCTGTATTCCCCTGTTCCATTACACATGTAAAAATGAAAGTTACCATGACAGATAACACAGATACAACGGCCAAGTACGACACCCGCACACAATTGGAATAGAAACCTGTGTATTAGTCCGTTTGAACAGGTTGGTTTCATGTCGTCTTCAGTAACACAGAAAAACAATTACTTCCATCCAAAATCTCTCGTTTTGCAAACGGCAAACCTCTGAAGAAATGCTGCAAGGACTATTAAGGGATGTCAAGGACCAGCTGCTGGGGAGGCACATTAACAGATGTTTGGCGATGTCTACAGATGAGTAGTGCTCTTCATGACATATCGAGCAGAGACAAGCTATAAAGCAGTCATCGTGCCGTACACTGCACCAATGACACAAAAATGAGTATGGAAAATGTTCAATATTTTATGGGGTTCACATGCCTTTGCTAAGAACAGAAGAACATTATAGATCGGGCCATTAAAAGGCCGGATTGTGTTACGTACTGAGAGTCTGTGCTAAGCTACCTGAGCTTCCACTGTAATCAGTGCCAGCTATTTCCTCGCTGTCCCTGGACCAGCTAGCTGTCAGTGTTTCATGTCTTCTGCAGTATGTTTACTACAGCTGTCAAATTCAAATGTGGCAGGTGGTTAAATAGCCTTGTTAGCTGGTACTTAGTAGTAGATAGCTTATTGATACTACCGTTACCACCATGCTCCTGATACTGTCAAATAAGGAGAGGATTGACAGGTTGAACAACCAACAAAAGTTGGGTGATTTTCATTGGACATATCAGCAAGCTATGAAGTTTCAAGGCCCACATTAGCCGAGGTGCACCCATTTATAAATCAGACAAATGCTGAAAACTTGATTCATGCCTTCATTTCTAGCCGACTGGACTCCTGTGATGCACTTTTTACTGGCCTACCAAAGAAAACAACAGAGAGACTTCAGCTCATCTAAAACTCTGCAGCTCGAGAATTAACCAGAACCAAGAGGAGAGAACACATCAGTCCAGTTCTGGCTGCTCTGCTCTGGCTGCCTGTAAAACACAACATTGACATTAAGGTCCTCCTCCTCCTCACATATAAAGATCTCAATTGGCTCGGACCGAGTTATATCTCTAACTGTCTGGTTAACTATGTGCCTTCAGGAACACTGAGGTCATCTGCTGCTGGTTTGTTGGAGGTTCCCAGCAACAGCCCAAAGAAAAAATAAAATTGGGCATTTAGCTTTTGTCAGTTCTGCGGCAAAGCAGTGGAACAAACTACCTGTTTGATATGAGGGAAGCTAACTCAGTTAATAGTTTTAAAAGAAAGCTCAAAACATATCTCTTTACTTTAGTCTTTAATGAGCAACTCCTGAAGTTCTCTTTCTCCTGCCTGCACTTGAACTACCGTGCCTTTAAAATCCGCAATAATTTATTCTACATTTTAAATCTATGTCTTGTTTAATTTCATGCATTTTATATGTTCTTATGCATTTAATTTCTTTCCTATTTTTAAACATGACTTTATATCTCTTTTTATGTGAAACACTGCATGCAATTTTCTTGCTGTGAAGCACTTTGAGCTGCATTTCTTGTATGAAAGGTGCTATACAAATAAAGTTTGTCATTATTATTATTATTATTATTATTATTATTATTATTAAAGGTTTCCGTGACTCTGCTAGCTGACGACTATACTGATAATCAACTATTGTCAGCAAACATTTTACATAATGTTATATGAACGTGCAAATGAAGACAATCAGATCCGACTCTGGGATGGCATTTTATTGTGGAGTCAACAAGAATTTAAAAATGATCTGAAATCTTTGTTGATTACAACAGCTGATTACAATCTTGTGACCGGCCACCGAAACGGTTTTGCCCCCTTCATGCACGCACATCCAATGATGTTTGTAAAGAAGAAGTCCATCTATAGAGGTGGTTGGTTCTGCTGCTAATGCAGCTCTGTGCGTGGGAAAAGAGAAAAGGATGAACTTCTTGTGCTGTCTGGCTTAATAAACTAATTTAATGATGCCGGTGAAGACAAAATGATAAAACTGACAGCCAGGTCCAACACCTGAAGGGCAACGGATGCATCATCAAGCACACACGCTTGCCAAACTATACATCACACTAAAGCCCACAGAAGGGTAGGAAAAAGGCCACGGTTGGCGGATTCTCTGCATAATGTGTTCGCGGTATGTTTTCCCACAAAACCACATTACAGGGCCGTGTCACACTGCTCAGGGAGCCATCATGCTAATCAGTCACAGTGATCACTCTTGGAAATGACGTCTTTCGCGGAGCTTCGGCTTCTCCCTGATTGATAGCCGATAAAAAGTGGACGTGTCAAGTGTGGCTGTAGGTACAGTAATAGATAGTAGGTCTAGATTAAGAACTTGCCATCTGGAAAGTGAGGGAAATGGGGATAGATTATCCTTCAGAGCTGCCATACCGGTTCCGCTGCTCCGGAGGACATAAAACACAAATTGGTGCGCAAATATCTCCTGGAAAATGTCATCTCTTAGAATAAAGAGTCCCTGACCCTGTGAGCCTGTGCGACGCAGGAAGACAGCGGCTCTGCAGCAGCCGGGATCAACAACGATTTCTCACATCATATTCAGCTGATAAACCTATGTTATCTGATTGCATTTCAGAGTTATGGCAAAAGTGTGGAGATTCTGTCTGCAGCTGATGAATAAATTAATCATCTAAAGGTGACACGGAATAGATGATGTGTGCCCGTCACATTTGTCATTTATTTTACATTTGGATGAAAACGGCTATCTAATAATGTGCTTCACTCGGTCCGATAACAACTGAAAAAACTTCCAACATTTTATCTTTAATTCAGTTGTTGTTATAACAATACAGCAACAAAACCTGAGGTGAAAAACGTGACAGGTCCATGTTATAATCTACATATTATATATTATCACAACGCATCAAATGTCAGAGGGTGACACTTATTTCCCTGCCTCATGAGTTTAATTCTAAGCCAGGCTGTCTTGGGTTTAAAGCAGCTCTTATTGTCAGAGCTACTGTATTCTCAGGCACAGAGATGCTCAGGCATTACTATTCCTATCACAGTTCAAACTGGTTCCTTCAAATAGGCACAGATGGTGGAAGGCACTGAACTCCTAACCTTTCATTCTCATTCTTACGTGGTTGTCATCTCACTCCTGTTTTGTTACTGATAAACCATCTCAATTATACCTCAAAAATATCTGGAAAGGTGATGGTAGGCTTGACCTTCATCAGCCAGGCAATACAACACTGGAACATAAGCCCTTGTCAATCATTGGAGCTATATGATGGCAGAATTGAACACATCTGACATTTCAGGGCACATCAAATATTCTCACAGGAAGTATGTTTAAAGGATCTAATAATATATATATTATTTCCATGAAGTTTTGTCAGGCTGTCTAAAGGCAAAACTGCAGCACATTTAACAAGGATCCCTCCTCAGAGAGCTATAGACATGTAACAGCTTGTCAGGATTTTAAAAATGTCTTCTAATTGTCTTGACTGAGCATTGCAAAAAAGTTCTGAACTGCATAAAAGAGGATAATGCACTGTATTATGGCTAGAGACTCGAAATAAGTAAGTCCTTGATGAATGATCCAAAGTGTGCAAAACTGCCAAATATTATCTCTCTAAAACATGAACATTAGGCAGAGCTTTATTGATTATTAATTGAATGGTTTTAGATCACTTTCACTTTTTCCATTTATGCTTGTCATGACCAATCAGTCAGTTAATCAGTACAAAAAAAAAAAAAAATCCAAAAAAAATCAGTTCATTCAGCCGGTGTCTGATTAGTAAGAGCACAAAAAGGAAGACTCAACATTTTCGTAGTACTCACATGCCAAGAAGCAGTCCATACTGAAAGAGATGTTGTCAAGAGATGTGACTGAACCGGGTCCAGGTCCATCTTCTGTGCTGAACTGGAGCCAGAACCTGAGGAGAGGTGAAGCTGCTTTAACTAACGCGCAACCTGGGATTGGTTGGAAAGCTTCAGGCTTAAACAACGTGAAGAGGAATTTACTGTGCTTTAAGAAAACTGCCACTGAGACTTCGGAGGACGTGCATCACTGGCATTTCTATTCAAAACACTAAAGAGCAGTTCCACTTCTTTGGGGATCGAACACATTTTCTGGTTCCATATTCAACATGATAATGGCGACACAGTCATGGTGTGGGTATGAGCTTCAGACTAAAACCTTTAAAGCAACACATTAATATTTGGATGGCTTTTGTCTCGCTATATGGTCTTCTGTTTGCGCAGAAAATATGAAGTTGGATTCAGCAGTTAGTTTAGCGTGAAGATTGTAAAACAGGAGGAAGCCGCTAATCTGGTTTTGTGTGACGGTAGCAACCCTAAAGTTCACTAACTAAAAAAAAACACGTGAATTTCACGTGCAAAAACATATGTGACCACATGACACGTGATTGTGCATACGCGAAACATGCATTACTACCATGGGAAAAATGGTTTTGGAACATTTTCATGGTGTAATGTGTGAAGCCCATAGTCGTGTGAATACTTTTCAACATATTTTCCCATGTTGTTATGTATTGCATCACGTGTGTTGACACATGCTAAGTCATGCGTGAAACATGCGTGTTTTTTCTCTAAGAGATATATGTTTTATTTGTTAATTTTGTACAAAAAACAATAACTTGCCATTTTACAGGGGGTTATATAGCATCAGTCCTTTCATCTAAATCTCATGCAAGAGAGCGAATACGCATATTTCCCAAAATATTAAACTAGTCCTTTAAGCACTGAGGAGAGAGGCACATTTTTACAGAGCAAATGGTTTTGTGTCTGCACATTTTTTACGGCTTGTCATCATTCTGTTTAAAGATTAGTGTTTTTTTTTTTTTTTTTTTTTAGCTTTAAGACACACTATGATTGGTTTGTTGATTGATTTGGCAATGAAAGTAACATTTTCTACAGTAAAAGTGAGTTTTAAACTGAGAGGGGGTTCCCTTTCAGTCCCGATGAGTCAGTGTCGATGATTGTACATCATCACACACATCTCAAACCAAAAACACTCAGATGTGGAGTGTACATATGGTGTCTGCTCCTTGACTTTTGCCTGCACTTTAAATCGTGTCTCTGACTCTCTTTAAGCTCTACAAAGGTCACTGTGCACAGTCTGGCAGGTTCACCTCGTGGTTACGGACATGACATTCTAATTAAGAGCACAAGCACAGCTGACTACATAACCCAGGAATCAAAAATTAATCACTCTCAGGGGAGCGGGATTATCCAAGCTTGAATGGCAAAGAAAAAACCCAGTCAGGCAAACAGAGACGAAATGACTTATCGCTCTTTTCTTTTTCCTCGTTTTATTCTGTTTTGTTTTAATTTCTCTCTTCATTGAGGGGAAATCAGGGCCACAGCTAATTGGAACGCAAGTAGAGTCGGAGAGAGCCTTGAGTATTGATTTCTTTTCTACTCATCACAGACGAGTGGAATAAAGAGAGAGACGGGGGGTGGGGGGTGTCTTGTTCAACTGTACACATGGCTGGATCATCGTATAAGAGCGTCCCACTGGAATTCATCAGTTTTGCAAAGTTTCCCGGAAAATGGCATGAAAATTTTGAAAATCTACATTTATGAAAGGGACCTTTTCTTTGTCTTTAGACTCCTTTTTGCTGTGGGAGCATTTAAGCGTTTGTGTGAGTGTGTCAGAGGTTTGTTGAGATGAGAGCTGGATGACTGATCTGCTCTGAAACACTTCCAAGCTGAACTGCCAGTTTGATACCTTCAGACAGTCCGCAACACTTTCACTTTGATATGATCGCACGGGGCTGTCGTGCGGTGAAACAGGTGAGTGTTTGTCGTACCAGTCTGCCAGCCCGTAAAGGGGAAGTATGACGAGTTTCCAGCCTCTCTCGGATTTGTGTTCGCCGGCTGAATGCCACAGTCTGTGCTTCTCCTCTGGGCCCGTACTGTTCTCCATGATCCACAGAGACAGCGCCCCCTTCTGTAAGCCCCCGGAGCACAGCCAGAACCGCAACTGTTGAAATAAGATATCGAATGATCGATGGAGTCAAATACAATTCTAATATGCATCATATTGCATATTGCTCAGCACAGAGTTTGAATTCTGGATTTCTGGGAAACATAATGTGTGTCAGTACAAATATACCACAGCAACTTGAACTTCCTCTGAGTGTGTTAGAATTGAAGTGAACCAGCCAAATGTGTTATCAGTCATGGGAGGGGTGGAGTAAACAGTAACAGCCATCTGTTCAGTTCTAATTATTCTAAGATTAATAGAATTCAATCAGGATTATAATTTGGGTTATGCTGCTCCTGAACGCTTCAGCACAAATCAAACTTAACGCTTCCAGGAGGAATATTTTAAGTCTAAACCGACTTCAAATTAAACAACACACAGGCTGTCACAGGGATTCAGCAGTGAAATGAAGTCTGAATCGAAGGCTCGGGATGTGACCGTGTCCCTCTACAGCATTTTTCTTTGCAGCCAAGAGCACAATTCCTCCTTTCTCCATTTAAGTGGAACAGATGCTGGTTTAAGCCTGATGACTAAATTCAACACTTTGAGGCTGAGCGCTTGCATTGTGCTCATCGATAGAAGGATGTGGTCCTTATCAACTGCAAAACCACACGGTGACCATTTAAACATCAAGATTACAGGCGCTGCACCGCGCACGCTGGGCACAACATGAAAGAGAACATGGTCTGTCGCTAATACCCAAAACTAATATCCTCAACATAGTTGTCCAAGAGCAGACAGGCCAGGTTGAACAGCGCCGCTTCAGTGTAGAGAGAAGGATTTAGAGTGCTAATCTGGAATCATGGCTAATCTGTGGCTGTGTGCCAAGAAGCCGTGAGGCCGGGTCTGCGACGATGTAGCGCTGCCTGCACCGCTGTCCACAAATACCAGACACTTCTAATGTACACCTGAGCAGCTGCAACGTCATTTCTGTTCTTTCTTCCTCGTGTTTTCCTGTCGAGGTCAACTTCTTGTCACCATTGTCACTCTTATTATCTTGTTTTCTGACCTCTTGACCTTTGCATCAACCTCTGACTTCCACCCTAACCTCTCTGTTTCAACTCCTTTCACCTCCTTACAGCTTTAAAGTAAACATACAAAGGGTCAAAGGTCACCGTGCTGACTGATATTAAATTAAATAACACGACTCTAAATCCGAGATGCTACAACATCAATTAATATATCATGTACACCTGCAAGCCTGCTCCGTGAGCGGCATTATGATTTGCTATATTTTAACAACGAGGTCAGCAGGCACAACGTGTGACTGGCGCGGTGAGCCTCACTGTCTGTGAGGATCTCCCTGGACATGCACTCGGCTCAGTGCTGAGCAGCTGTCTAGGGCACATTGCCGTTTGACTTTTGAGCTGTTTCTGAAAACATTCGACGTGTCACCTTTTTAAAAAGTTTTTTACTGACATAGTAATATTAAAAACCGTAACTAAAAACCACGTTGAAGATTACAGCGAAGTGGCCTTCGATACAATTTCTATTTCTATATATATATTTGACTCTTTTTTTTTATTATCCTATAACCCTATACGTGGCAAATTTGTGTTTTCGAGTGTTCATGTTTAATCACTGATGGACACTTCGTTTGTGATTATGGTACAGAATTTCTGAATTATCAGTGTGACATCATGCATATAAATCTGTCTCAGCAACTCTGTGTGTGTTCGACTGACACGTCAAAAATATCCAGGTATTGTGCAGCTTTGGAATTGTTTACATATCAAAGTGACGTGTTCTTGATCACCACCGAAGAACACAAACCTTAACATGTGTGGGTAACTAGTTTACTGTCCACACTAATAACCATGCATTATTATTAAAGGCAAGGTGCATATTATAAGCAAATATATCATATTAGAGTTGGAGTTAAGATTAGAAAAATGCCTGGAACATTTACTGCATCGAAGCCAAGCTGCTATCAGAGTTCAAAATGACAGCAGTCCTGCTCTCTCTTTTTCATTTGAGAGAATTTACACTTCAGTGACTCAAGCCAAACTTACATTACATAGATAATCTTCAAAAAGCATTGGTTATTCCCTCGTCCTATTTTCCCATGATAAAGTATAAGTGCACATTTTGGGGAAATGTAAACCTTAAAGCATAAAAATCAAACCATATCCGGCTGCTGGGAATTTAAAAAGCTGAGAGTTTAACTCACACACTTTTAGCATTAGCATGTGAGCTAACTTAAGGTGATAAAGTCTGGTAGTTGTCATTTCAGTCCAAGAAAATCCACGATCATCAGCTCCAACATTACGGTAATTAAGTGCAGAGGGTCTCACCGTGCAACGGGAGTTTCTGAGAGGAGGAGGGAAGAGAGGACTCCTCAGTGAGGCTGAACCACGCTGACCTTTAGACTGGCCGCCCTCCACAGTGAATGTAGTACCTTTAACAAACACACACACATTAAACACACAGATGCAGCTAAGGTGTCAGAACTGATCATTAATTATAGACTAAAAAAATTCAGCATACAAAAATGACTTTGTAAGAAAATTTGAAGGTTAATAGCCTTTGTAGGTTGCTAACATATTTCAAGATCTTTCCTTTTCAACATGCACAAAGTAAGATTCAAATGTTTAAAATTAAGTTCACGTTATGATACACAGTTTAAAAAGCCCCAGTCTGGCTTCATTGTAAAATGTCGCTCTTTGAAGTCCATTTTAATCAGAGAGGATGCAAATGAGTCATTTCATCACTTGATCAGAGCACTGTTGATAATATCACAAGAGACATGCGTGAGCTACCTGATGAGTGGCAGCTCTGTCTGGTTGCCTTGGCCGGGGACTGCAGCCTTCTCCAGGAGAGATCGTGGCCTGTTATTGACTGCCAACCGCACTCGCCCTCTTCAAAAGAGCAGTAGCTTCCATTGAGAAAGCGTCCTGGAGAGAGACAGGAGAGAATATGAGGGGAGCGGAGGAAGAGATGATCAGGAAAAACAGGGCATACAATGAGTGGTCAGGAGAAAAAGGACAGGGCGGGTGGTGGGCGTGGGCGTGGGGAGGTTGGGGGAGGGGGGGGGCTGGAAATCAAGAAGTTGAGCGACAGTGAAGGCGAAGGGATTGAAAGGAGAGAAGCCTGTGGGGGTTAAACTAATGGCTCAGAGGACTCGATGTGTGGGCGGAAATTAGGATGGAGGTGTGGTGAGGGTGGGCTCTCAGCCACACTCCAGAAACAGAGGCAGAAAATGGAAAAGCCCTGAGGTGCCTATAGGAGGGAGATAGGAAGGAGTAGAGGAAGGAGGAGGCAGAGGGTCTGGGGGGAAATGAGGAAGCTGAGGTGGGGACGTGATGCTTCTTGGTGGTGGCAATCAGATTGAAATTTCACAGGATGGCACGGAAGCACTGGAGCTTTTCAGTAACCGACTAACAAATTAACAGATAGAGTGAAAATGTTACTGGATTGTGTCGTGGATTCAACTCACGCTTGTTTAAGCACAAAAAGAGAAAGGTGCGTTTGTCTCCTTGTCACCGTGTCATAGTGAATGAGTGCAAACCCTCTTCACTTGAAAGTACAATTTCTCCGTTTAAGCTTCGTTAAGTAACCGACAGGACAAATCAAATACAAGTTAAGGTAGTAAAAATATTTAAACACCCATTAGTATGTCAGAGGCACATTTCCGATTACATTTTTCACTCTCAGATAACACAGTTGTGTCGATAGGGCTCTGCGTCGGGTCACACTTCTTAAGCTGATATCATCTCCCAGGTGTTGAAATGACAACAACGCAAATACCCGACAAATTTAAATGAAATGTTAAAGATTGTTTGAGTGTGCCATTCACTCACTGTAGCACTGAGGTGCAATTTTGTTCTTTTACTAAAATACAAATTGGCCTCAAAGATCTGTTGATGACAAACCTCTTGTGAAATGATTCACCATGTTAGCAGAGGTGTTATGAGGTGTTCAAATTTTATATGACATTAAAGGTTCAGTTAAAAGTTGTAATTTTCACCTTGATTTTGCTTTTTGTTTCTTTCATCCTAAACTATAGTTGACATTAACTACAACAATTGTGTGGTAACTGTGCGCTTTTTGGAAATGAATTCATCCAGATAGTAACAACTGAATAGAAACTGATCATATAACAGGTGTTTTTTCAAAAACTAAAATCTGAAGAGCTTCCTTTCCCTACAATTATTATTATTTTTGTTTTTGCTCTGCAAAAAGTAGAAACACAACTGCAGTTTTATTTCAAAGTAACAGATCATTTGCGGAGATTGTGTCTGTGATGTTTTTCTTGAGCTAATAAAAGGTTCTCTGGACTTTTTGGGCACTGAGTACATTTCATGTTCCTCTGTGTCTTGTGATATGAGTCACTCTTCCCGTTACATAAACCACTTAGTGATAGACTTAGATGCTGTTTATGCAAAGCGCAGAGATTCAAAGTCGCATCATGCTTTCAATATGAACGGAGAAGTCTTTGATGGTTTAATCTTTATGAACGTCATTCACTTAATAATGTCATTTTTTAACTGAATGTCCACACTACTTCAGTGCTGCGTGTCCTGGCAACTTGACAAGTGGACATCGCCTATAAAAATGGATCTTGATGTTATTCAGACCACTGGGCAATTTTATTTTTATAATCTGATAAATGCCAACATCAGCAACCACAGTGCTTTTAGGGCATGATCACTGCAGACCACAACACAAGCAGGACATTTGTGGATTACTTACTCAAAAAAATGATTCACCATGAGGTCTGTCAACTGCCATACAAACATCCAATTTACAGCGTGTGGCCACGCTGGACACTTTTGACCTGGTTGGTGCTTAAATGTTTTGAAAATAGTATTTAACCTGCAGTCTTGTGCTCTTGACCCAATTTCGACTGCGTTTTTCAAAAGTATTTCTAATTTAATGTCTGAAGATGTCCCAAAAATAATGAATCACTCTCCACAGCAGGTGTTTCTCTTCCACCATTTAAGACTGTGATTGTCTCGATCCGTCAACATCCAGTAACTACAGAATCCACAATGAAATACTGAAACAGTAAGTTAGAAGTGCATTGATCTGCATTTTGTGCCCATCACAGAGATACGTGTAGTTAAATTAGTTGACAAAATACAAGGAGAAGTCTAGATGCCAATAAGTGTTTGGGTGACTTGATCTGCTTTTGATACAATTGATTGATATATTCTTTTTAAATAGACTGACGGGTCCCATTGCTTCTGGTTTTTACTGGTTTGCCTCTGAACTTTCTGACAGACAGTTCTTTGGAGGATCCGCTCATAATTTGTCTGAAAACTCGACAACATAGATGTTAGGGCGAATTATTTTTCATCTATACTGTATTTGTTACCCTTGTTGAGTGGTGTCCTCAGGAGACATGACATCTCTTTCCCCAGCAATGCTGATGACACACAGCATTAGATTCTTATGTCTAGATGTCACAATGCTGTCTGAATGAATCATTTAAATTAAACAGCTTTTGACTGCGACTGCAGTTCAGGTGTAAGTCAAATTTGTTTGGCCGTATTAAAATGGTTTATGACCCTAATTTAGTTTATTTAAACTTGTTTTTGTTTTTCTTCCCTCTTTTGGAGTTTTTTCTCCCTCAAAGAAGAGTTTTTTTCCTCCTAGCTTATGTGGGAATTGTTGAATTTCTCTATAATATTGTATTGTATTGTAGTTCTGCTGAAATGTGTTAAGTGCCATGAAATAACCTGTGTTGTGACTTGGCGCTATATACATAAAATCAAATCAAATTGAATTGAATATGCTAAACATTGTGAATCCTCTCATCAGTTTCATTTGTCTTTTTTTTTTTCCCCCATGTCATCTGGTTTTATTTCATTATTTCTGATCTGCCATCACTGTGGGGGAAAAAAAAAAGTCTCCAATATTACCACTTCAAATTTTTGCTTGCATCCAGCTTTGATGCAAAGCTGCATTTCTACGTAGCTGCAATGAAAAACCGTAGCGTTGGAAAGCAGCGGGATGTTTTCAGAATTTAGACCGAATAACATCCACCAAAGGAAGCCGCGACTCTCAAAGAGCGGAGGATGTGTTTGTACATAACGATGCCGGGGTGGGGTGGTGAGAGATGCCCACAGGGACCTGGTTTTCGTTATACGTCAGGAATCTCTGTGATTGACACGAGCTAAGTTTGTTGCTCCTGCCTCTTTTCTGCCTTTTTCCTGTTAATGAGCCTTGGCAGGACTTATGAAGGATTTAAATAGATCAAATCAAATGAAGACAACTTGTGGATAGATCATAGAGAATAGGCTATCAGAGAGGGAAGTCTATGTGATTTGGATAACAAGGGGTAATTATGACGGGTGATGGTGATGAAAATGGAACAAATACAGGTACAGTAGTAGACCGTGACAAGCACAAAAATATACATCTGAGAGGTGGACTGATGAATTAACTTATGGATCACTGGTCCTCGTCATTCATCAAAAAGGATAAAGGTCATCACTTTTTAAAGAATAGACTGAGCGACAGAAAGAGAACGTCGATTCAGAGCAAATGACAGCTGGCCTTCATGCCTCATGGACTCTGAGCATTATGAGGGCACGAGGTGGAAAATGTGTGCGGTAATGCAGATTCCCAGTCAACTCATAGCAATGTTACTTTCCCTGCATGATCACTTATTGTCAAACGCTCCTTGTGTTATTTGTGCAGCCGTTGGTCCGATTATTCTCTCAAGAGTACATAATTCAGGGCTATTTTAAACGCAAGTCAACGACGTGTTCAAGCTGCCTTTATGTTTTTTACCGATTGTTACTTATGCTCAAATGTCCAAGTCTGGCTTCTTAAAATCAAAACGTTACACACGCACACACATTTATTACATTCAAATGGTGATTATACCCTTGGGTTAGCCTGTTGGGCTAATTAGCACTAATAGGTCCTCCCGCAGTAGAAAGAGAAAGCGCGCCTGGCTGGGATTTTCACCTTATCGTTACCCTCTTATCTTTCAGTTCCCATTGTTAACACACCTAAATACACAAGAGAGCAGCCATCATTTTAATAAGCACCGTATGGGAGGTTGACCTGTGCTGTGGGCAGCAGCAAATTAATTCTGCTCAGTTTATTTATGGGTGGAAAAACACCGAAATCAAACTACAATTTTTTTTTGGAAGAATTCTAGGGGGTAAGAGTTCTGAACTGTAAGTCCATAAATCTCGATGACGATGTAGAAATGCATGCACACAGGTAGGGCTAAAAAAAGATCCCGAGCACACGCACACACACACACACACACACACACACACACACACACACACACACACACACACACACACACAAACACACACACACACACAGCAGGGCCTGGGGGACTTCACTTGTGAACAAGATGTCAGCATACTTGGATAGTGTTCCTTCCAGGCCTTGAAAAAAAGGCAGAAAACAAATGTGTAAAGAGATAAAAATCACAGCCATGGAATATGTCAAGGGTGAGAAATGCTAGCCAAGCATAGCTACACTGCCTGTGTTTTTTTTTTTTTTTCTCCCGCTCTGCCAGGAAAGCTCATGAAGACGCTCAGTTGTTGCTCTGTTGGGCAGGATGCGATGGCTTCATTAAGGGCGACTCAACACGGCTGACCGACTTCACAAGTGGGCCGTTTTGATCCGGGAAAAAGAATGCAAGAAGGACAGCCGAGACGCGAGTTCTCCTGCTCTCACGTGGAGCAGCTCGGCTCCTGCGTCACAGTGTACTCACGACACAGGTCGCCTTCGTCATCGCCGTGTGGACAGTCTGGGCTGAAGTCGCACAATTTGTCCAGTGGGATCCCGGGTCCCTGGTGACAGTGGTACTGGCCCTCCAGTGTGATGTTGGGGCCGGGTGAGGACGCTGGACGGAGAGAGACAGAGAGAGAGAGAGAGGGAGGGAAAGAAGAAAGTCAAAGAAAACTTGTCACTTTGCTTTCTCACACAATCATACCGACTGTAAACCAAAGTGTTTTCACAGTGCAGTCAGAGTTTAGAGAACAATTTGCTTGTTGGCAGCGGAATAAAAATGTAATGCAACAACAACAACTTTGGTGGCAAAGAAAAATACCTCCCGATTAAGTTCCAAGTTTCCTTATTGAGTATCGCAGCTAGATTTATACATCAGACACAAACACAAATCAGTGTCTCAGGGGAGATATAACTAACAAACTGGAGAACATATACAGTTACTACAACAGAGTACATCAGCAAGTGACAAAGGCTACTATAAATCCTGACTCGAAACCTTGTGTGTCATCCACTGAATGCCAGCACCGTCATAAAAAACTTGGCACAGACAGCGTAAGCATCTGGCTTTGAATACAGTACATATCCATCAAACAAGGAACACAGGCAGCAAAAACAATGACCTAGATACCGTTAGCAGGTTGCACATGGGGTGGGAGCGCGCACACACACACACACACACAAATACACCAATTGATATAACTGTACTCAGCAACTCAATTGTAACCGAGGATATTTGCATATCTATGCAAATTAGAGAAGTGATATCTCCAGGTTGTGAAAACGGACGACTCACCTTCACCTTAATCATCAGAAACGGATCACAGTGAAGAGAACAAAACCGAGAAGCAGGGGGGAAAAAAAAACTGTTCACTGATGGGGATCTTGTTTTCTCATCCGCTTTCATTATGGAAAAATAAACTATAAACAAAACAAGAAATGATTCTTATCGTGAGTGACTTGCTGCGCTTACTGTAGTTCGCCCTTGATCTGTAATATGCAGATTTGTTCTCTGTTCAGACGAACTTGCCGTTAGATAACGACTCCATGACAGGAGAGGCAGCGTAGAACGAATGCTGTTAGCCGAGCTGACTCGATAGGCAGTAATGCCCCACTAAATTTCAACAGGAAGGTTGTAATTAATGTACTTTTTTTTTTTCAGTTTGCATTTGTGCGTGTGTGTGTGTCATGATGAAACACCTTTGGTACCACTTTTCTCGAGCTAAGACTTGCATTACGGTGACAGGCTCATAAAAAACGTGACAGGACAAGATAAAGTGCGGCATAAATCAACTCAGATAATTTACAACGCTACATGTCACAAGGAAATGAAAACAACACACAATGAAAATGCCAAACCCCAACAAAAATGTAAACGTATTAGTACTTACAAATTTTGACAGTTCCCACTACAGCAAAAGTCAAAGTAATTACCTGCTCATAAAAAGTGCAGTATAAAAACTGTAAGCAGTCAAAATGAAGCACGAGGTTTCAGTAATGAAACCACAGTAGTTACTGCCACTCTCACACAGTAAAGAAAACAAAATAGAAAAGTGTAAATTTGGTACGAGCACAGAAATTACTGTCGTGTTAAAATGCATCAGGCCAGAACATTGTTATGCCTCATTCTCAGCACACTCCACTCTTTATTTTTTATTTTGCACGTAGAGAAACCTTGAGTCCCAGTGGGAAACAGTCACTGTTAACTGTGGATTAGAACGAGAGGGGGGGATTTTTTTAATGGACAAAACACAGGAGTCAGAGGCCTCCCATGGCAGGACAATCACGGCAGCAGAGTGCCCCATTACCATGTCAGTGAGCAATCCAGTTCAAACCCCTTTTAAAACCAGCTTTAGTAAATGACTTTGATCATGAATACCCTTTTGTGTCATTGCTTCTGAATTATCTCCCTGTGCTCTTTCTACAAACTCGTGCACACATGAAACTGCAGTCTGTGACATTTACTGAGAAAAACAGAAGACGGCAAACGTACTATTTTATTTAAATGAGGTAAGGCGAATGCTTGTTTGTTTAACACCCTGTGTGTGGGTATAGATGTGGTTTTGTGACGTGTATTCAGTCATGCTCAACACATGTATTATGCATTGGTTGTGCTCAGATGCTTATTCTCTGTATAATGTTCACACCGCAAGCAGAACGATTTATCATGAAAGAAAAAGTTATCTCAACTGTACTGAAACCTTTGGGCAAAGTATGTAAATGCATCGATTTATCTAAGTTTGATGACTGTGAAGTAAAAAAATAAAAAGTAAAAAAAAAGTATTGAAGTTGCAGTGTCACTAACTTTAAGCTCCCGAAGCAGGTAAGTGCAGTCAGACACGGCCGATGCACTCCCGGCCTACCGCAGTTCTTAAATCACACTTGTCAGATTGTGAAAACAAGTGGGTCAGCGGGGGATGAATTGCCTGTGGGAGTAAGCGAGCTTTGTTATCCTTGTGCTCATGGAGTTGGCTTGGCTTTGTGAGGGGAATGATATACGAGTGGCGGAGAGCTGGAGAGGTGACTGGAGAGGGCACAGCAACTGCTGATAAAGGACAAAAGAGATGCTCAAACACAAGAGTCAAGCTGCTTGTTTGTACAAAGCTAAATTGGTGACAATTATTGTGTCTGTTAACATTAAATAACTGAAAACAATCATAATGACAAAGAAAGCTTGGGCCGTTTAATTCACTACCACAATGTAAAGAGCTATGCGGAAGGTGAACAGTTAACTTATGTCAAGCTATTGTACTGTTATCAACTTTTTTGGTGTACATGACAAATGTTTGAGGATATAAGAAAAGAGAACAAACCCACCAGACAAGCCATTTATTGCAGCAACAAAGCAAACTTATTCAGTGATCAGAAAAAATTTGTCATTTCAGTCTCTGAGAAATAAAAGCTGCAGGACAGGCTTTCATAAAATGACACGTATAGTCTGTTAACCAAACGCTGGCTACGGCATCAATTCAGACTCCTCTATGTTTGTTTTTTATAACTGCACACTCCATTTCTGATGAAATTATGTGCAAAGTAAAGACAGACTCTGATTCAGATTTTCATTACCGCCGTCCAGCTTTGCAAGGTTTCACAACAAATACGTTTCGATCCAAAATAACGTCGGCCGCATCGCTGTGTTTTTTCAGGTTCACCAGATTTTAGTCAGACTTACCGGTTTACGCTGACATTGATCTTCTGTTATCAAAGCTGAAGAAATAGGAAAAACAAAGAGACTAACATCCTGTTTACTTACTTTTCAGCCTCGTTGCTTCTGTCTAAATGAAGAACGCCAGAGCCGTCCATCACAATCTCAAGTGTTCAGGTTACCGCGATTGACTGGTAACAACTTTTAGTGGATAATTGTAACAATGAAGGGGATAACCAGACAATTACAAAGTGCCATCACTATATGCTGTAAAGGCTGGTGTTGCCACTGGTGATATCCAGTCCACAGTGAGAGTACACTTCACTGCTCTGATTTTTAACGTCTGATCCAAGAGAGAGCACCCAGGGTTTATTCTACACTCTGATGGGTTGCTAGCTGTACGAGCTGTTGGAGTCATGTTTGAAAGACATTTTTCTGTACATTTTTAGGACGTGGTAAGCAGCAGGTATGTTTTCCTTTAAATGACGCTGTAATGCCTTAAAGGCGCCTTTGTATTAACACAGATTTCCGTTCCTTTTTTTTATTATTATTTAAGCAGGTAGGTGCTATATAAATATTGTGGAAGTGTCAAAACTAACAGTCCAATGGAAAAAAAAAAAAAACTGACGATATTTAGCAAATGTGCTGTTTGGACCTCAGTTAGTTTGTGATGTCACAAACAAACACTTGTGTCATATGCCTACACTTAGCACAGCCCACTTCCTGACCATTTATCTGCAAGAAAACACAGAGCGTCATTCTGTCACAGAACTAGAAAACTACAACACCAAAGAAAGCGTGTGGTTGGTCAGGATGTGCGCGAGTCAGAAAAGAGTCAGCCAATCAGGAAAGGGTCATTGATGTGTGGACCTTTAAGACACAGACACAAAACAGCCTGTTCTTGGTAGAGCTCCAGACAGAAGCTTGCTAGAGGAGATGTAAAACTATATTCAGTAATTTTTTTAATATTTAAAAATATATTTTTATTGATATCAGGTCTGCAAATAAAACACTGGAGAAGTTTAAAGTTTGGGACCTTTAAAGGTGCATTAAATGTTTATCTAGTGCTGCTTTCTAAAGACAGCAGTGCAATAAATTATATGTGTAGGCCTAATTATCACTTTACAAACAGAAGGAAATCAAATAAATTTGATAAATGAGTAATTTAATATAAATGAGTAATTTACATTAAATACTATTTGTCCTTAAGCATGTTTCAAAGACGTCTTTCTTTTGTTTTTTTCTCTTTCTAATCAGATCACCTTCCAGGCAGCTCTAATTCTTATTCAACTTTCATAATGGAGGCAGACCACAGCTCCACCCGGCTGGATCATCGTTAGGTGCTGGAACCATCAGTGAGCGGCAACTAGGTGCAAGAGATGTCCAAAACGCTCAGATCCATGCTGGTATATCGTTTATTTTTTAAGCTTTTGGACTGACAGATCCTCATCAGAAAAACACATTCACTCTAATTTATGCCGGTAAGCATTTTGTAACTGTAACTGCTTACAGGAGGAAAAAAAAAATGGAGGCTTTCCCTACGAGATCAAATCTCATCAATAATAAAATCCATAGAGGGCGGCAAATGGTGAGGTCAGTGAAAATCGTTAAAGTCAGGGAAAGAGCTTTGGAAGTCATGCATATAGAGTATTTACACTCCAAGCTATCGATGCCAAGACATTTAAGAACCACCGGTGGAGTGTGTTCATTGAAACAAACTGAATTTTTTCCTACTGGCACACACCAAGGTACATGTTTCTATTGTAAGGAGAATGACAAATAAGTGATACTCTGTTTGGGAAGTTGTGGCTCCCCTTACGCACACGACAATAACTGAAATCAACAATCGCATTTAACAGTATTTTTGCATAACTGCGTCACGCATATCACATTTTAGAGATTCCACCGATAGAGACGTCTCACTCGGTGGGATATCATGCAAAGCAGTTTATCTTGCCATTTGAATAAAACCTCCTCCATGGTTTGGTGGAGATCGCTTGTAGATTTGAATACAGACAGACGCGTCCTTGTTGAAGACAAGTGGCAAAAACACATTCTGGGCCCGTAGACAGGGATAGACTCGTGAAGAAATTGATATGGCTTTTGTTTTTCCTACAGATGAGCAAGCATGTCAGTTGTATCCTGAAATCCCTCTATGTGCTCTGAAACAACAACAAAAGAGTCTGAAGAAGTGCCTGGTTGAAGGACTGCTTTGCGTGTGCAGAATGTCAATAACTGGAAACTGCATCAAAAAAAATATCTTCACAGACTTGATTGATTCCAGCGTAGAACTCGGCAGCAGTTAGAACACATTTATCTGATTCTGCTCATTCATTACAGTGTAATATCCAATCTCAAGTGCCTTTATTGTAGCCTCTCCTCTGTCATAGGGGACAAAAAAAATCTCAAGAGACCCGAGGAAGGGTGGTGCCACTATCCTGCCACCCCATCTATGGCAAAATCTGGAGATATTCATGGAGATTTACAGTGGCTGCAACACTCAAGATGGATGCAGATGGGCTTCCCACTTGACAGTCGACAAGAAGTATTCGCTCATGAATTCAATTAACTGCACAGAGCTACGCTCGATTGGTCCGAGCTCGGCCCAATCACTATCACTATCTGTCATGCTCCCCGCCGGAGAGAGCGGCACACACGAGAGCAGACTGGTGCAGATAGAAAGTGAAAATAATACCTTTAATGTCTATTCTACAATCCCCAGATCATTTCTTCACTTTGGATTTACATTCATTTCATTTGGATGTTAAATTATGTTTTGGTAAAACATTATCTGAGAAGTCAAATTGTTTCACTTACATATTTCAAAAGCCAAGTTTTTATATGAGCACTCATTGAAGAACTGTGAAGTAAAGTAGTCTAGTTGCTTTAATGTGGGCTACATTAAATGTGATAAGTAGAGCAAAACTATTAAATTCAGTACTTTTTTTTATAAAGTATGAAAGAGTATATTCCCTTGATGCCCCATAATCATATAATGTACTCATTCTAAATTATTATTTTTTATAATAAATAAAGTTATACATTGCATATGTGTAACATTTTTTTGTTGTTTTTGCTAGCATGGTGCAAATCAGACTCAATTTCACTGTGTGAATATGGGACTGGTCTCCCTCCATAGGGAACATTTGTTCCATCCTACTGAGCGTGGACCTCTAATTAATTCTTACCAATCAAATTCTAGCCAATCAGCATGCGCCAAAACCGTCCGACACTCTCCCGCTGCTGCAACTTTCCACCGCCCGTGTCAACCGAAGTGTTTTTTCCTGAGTACAGCATATTTTTAAAATTGTTTTAATGAACACCAGCAGCTTGACGAGGTGCTGAGTGTTTATTCTGTGCCGAGCGCTGAACATTCTGCGTTTTATTTTTGTCAGTCACTGAAAGTTGAAAAATTTTAACGCTGCGTTGTCACCCGTCGTCCAATGACAGTAAAGGAGGGGGGAAACCAACGCGGTTAACCACCGCCGCTGGTCGCTGGTTGGTACGCTCTTCAGAGTGGCTGTGCAGACGCGAATACGAGCCGAGCTACCAGACTGTGTTCACAGCGAAGAAAATTGAAGCGGTGAATGAAGCTTTTTGCTACTTCTGAATCTACAAGGTGGCCTTTCTTATCTTTAAGCCTAATTGTTGAAGAGCTGTAAACTCTGGCCCAAAGTGTTTGGCTGACCAATCAACAGACCAACAAACCAAAATAGAAACAAGATGCAAAAATGGCTAAAACTGAGTAGGTATATTTGAGTTAACGTTACTGAACTATTACAGTTATAATGACACACTTTATAAACTTGACTATTGTTCACGCAGGTTACGTTTGCTACTTTGGTGGTTGATGTTCTGACTTCATGACATATTTTATATTTACATAGTTACAAGAAAATAAGAACAACTGAGAAACATCCCTTCAAGCTGTAGTTTCACTTTTTCCCCCCAATTTGTGTGATCGTTTCTCTGCAGAATACAAAAGTCTGACATTCACATGCTGCATCATCATTTGTCTGAATCTTAAATCACCCCATGCTGGCTTTTTTTTTTCCCCCTTTGAGGCTCCTCGCATGACCACACCTACTTGTCTAATCATCCAGAGCAGTTTTAGCATGAAAGCCTCTGCTCCACACACACTGTGGGCCTGGTGAGACCGGAGCCTTTGTTTTGTTTAAAACCAACAGCACTATGCCACAGGGCTTTGCCTCCACAGGGTAAACTCAGCCTTGATGTTCATAGTTTTTTGGGGTTGTTTTTTTTGTTTTTTTAGGTGGGATTCATTTCATACAAGAAATCAGATCATTGCACAAACTTTAAGGTTTAAAATATGAATGATTTTGGATATTTATAAGCAAATCATGTTTTTATCTGATAGTAATAACTATGATTTTGTTAACATCACAGACACCGATTACTTCAGCAGGTGTTGCGATGCGTCAAAGGCTCATAAATTCTGTTCATGTTGTTGAAATTTGTACTTGCTACAGATCAAAGTCGGGAATAATTGTCTTCAAGGCTTTCAACATCAAGTTAATGAAATTTCTCTCTTTTGCTCATTTCATTTATAACAGATGAATCACATCCTGTACCTACATAGTAAGTATAACATACAGTGGGCTGCTTTACATTTACAGGACAGAAGTGACTGAATGAGCAGATTAAATACTTCATGCCAACATTCTTGATGCAAACGCCGCCTCTACAGAATGAGATTAGATTTACGGTTGCTGTATCTTAAAAACTGCCTTTTTCTTCAATGATGCTTTGAGTCCATAACATGCAGAAATTTCCTCCTCCATGCCAGGTTAGGGTTGATTTAGACATCTGTTCCATTTGGCATATGCATCTTGGGAACACTCTATTCGGTGCCCTGGGCCATTTAACACTTGCTCAATATCTTAAAATGAAACTGCCTATGTAGATTGCCTTGGAAAGGTTCCTGCAACAGAAAGCCAGTTTGTGTTGAGGGGATGCTGCTTGTGGAAAGGCCCAAGGCAAGAGATTAGAGGTATAATGTGATGAAGCTCAGTACTGCCAGGGAGGGCCTTGTCTTGGCAAGTTGTATCTTCTGTTAATTGATGAGCTGTTGTTTTGGCTTTTGTGTTTTATCTCTAACTTGCTCCTACTTTTTTCTGTCACCTCAAAGGACCTCAAAGTATCCCGGTTAATCATAAGATATACAGAAACCACAACACAAGGAAACAAACACCCATATAACTACCACAAAGTAAATCTGGCACATAAATGAACTGCTGATTGTCCTTAAGGCTCCTGAAGGCTTTGACTGAAAATGAAAGACTAACTCCTTTTTAACATACTAATCATCATTTTACTCATGAAACACAGTAGCAATAAGTACCTGAGATCAAAATTGACTTTCTTTTTCTGTACTTTTAAGCTCTGCCCTCAGGCAGACAGCAAAAAACTCACACTTAAGGAAATAAAACACAAAAAAAGAATGAATAAAAACAGTTTATGTTGATCTGAGTAGAAAACAGAGATGGAAATATGTTTCAGAGACCTGAAATCATGTTTTGTTTGTGCATGTTGGATTGAGTAGATGATCAGCAAAGCATTTGACTTACTCTCTATGCACAGACTATATAGTAGATGTAAAATAAACACATCTATTTTTAAAGATTGGGATTATTTACACTCACTTCTCTACCCTCCTCATTTTAGTGACAGTGATGCACTGTTCCAATATACCAGAGCTGCACCTGGTCTCATTGTAAAACTTAAACATTACATCTTCACAAACCTCAGTATTAAACCCTCCACAAGCCTTAAACGGGACATTAATAAATGCTGTAAAATGTAGTTATATCATGAATATCTTTATTATTTTTCTTATCTCCCCGTTTATTCAAGATGTGGTGAAGCTGCAAGTAAAAATTCACTTGCTAAAAAAAACATGAGCCTGAAGTACTGTCATACGGTGAAATATGCAGACCTTAAATACAAAAGGAGACTAATATTTGATGGGAAGCTTCTGTTCTACATTTAATCAAAAGTTAAATTGAAAAGATGCCAACATTTCTCAAGTAAAGCAGACATCTTTCTCTATTTGATTTGATTTAGTAAATATATTCTGCCTGCACCTTGACCCTGGTTTATTTAAATTTATGCTACAAATTATTCAGTGTTAGGTAAAAATAAATATGTGAAGCTTGACAATTATTGCTTTGGTAGAAATAATACCTGATGTGCAGCTGAGCACATGTATGATCAATCAGTGTAAGGGACTAAAAGAAGAAGATGCATTATGCTCTCCTTTGAGGCTCCTCTTAATCTTAATACAATATGCTGAATTGTTAATGTGACATAACAACAGTCATAATGCTCTGTTTATAGCCAGATGTGTCCTGTTACCCGGGCAGCAACTTCACTTCAGCATCAAGTAAACTCCTGTACATCCTACCATATTTCCTAACTAGTGATGAAGCGGTTCAGTATGAACTCTACGTGGTCAGATGTCACATACAACAAATTGTCTTGTAAATATTTAGATCATAAAGCATTAAATACATGTGTCTGTGTTTTTTTACACTAAGATTACAGTTCAACATTTACTAACAGGCAGCACAGACATTATTCTAATATGTATTTTCATGAAACATAGCAGGTTCAGAGGACTCCTCACACTTTAGATCAGGAAGTACAGGAAACACCATTGCTATAGGAACAACGACTGAGGAATATCAAAATAGATTTAACGTCTTTCTGAAGGTAAGACCTAAAGAGGTAAATTGTGCACCTGGGACCTGATTTCTGTGTGTTTTTAACGCTGGTAGTGGAATGACAGGTTCGGTCTGTCAGTGGGTGCGTCCCTCAGATCCTGACTAAAAATATCTCAATAACTGTAACAAACTGTAATGATATTCTGGACAGACACGAGTCCCGCCCAGGGGATGAACCATAATGACTCTGGTGAACTTTTTCTCAATATAAGGTCCAATGCTTAGGTTTATGATCTAAAACTTGCATGCTATTGTTTTTTTGTCTTAACAAATATTTGACTAAATAATAGTGTCCATACTATTTGGATCCTGAAAGTTCTTAATTTGCAAATTCTTTATCATTTAATTTGATAATACTTAAGAAATTGTTATGTTTTTACAAGTATCTTACCATAAGATATTGTCAGTAGAGAAATCTGCGTACATAAGAGTCTTTTCTTATTAGCTTTATGCCAGCACTTTATTGTTTTAACTTACAGTAAAAAAAAACTGTACGTTATACAGTTTTGAATACAAAAAAATGTAATTTGCAAAACTATTAATTTCTGCATTTCTTTAGTTTTTTTTTCCTGCTGTATCAAGATACAGAACTGAGATACATAAACCAGGAACCATGAATTTGCTTTGTACCGTCACACCCCAATTAAACATGAAAGCTTCAGTGTGTTGAGCCTCCAACAGTAAATTTTCACTGTCATTCATGCAGTCAGAGTCAAAGTGAAATTTTAATCTCAACTAAAGACATAATAGAGCTGTCCCGCTAAGATAATGAATGTATTTTTTCCCCCCCTTCCAAATCACCATCACCCATCCATCCATATGTCTAACACTGTCCACTCCGCTGGCTTTCCCCGAACCCATTTCCCTCATTGCCTCTTTAGGGCCGTGTTTGATTGATGGGCCCGTGGACACCCCCACGTTGCTGTGTACCTAATCGCCAAGTATGGACTTGCCGTAACGCTCCATTAGGGGCCTGCAGCAGCAGTGCAGTGGTTAGGGAAATGGGCCAGGGAAGGGAAGGTCACCGGTTGAGATTCCCACGGGGTTGACCCTCTTCTTCTCTCAGCTACATGTCAGACCAGAAAAATGAATTGTGACAGTTTTCAGGCTAATCCACAAGCGAAAATACCAAATATTCTCTTCAATGGATGAACATCGTTATAAGTGTTCCTTTGCCACAGTGCAATGGCAGAGGAAAAGTCAAATGTGCTATTGACACAATCTGGTAATGAGTTTGTCAGTCATCACACTGGTCTCTGTTTACTTCCAGGATGAGAAACTGTAGGAGGTTAAGAGTGTCACTGACATGTTTGCTGAGCCTGAATAATTACGTTCTCTGTACAGCTATGGCACCGCAGAGACACTGGCAGAGGGTAGGAATCTAACTTCCTGTCAGCAGGATGAGCTCCACAGATAGGCACATAGCCACACAAGTCACTTTAGGGGCAGCAAATTGGATTGCTTGTTGGTCGAGTGACTGATGAATTAATTAAAGTGGAAGGGTCCGCAGAAAGAAGTCAGACGCTGCTCCATTTATTTATCCTGCATTGACGATACCTCCTTGCCCTTCACTGGCTGTAGAAATCACCACGTTTCTGCTAAGGACACAACCAAGAGGGAGGAAATGGACGTCGTCAAACTTCAGTCCAGATTCAAGAGATCGCAAGAAGAGCTGATTAACACGGAATCTGTGAGATGAGGTGAACTTGAATCAGAGGGGTGTACTACGAAGCAAGTCC
This sequence comes from Embiotoca jacksoni, assembly GCF_022577435.1. Taxonomy (NCBI): domain Eukaryota; kingdom Metazoa; phylum Chordata; class Actinopteri; family Embiotocidae; genus Embiotoca; species Embiotoca jacksoni. Next base: position 6,409,283 of record NW_027185378.1, on the reverse strand, counting down.
AACATATCCAGGCTGTCTTTGTCTGAGCCGGCTCAACAAAGCGGAAACTCGCAGTCAGAGATCATCGGTACCGCGACGGTGGTTATCAGCTGTGTTTGTAGCATCCGACCAATCACAAACATGGACAAGTGCACTGACAGCAGAGCCACATATTTGAAAAACGATGAGAAAATTATAATTTAAAAACAATTATGAAGAGATTAAACACATAATTCAGGCTGAATGCAGAAGAGTTGCAGCTGCTAAATGATGGAAGGATGCGTCGCCGAAGTTGAGAGGCTTATAATATCACCTCACCTCTGTCTCTGTTGTAGGATGATAGCAGTAGAAAAACACAATGAAATTAATCTATACCTCGTGTGAAAATCAGGTTTGTCGGTCTCTAAACACTCTGCCCCCCCCGCAGAGGACCGTCTCGCCGTCTCACTCTGAGCACACACGCCGAGCTCCACGGGATCTTCGAATCTCCGATTGGTGATGACATTTTTCAGAGAGAACTGATTGGTCAGTAGGCGAAACTTTCTGACGTTTTAAACCCATATCTCCAACATAACCTGTCCTGGACCAGGTTAAGTTTGCAGCACGAGTTACCATGGTGATCTAGCCTGCTTAAAAGAGAGCCACCATGACACGTCTGACACCCCTGGCTGTAGTGTCAACATACCTCGCTGAGCCACTAATCTTGATTCGTAGTACACCCCTCTGCTGGCAATAACAAGGTCATATTTTGACCTAAGACTGTTAATACTGTATACCTCGAAGCAAACTTGATAAAATGATTAAGCAAAACGTGCAACAAGAACTTGGACACAAAATAGATTTGAAGCATTTTTTGCTCTCTTAGTGATTTGAGAATCCTTAAATGCTTCTTGTACAACACTCACAAGGTCTGCAGGAAAACTATCGTGCAGGTGCAACAGTTAAAATTCTCATCTTATTATGTCCACGGTCTCTCAGCTGGTAAATAACCTTTGAGACAAATTAATCAATTAATCAAAGTCCAGTTTGGACCCACCTTTGTGCAACTCTCCCCAAAACCCTGACAGGTCATTAACAGCAGAAATGAGCTCATTTTGCAAGCACGGGACCGGAACAAATAAAGCAAACAACTGAGTCTGAGAGCCTTAATCGAGCGGCCGGGCTTCGTGTTCTGTGCCAGGTAGGAAGGAAAGTAATTCGAGCCTGAGCTTGTGACAGGTGCTGGAGGGGAAAGTGGGGGAGGTTCAGAACACCGCGAAATGTGGCGAGGGCCGCACGGTGAGCGTGCCGAGACGGATTAGGGCTTAGTTTGGGAGTGGGATGTGTGTAGTGGGTGTTGCTGGGGGGACACAGGTGGTGCCTGAGGAGAGTACAGCACGTCTGCACGTTTTTTTTTTTCTCCCGACTAGCCGCGGCTTACGTGCTGCCTGTCAAGAGGAACACAGTGAACCCAGAGCTGAGAACAATTAGACACTGTTCAACCAAGGCTGGGATTTGCATGAGCAACAGCTCTCGTGCCGGGAACAGACAGTGTGGGACCTGGATTTATACTTATGTTTTGGATTACATTTACATTTTAAGCTAACAAATGACCTCAGATATGCAGCATTGAGGGCTATTGTGACAAATATGAATTGCATTTGTTCTCCTTCTCCTTGTCCTCATTATCTATTTCTGTCACTTCCTCTTGTTCAGACGCTCACGCAGACATTTACATATTTGACAACCAGATAGAGATAATGTAGCGCCAGGTGTTGCTGATATGTTATCAGGCCTTGAAAAACTCAGCCGAATCAAATAATAATTTCTTCCGTGTAACTAACTGTTGTGACCTGACCTCAAGTGCCATGTGGAACCAAATCTGCAGACAAATCTTCATGAACATGTCCTTCCTTTCGAGCGACGCTCCTCATTCATCCGGAGGTAAATATTGACCCAGCAGAAAAGCTATTTCTCTGTTGCGCAGCGCAAAGACACTTGGCCTCTGTAAAAGTAGAGGAGATTAACTGTGAGCATATCTCTGAATTCAAAAAGAGGCCTGTGGGTATGATCAGCTTTTTTAAGATGCTCTGTATTGTTTAATAGAAAATTGCACGGTAATGCCCACTTGACTGCCTTCCAGTGTGCAACATAAGAAGTAGTGGAATAAAGTGGACTTCAACCCAAAATCTCCAGCTGGAAATCAGTGCATCTGAGGCTGATAACAGGCCTCAGGCAGGGGAACCATTGTTCACAAACAGCTGGATACAAATGTTTCAGCAAATTGCGTATTTTGTAGATTTTTGAAGTAAAATGAAGTAAATCCTACAACAATAAGACATGCATAACAAAACCGATAAAAATGTCAAGTGTTAATTTACTGTTGCGTTTTATTTCATGAGCTTAAAAATTTGGCATTTAATTGTAGCGTGTGCTAAAGGGCATCCTCCAACTTGTAAAGCGTCAGAGCCTCATTAGCTTTAAACAGGCTTTAATTGACTTTTTAGGACTTGTAAGGAAGGTCAAGGATTGTCATTAGGAACTGTCAGCTGTTGACAATTACAGAGCTTGATAAATGTTTTCACTCCACGGCCACTCAGAGCAAATGACTGAGAGTTTGAAAATAATTATAATTGATACCTACAAAGCAGGTGATGGCTGTAGAAAGATATCAGTGCTTCCAGCTGTCTGAAATCTCATTAAAAACAGCAACTCAAAGGAGCAGTGGAAGTCAAGACAAGATATGAAAGACCAAGAAAACCTTCAGACAAAACTGAACACCTGCTGAGAATGGAAAAGAAAATCATGCAAAGTATCTGCTTGAGGGTTCAGCGGACTCAGAAATGATGACACAAGGTGCCGTCACAGCACAAAGGTCAACAAATGCAAAGCACATCTGGGGCCAGAGGTCAACCGAAGTACTCAGGAGGCCCAAAACCTTTTCACGTGCCTCAGTTACTGCTTCATATTTCTTCTTTTGTATATAACTGTGAAAATGGGGGTTCAAGTTTTTTTTGTGTAACTTTAAATAACAAAATATAGTATTTGCTCAGCGGTGCCCAAAATTTTGCATACAGTGAGTAACAACAACATATTCCTAGTCTGCCTGTGTAGTAGCAGCACTTGTCTTACAAACAGGAAAAACAAATTGAGCCAAAGTGCATTCATGTTTGTAATATGACCACAACAGTTTTTTTATGCGACCACTATTAATACAGGACTAATAATAAAACCCAAACTAAAGCGACATGTCATATGTGATGACACAAGATTTGGATTTTTATTATAATTTCCCAAAAACAATTCTGCAAATCTGGTACCTCTCATTTGTGGATGATAGAAAAGATAAAGATGATGAAAAGCCTCTTATCAGCATATTTAGAATATGTATTCTCAATTGTAGTGAAAAATATCCACATGTGAATCAACATGAAAGTACTATATAAATTATAAATACAAATACTGTAACACATCTGGTTAAAAAAACAAAAACAAACAACTTCTACAAGCACAACATTGTGTAAACAGCATTATATCATTGTAGGATCTCTTTTGAGCGCGTCTGCCAATTTCAAGATTGAATTTAGTCCGTGATAAGAAGCTACTGGTGAATCATTTCTCTCGGTCACCCTTTACTTGATTATTCCTTTTTATGCAAGTTCAGCAGACGCTAACACGGTCTGGTAAACAAGTTCTGTTATAGAAGCCTGACATGAAGGTTTTTTTTAAAACTAATTCTCAGTGAAGAAACCAGGCCTAGTTCAACATGTAGCTGCTTATAAAATAATAATGACTTACATTATACAAATGTGGATATTTCATACATGCACAGCATCAAATCATCACTGGGTCTTTGCGGCATTCTGCACCTCTCTGCCTGTTAAACATGGCCTGTTAGAGGAAACAAGGATTGTATCTACATTTCCTCAGTAATGCAGACACGAAATGTTTAAGCAAGGGCTGCTGTGCTTTTGCCTCCAGTTCAGAGGAAATTGAATCAGTTATATTAATTTAATTTGAGGAGCTTTCGAGGTAGACAGAGAGAGATATTATTTCAGTCTCTTCCAGTCTACGCAATTCATTCCACAACATGAATGTAATGAAGTTAAAAAAAAAATCACAACGTAAGCGCCGCAATTTCTAGTTTGACATGTTTGAGCTGCTTCGGGAACTCGGTCACTCAGCAAACATGTGAGGCACATTTTGTCCGCAAACACGTTGGGAAACAAGAAAATAGCCTCCAAAATACCAAAGATCCAAAAAGTTATAATCTCATATAATGAGTCCTTATTTAGACCCATTTATATTCAATCCTCAAACTAATGACTTTTATTGTCGGTTATTTTAATTGATCAGTGAATCAATCTTTCAGTCACTATAAAGAGGTATTATGCTGCCTTTCCCACGTTTATTTAGCGAGTGTTTTGTCGTGATTATTTGGAAATAGTATATGATAAAAGTTTTTCAAACTTGGTGAATCAACTTCATTTTTTTCATAATTCTAGTTATAACAGCAATGCCACTCACACACACACACACACACACACACACACGCGCGCGCACGCACGCACGCACGCACACGCACACGCACACGCACACGCACACGCACACATATAGCCGCAATCTCTTTTAGATGGAAGAGTTACTTACCCATAGTGCAGTTGGTGGTGAAGTGGGGCTCGATGGTGGCCATATCGTCCTGCGGGATCCGCTGATCGTAGCTGGCCGAGATCCGAAAAGGTGTACCTCCGTGGGTCCCCAGGGTGAGGTGGACCACCGCCCAGCTGCCAAGGAGAGAGAGCAGGAGGAGGGTCAGTGCAAGGAGCAGACACCACGGCTGACAGAGGTACCCACACCTGCTGCGGCTCAGAGGGGTAAGGGTGGTTCGGGCCTGCTCAGCCTGAGCCTCGGAGGAAGGACTATCCAGGGCTTCAGAGGAGGCCGACACGGGGGCTTCCTCATTTTCTTCCATTTTGGGAGGGTCCCTTTCTTCCTTTGTCTGGTGATGCATGGCCCACCCTTTGAGCCCACCCAGACTCTGCAGATCTAGAAGACTTTGGAGATGGCCAGGTGTGAGGTGGTGTCTCAGTTGAAAGCTTTACGGCTGGACTTAGGTTAAAGTAAATTACAGCAGGTGTGTGGTCAAGAAACAACGGTACACTCAGGCCAAGTTCTTGTGTGTCAGTGAGCCGCAGTCCTGCGGTGAATGCTGTCCTCCCTCAACCACCCGCTGGCTTTGTGCAGTTCAACTGTCCCTAATTTTATTAAGCAAATTGTGCTGATTTCTCTTTGGCTCGGAGCTCATCAACAGTCTCTCCCACTCCCTCCCTCTCTCTCACTCCCCTCCCCCTGTCTCGCCCATCCTTTCACTCATACACACAAGTCACGACACCGAATATACTCAATCTCCTGTAAATAGCAACTTCCCTAATGAGAAAATAAATGTATGATTGACATATCATGCTTGCAGACACACAAACCAGCACATAGCAACAATAATAATAGGTTACCGTAGCCACATAAATTAAATAACATAGAGAGAGCATTGCATGCAAAAGTCATTAAAGAAACAGATGCATCACTACACACTGAGAAAGAACCTTGTTTTGTTAATTGTAGCTTTCAGTAAATATATGGTTGCACTACGGCAGTTGTGAACTGTGTCCGGTTTGCAAAGAGATGTCACATCAACAGGTCGGATATAAGACAGAACATGTTGACCGTTCGATATTACTGTTCATCACAATGTTAACACTTTGGTTCGCCATCATTTCTTAATGATGTACATAAATAAACTATAAATTTAAAAAAAAAAATGCTGAAACAGAACAGAATATTTTGTTTTCAATGCACATAAAACAAACATACATCTATTAAACTGGTGAGTCCTCAGTTGAGCTTGGATAAGTCAAAGTTTTTGTTGGTGCAGCAATGTTACCTGGAATAAATTTAATTTGACATGGAATCAGGGAAAAAGACAAAATGTTAATATTTAAATGAAATGATTATTGACTCAGACTGAAAAACCCACAACGATTTTTCAAGCCCCTCTGGAAAGCTTTTCAGCCTTTTTTAGCTTTCTGTTTTGCTTTTAAATTTACTCTAGAGTTTAGTCTCACTGGCCTCATCAATCCTGCTTCCTGCAACTATATATTTTAATGAAAAAAGCTCAGATAAGCCCTCTGTTGTCAAGCACCAAACTAAAGACGAAGCCCGGCAGAGTTAGCACCAAGAGGAGGAAAGTGGAATATAAAGCAGCTACATCCCAGATGTTGATTTTAGGTGGAGACATGACTGGAGTAAGTGCTGGATAATGATGTACCTGTACCAGAACCTGCTAGATATCTAAACAGACAACAATATGTGAGGGTGTTATCAATGACTTTATAATGCAATAATCATTATTAATAATTAGAAATTTGTCAGAGCTTTGAAGTTGTTTTGGATTTTCTCCTGTTTTTGGAAATTGTTTTAATATTGCAGTCTTTCATCTTCTTTATTGGAGGTTTGGTTTTCCAGAAAGTCTCCATCTGTTTATTTTTTTGTCCTATTTTAAGACCTTTTTTAATGCGCACACTGAGAGGGTTGTTTGTCTAAACTGGTTTGTTTTAAACATCTGAGCTTGGTAGGCCGTACGGAAGTCTTGTTTTGAGTGTATATTTAATCAGAAGCTGTGCTGTGGCCTTTCTATAATCCAGAGTGGGCTAAAAAAAAATTGATTAACTAGATTTGAGCCAACAGAAATAAAAGGGAAAAAGGCAATTTGTATCTGCAAAATAATTCTCTTCCATACTCACATATCTAACTTTGTTTCCACGTGTGACACATAATGATTACGAGAACCGAACAGGAACAGTTTGAGTTCTTTTGAAAGGTTTCAACCAGCTGCAGACCGTTGGTGATGTTATTCTGAGAGATTTCAGCAGGTCTCTACCTCTCCATTATGACAAGTGCACTGGGAAATAGGGAACTGTGTTTATTTTGGGATTTATTTTGTGCTTTGTTTGAGTAGAATTGTGTTAGAAACAGTCGGGCAAATATAAATGCACACATGTACACAAAAACTCCCACTACACAAACAGGCTCTGAGCTTTTCTGATTTCCCCAATGCCTCCGCTGGAACTCAACAGGCTTTGCATTACTACTTTTACTAGGTTCCCTTTTCTCTTTTTTTTGTGTGTTGCCTTTCCTCCCTCCTTTCACTGCTCTCACCTTTTTGCAATAGCTTTTCACTAAACTGTCTTTGCGCCGTCCCTCTGCCTCTCTGAGGGGAGGTGCTGACCAGATGGGAAGTGATGTTACAGCACCAGAGTACACCGTAGGAGAACAGCTTTACGGTGTGGGACCTGCTCCCTGCCATTCCTCATAATGGGAAGGAAATGAAACCCGAGATAAGGGCTGCCACTGTCTCCTTGATAACCTTGCAATGATTTGCCAAGTGAATAATATACATATGGTCCGACTGAATTCACCGCCGGCTCAGCCAACAGCCAAATTTAGAAATGGCCTTTCTGTTGAATGAATACTCAGCCTCATGATAATGGGATTACACCTGTGCTGGCATATTTGACTACTCGTGCAAAAGATAAATGCAAGTATATGCATTGAAAAACCGTCTACTCTTAAACTTGGACATAAAAAGTACTCAGTAAATAGTCAAATCTGTAATTTGAAGACCTAAATGTATTGGTTGTGTTCAGTATTAAATATGCTGATTATAATGGACAGATCTATACACGCTGCTTAAAGCTAGCAATGTAAAGTTTGTTCTCAGTATAAACTTGAACACTTGAAGACTTTAACGACTGAATTATATTTGATGTCTGATCACCACACGTCTGTGGCGGCGCTCACAGGACTGATTAACTGAGCAGTGGATCAGAGCAGAGCCGCCAGAGCACATCGCTCAAATATTTAAACCTAATTTGTAGTATACCATGCAAGGCACAGTGGTCCTAAATATAAATAAATAAAATTAAAATTAATGATAAAGACTCCTCATGCGGGAATTAGATATACATGACGAATCTGAATGCGGATGCTAATAATTCTCATTATGCTCCTCTGTGTCTTGACGGCCCGTTGCTTATTTAAAATCACCTGACCTTTGTTCGCACTGCTGTTGGGAGAAAGTCTCTCCCGTGATGGGAGTGTTTTCCTCACCGCAGGAAAACAAAAACAGCTTCGACCAACTCATCTTCGCTGCCTGCTGACGATTCCTCATTTCATAATGCTATTCATTTATGCTCCCTCAGTGCTGTGCTCTGGCTCATGTAGCTCTTTTCATTTTCATTTGGTGCGTGTTTTTGTTAGCGAGGATGTAGGATGATCATGCCCTAACAACATTAAGGCTTATTTGTCTTATGGGTTCTGGTTTGAATTAGCTGTGAGTCTCATCTGTCAGGGCAAATAATACAGAGACAAGTGAGTTGAATATAATGATTTAAAAATGGTTATGATGATCTCTAATGCTGCGAGGACTGCTTGGACACATGGCTGGGTCAACTTCATACCTGCCCCAGTATGTACACGTGTGTTCTTGTTCTTCTGTCCTTAAAACAGATGACCGACTTTTTCTTTGTTATTTTAAAGGTGGAATTGACGCGCAAATTAAATTAGGAATGAGCCTCTGTTCAGGGTTGTATCACAAGTAGTTCCAACCCAGAGATCTCATTGGTCAACAGTACATTTGATACATAATACGAACACGCCGCCTTTCTCAATATCAATTTATAAATGGACTTGAATTTAATAAATGTAATATCATGCTGTTTTTACGTGTTATCGGCCAAAATCAGGTCCCTTTTGCTCCTTTTTTGTCGCTCCGAGCAGCCGTAACAACACGGATAGTCGCACACTTACAATCCTAGCGGCGGCTAGCTCGACTGGTTTGGTTTTAACATGACACGGTGCCAAAATTTATAAAAAATACATGACTCCACCGATAACTTTATTTATTTTTTTTTAGCAGATATCTTCCTTACAACAAGACTGAGTGAGCTGAGCAGTTTTATGTTTGTATGTGCTGTATTTTTGGAGTTTGAGAACTGACGTGTAGAACAGACTTATTAGGTCGTTGCTGAGGGTCGGCCTGCTTCCTGGAGTAGTAAACGTTGCATAAATTACACGAGTCCACTGACACGACTGATTGTTTTCAAGTTCTTAGACGTACCCCATGTATTGCCATGGAAACAGAGATCACACTAACAAAAAGTCCCCACAATATGAAAACATTTTGATATACATATTTTATTTAGTTGGTAACCTGTTGTACAATCGCAATATTACACTGGAGGGTGTGCTTTAACGTCAGTATTGGCACGACGGTGGTTCGGTCAGCATCACCTCTTGTGTAATATTGCTTAATTAGGTAAGTGACTCAGTTAAAATTTGAAAGAGAAATTATGTGCATATATAAAAACATAAATTCTCTTTGAGATTTAAGTTAAATCTAGCTTCGGGGCACGGTGGCACATGAAGCACAATGTGGACTGGGGCAAGCAACAGGTGGTCAAAGATCACAGCAGTTTCCATTAATTGCTTGAATTCTCTAAGCTGCATACCTGATACCATACAGATGGAAATAAACACGTGGAGATAGAACTACAAATGCGTTTCTCTCAGAAATGAATTCATCAAAACACCAAAGCTGATTAGTTTAAGATGCAGCAGTGTGAATGTGCCAAAAGTGGTCAAATACAAATATATATGTCAATTAACCTGTCTGCTTTCCTTAAAATGGTCCTCTGTAAAAAAAACAACCAATTGATGCTGTGATAAAACACTGAAGGTGTCAACAAAATAAAGTGTTTGGTCGTGAGAAAGCCATTTAAGTGCATGCGATGGAAAAGGTTTTCAATCATACCCAAACTCCAAGTACCTTGCTGAATGCATCTGCAGTAAAACTAAAAGGGGGGTGGGGGGGCGGAAATGGAAACTGCTTTACATAGTAATAGAATCTTTACCCCCTAAGAAACATCGGCAAAGGTTTTGATCAAGCTATCTATTTTTGATTGAAGTCATTTTTTTTTTCACAGTGGAAAGATGAGATTGATTGAAAATGATGCCGCATGCAGCTTGGTACACATGGAGGCGGCAGGGGTTAAGGACTTAGGAGGAGGGTGGGGGGGCGCTACCGTGATTGCTGCTGGTTCGGGATTTCGACTTAAGCCACATTGATTTTGGACTGTCAAATGGCGTGGTGCACAGCGGGCTTAAGGCAATATGTCATGAGAAGTGCAGATTAGATTGAATGGCCTGACACGGCCCGGCTGAATGAATGCCACTTCCAAAATCTAAACGGGACACTTTCTGAATGTTAGCTGTTGAGAGAGAACTCTGTTATGGCGTAATGCAGTTGGGATGACGAGGGGGGATTGGGTTGTATTGGGGACAGAGCTTCCTTTGTAAAAGTCAGCTTCATCTCATTTTCTCACAAAGGCCCAAACTGTGGGGAAAAATCACAGTCTCGGAAAACCAGATACTTTGATCACGTATACCTCACAGACAGTGAATAACAATCATTTTATTGTGGCAGTGTGTTGAACACTGTAAACTGTGGGAGAGTGGCTTAGGTCATGTTGCTTTTACATGATTTTACCGAGTTTACTGATTGCACTCAAGGCGAGAGTTAGCACATTCTGATGAGTCGCACCTGAATGCAACAATCTTGCATTTCTGTGCACAGCAAATCATTCTCTGGCTGAAAAATGTACAATCTGCCACGAGCAAATTATAGAGGATGAAAACAAACCCGACCGAATAAACAAACCCAGATGAAAAAAAAGCGGGATGCGAGCCTGTCCACCAGGGATTCGTGTCAGTGTAGCAATTTCAGACAGACTAAAATACACGCACGCAAATGCAAAGCCTGGTTCGAAATGAACATGAGTCACACCTCCTTAAGTGTAGCTACTCCAGAAATGTGCAAATTCCAGGAATTGTTAGATGAATTGCAGTACTGTATATCTATTAACAATCCTCTTCACAGAGGAATATACTGTATCTATTTAGTGACAGGCCTAATGCCAACAATGTGTTGGTGTTGAGAAGTAAAATGACAGCTGTTTGGCACATGGACTGTATAATCATGTGCACTTTCCTTTCCTTTCCTTTCCCTGTTAGAGACTTGCCACTCAACTATAAGAACCTGATGCGAAATGACAAAGCAAATGCTGAGGCACATGAGCTCACTAATGGCAGGCATGAATACTAGTGGACATGATGTCTGTGTTGCATGTGTTTGCATAGAACCTAGTTATTGAGGAGGCAAAAGAAAAGAAAGATACTAGAAAATGGGGTAAAATTGTGTCCAAATACACAAAGCTGATATCAATACAGACTCGAGGCTGCCAAAAGTGCATCTACAAAATACTGACAGAGGAAGCGAACACTTATGTAAAAAGGATTTTATAGTTGATATTTATGATTCATTGAGATGATTTTGCAGCATCTTTTTTCACAAAATAGTCTTTTTTGTAATGATTGGGGTTGAGAAACACACCAAATCTACTTTGAATTATTGTTATTTGGAAAGAAAACATTATAACATTCGTGAGGGTTTCAAAACAATGTGATACTGGTACCAATACTGATGCCTTGATTTTGATACAAGTGCTTGAACAATATTTAAAAAAAAACAACAACAATTTTATAAAATCGGATTAAAAATTAAAAAAAATTGATTACACATAACTGTACACATCTTTAGATGTTATCCAGTTTGGAGAGGGAGATTGTAACTTACATAGGTTGTTTTATGTAGCAACAATTGACAGGTGTCCTCTAAATGCTTCAGGTGCCATCCATCACGAGACACTACAATTTACCAACGCTCCTTAAACGCCTCATAGGCGACTGGTGGATAGCAGCTAGCTGGCTGCACACAAGAGAAGCCTCCAGTAACTGCAGGGCATGCGACTCAGAAATTAGTTTGGAAAGAGTGGAAAAAGGCATACTAATGAAAGATGTACCTAAATTAAAACAATTTTATCAATGTACACACATGCACACACAGTAAATGCTAAGATGAAAGGACAAATGAAGAACTGCACAGTAAAGGTTTAATGCAGATGTTTCAATATTAGATGTACGTTATGGCAAGGAATCAAAAGGATCGCAGGTCCATAAGAAACCTCCATTTCCATTTTCTGAGCCTCCTTTTCCAACACTAAAGATTTTTTAACTATATATTTTGAGTCAAATGTTGTATCAGATCTGGTAAACACTAAAGTGCTGCAATGAGATGAGATCCTTGGCATCTACTGTTGAAAATCCCATCATGAATAAGTGGTCTGAGCATATTGAGTTGGGCTTCGGGCTGGGAATTTGGGAAATATACCTCTAAATGAAAATCAGCCGAAACCATCGGGGAAAAAAAAAAGAGATGCCAATAAACTTAACCTGTTTTTCTGTGACTGTAAGAACGTGCTGCTTTTCCAATATAATGATGAAAAGGCTGTGCATCAGTGAGTACAGATATATATATACAACAAAAAAATGTTATCATGGGGTCCCAGCAAACAAATCAAAACTACACCAGTAATGATTTCAGTGCAAAGACAAAGAGGGGCAGTGGAGCAGAAGAGTCTGAAAGAGCTAATGGAACGGGTTCCTGCATCTTCTTGTTCACTGCTGATTGCCAAGTTGCTTCAGTTGACTGCCCATCTGCACACCGATATCTCTCACCAGTTTTCGCAGGCTTTAGTAATGACTTAAAAAGTATCCGAGCTTCAGTAAAAAAAAAGAAAAAAGGCAGCAACTAATGGTGCCACTAAGACAGAGGAACCTGGAGAACCAGGGGCCGTCTGGCCATCTAGAGGAGCCCAATTTTCCCAGTGGCCCACCAATGTGTGGGCTGGTAACAGTGATACAAAAAAAAAAAATAAACAAAATAAACAAATGTCACATTCTGTTTGAGTTTTTCATAAGATGGCCAACTGGCTTCGTACAAGTGGGATTGTGCATGTGTGTTTTCGTGTGGTGCAGCTTTAAATTCATCAAATCTTAAATGAATCCCTCCTACCTGTAGCTTAGTGCATTTGCAGGTCTCTCTCACACACACACACACACACACACACACACACACACACACACACACACACACACACACACACACACACACACACACACACACTTCATTTTGACTGTACATGTGTTTTTGCATGTGTCCTTATAGGGTTCAGGGTTAACTTCATAAATGAAAACTGATTACAAATATTTTTGTCTACCAATTTTTGATGAAAGCAACATTTTTCAAAACAGAACTATGACAAAGTTTTGCAGTAAAAGAGAAGGCATCCATCTTGACAAACATTTAAAAATAGTACTGACAATATTCATACCAATATACATGTAAGTACTCAAAGGCTTCACAAATGATGACTAATAAATAGCAATGAAAGCCAACAATACATGGACAACCACTTGAGTAAAAAGGGAACAATTTATACTGAAAGCCTAAAAGACAAAATAAAAAGAAGTTACATAAATATGTGCAAAACTTTCTACAACCTGTTCATATCAACAATTGCAGCTGGAACAAAGCTGTTTCCGTCATGCTTCGTCCTACACCACGGCACTATAAACTATAAACTATAAACTATGAAGAAGCTGAAATTCTCCATGTAAAAGGTGGGAGTCATCATTTACAATGGAGCTGGTTATCCTCTGTAACGGTCTGCTGTGCAGGGACTCGGGGTTAAGCTGCGACTCACCAATAAGCCGACCAGACCATTTAACAATCTGCATCAGTTTGTTTTGGTCCTTCAAAGATAAACTACCACACCATAATACCACAGAAAAGGATAAAACAGACTCAATAAGAGCACAATAAAATGTTTTACATTCTCAGTCAATGAAAAACAAATGAAACGATAATGTAAAGGACATGCTTAAACTGGTAAACTAACATCACCAGGTGACGTGATGGAAGTTTCCATTCAGATAGATATTTTTCAGGTTGTTAAAGAAGGAATGCATAACTTACAGGATTAATGACGATGATCTCTTGTATCACTGCAGAGCAGAGGGACATCGACACGGTGCATGTGGGCGAACATGTAATTACCTTCTACACTGAAGCTTATTACCATGGTACCTGTGTTCAAAGGTGGTGAGAGCTTTAGTCTCAAAATGCTTGAAAGATATACAGCAACCATTAAAAATATAAAGAGGAGACTAAAATGGAACTGGCAGAAACTAAACTTACAGATAACACAAATTAGACTATAACACAGTCCTCCTTCATCTAACAAGGAGGAGACAGTAAAAGTTTGTCAAAAGCACGATTAGAAAGTTGAATGATGAGTTATGTTGTGCCCAACCAAGCAGAAACCAGCAGGGATGTGACCATTGGTTTGTGAACGGCCGTTATTAAAGCCTCTAGTTTGGATTTTGGCCGATACCATCTTGCTAGTTCGGAGTGGTTTGGAGCCATAAGTGACAATATTTGGACGAGCTGGGGAGAAGCGAGCGGTGAATCTGACTGATCTGATTGGTAAGCCGACGATACTACGTCCCACCCAATGGCAGCCGTAACCTGACTGCACCACAGGCCTGTCAATCAAACAAACACGCTCCCAGAAGCACGTCTTTTTGAAACGTATTTTCTAATTAATGACAGGATTATTTTCAGATGGATCTCCAGAAAACTAGTAAGAAGGAGCAACTTTAGCTAACAACACTGAAAATATGTTGACTTCATATTTCATGAGAGAAGTTGAATGGGAGTCTATGGAGCTGGAGGCTTTTTGGAGCCGACCTATAGCGGCACTGGGTGGTATTGCAGCTGAAGACGTTTCGGCATCAGCCTCATTTTCAGACCCGGAAGCTACGAACACTTTTATATACAGTCAATGTTTCAAACCCATTAACAGAGGAACTATGTGCATCATGATGACACACTGGCGGCCCCGACGGCCTCAAATGATTTCACTGATAATACTGCGTCCCCCACAGTGACGCTCTGTAACAAATATCTGGCAACACTTCACCACAACATAAGCGGTCAGCTGCTGGAACTGGCAGTTTGCAAATGGGGAAAGCATGAATCATGAAGCGTGGAGTGTTATCACACCTGCTGCATGATGATAGTACAGTGGACTGGTAATTGTCTTGAATAATAAGAGGTGACAAACAACGGGAGTAAAATATACATTTTCCACATGTGCTGACTCTGTTATTCAGAGGTGCTTACACTGAGTACAGCGGTAGCATCTTCACATAACATCGGCTAACAAACAACCGGCAGTGCAAGCCTCAGACAAAAACTCTGACAAAAGCATGTGACAACCAGTCCTGTCTGCACCAGAATCAACCTGTATGATAGATACCACGTGTTGACAGCTCTCCATACTCAGTCCTGTTCATCACTGCATCTCTTTCTCTATCTTTTCCCCACGTGTGATATACAGTAATTATATTTCCTATAGTCTCTTCCATTATCTATGCTGCAATCAGTTACGCTGCTTCATATTCTCTGTCATAACTCTCCCTGATTGACTCTCAGCCGGTTTCCTCACACTGTTCTACAATTAGATATGTTATTCCGCCTACAACCCTACTGTTCAGAATAATTCAGAGGTTACAACTCTACACTTGTGCTGATTGAAATATCACAGCAGTTGGTAGGTAGGACATAGCAGGGTTATGTCTCGTAGGGCTTCAGGGAACTTTGGAAAAAAGTTAACCATGCGAGGAATGGAAATTAACTTCTCTTCCCACAAATAACGGAAAGTAGCTTTTTGTTTAACTCAAGAAAACTAGCACGGATATACCAGCCTCGTCATTACCATAGCTTCCTCTTCCCCTTCTCCTCATGACTGATTCTCGACTCATTTGTGTTTTCTTTTTGTCAGTGTCAAATTAAACTGCGCATCCAATTTGATAAGGCTGTTGCTGGACTTTACATGGCACATAAAGCATGGAAGCCCCCTATAAATTACTAATTTCAGTGATGAAAACTTTGCCTCTCAACATAAACTGCTGTGCCATTACAAAGATGAAAGGCATGGCGGGGGCAAGATCACATGGCTCCTTGCACTTTTTAATCATGACCCAAATTCAATTACTTTGCAACCTCATACTTTACGGAGCCA
The DNA here is from genome assembly GCF_022577435.1 of Embiotoca jacksoni. NCBI lineage: Eukaryota > Metazoa > Chordata > Actinopteri > Embiotocidae > Embiotoca > Embiotoca jacksoni. The sequence continues at coordinate 6,393,228 of NW_027185378.1, read as the reverse complement.
GAGGAAATTGCTCCAATCGAGTGACAGCACTTGTGATTAAAACATGTTCACTTTGTAACATTAAAATGCTGCTGTTTAAGCCTTGAGCTCACAGGAAATGGATGTTGGCTCAAAACAACAGGAAACAGTCAACCTTCTCCTAATTGACTAATTTATCATGTATGACCAGACCGCATCACATGTTTGAAGAGTGCTTTCCATGTACAAGAGGAAGAAACAAAAGCTGGTGTATTCTGCCTGCGACCAGCACATGGGACAGACATGCGGTATGACACGGTGGGCACCGCAGACCATCTTAAAAACAGGAAAGAATTCAAGTCATAAATTTGCTCGTTTATACATTCGAACTAACATCCTTGCTCCGCTTGTTAGAAAGTTAAGAGGGAGACGAGAGAGTTGGATGAATGTCCATTCTTCAAACATCCGGCTGACAACTTGATGACGATCATTTTGAAAAATACATTTGTAGGGAGATATCTCAGGTAAGTAGCCACTTGAGCGGTGGCTGGATTCATTTCCCCCTCTAGGTGTAGACGAGCCTTGGAGTTGCAGCAGGCTACTAATCAGCCTATAAGGAGCTGGATACCAAGATGTTTGCACCACTAAGAGACGGTGCTCCTGAGATGTCAGCATTAGTGTTATCTGCGTAGACGGTCGCACAATGGAAAGGAAAACGCAGACCTTTATGGGACCCGACCAAGACGCAGTAAAAACCAGGAGAAAGGTAAGCCTAAAAACAAGAAATTAAGTTTGAGCCCCCTGAAACCTCTTACAGTACTTGGATATATCAGAGTTTTTTGGATTGTGAGCAGTTAAGATAAGCAATATTTTAAGGTCAAACAAAAGGGTTTCACTTTTAGAGGCCAAGGAATTCTGGGTCTGAAAACGAAAACCAATGCAGAAGTGTCACAAAGTGCAAAACCACTGAGGGCAGCTGAGCGCCGGCTCCATAGACCCTCTGGCTCCATAGACTCCCATAGAAAGTCAATACATTTCACAAGTCGTTACGGTGTCTGCAGCTACATTTTCTCCTTCTTATGAGTTCTCAAGTGGTAGCACTAAAAAATAGTACCATAATAAATTAGATATTGAGCCCTCATAGTGGTATATTTGGGCTTGTGTCTGGTTTAATTGACATGCCTGGGGTGCAGTCTGGTTCAGGCTACAGGTGGGCGAGTGGAGTGACCTCCAGTTCCCAGATTGAGTCAGAGCTGCCACTCGCTCCTCCCCAGTTAACCCAAATATGCTGTGTGTTCCAACATCCTTACTGCCATACTATTTAGTATGTCACAATACATCGTGTGTTAAACGTAGCATGCCAAAAGTACCAGGATGTCCTACGTCATCCGGTCATATTTTGCAGTATGCAGACCAGCATGTTACTCTGGCTGTTCTGTCCAACAATCCTCTACACGGCAGACGATACATCACATCGACTGAGTCGGCGAGACAGTGGGTGGCGCTAATGCTCTGCCCGGTTGCAACTCCCGAAAGGAAGAAGAAGAAGAAGAAGAGGCATTAAAAGGACGCGTACTTGTTCCAAATCACATCCTTTTTCTTTTTACTTCAAATGTCACGCTATGGATCACAATGGATATTACCAAGAGGGTCAAAGTTCAAGGGACATTTTTATCATGAAGTAGCATGGCCATGTCCCAGTTGTATACATGCAACATGCAACAGTCCATACTTTGTAAGGGTTTACAAAGTATGTACTGTAGCTGCAGTACATACTAAAAGTAAAAAGAAAAATAATCCAATTCGGGAAATCAGCTCTGGTCACTTCCAGTCCAAAAAAAGCAAAATGGCGACGGCTGAAAAGCTGAGACTGATGCTTCAACACAAATAAATGAGTGACATCAATGATGTACTAATTTACTAAAAAAAAATGAATCAGATGGTACCACAAAATCACATTTATTATGTCTCTGGTGATTTGAATTTATACTGTACAGACTTTTCTGTACACAAAACTTAATGTATGAGCATTTCAACAGAAAGAAGACAACAGAAGAGTGTCTTCTAAAGTAGGCTATAGCGCATGCTAGTAACCGCACTGCATTTCTATCATGATCATGTTTTCTTGTTTCAACATTATGTTGAGGCTGAAATTGGGCTTCCTATTTATTGTGTACTAAAAGGGAATATGTGAGTGGTATTTACTTGAAAACCTTGGGCTTGGGGTTGTATAAAAGGGATGTTAAATAGAAAACACAAGGGAGTGGGTGTTTTGGTTGAGCGCTTGCAAAGCAGAAATCAATGTGAATGCGATATGATTTGACATTAGTAAGGAATGCTGGCTCAACCAAATTGGAGTTGTAGCAGCAACTTCAAATAATGATGCTTCCTCTGTTTTTTTTCTTCTGACCTGAGAAGACTTCTCATCCACAACAAAAGTAGGAACACCGAACAAGACGTGAATTGCAAAGCAAGCTGATCAAACAGCTTAGTTTAACATGCTTCTACAGGCTGTGACACACGTGAGCTCTTTTACTTTCACAAATTTTAATAATCAGCTGTTTCTTCACGTCATTAAAGGAGATATTTTGAAATAAAAATATGACATTTTTTAGAAGAAACTAGTCAAATGATGTAATTCTGTGTTTATTTCATATACAGTACATAGCCTGAGTACTTAAAGATGATGAGGAATTTGTAATAGGCTGCAAAGGTTGTGATGGTCACAGCGTTTATACATGACAAAGACATCTCATTAAATCGAAGCCTTAATGCGTGAGTATTTCGGGTTTTTTTGGAAGCATATTTTCATGGTGGCGCTACAAAGCCTTTTTTTTTTTTTTAAACCATTCACATTGATAAAAATTGTATATTTATACTTATAAAAAAACATCCTCCAAAAACATGAACACAACCGGCCCCCATTACAATGCAATTTGAACAACAAAAAAAGCTTTTTAAGAACCATAAAAAAAAACTAAAGGATAGGAACGAGACAAAATAATGAGTGTTAGAGCCTTGGTTGCAGCTTGATTGAACATTGTTCGTTGGAAATATGATGGTATTCTGCATGAATGATCACATAAGCTGAAATCATGTAGAACAAATCCAGGATCAAATTTCTGCCTGCTTTTGTGAGGGTAACTTTATGTTTTATGCACAAATCTCTATTAATATTCACATCTTTTATTTTCAGTCCTGAAAATGACTGAACGGTTCCATCAAGATGCTTTCATGTATTTCATGAAAAATACAGTTAATTACAGTGAGTAAAAGCTGAGTCCCATCGCTCAACTATTTTGAAGTTATTAATAAATAACTGTATTTAGAGCTCCAATTTTGTGCTACACAAATGAAACCCATTGAGCTTGCGCCAGTAAAGTGACAGGGACTTTTTTTTGAGTGTGCCTGTGACCATTCAAGCTTGCCATGACTGGGAGTGCCTATTTGATTCGGACGGCGCGGGGCAATTTTGGTGTCCAAACATATTCTTGGATTACCGCCTACACAGATTACAGTTTAGTACAGATGCTCAGTCTGTACATTTTGTTTTCTCAATATGAATCAGTCATCACAAACTCCCTGCTCTAAAACTCCATGGATATGTTTATTTGTAAGTTTGTCTAATCTTTCAATGGTGACATGCACATCAAAATGTGTGAGCAAATTATATTAATGGGTTACTCATCTGTCATACAAAACATCCTGTGGAATGGATAAGGCCCAATCTTTCGGCTGATTAAATCCCTGCAGCCAATCTGAAGGCAGCAGGACCAGCATGTTTGTTCCAATTACAGCCTCTAATTTGAGGGATGTGCTGCATATTACCAAAACGGTGCCCAATTACGCTCACCTCATGCGAGCTCCATGATTAAATTCTCTGGTGCTTGAAGACGCCCATGACAACTGCATTAGTCCTCTTGTTTTATATTTTATAATTATTTTTTTCCAAAAGTGAAGTCTGAAGTATCTCACAGCAGAGAGTGACCTGTGGCTGTGACTAAAAACGTGATATGGCAGAGCAGCCAATTTTCATGTAATACATTTTATAATATTCCAGACACTAAATCCTACTACATTGAAAAACATGGGCTCGGGACATTCACATATGAAGATTGAAAAACTGATTCACATATTCCAAAAATGCTTTTTTGTTTTTTGTTTTTTTTCCCCAGTTTTGTAAATTGCCAATCTTACAGTTGATTTTCACTAAAAAGGATACAACGAACAAAAAGGGTATAACTCTGAACTAATGTACAAGCAAGCCCTGTAATTATGGTGTAGATGCTGCAGATAATTATGCTATAGAGAAAAGAGGGCGAAACAACTGTCACTCATGCCAGAGTATTTAGTGAATTCATTAACATAAAAACAATAAAAGATACCTTGAGCATTCATCCAGTGTCACCACAAAGGTAAAATACCCATCAATTTTCTCTCGGACTGCCATCAGGTCAGATTATTAACCCTGACATATATCATCTCAAAAATGACCAGGATGTTTGCTGAATACAATCAGAGTGGCTCTAAGACTCACTGCTGAGCAGCAGACGGCACTTCACTTCATGACTTCATGAACCAGCAACCAAAATATTACAACTTCTACTAACAACCAACAATCACATTCCTTACAGCAATGACAATATTTTGATAGCCGTATTAATCCAACTGTATATTATTAATACATATTGGCTCTGAATGTGGTAAAGGTCTTGAAAGAAATCTCTGATATCAACATTCTACGTTGATGAGTTGGTGGTCACATTGATGTGTGCACGGAGACAGAAGCAAAAATGAATGCTTGAATTATTTTTTCTGAGTGATAACCAACAAAACAATTAGACACTGTACATATGGCTATTCTGTGAATCCTTATCTACCAAATTAAAATTGTTGGTGCACATCACTGCACACAGAAAATGTGTTGATGTGGTTCTTAAAACATAATCTCATTTTAAAAACAGGAAATAATCTCCTGTTGGCAGCATATGTGAGGTGCTATGTATTTGTAATTATAAACTACACTTTTAAGCACATCTACTTAGATTTGTGAGAAGTTACAAGAGAACAAAACTGGCAGAAAAACGTCCAGTTTCATTCAGTTTAAAAGTATTAAATGGGAAAACCCTCCAGCTATTGACCCTTTTGGGAAGTATGGTTTGATGGGACGGACTAAAAACTAAACAAATATGAAGTCTATTAAATGAGACGTACATATTTCTCAAAGTCAGTCCTAATTACTCATTACATGTGTTGCCTATTTTATGAATACTTTATTTATTTATGTTTTTATGAATTGCTTTGCGGGTAGCTTTGGGGATCGTTAATGGGGCTGGCTATTAAATTGTATCAAAATGAACTGCTTCGCACAAATAGACTCGGGATCGGTTTATTAAACTGACCTCCCACAGAAGTTTCTTTGTGGATTAAAAAGAAAAGAAATACAAGTTCCACCAATGACACACTCTTGTGGTAGTTCGGTTAGGCACTGCCTATCCATAGCCATCAGCAGAATATGTGATTATATTATTAATGTTAGGATCCCTTCATTTTTTTAAAGTTCCAATATCAAAGTTTATGATTCATTTTGGCAGAATTTGCTTCTTCTCATAGCCTAATAAAAATGAATCAACATCTCTTTTTTCATTCACCTGTAATCCTACATGTGTAGGAGGTAGAAAGGTAATGATTTCCATCACTACGCAAAGATCGGCGGTTTGCCTGCAAAACTATTATAATAAAGACGTTTATTATAGTTTTATATGTTCATAAAAAGGCACGTTGCTATGCTGCCTTTAAACTGAACTATGCCACTGCTGTTTAATGTTCGTGGTGGTTTGTGAATTGACACTCGTGCAGCCGGTCACCCCTTCATATGTCCAGTGAGAGTGAACAACTCGCTGACAAGATGCTGTCTCTGTCTGAAGGGTAATAATTCTGATTCTACCAATACTTGATGCAACTAGACAATCTACTGTATAAGGTTCCCAACAACAGCTACTGCCAACAGCCAGTGGTTCTCAGCCTTTAATAGTCCTGACCATTGAACGTAAAAGTGGGCATAGCTTCTGGGTCTGATAAATGAGGTGCCTTAAGCTGCAATACCGGCTCAGTGTGGTGCTAGAGATTGGGTAAGTGTCATATTTGAATACAATTAATACGTTAATTTCTCAGAATGTTCTGCTGTGTAAAAAACAAAAAAAACAAAAACAACAGTCAAAACATGCTGAATCATTTTTGTATATCTGAAATAAACCCTGTAAATAGAAATTATGAATGTCAAACTCTACTGTGTTCCTTCAAATCAGCCCGTGTTCATTCAAACAGATTCAAAACTCCGTCATTCAAACGCAATGAAACTGGGCCAGGGTGACTGACATGCGGCACAATGAAAAGGAAAACCTTGTTGTGAATAGGCAGCGAGAACACTTTGCCATGAAAACTTTATGTAACTAGGGGGAAGATGAAAGGAATAACAATTCTATTTTGCCATATCCTTTGTCATTACAAACAACTGCCTGTCAGTTTGTGACTAATTTGCCTGGTAGAGAGAATCTAAATTTAACCACTGCATCTCAGGACGGCCAAAAGGTAGAGCTGGTTACCTTTTCCCATCATTAAAGTGAATGAAGTGTGCGTACGTGCCTGCATACATGCACGCCTGTGATTTGTGATGACTAGTTCGAATTATGAGAAATGTAAACCTATGGAGGGCTAAAGAGGTTGAAAAAAAAAAAACCACACGCCTTTTAAGAAGCAAAGCAACAATTAATCTAATGTCTTTTTGATAGTTGAGAAAGATGTGATGTTGGTATCTGGTTTGCTAAAATGTTTCTGATATTAAAAGGCACAGTAGAGATGGTGGTGTAACCTTCAACACAGTAAGATCCTGCACAGTTTAGATTGCTGTCTTTTTTGTGCAGAAATTGTGTTTCACTTTGGATTCTTTAACCCTCTTCAGATTCAAAGAGGAAAGTCAGTGCAGAAAAAAAATTAATAAAATAAAACTAAACTACAGTCTGTGTTTGGTTAGTACAATTTTGTTAAATATTTAAGGAGGCTACCAATTTCACAAGGTCAGTCAGAAACTAGTAATGGTTATTCATAATTATTCCGTGGAAACAGTCGTGTAATGTATTCTGTGGCTGTGGAGGAGCTTTTTCAAGTCTGTGGACGTTCACTGGGGTCATCGAGTCAGCTTGAGAATTGAGAACTAAACATTTAAACTTGTGTTACAAATTGGGGGCGTGGAGTTTTCCAGACATGGCCTTTCACCACAAAATGACCTAAAAGTGAGGATGGCTCAGCCTCTACATCAGCAATTCAAAATGGTCTTTTAACTCTTTCTAATCAGAGTATTTTAGTGTTATGAAAATACAACACAAAGGCACCAGAATGTTCTTTTATTGTGACCTGTTATCTCTGTAAAATAGACACTCCATGAAAACGTGAAGTAGCCACGCTTTGGCTTGTCTAGGTGTGAAAGTTACACATTTTCCTGTAGTGGAGGAAAAGGAAACCTACTGGCTGCGTAGAGCCACGTGATTTACAGGAAAATTAAACATGTGGTTCGGTGTTAGGGAAAAAATAAAAAACATGGTTGAGGTTAGAAACGATTCCACCTCCTGGAACAGTATACAATTATGAACGGCCATGCTCTTACTGGTCTTGTTGTCATGGGAAGCACAACTATCTTTAGTCTAAGCCCTGGCACAAAGCAGCGGCCTGCTTTTCCCTGCTGGGATCCGCAGACTTCATCATTCAGTCAGTTGGTGGGCACCAGGAAACACATGGCTGTCTTCAAAGACTGCCCTCCTCACTGGGCTGCTCTACATTCAGCTCCAGTGCTGCGGGAACACTCAAGCATAGTTTAGCGGGAAGGACGTGAAACCCATAAAACATGCTCAGTCCCAGAGAAGATTTATCATCAGGCTCGCTCTCTGCTGCTGCCAGCAGTAGATTACATGTCAGAAGTGGCAAAGCGAGCAGATATTTCAGCCAATAAGTATGGGTGGAGGGAGAGCGGCCCTCGTCTCCAGAGTGATATTGCTCGGTCTCGCTGGGAGAAAGGCTCGGGCTGACCCTTGATCCTATTGTTCTAAAGAGTGATGGCTGACCATAAACCTGCCTGACATCATTGAGGTGAAATGTAGCAACAGGGGAGGCAAAACAGATTACAAGCCCGAGGGATGAAATACTCAGAATGGAATCTTCTCACAGACCATTACTACAGAGGCGGTTTCTATCATGTACAGTTGAACAGAGGTTATGAGCCTACAGCAGAAAAATCTATTTTTTCATACAAATCATTGTAGATAGTATTTGATTTAATTGAAAACAATTTCCCCGAGGCAAAAAATTAGTATTCAGATTGGACTGACCGAAACAATTTAGTCATGATTGTAAGATTATTATTATTTTTTTTTTAAAAGTACAAAACTCAAAGACAGACTTTATCAATCAACCAGAGACATATTGAGATACATACTGTATAAAGGAATGAAAAGAAATCCTCTGGCACACCAACGATGTGTCTTTAAGGCTTCCCATCAGCCATTAATTTACCACCCATTAATCAGGTTAATCAATTCATTAGGAGAGTCTCATTACAAAAATTATCTCTATATTTTGAACGTGCCGTCTCATCTGATGTAATAGCATGTGTGCTGTTGCATTAGTCTTACAAAATACTTCAAAACATCAATTTCAAAAACAGAGTTGCCCCATCACATCAAACATTCAATAAAGAGCAGACAACATATTTACCACTCTGGCTGCAACTTTATTTATATCAAAAGGTTTTTTATGCTGAGATATTTTGGCATCATTAGCTAAAGTCGCTCCTTCTTATTACAAACTACAAACTAGCAAGATGGCACCTGCAAATATCAGAACTCGAGACTTCATAAGCGTAGTTCACAAACCAATGGGTGACATCACTGTTGGCGTGTCCTATATGTTGGTACGTGGTGGGATTTATCAGTCAAAGTGGATCCAAATGTTAATTGTTTATTAATTTACAAACAAACAGCGCAGTATGGACAGTTAATATGCTGTATGCATTAGCAGGCTGCTTCCTCCAACATCCCAATCTTACCTGGAGTTGTTGGGTTTGTACAAATTTTAAATCACAGTTCAGGTCCGGTGCGTTCAATGCTTCAGTTGGCTCTGCTGTGGGAGTGGTGACAGGGCTGTAGTTATTTATTCTCCTCTCCTGTGGAACTCCTTTGGCTTGTCACTTATCATCAAAGGCAGAGGGCTCCTTGCACAGATGATCTTTCAGAAGCTATGCTGACTCATGCATTTGATGTGTAGTGACAAGACTGCAGTTACAGTATTTCTTCTGCTCGTTGAAGCTCTCATGGATATCTCCTGCCTGTCACTTCACATCGTGGAAGGAGGGACCTTTATAATCTCCAAGAACCGCTGATGACTTTTGTTTCTGTTGTCGAGAAATTTGAAAATGTTGAGTTTTTTTTCCCAAATATCCAAAACCAAGAGTCGTTCAACAGGAGGGAACCTTAATAGTTTATTTACCTCCAACTGGTACATTTGTATTTAAGCTTACTGTGTTCTTATTCTAACTGATTGTTATGCTGTCACTAAATGGCCGTGTACTAAAAAGGATCCGTATAATGAATTCATCTCTCTGTCACTTGGTGCCTTTGAAATTCTCGACAAAACAGTCTGCAGAGAAAAAGAAAAATATGCCACCCTGACACAGTTAACACGTTTCAAACAGCAAAAGAAAAAAGGTGAACGATTCTAAATGTGGTGCAGGTGTTCGATGCTATTCACACTACAAAGACACAACGGTTCAAACATCTTTGTACTAGTAAAAAGATGAAAATCAAAGAGATCATCTCATGCCCACGAGGCAAGGCAAACACTGATGAAACATTTCGTGAGCTGAAACCAAGAATTTCTGAACACAGTGGGCCATTAGAGAATTACTCTTATATGCTGCCTAACACTCCATTTAGCTCTGTGACCCATTATTAATTAAAATACACTAAGTGGAAGGAAGCTTTAAAAAAACACATTCTTAAGGAGGGAAGCTTTTAGGATTTGGTACCAGAATACTTTAAGACATTTTGCTCCGAACGTACATCTTGATGAAGAATATTCATTTAATTCAACCGTTTTTCCACATCGATTAAGTGTTTGGAAGTTGTTTCTCTATTTCTTGATTTATATTAAATTTATTATTGGAATGCTACTTGTTTTCAAATTGCATTACAATTCACTTTCTTCTGTGAATTTAATGTGAAGTACTGAATTATTTCAAAATGTCTAGGCCTTGATTGAAATGGAAATGTTAGCAGTTAAATGGTGGCAAAAAAAAAAAAATCAGCTCTAGTAATGACATTGCCATGGTCAATAAATATTCTTTTATGGTGTCTGTTAATCTACAGATTGCTTGCATCTGTGCTTGCAATCCAGAATGGAAATGTGACTATTTTAATGGCTGAAACTTTTTCATATTACACTAACAACTCCTGAAATATTATGTTCTAAAGATTGTAAATAATGCAATTTGTATGTTCTTCATACATCCTATTTAAAACTCCACCATAATGGTGCTTCAAATGACCTGCAAAATATGGCAATAATTTGTCACATTTACACTATATATTTATGAACCCATCAGACTAATGTGCTTCAGCATAAGCCTTCAGTCAGACTGCTAATGAAGCCCGTTTGTTGTTTCTGGCAGAGCACCAGGCTGCAAGGTCATCCAGACGTGCTTACCCACTATAAATTCTTTATCTCATTTATGTGGAGGATCCTGCTTCTACTTCAGCATTATAAAGATTAGAAGATGATTATCTTCATTCTGTTACTGTTAAGAAAAGGAATGATACACAAGCAAAAACAACATGTCTTATTCAGTCATACCACAACTATATATATACTGTATAAGACCTTACAGCTCACAGTGCATGTCAGAGCAAATGAGAATCACGAGGTCGAAGGAACTGTCCAAGGAGCTCAGAGACAGAATTGTGGCAAGGCACAGATCTGGCCAAGGTTACAAAATAATTTCTGCAGCACTCAAGGTTCCTAAGAGCACAGTGGCCTCCATAATCCTTAAATGGAAGAAGTTTGGGACGACCAGAACTCTTCCTAGACGTGGCCGTCCAGCCAAACTGAGCAATCGTGGGAGAAGAGCCTTGGTGAGAGAGGTAAAGAAGAACCCAAAGATCTCTGTGGCTGAGCTCCAGAGATGCAGTAGGGAGATGGGAGAAAGTTCCACAAAGTCAACTATCACTGCAGCCCTCCACCAGTCGGTGCTTTATGGCAGAGTGGCCCGACGGAAGCCTCTCCTCAGTGCAAGACATATGAAAGCCCGCATAGAGTTTGCCAAAAAACACATGAAGGACTCCCAGACTATGAGAAATAAGATTCGCTGGTCTGATGAGACCAAGATTGAACTTTTTGGCGTTAATTCTAAGCGGTATGCGTGGAGAAAACCAGGCACTGCTCATCACCTGCCCAATACAATCCCAACAGTGAAACATGGTGGTGGCAGCATCATGCTATGGGGGTGTTTTTCAGCTGCAGGGACAGGACGACTGGTTGCAATTGAAGGAAAGATGAATGCGGCCAAGTACAGAGATATCCTGGAAGAAAACCTCTTCCAGAGTGCTCTGGACCTCAGACTGGGCCGAAGGTTCACCTTCCAACAAGACAATGACCCTAAGCACACAGCTAAAATAACAAAGGAGTGGCTTCAGAACAACTCTGTGACCATTCTTGACTGGCCCAGCCAGAGCCCTGACCTGAACCCAATTGAGCATCTCTGGAGAGACCTGAAAATGGCTGTCCACCAACGTTCACCATCCAACCTGATGGAACTGGAGAGGATCTGCAAGGAAGAATGGCAGAGGATCCCCAAATCCAGGTGTGGAAAGCTTGTTGCATCATTCCCAAGAAGACTCATGGCTGTACTAGCTCAAAAGGGTGCTTCTACTCAATACTGAGCAAAGGGTCTGAATACTTATGACCATGTGATATTTCAGTTTTTCTTTTTTAATAAATTTGCACACATTTCTACATTTCTGTTTTTTTCTGTCAAGATGGGGTGCTGAGTGTACATTAATGAGAAATAAAATGAACTTTTTTGATTTTAGCAAATGGCTGCAATGAAATAAAGAGTGAAAATTTTAAAGGGGTCTGAATACTTTCCGTACCTACTGTATATGAATCAAATTTTTACTGGGGAGTGGCACCATCACAAGAGCGACCTCAAACACAGGTTTTTAATATCTACATTTTTATACAATATGGATGAATGTCAGAGAAAGTGGTGTCAAAGTTTTGAAACGAGTCCTCTGTATAAAGGTGGGCCTTAAATAATATCACAATATAGCTGGGTATTTTTGCAGTAACAATATTCTTGACAATATGACAACATACAAAAAATGTTTGATAATTAGTTTCAATTACATACAATTTCAACAAAGTACTGTAGATTTATGCCAGCAAATCACTTGCAGAGCTTCTAATTGTTTCCTCGCCACTGTCTGCACATTCAGCGATGTTCAGGCCTCATTTTCTGATGTTTGGGTCAACATTTGCCCATTATTAACCTAGTTTTAGGCTTTTGTTGCACTTTTGCTTAGTGACGAGTAACGATTGTAACGATTCGTTGACCCGAGCGTCTGCTGCGCTTCGTGGGTGGAGCTCAGTGGGTGGAGCTTAATAGGTGGAGCATCGTGGGTGTAGCGCTTCGGGGTCGTCGCCCGGCGTGAAGCACCCACAGAAGACAGAGAAGGAACGGAGGAGAAACAGTCAATTAGACTCACACTCGGGTGAAAACCTGGAGAATACAGCGGGTTTCAGCCACGTTTCTTGCTCAATAAGCTGAAAACATATGTCATGCAGTTTCGAACACAATTAAAGGAAGGACATGCCAGAACTTACTGCTCGTCACACACACAACCTCTATTTGAAATCTTACAAACCAACCAGACGCTAAAGGTTTCGTTGGGCGAGTTCAGCTTCTTTGTAATTCTCCCACCATCGGCATTCACCTTCCTGCGTCATTCTTGAAACACAGACAATTGCTCATCTCTATCCTCACAGGGATTTCTCATCAATGCACCAGATCAGCAGCTCAAAGCTCTTCACGGCTGCCTGGATCCATCACTGACCATCAGCCTCTCTCCTCAGCAACAGTCCATATGTCTCTCTTTCCACCTCTGTCTTCCTCCACTTCTCTTCAAAGCTTTTTCTCCCCAATTCATACCGTACCCACAATTCTTTGCTGTTGTACAGCTGCACCGATGTAATCCAGTCCAAGTTACATCAGCGCGGCAATCAATCAGGCGGCCCGTCCCGTCGCCTTTCACTCTCCTGAAAAGTGACTGACATGCGAGCCGTCGGCTTACTGTCTCCTACAGAAACCCCTTCAGAAGTGAAGGTCCGAAGGCACAATCAGCACACGAGAACAGTTCATTTTATTTCTCTGAGAAACTCAGACGCCTAATGCAGAGATTAAAAATTAGGTTTGGTTTCCATTTAAGATATTACTTAGAGGCTATTAAATGTGGATATGGATGAAAAAGAGTGACAAAATGAGTACAAAAATACACTAAATATGCACATGGTATTTATAGTGTGTCTAATGCCTTCAATTATCTATTTTAAGATTTCAGTAGCCAAGCTACATAATGACGCCCTGACGGACCGCTGTCAGGATGTTACACAAGCCAATGTTCTGTGAGGTGAGTTCGGTCACTGCATTACTGATTACAGAAGTTCACTGTTTAAACTCAAATCTAACAGCTATGCAAAGCAATCATAAAGATAGCATGAACAAACTCTGAACTTTTTTCGCAGATATATTACATAAATTCATAGGATTTATATAGTGTGTGCATATTAATGAGAAATCAAAATAGAGGGGATATTCATTGAGCATAATATTACGCACCTGCTCATGAATGAAGTGATGCTGCTGCTGTGACCTTTGTACTTTATATGCTGCATTAAATAAGCATGCAAACATTTGCATATTGACCAGTCACAGCGTTATTCTGGGTCAAAATGCTTTTGTTAGGGTGAGACTGGAGAGATGCATGGCAACATAGCAACAAAAAAACTATCCAAAAAAAAAGGACATGATGTTACTTTTCAGTTGTGAACAGTAATGCAACCAAACCAATCTAAGCTCTAAAAAGCAAAGCTGTTTTCCCACCATGGTAAAATGTTTTTTAAAAAAAATGTAAGTCTGTTGATGTTTAGCTTTAAATGCATTTCAAAAACACAAAAATGTACGTGTATGGAAATTAATGCCTTTTTACATATCCTACAGTACGTTTTTCAAACTGAACTGAAGTTATTGTGAAATACAAATATTTACAATGAAAACAGGCACGGCCACCATGACAGTAAATGTTTTGATATTTTCAAAAGCTAAAGATAAAAAAGACATGATGACCAGTGGCAGTTTATGTTGTTGAGATGTCACAAATATTTTTTGCCTGACAGTGTTTGACATCAATTACTGCTGATTAACGAGGCTTTCACAGGCTGCTTGACACATTGGACGACAGGATCCGGATAATTGTGGCCACAAAAGCGAAGTTCTGTCTTTTGTTGGTGTTAACATGACAATATGTTGCAGAATGCACTTAAAATTTTATTGTCAAAGGCGTCTGGTGGCTTTAAAAAAGGAAAGTGATAGAATAGCTTCAATTACCTGTTCGTAAGTTTAGTTTGACAGCGGGTTAAAGTTGTAAACATGGTGACCATCTCCTCAACAGTGTGCTGCATGTGCATCTTTGATATTTGTTCTTTCACTAATACAGGTCAGTTCAGGAATGAGGTAGGTTGATACTGAAATATAATATCGAGCACATTTAAAATGTTAAATAAAATCTGAAGTGAACACGAAGGCGTGCAGTGTCAACGTAGCTTAAGGGGTTCAGAGTCTGAAAGCGTTTGAGAGTACAATACATCAATAACATCCTGTACCTCAATATAAATCAGCGGAATGCGATGCATTGTGCAGAACCGACTTTGCTCTTCCTTACGCTGAGACTAACAAATACAGCTCACTACAAAGTACTAGTAGAGCACAATTTGGTTTCAGAGGTATACTAACCGAGTTGTGTTTGACCCAGTTAACACAGCGCTTCAGTGTCCTGGGTCCAACATCTGTCACTCACGAAAACAAAAGTAAATCCAAATGGTGTTTTTGTGGCAATGGCAAGAGGGTTTAATTCACGCACTGTTGAAAATATGTTTGTTGACCAATTATGTTTCTGCTACAGGGAGAAGCAAAAAGAAAAACAGAAAAAGAAAAAAAGGGTGTGATCATTGCTCTCCGCTGTCAATCAATCACCAATGAATCTTAAGGGTATTTTCATGCAAAAGTTACTCATGGTGTTTGTACTGATCCTAAACAAGGTTCCCTAGAGATGTGAAGAGTGACTAAGCTGCAAAAATAAATCAGAGGACACTCATGCGAAACACTCATCATGAGCTATTAGGATCACTTATGTTATTAGAGCTGTGAGGAGATCATTAATTCATTAGGACTCCTGCTAGCTGCACTTGGTTTGTTCTATTTTTTCTATCCCCATTTTGTAGGGTTAAAGGTCAAGATAATGTTGGGTTATTATATTCTTTTTTATCATTAATACTAACACTAGGAATGGCCAAAGTCAGAAATTATGAATCTAGCACATTGGAGCTCCAGTATTCACATCCAGCAATAGTACAATTATTCCTCTTCCTAAGAGTCAATACTTTAATGTAAGTAAAAGCCCTGCATGAAAAGTAAAAGTACATCAGTATTAGCAGCAAAGTTTCGTTCAAGTATTGAAATGCAATATTGGTTTAGTCCCTCTGACTGATATACTGTATGATTATATGTGATGTGATTAAACTATTAACGGTGAAAGCATTAGTGTGTAAACAGCATATTACTATATTAGCTGCTGCTGGTGGAGCCAGTTTAAACTACTTTACAGCCAGTTTTACAAACAGAAAGAGCAGGTAAATCTGAGGGGTCGTGAGATCATTACTGGGCGAGTAAAAAAAAGGAAAAAAGAGTTCTGATCCTCCAAAATGTTTTCAGTTTCTGGACTTCATCTCTAATCTTGTTAGATCATTTGAATTTAAAAAAATAAAAAAATAAAACCATGTAAGAAGTGTATTTGGTAGAGTTGTTAACAACTCAGACATCTCAAATGTGACCCTGACATGCACACTGATTTTTGTAAAATGTCAGACGGGAAACAGTATGGAAACTACCAGAAGTTGTTGTATTTTACAGTGCGCCAAATCTTTATCTAAAAAGTAGGTCAAATAAATATATAATAGAAAGTACAATATTTCTCTCTGGAATGTAGAGTGGGAAGTAAAATCAAATAGAAACACTCAAAAAAAGTACAAGTTCCTTAAAATTGTACTTACAGTAAATACAGTACTTGAGTAAATGAACTAAAAATGGACATAATATATAACTAAGTATTAAGTGCAGGGTCCAATAGTAAAGCCGAGTCATGTCACTGCTAACTTTAAAATGAGTTGGGAAGCAGGCGAGTTGCCTAATATTAGTGTATCACAGTATGTCATAGTGAGAGCCATGGTGACCAGGTCCAAAATACAGCTGGAAAGCATTCTTATTAAATGACTAATACTAATACTTTTACTCATGATAAAGCAAAAAAAAAAAAAAGTCCAAAAGTCAAATGTGTGTAATAAATACAAATATACGAACAGAATGTATAATTTATATTTTACTGAACAGAAATCCCTGTTAAAGGATTAAGAGTTTAGAAGAGATTAGAAAGTGACCATCATAGTGAGGTAGAGTTATCTTGGTAATATTAAAAAAGTCCATATTATAAAACTATATAAATAAATAAATATCTAATTTTGATAAATCTCGGATAGTGCAGTATTAAATTGCTCATGAGAACATAGTCCCTCTGTATAATGTTCCAAACAGCATACAGTACATCTCAGCAACAAAAAAAAAACCACAAAAAAAAAAAAATCGAAGCACCTTATTACTTCAGAAAATATGTGAGCAAGATGGTAGTGAGTGTCATTGCTCTTGCAGTCACCTTGACAAGAAAGTAATCCTTTCACACAGAAATACACACAATCATGCACCACAACACAAACCCGTTCTTGTCTGCAAGTCTCAAGTGACAGAATACAGCATGAAGATGTTAATAATGGTTGACATCAAAGACCCATTCATTCTCATACAATGAACTACAATGAGAATTGTGTTCCGACCTCTGAGAACAATGTTGAAACAAGTACTGCAGATTGCCAGGAGGTCATGTACTTGTCATTGCATTGAAAAGTCATCCAGCGTTGTGTTACTGAATATATCCATGATAATGGTCAAACAGAAACCATAACTGACCTGCTCAGGCTGACATGTCAGTTCATAATAGCTGGAGAAGACATTCCCATTTTATCACAGGATTTATGCACTTTGCTTTGTGGTTACATTATTTTATGTATTTTCCTGAAACATTAATGAGTCGAGGTGTGAAATAATTGCCTAAATGAACTGCTTTGGTGCTGCAAAGATCAGAATCAGAATTACTTTATTGTCCATGTAAGTAGACACATACTAAGAATTTGACACCAGATATAGCTTCACTCTCAGCATCCCAAAAAACCCCCGAACAGACAGACACAAATAGACATATAAAACATAAATGGACATATTTATAAAGATAGAAATCTAAAATAAAGATATTGTACAACGTCAAGATAATTGACTTTCTCATACAGTCGAGCTTGTACACCAGAGACGGGAGTCTCACGACACGGTGTTTCTTTGATTATGTCATCACACCAGACAGGCTGTGCTTTAACAGACTCAGCTGATACAGGTAACTAACGGCTTTTAGTATCTGACTGTTTGTGGTTCAGTTCTAATCATGCTACAATACTATACTACAGACATCATCACAAACAGCCCCTGTGCAGTTAGGCTAAACAGCGGTCGTCAAACATGATGCAGCAAAGCGTGAAATAGACACACCCGTCCACTACAGCGAAAAGTGAGATAGCTACATTTGGGGCTGAGATGGGTGAGTTCCACATTTTATTGTCGTGGCTGCACATATCTGTTACACATTTTTTTAAGCGTGAAACTTGCGCACATGTAAATGTCTCTCGATAAAGGATCACGCGACTATCGTACCGCAATAGAAGTCGTGTGACCAAGTACACGGGACAATTTCTCCGGGAATTAGAAGGCAGTTGGGGTGGTTTGTTGGTATAACTCACGGACTGCCGGGTGGGACTATGGTCCAAATCCGATGTGTTTTTTTTTCCTAAAGCCAACCATGTGGTTTTGCAGTTTGTTTTTCTTGTAAATCCATGATGAATGATAACATGCAGTCAATTTCCTTTTCCGACAAATCGCTCCAGGCCAAAGCGTGTAACAGACATGCGCGTCCACTACAGCAAAACGTATAACTCTCACGCTTTGACACGGCCAAGCGTAAGCAATGTCACGTTTTGCTGTAGTGGATGGATGTGTTTATTACACATTTGTTATGGTACCCGGTTGGCTGCTGGCTGGTTAGTTTTTACTTGACTGACACTAGCTATGTAGCATTATATTTATCCATCCTCCATGATAAACTTTTAAAGGAAGTTAATACATGTTTCTTACATTTTTGTCATATTTTTTTTATTTTCACTGCAAGATTATCCTGCAAACATGGATTTAGCCTGTGTTTACTTTCTTCACTGACACAGACGGACATGAAAAGACTGCATCAGTCAAAGCTCAGCTTTGGGACGGGGAGAGATAGAGGACAGGATGAGGAGACAAACACACTGGAGATGAAAGAGGAAGAGCAGGTACTGCCGACTGTGCCCAGGAAAGAATTAGCATTATGTCCCAATGCTGAGGGAGAGAGAACTAAGAGTAGAGGATAGAAAAATGAACAGAAAAAAAATGTAATGTTGAATGTTAAAGCCCGAGAAGACATGAGAGAAAGGAAGCTGTAGGATGCGGACAGAAACAGAAAAGGAGGCTGAGAGAAAGACACAAATGGAAAAGACCACACAAGCAGAGAAATGCTGGAGGAGATCAGGCTGGAAAGGTGACAGGAGTGATTATCACTGCTTGACAATTCATTCATGCATACATGGTTTTTAAGCACGATCATTTTAGCCCTCCAAAAGCTCCAAAAGTCTAAAAATCCACATATGTAGATCAGGGAAATACATGTTTTTTTTTCTTTCAGTTTTTAGACCTTGCTACTCCTAAAACTCTGCATGCAGCCATGCTTTTGAGGGGGGTGATATTATATCAGTGATTCCAAACTGTAATATGTGCACCACTGCCAGTAGGGCGGGTGGTGGTGGTGGTGGTGGGGGGGTGTCCTCATCAAGTGGCAACCATCAGTGACGTCCCGCATTGGTTTGTGAACGGCCTTTATGAGACCTCTGGTTTGGAATTTGACAGACAGCATCTTGCTAGTTTGGAGCGGTTTGAAGCTGGATGTGACCATATCTGGGCGAGTGGGAGATCTGACTTGATCTGATTGGAAACCTGGTGATACTATGTCCCGCCCACCAGTAGTAGTAACCTGACTGCACCACAGGCCTGTCAATCAAACAGACACGCCTCCCAAAATACGCCTTATTTTCTAATTAATGACGGGATTATTTTCAGATGGACCGCCAGAAAACTAATCTGGAAGAGTGAATTCAGCGAATCACATACAGAAAACTTGTGGAGGAATTTTATTGACTGAGAATTTCATGAGAGAAGTTGAATGGGAGTCTATGGAGCTGGAGGCTTTTTGGAGCCAACCTCTAGTGGCACTCGGTGGTATTGCGCTTTAAGGCACTTCCGCATCGGCCTCATTTTTCAGAGCCGGAAGTTACGTCCATTTTTATATACAGCCTACGGTCCTGACCAATGTTGAGACCAAACCTACACCCTTGCTTGACAACCTGGCTTTTGAGCGTGGCCTGTCCTTTTTGAATCACCCTCTGCCTCATGTTCTACTGCTGCTCTGTCCTGTACTTGTTGTAACATTGAGTCGACAGCCTAAACTGTTACTCTGTCCTGAGTCGTGCATTTGGGTGAAGTCCCCGTCACCCTGGTGTTACAGACTTACTGTCTACTAATTGTTACTGAACAGCTTATAAAGTAGTTGTATAATCCATATGAAATAAACAGTAAAATGAATCATCTGTTTATTTCTGGATTGACAGTGAATTTCTCTCTTCTCTTCTGTAACATATTTTTATTGATTATGCAAATTGTTTTTTACTCCCCCTTTCTTCTGATCTGTAGCCTCAAGCCATGATGAAAAAAAATGCTGATGGCCAATGATCGACCTATAAACACATCTATTTGTATGAAGGATAAAAAAAACAAAAAACGTGTAAAAGCATGAAACTGTTCTCTTCTAAATGTAAAATTCATCAGTGGCAATTAACTGGGAAGTTCCACGATAAGGATCACAAATACGACACTTTCATATTTTATTCATTACATAATTTTGTCAGAGTGCAGCAAAAAATACTTGTAACTAGACATGTTGAATTCCCACATCAAACAATAAGCCAGTACAGTAGCAGAGGCTTCCATCTGCTGCCTGATAATGCAGATCCTTTTTTTCTGCATTTAAAGATGGTTGACTTGCAAAAGTACTTGTGGTACCTTGACCTATTGAATCAGACTGAGGCTTGAAACGTTTTCACCTGTGATAATACCTGAAATGCCTCACAGCCTGAATACTGAGCAAGCTTCAAAAGAGCACTTGATGAGTTACAAAGGCATCCGCCGAGGGAGATATCCAGATGCCAAATATTGCTTTGAGGACAGGAGGCTCTACTTCGCCGAAGCACACTGTAAGTAAACAAAGCAATGACAAAGAGAGAAGGGAGGAGGGAGGAAACACCGGGAAGAAAAAGAATGGGTAGAAATGAGGGGAAACAGGACCAGCGGGGTTATGTGTGTCATCCTGGGGCTCCGTGGAATGGAAGGATCACCAGGGAAAGAGAAGTGTATGTTCATTGAGGTGCAGCTGTTGCTAAGGTTTTAGCACTCTGGAAGACAGGTCCCTGGCCGTTTCACACAACACTGGCCTCCTTTTGGCCAGGCTTGACAAGTGAGCAACGGTCAAAACGCAGGGAGCCGTGAGGTTTTGAAAGCGGCCAGCGAGTGAGAAGTCCAACAAGGAAACTCAGAGATGGCTGGCCACTGGGGCGGGGGATGAACGCTTTAGTCAACGGTGCATCGTTTGTGTTCCCGAAGGAATCTCCAGACTCTCTGGACTACACAAATGAGCAGTGAGAGGTTCTTTTGGTCCAGTAATGAATGAGGAGAGGGAGATTCAGATTCCCCTGCCAGGCTCCACGGCCAAGGCGTTTTGTCTGAGCAGACCTGACGGCTCCTAATGATGAAAAAGGTAGCAGCAGGTATGTGTGTGCAAATTGTATATGATGAGCTCTCCATGTTTTGAAACATCTCTGTTGGAGGAATTACACATCCTGCTAATCTAATGGAGGCAGATACAACTCTGACAAAAACCAGCATTTACTGCAGGAGTCACTGTGTCAAAGGCTGGAGAGAGGTCTATTTATCTTGTGCTCGGGGGCACCTTGCACTGGTATTTAGACTCCTGCTGCTTCAAATCAACTTAATCTGGTTTCAGATCCTGTGATTGCAGACAATGCTGGTTATTCCACTCTGTTTATTCCCATCTGCCAGAAGGAATGAAGGAGAAGCTTGCTGTGAAGTTACACCACGGACTTACATTGATTCACATCCCGACCTAGTGTTAACAAAAGAAAAATATATTTGCTTGGGTTCAAGCTCTTTCTAAGGATTGATCCTACGAGCCTGGGGCACACTGTGTTTTGAGACCAGTTCTTTTAAAGGTAGGAGGCATCCAACAGCCAAAGGTAAACACCAGTGTGACTAATGTATTTTCTGGAGGAGAGCAGGTGAATTCATGATGAAACTACTCTTCTGCAGGTTTGCTTTTTCTGAGGCAACTTTTCCTCAATTGCCTCCATTTCTTTTTGGGAAGAATTTAGTCAGAATACATGTTTGTATTTAAACAGCTACGGCCTTGCTACAAAATTATTTTTGTAAAAGGTTATTTTATGTCATGCGGCGATGCTCCCAACATTTTTTTAGGATCTCACAACTTGGTTTCCATATAATAAAGTTAAAAAAACATATATTTTCTTTTTTACCTGGTTAACAAGCCACTCTCCTGGCACAGAATAAACCAAGAAAAGCTCAGCTAGGTGCCTTTTGTTGCATTTTGCATTATGCTGTGAGCTAAAGTCCCTCTGTCTTATTAGTTTTCTGGCAGTCCATCTAAAAATAATCTCATCATTAATTCAAAACTAGTCCTCAAAATGTGTTTCTGAGGGCGTGTCTGTATGATTGACAGGCCTGTGATGCAGTCAGGTTTTTGCTATAGGTGGGTGGGGCGTACTGTCCTTGGTATACCAATCAGAACCAATCAGATCCACCGCTTGTTCCCACTACCCAGCCCGTCTAAATATGGTCACTTCCGGCTCCAAACTGCTCCAAACTAGCAAGATGGTGACGGCCGAAAAGTCAAACTCGAGGCTTCATAAAGGCAGTTCACAAACCAATGGGTGAAGTCACTGTTGGTTGCTGCTTGCTGAGAAGTACCTCTATACCTTTTTAAATATGTGTGGGTCAATGAATATGCATATTGTCCCCACCCCTACCTCCACCCAGCCCTCTACAGCTCGAGCTGGAGGCTCTATGACATGAAAAAACAGATTCCACCAGTGAACGGGATCCTCAGCTTTGTGCTGCATGAAACTGCACACTTGTTTAGAGACCGTGAGACTGAAACTTCATTTTCAAAACAGAAAGGCTTAATATTGGTGTGCAGCTTATTTAGCTCAGGATATATTTTCCAGCATAAAAATACCACATGGACATGTGAAAAAGGTAAGAAATACTTAACCAACATAGTACACCATCAAGTACAAAAACTAGACTACCTCCTCTTTCACAAACATTAAACAGGCTTTAAAAATGTATCTGGTTTCACTGCAACATGCCTGCTCACATCGAGAGTTCTCTCTTCATAAATTATTTTCAACTCCTACTGTGTTATTGTGTTTTATCTGATTTGACGGAACAAGTAAAACCAGCTATTTCCTGGGAGAAGTTATCAGCTAACTCCAGCCGGTGCAGAAATGCAAAGAAAATTGAGTTCCACACATTGACAGTGGGTGAGATTTAACAAGGAAAATGTATTCTTGTTTATTCTCTCTACCTTCCTCTCTAGTTATCTGGGGGAATTCATGTAATAAATTGTACTATCCAGGGAGTTGCCATGCTTTCATCTTCATTAAAATAGGCCCCTGGGGCTGATAGGTGATGGAGGGTTAACGTGAATACAGGGGAGGTCTGCCAAGGTACATCGTGGGGTGCACAATTGTGGTGAAGAGGGCAATATTATACTGAGGAGATGATGCAGCATGGAGCGAGATGAAGGCTTATGTAAAGGCCACATGGGAATAAATAGCAGCATGGCTCTTCCAGCAAGCATGTGCCTCTCATTTGATCATTATTGCTTTTAAACACTTTTCAACAGATGGAAACAGAAATAAGCTACAAGCCTCATCAACAGGAAATAGAAGTACAATTCTCCAAACATTGTAAGGCCATTTAACAGTCCTTTGGATCCAAAATATGAATCATACGTTCTGTTTTACAATTATATTCCTGCTGGTCGACATTAAATCATAAAATAAGTTGATAACAGGGTTCACCACTCTTTGTCCCAAACACAGACAGAAACCTGAAAGAATATAGCAGACTATATGTTCAGATGTACAGCAGAAGTACACAAACACAATTAGGTTACAGATTTTTCTTTGCTTTGGCATCAGCAGACTCTAGTTTGTATTCATGGTCAACTTTAAGCTGTAGTTTTGATGGCCCTGAATTCTCCTTTTCGTCATCTATCTGGGAGCATCACTCATGTCAGGGTTTGGTTTCATAAAGCAATTGACATCAAAGAGCCACAGAGGCGGGATGATCTTTCTTCACTGGGAAATTTTAATGATTCCCACAAACCTAAGCTGAAGGGTGACATAATAATACTCCTCTTGACTCTGGAAAGGTGCTGTAATTACTAGGAAATGACACTGACTCAGAGTTCTTTGTAGTCAACTTGGAGTAAAAGAGTAAAAAGAGGTGGAGGTTCTTTTCAGACTTATTTAGCCGGTGGGATGCAAGAAACACTCAAGCTGGTTGACGCAAAGAAGACTGGAAGTGAGATATTGATGGCTTAGTCTAAAACACACATCATGCTCCACAGTGTACCCAATCTGCAGATGTCTTCTTCCTCCATGCACTTTTATGGAGACACTAGGCCTTTATGCAAATTTCAAAAGAAGCATGAAACCAAGTGTGGACTATTGAGAGTATTTTTATAATTTATTCAAAGCGGAAAGATTTTCTTAGGCCACTTGGGAGCAGCAGAGCAATGTTGACACTTGCCTTTTAAGTTGATATGGTGAAATTCTTATTACTGCATATTTACACATGGAGCGGTTGAAAAAAATTCTAGCATTTATTTGGCCGTTGACAAAGATCTTTTATTGCCTCCCATTTTCTCGCCTATCCAGGATGTGACATACAAATGTAGCTGGATGCAACAAAAGAAGAACATTAACATTGAAGGCTACAGCTAAATAACACAGAAAATATGTTAATATATGTACAAAAGTCTGGAAGGAAGGACAATTTCTAGGCCATCATTTTTTCAAGTAATTTCCTTTCATAGAATTATTTTATTGCCTAGACATATATGGGATATGTATATACATATACACACACACATATATATATATATATATGTATATATATATATATATATCGTATACAATTATGATGTCAAGAATTTTATTATGCAAGTTATTGCAGTACAATCCAATAAATTATTTCATCCTGAACACTAATTATAACTAGTGTGTCTCCTCCACCAACAGACTGGTTGGGGGTTCAATCCCTGGTTCCTTGGACATGTTAAAGTGCTCTTAAGCAAATCGCACAAGCTAAAGTTGCTCCAAATGATTCTGACAGTAAATTAGAGGCTGAATAATTAACAAGCCTCGTCATTTCTGGTCTTTTGGCAGTTGTGTTTGATCAGTAGTATTTTTGCAAACAATAGTGGCAAACACACTAAGGCTGTCATTTTGAGGTATACAAAAAGGACATCTTAACACACTGTACTGATTCTGAAGTGTGGTTTTAGTGCTGCCCTCAAAATAATCTAATTATAAGCAGGTTTCTCCTGTTTATACTGTTATTTCCTTAGCTTCCATGAATGGCATTTAGATTTCTACTGCATGGTGCTGTTGGTTGTTCAGAATTTGCAATTTAATTGTTTATCACAAACAAATGCTGCAAAACTGCCGTTTACTGGATATAACAGATAAACATAGTCTCTGGGTCTGAAAAGTGAAGCCAAAGCAAAAGTGCCTTGAAGTGATATACAGCTGAGGGTGACTAGGGGCTGGCTAAAAAAGAAAAACCTTAATAGACTCCCATTCGATAAGCATCAACTTCACTTATGAAATGCTGAGTCAATAAAAACATTTTCACAATTGAAGGTGTAATTGGATGAACTCATTCTTTCTGATCAGTGTTCTGGAGCTACCTCTGAAAATCATTGCAGAATTGTTTGATATTAGGCCTCAAAAGCAGGTATGTCTTGGGGCGTGTCTGGTTTGATTGACATGCCTGTGGTGCAGCCAGGTTTACAGTAGAGGTGGGTGAGCTTAGTGTCCTCTGGTTCTAAGTCAGATCCACATCTTGTTCGCTTCCAGCTCATCCAAATATGCTCATTTCTGTCTCTACAAAAGAGAAAGATGGCGACAGCCAAAATGCCAAACTAGAGGTTTCAAAACGACATCACGGTGGATTGCAATTTAAACACTAGGATATCATGAAGTTATATAATATTAATTATTTTTAGAATGAAAAGGGGTATCATTATTAATTTAAAGTAATGACTCACTTGTTGACAGTTGGAAAAAAAAAAGAACTCTGTGGCTGGATGACTCTGCACCCAGAAACGGTCATTTTGAAAGGTTGGACATTGATCCAGATCTGTTCCTATTCAGTCTTAAGGTAGCTAACATAGTGACACAGAGATACACAGTTTATTCACTCAATTTAATGAATTTGTTGCAATAGTTACTATAACTATGCCTATTAGCTGAGTGGAGTCTCCAGTGGAGTAAAATATGTCGTATATGTACATCAGTATAAAGTGAAAACTTCGTCATGTAGCCACAATGTTCAAGAAGCAGAACCACCGAAGCTTTACAGCATGTCACCCAATTGCATCACTTCCTTCTGTGCTTCCTTCCATCTGGCTTCGCTGGGAAAATAAATGTAGTTTCTTCTCATCATGCCTGTGTGCCATTATCAGCCCTAGTGCCTCCTGAAAATGTGCCACGGCAACAGGTCGTTACTTCAGGACTGGAAGCTGTTTCTGCTTCTGTCAGGTAGTCAAACCATGCCATGCTCTATCGTGTCAAAGAGCAGCTGCAGAGTGCTCAGCACTGATTGGGGCTAATTCTTGCAGAGAAGCACTGATAAGCAGCTGGATATTTTTATGCACTATTAATTACCGAACGGCTATTATGTATAAGGGCCTTATCTCCAATTACCGATTTCAAGTACTCATTTAAATAGCAGCAATTTCAAAAGGCTAGACCTGTAGAAAATAGTTTGGAGAGAAGAGTCCATGGCAATACTTTGGAAAACTTAATGTTTACACAGTAGTGTCCAATACGTCTGAGGAGACCAATAGGAAATATAATGCTGATACTCGTTATAACAACATTTGCTTGTGGATTAAACATGAAGCCAAGCAATTATTGAAGTGTGTGGGCTGATAGTGTTAGCAGACGAATAAAAAAGCATGGTAGAATTTGCCATATACATATACATATACATATAATAAACAACCGGGCTTGGTGGAGCAATGGTTATATTCATCTTATAGAACCAAGGTGGCCATGTGAGAGCTTGGAGGTAAACAACAGCCTGCCAGTTCTTAAATCACAAAGCCAACAAACTACAAGGCTATCCACCCTAATTCCCTATGCCAAACCTCCACAGAATGCTGTGTAATAAACAACCTCAGTAGCCTGAGGGTACGTAGAAACACAAACCAGCACCTCATATTTATGCTTTACCTATTAAAAAATAAAAATAAAAATAAAGCAGGAAGTCTTAGAATGCTGATTCTGGATTCATTATCTACTGGTACTTAGAAACTGGCAGTGGCTGTATGGTTTTGTTTTATCCCTGACCATTGTGATAGAAAAAAACCCAAAATGAAGCAATTTAAAGTGTTACTTCATGGCAATATATTACTTTATTGTCATTATATTATATGGGTGCTCTGCTCTCAATTTGACAAAGACATTACTAATATTATGCCTTTAAGCCATTTTAACTTCATGAAAATGGGAGGATCAATCTCTCCATACATTCTCACATTGTTTACACAAATTGCATTGAAGCCCTGTTTCGAACGGCCAGACGGAGCGTTCGGGACAATAATAGCTAATAAAGCAGACTGACTGCTGATTTATTTGGGCTACAGAGAGGGAGCTCATTAAAGCCGCGGAGCCCATGAGTATGAGTAGTCTGAACTTGGCTTTGATTTTGCGAACACCAGAAGCTCTGAAACCATGTTTCATAATCACAAGTCCCCTTTCAGATTTTGTGCGTGTGAAATATTTAAACAGGATGTTCTCCTCCAGTTAATGCCCTAGCCGCATTCTTCTCTCGTATGTTTGTACAGTGTGTCTACATGACTTGAGAGGCAATGAGAGACCCATGAGAAAAAAAATATGCTTTCTGTGGGTGGCATCATTTCCAGAAAGAAAGACTCCCACTGGGACATGAGAACTAGTTTCAAAGCATGACCATCATGGCTCTTGATGAAAACTGTCCGTACGAAGGTCTCTGGAGGAACTGGGACATTCATTCTGAAAAGACAAGTTGCTGCTACAATTAATGTAAAATGTATCTTTATATTTTGGTGCCTAGAAAGCGATTTGTATCTCTACAGATATGTTACCAGAGTGACCTGCTGCAGCGCCGTCATGTTACTGTGACGACAAGCCAAACAGACACACCTCGGTATCATTGAATCTGGGTTTAGGCATTTTAACCTGACACAGAAATACACTTGAGTTTCCCATGTTTCCCATATGGGTCACGTGTGGTCAACATGTCAACATGGGGGGGAAATGTAGAAAGGTTTTCACATGGGAATCTCAAAGGGTTTTACACATTACACGATGAAAATGTTCCAAAACAACATGTTTTCTATTGGCAAAATACATATTCCACATGTGCACCATCACATGTGATCACATGTTTTTTTCATTAAGGGAACAGAGAGACAACACTGCCACTAATTGGAAATTACTAAATTGCTGTCTATAACTTTTATCCAGAATACTGTTATTGGACAATATTAATATAAAGCTTTACACTCTTTAGATGAAAACATTGGAAAAACAATGTTTTATC
Organism: Embiotoca jacksoni; assembly: GCF_022577435.1. Classification (NCBI taxonomy): domain Eukaryota; kingdom Metazoa; phylum Chordata; class Actinopteri; family Embiotocidae; genus Embiotoca; species Embiotoca jacksoni. Next base: position 6,364,688 of record NW_027185378.1, on the reverse strand, counting down.
ATTTTCAACATTTTGGTTACCAATGAAGCATCAAGAGCATCAGGGATCAGAAAGAGGAACTCGTCAGAATTCCCTGTAAACATTTATTATGTGCACTTTTTGCGCTGTCACAAGGACAGATACAGGAAATCATTCCTGCCCACTGCAATAAGACTGTACAATAACTCACCTCTGGCAAAATCCATCACACAACAATAACACTGTTGGTTGTCTGTTGTCTTGTTTGTTTAAATCGTTGCACTATTGTTTAGTTAGTTTTAATTTAATTTTATTATTCTATTTTATTTTATTCTATTTATGGTATATACCGTGCATTTTTATATTTAATATTTTACTGTTGTTTTATTGCTTTCCTGTACCTATAATGCTGCTGTAGCGAAAAAATGTCCCCTTGTGGGATTAATAAAGTAACTATCTATCTATCTTTGTACCTGTATATGCTGCTGTAGCGAAAAAATTTCCCTTTGAGGGATTAATAAAGTATCTATTTATGTATCTATGTATCTATTTATGTATCTATGTATGTATGTATCTATCTATCTATCTATCTATCTATCTATCTATCTATCTATCTATCTATCTATCTATCTATCTATCTATCTATCTATCTATCTATCTATCTATCTATCTATCTATCTATCTATCTATCTATCTAACTAACTAACTAACTATCTAACTATCTAACTAACTATCTATCATCTTGATTTTCATTTCGGTGCCCACGTTAACAGGTCCGAGCAGCCACACAGCATGCATGAGATACAATTTTCACGTCTCACATCGGCGGTGCATCATCTAGAAAATAAATGAGATTCCTATTTCCTGTGTCTCTCAGCTAAAGACAGACATGGATAAGATCTGTGATCACATGTACTATATGATCACAGCAGAAACCCAGTGGAGGCTCTAATTATGTCGTTGTGTAACTATGTCGATAATTTAATGGGTAAAGGGTGGCATTTTCCTGGCGCTCTCTCCCTCTTTCTATCTCCCTGTCGGTGTGTGTCTGTGTATCTGGCTCTAAACGTGGGAAAACAAAACTCTCGTGCCAGCTTTTTGGTTACAACTCTTCCTCAAACATTCATTACTGACGGCCATTATAAAAGGGAAACTTAGTGATTTAATGACAGGACTGGCAGTAGTAGCGCCGCAGCAGACGCGCTGCCAGTATGGATACAAACTCATGAGTGAGCTGCAGCTGTGCAGCGAGATAGAGGTGTGATACACACACACACACACACACACACACACACACACACACACACACACACACACACACACACACACACACACACACACACACACACACACCATGCAGGCAGTGTGCCTCAGGCCGAAGTCTACAAACATATTGGCAGGACTGAGAAGCTTAGACGCAGCTGTGTTTTCAGCTAAATGCTAACACCCATTATCATATATGGTACATGGTAAAATGTTATGATACACACAGGATAAAGCAGGTACAGATAATGGATGGATGGATGGATAGAAATAGTAACAAAGCTACACATAAAATAGAATACAAATGAAATATATCATATATAGAGCACCACCCAACATCCCAATGACTGCCTGTATTCCCATAATGTCATTAAAAATTAATGAGTTTGACTGTCAATGAATGTTGTAACGCAATGATATGTATTCCCTTTCTGTTAGAGACTGTGTCATTCCATTTATACACTAACTGGGACATTTTCATCAACATGCTGAAAAAAAACAGAACTCCTTCATGCTCAAAGAATAATTAGTTGACACTCATCACTTTGATCCATTTGTAGGCTGCAGATCTAATCTGGCCCAGAAATGAACAATATCCTCACACAAGGATGGCTGGCGCCTATCTCCCTCACATCTACTGTAATAACCTCCAATGCTGGAATATCAGATTAAATCACTCTTTGATCCCTTCACTTTGTTCCAAGTCAGTTGGAGGAGAAGTGGGCAGAGATTAGCAGAAGTATAGTTTCATCAAGGATGGAGTTTACAGTGATAACCAAAATCAGTACGGCTGAAAACATCAGTGAAGGAGTCAGTTTCAAAAAAACGAAACAAAAAAAGACAATTGAGAAAGTACAGTGGAAGGTTTTGTCATTTTTTCATAAAGTTGTAATTTATAGCTGCAGCTCAACAGGATAAGGGATGTAAAGTCTACTGACAGCACTGCAGTTTCAAACTTTCAGGCACTATTGCCCGTTGCACACTTATTACCTTTCAATTTCCACTAAAGATATGGAAATCCTGCATCCTTAAAATTACATAGTTTACCCTCTTCCTGTGTATCTCTGCAAGCAGAAGGAGCAGTTACCTAAAGCAAATGCAGAAATGCTTTTTTAACTTTTGCATGTGTAATAGCTTGCCCTAAATTAGGCTGGACACCCCAAAAGATTATGATGACCATTGTTCTTTAACGCTGAAATGAAACTACGGCTAATTAACAACATTCACCGATGTTGCATTTAAATTCAGCACAGTTTTTCATGTTATCTTAAATTTTTGGATGCTGCAAAAAAGATTTCCACTGGAAAATTCCTGAAAAAAAGAAACTACCAACAGCCTTTTTTCACTGTCGAGTGAAAGTATCAATGTAATACAGCAACTTACTCCTTAATATCAACTAAGGTTAATCAGGAGGAGAAAACAAACCAAAAATGATTCCAATTAAGGGATACAAAAAAAAAAACATTTAATAATTTTTTTTTTTGTGAAATGTTACTTTGTTTTGCTCTTGCTCATTTTCAATTAAATGTATTCTTTGTTCAATTTTTGATACTCCATTTGACATTGCACGATGCTCATATCTGGCAGCATGATCCATTTTAGATTCCAGTCACAATCAGGATTGTCTAAAGGAAACATTTTGGATCTTGGTCACCTCCTTTTGTAAACTTCACTTTACAAAGGCACGGTCTCAAAAATGGTCACCTTCCTCTCTCATCATATGAAAATTCCCAACCAATTGGCACGTTGTTATCAAGCAGCTTATGTACACTGATTTTTTTTATTTATTTTGAGACTAAGAGATGCTCGATGTGCCAATCACTTCATGCTCATGAGCTTCTGCAGCTGCCAGAGAGGAGCAGGCAGCACAGATTCCCGAGGCCATGTAGTAGAGGAGCAATTGAGCGCTTGGAGTTAATGAACATATGTGTGAGTGCGGCTCAAGTGGCAAATACTTGTGCGAAAGTAACCCTCAGGAAGACTGCGGCCATAACAACCATCTGCTTCTCTCACAAATATGAGTTGATGTGAGAATATCAATGGAAACACCCCTAAAAACTGTGAACAGTAACAGCTGTGTTTAGCTTGGTCATGGGAGATCAAGAAGAATTGAATCTAAAAATCTAGACACACACAAAAAAAAAGCCTTCTGTGAGCAGAAAGTTACCATAAAATTCTCCAAATCACATTTTCTATGATACCTATAGATTGTGCAAACTAGATAAGCCAACAGGTAATTAACTGGAGGGAATAATTACAGTCAAAACTATGATACAAAAAAATGAAATTTTAAATGTCAAAATTATAGACTTCCTATTGTTACCTATACAATAATTTGGAAGATCACTTAAGATAGTTTTTCTTATTATGGAGAAATAAACTGAGCTAAACTTTACTCCTTGTTTAGATGAGAAAGAAAAATAATGAAAGAGACAATATCATAAAAAACATTTTATATGCAATTTAAGAAATTTAAATCCACGCAACCGCTACTCTCACTATTATTCTAGGTGCATCACTGTAGTTAGATTAAATGGATGACCTCATTATCCGGCGAAACCACTTTCTCTGAGGACCCCGGTCCCATCTTGTGCATGCAGGTTTTAAAGGTTCTGGCAAACAGGCCTCTAATCTAGCCCACAGCAGCCCTCTGATGCACCTCAATAACCAAAGTGCTATCCTACCAGATGGTAATGTTGACTGCAGGATGGCCTGATTGGAAGTAATTATACATCTGGACAACCCTGGGTATCAAGCTCCCGGCGGATAGCTGCAGAGAAATCCTTTTTTCTGATTTGGGAAACAACAACCTGGAAGATCCACCTGTCCTCTGAACTGTGATGGTCTTTGAGTTCAAAACTGTTCAAGCAGCGGCACTAACTTTAGCTGTATCAAAGGGGAGGACAGTAAGAGGAGTGAATGTTTTTCATTCATCCCCTCGCCATATATAAAATGTGGAGTTTTGGGCCAAAGTTGGCTCACCGGTGTTGAGGCTGTTGCACAGGACATCTGTTCTCTGGCTGCCAGCCAAAGTCAGTGTGTTTTACAGTTTGGCAAATGTGTGAATGAAGGCGGCTTTTACTGTCTTTGGTTTGTATGCTTCATTACGCCAGCTACGCACTCCTGTTTAGTTCTTTAGGACCTTCAGCAGGGTCAATATGAAATGAAATTACACTTTATTTTATTTTAAATTAAATATATTAATGTCTCTCACCTTCAGTTCATGTAAATTCAGTATTCAAAGAACTGCATGGGAGAGCAGCCTTTTTAACTAATTGCAAGTAATTGGCTCTAAATGTTTTGAGGGCAGCTGTGTGTTATTTAAATGTTAGTTTATGTACAAAAGAGCTCACTTGAGGATCAGGCTTGACAGTTTTTATGTACACTGAGGTGGAGTTCCTTGTCAATAGGAAGAGCAAATCATGAGGTGACCAAGCAAGTTAAGTAGGTTATAATGAGGCTAAAAAAAACAGTCACTGTTATCAAAGGTCCACAGTTGGGGCGTATATTCAAAAAGAAGGGTAAGTCAGACCTGGTAGGCTAAGGAGCAAAAAAAACTTGTGGATAAATCATTTGCATGATAATGAAAAAAAAAATGTATGACTTCAGTGAGTCAGCCATGATCTTCAGGATAAAGATGCACAAGATTCCTTTTTTAAGAATTCATCATCAGAGGATTCACTACAAGGTGCAACCTCTTGGTAAACCACCTTGGATGAAGTTTGCAAAACCATCCAAAATAAAACTGGTTGAATTCTGGGAGAACGTTTCTATGGACTGAAACTAAAATAGATCTGTATCAAACTGATGGAAAGAGGAGTTCATGACCCAAAGCATATCTCCTCATCTGTCAAACGTGGTGGGGCTTGGTTGTGTGCATGTCACCCATGCTGGAGACACTGTCAATAGAAATCTGATCACACGAGTTAGAAAACAGCATGTAGACCTAGTAAGTTCTAAATGATGAGTTCAGTTTCTTATTAAACTTCAGTATGCATAGTAAAAAATAAATAAAAATACTAAAATTAAAAAAAGTAATACTAATTGTAATTGCTAATGAGGAGTGTCAAAGAAAGTGTGTTAATCATGATCTGTCTATAGGTTAAGCTTTGGTATAAGAACCCTTTGAAAAGTCCAACGCCAAAGAGAGTGTCCATTAAAGAGTAGAAACTCCAGTTCGATTATTCAAGCCAAGCTACAGGATGGAAAAGAGATTGGACTCTAATTAATATATGCGCATACTGCTTTCATAATACAGAGATTATTGCATCTATTCCTAAAACATATCTTTACAAAGCCCATGTAAGGACAGCAGCAGAGTGTCGGATGAGGAAATCAAACTCTTGTTTTTTTTTTTTTTTAAATCTCTGTGTGTCTGAGACAACTCAAAAACTGGGTCACTCTGCTGCTCGGATCAGGTCAGACTTATCGAGATACTTGAGCTATGGCTTGACCTGAATACTGTATCAGCATTTGGCCACAGACCTTCCAATTGTCTGTCTGTGTGTGTTTTATTTTTGATGTAGACAGTGTCATCCTGTGAGCTGGTATCTGGCTAACCGCACACAGTATCTAGAAGAAGCAAGGCCTCCACACAGTACAGTTCCATTCTGCACTATGTAACACAATACTGGAAACACATTCAGCTATTCAGACAGTTCATTTTTTACGTTTTATATTTGATATGTGGATGACAGCTTCCTTTCATCGGACCTGCGTGATGAAACCCAAATGGCTCCAAGGAGATTTTTGACAGAACTACAAATACTACTCATTGAGATTTATATTTCCAGTGAAAGGTCACTTCAGGTTAACACTTGACAAATGGCTCCCTGGTTATGTGCCTCAAAGCTATAGATAAACCATTTAATATTGCTAAAGCGAAATGACTTTAAATTGCTAGACATTTAGTCAGTGTCAAAAGGAAGCCAACATTTATGCATACTACACTGAAATATTGACAAAAACCTCTCAGGTCCCCTGTCCGCAGGCTACAGAGCAGTTTGTCAGGTACAGTAGTTACAAAAATACACTTATCCTCCAGTTCATCTCTGTTTGTTAAGGCTGCTCAGCAATGAGTGAATATAAACTGTTGCCATCTAAATTTAACAAATACTGGTTTTACCTGCTGTCTTACCAACAGATGAAAGTACATTTTGTACAGGCACTCACAGGATGAAGCCATGAAGACGTGGATGATCCTCGGACTCTCATGCAACAAACAAACATGTATACATAAATGCATACATACTTACAAACAGACAGATTCCTAAAATGATGGGTAGTTGGATAATGATATTTCGGACAGATTTAAACAATTATCTTCGACAGCGAAGAGTCAAATAAGAGGATATGTGCCTTGTTGGGATTGAGACAGGATACTAAGCAATGGGTAGTAAGGACCAAGTCTAGAGAAGCTGTGAAATTGTAGGCAGAAGAACACATAATTATAGTGTATGGTTTGTGCAGTAAGTTGCAAGTATTCATTTAGAAGAAAGCTATATAACACGCGGCTGCCTATCCCTGGGCTGTATTGATTTTTAATTTTTTTTTTTATAGAGGGTAACATACTTTTCTTAGCCTTTTTTATCCTATTTTTTATTTTTATTTTTTTATTCTGCTTTACTCTAAACTCTACTTTGTTATATAAAGCTGCAAAAAAAAAAAATCGAACAACTATCCTGCTTGTTGGATGGGAAAACACAAAAGAAGAAAGCATTCTACAAATCAAAATGGGAAAATTTAATTAACTGTTGCTCATTGAAGATATGTTGGTGTTTCATCTTTAAATATGACTCCTTAAAAGACAGAAATCCCTGCTGTGGAGCAGTCTTTACCATTTATGACTCTTAACACAGAAAGAGCAGCATCATTTTCATATCATCAGGTTATTGTCAAAGGAAATGGGACAACAGTGTCACATACTTTATTCTTTTAAGTAATGCCGTAATTATCTGTCAAATGCAAAAATTAATTATTTATCGATATCAAATGTCTGCACTTTTAAGTTTATAGTTGACATATTTTCTGTCTGAGCTAGTATTATTTTATAGAACTAACACTGCACACCCATGATGCACCTGAGAGACTTGCACTTCATAACACAAGCCCCCGGGGAGAACGAGGCAAAACAGGGAGAGAAAACACAATCTCGATCTCAGCGTTTTCTTTGATGCAAAACGCGCATCACAGGAAAAGCCTTTTGTGATTTGGGTACTAAGCTTTTAATATTTTGGCTTAAAATTTTCCTTGTGCTTTTGCCATAGGTAGAAAAAAAACAACAACACTAATTCAGTCTTGGCAGAAATAACTAGGCCACTGTTGCTTTTCCTTAAATATCACCTTCCTCTACACTTGTGCAAAACTTCAACTGTCAGGAAGGAGCGAGACAACTTCGGGAAGATATGATTAGAGATTCTTAGATGAGATGGAAGGTCTATGAGCTCGGTGGGAAGGGTAGGGATAGAAACTATAGTAACTTATGTAACCTGTCTGAGGAGAAGGAGGAAAGATAAAGAGCGTGTGTAATGAGCGGGAGAGGATTGTAGAGTATGCAATCTGAAGATGAAAAGATATAACTCATCTGTGGATAGGCTGTGTTTTTTTTTCTTCCCACTAGCCCCTATACAAGGCTGAAATGTTTCATTTCTGAAGCTTTTGATGAAGTCCCATTGGAAACACTATTGAGACATCATCATCATATTTTGTTGAGACAGAGACAACCGTGTGTGGAGAGCCCGGTGAGATGAATACATATCATGATGTTTGAAGGATGCCTGTGTATAATTGCATGAAATATAATATTTATATAATGTCAGCTGTACTGTTGTAGTGTGATAAGAGGGTTTATTTTACTACATGTGTGCTCTGTAGTCATGACGGATGTTTACGGAGAGCTTTTTCTAAAAAGACTGTAAATCCAGAGTGTGACTGGATGTCATAGCGAGACACTGAAGCACCAGGATGCTGCCACGAAAGAGCTCAATTCATGCTCAACACTCACAACAACTGCTTAACTGGTTCACAAATAAAAAACGTATAATGTAAAAGTGCCACCTGCCACCCGTGAAAGCCTGGACTGACCGCTTGAATTTCTGATACTGACTTTTATCTTCCTTTTCTGAGTCTTTTTCTCTGAAAGTATGTTCTCATCGTGGAGCTATACTGGCGCACGAAATAACAGACGAAGAAAGGCAGAATGTGTTAGTCTGTGAATATAATGCAGCTGCTTCCTTTCTCTGGAAACGCAGAACAGAGTTGTGGCCGGAGCTCTAACAAGTCTCATTTACATTTGAAAAAGGAAAAGTCGTAAAGAATGCGACCAGGGAGTCGCAGAAAGACGGGGAAGAAGAGTATGTCAGGAAATAAAAGGGTATCCCATTAAATTCCCTTTTAGAGACTGCACCTACCCACAATGCATAGCTTCTCCTGTTTTCTTTGCTTTGGCTCAGTTTCCATCAATATGAACTTTGTAACTCATATTTATTTTGCTGAAATGTGTAAAGATAATCACAAGAAGTTGATGTCAAAATCGTAAACAGTCCCAAACGATACAATCTTTTTTTTTCTTTTTTTTTGGGCAGGCATTGTGGGTAATTTACTTTTTCATTTAATTAAGAGGATTACAGACGCAAAACAACCATGCAGGGGTGTGTGGTTTATCAACAGCATGACAACACAGTAAAGGAGTGTGCTCTCTTTATTTAAGTAGGTCAGTGTTGTCTGTTATCTGTTGTCTATACAGTAGACAAGGTAATCAGGAAAAACAAATGATAAACAATAGCTATACACATGCAACACTGCACAATACCAAAGAGCTGAAAGGAAGATCCAAAATTCAATATCAAGGCTTCCTAACTGCTACCAGTCAGCTTCCCACGTGTGTGTGGGTCAAATGGATTATAGTATATTATGTCTGATAGAGAACAATCTATATAACAGCTGTATTTTAAGGTTACAGAATACTAAATATTTGTTTTAAGTAAAGGATAATGACCCTAGAAAAACCATCTGACAGTTAGTTAAGAGAACTTGCACACAACTGGCCACAAGGGCACATGTTTAACTGTTTATCATATCCCAGATGACTCCTTTCATGTCCGCATGTTATTTACCAGACTGTTGGCTTAAAAGTAGAAGATCATAGTTCCGAGCTGCTATCGCCTCTTCTCCAAATGATCTCTAACAATCGCAGCCTTCCTCCTGGCAGCGCTCCCAGATCCAGAGCGACGAGGATCCTATCAGCTGCGGCCCCACGGCGTCCACAGCCCGAGAGCGGAAGGTCAGCTCTGCTGAGCAATAAGTGGAGGAGTGGAGGAGATCCCTGCCAGGGATGAATGCACCGCGATGCCAATGAGAGGGCCTCGAGGTGACCCATCTCTCTCACTGTACTTTACATTCGCGCATTAAAGGACCCAAAAAAAACATGGAGGTAAGAGGCTCTCTGTGGAGCGGATGTATCATGACGAGAATTTTTACTGAAAAAATATACATAAAGTGGCGCTTGGATTATTACATGAAAAAAGGATGCTGCACCTAAATGAGACGATCATGTAGGATAATTACAGCAGCATATAAACAAAAAAAGTATTTAGGCACAGAGAGGTGATGCTGCCTCATTTACATTTGTTATTTACTCAATAAAATGTACTCAATTGAAGCTTTTTGAAGCTATTGGATTGGCTTCAAACAGAAAACATTTAATTCGTTTTTTTAATTATTATTTTTTTTAATATCAAAAGCCTATTAATCCAACAGTTTCAAAACAAAAGGACTGTGACCTTTGTCGTCTCAGCCTGCTTCACAAAACAACTGTTTCCTTTGTTTATTTTATTACAGAAGCGTGCAATGCAATTTTGGATCCAAATGACAAACATTTAAATTTAATAATTAAACACTAACATCCACCTTTCGTCATTCTAACCTGGCTAACATACACTTTATATTGATTTTAATTTTGGAGTTAAATAATGCATGACTCACCTTTCTAAGTATATCTACTGCCAAGACAGGCGCAAACTGTATGATATGAGAGTTGAAGCTTTGTCTTTTTCATTTCTGGGCCTGCAAATTAAATCATTAAATTAGCAGCAAGAATAATCCCTTTTACTTACAGGGATTACAGCTGGTTCAATTTGAAATAATAATGCAGCTAAACTTTTGTTTCCATTCAACAGTCTCATTACAACAGAAAAGAGGAAAGTACATCTTTTAATTGTCCATGTACATATAGATTGTCTCCACTATTAAGGCTTACACTGTGCGGCGTGTTAGCAGAGCAGGAGCAGCCTTAGCATGTTTCTACACAGGAGGCGTTCAGGTTCAGTAGGTATCGAGCTGTAGCAGATAAACAATTACTGTAGTTATGAGTGTAAAACATAAGAACAAAGACTTGAAGCATGAAAATATGCTTTAGGTTGGAGCAAAAGAGGAGTTGCTACACAGCCTGGACTAAAAGGATCTTACCAAACACAAGAGCTGCACCTACTTTAAAATGTAGTACAGAATATAATATCATATTTTACGTGCTATAATGTTCCTACTGTATATTCAAATTTAGCACTAAGAATGGCTTGATGCCCCCCCCCCCCACTTTACACAAGCTATCGATCAGTTTTAAGATCATACGGCTCGACCGCCGCGCTTTAAATAGCATCAACCACTTCCCACACTAACGCTTTACTGCAGTTCGTTACACTTGGAGGTCATGACACCTTTTTAATAAACATGCACTTTGCAATTGAATCCACTTGGTTCATGCAGGAAAGTAAAGGATTGAATGAGCTCCAATTCATGCAATGTGCATTATCTTGTATGTATGTGCGTTGTGAATAGTGTTTGTGTGTGACGGGCGAGGTGGGAGGTAATGCAATAATTCACAGAGCAGGGAGAGACAAATGGAGTGTTGGTGAGCGTGTGAAGGTTCAAATCACAACAGGTCATTTGACACTGCTGGATATGGTCAAGGTACACACAGTGAGCCATCACATAAATGCATGTGCAAAGACTGTACTTGCACAGAGTCAATGTAAGATGCACACACACACACACACACACACACACACACACACACACACACACACACACACACGCACACAGACACACACTTTAAACTACAAAGGCATACAAGCAGAGACACATGCTTCTACCATGAGAGCCGATGCTTTTTGATTAGTTGAGACCATCGCCGCCTGTGTTCGGAGGACCTGAATATGCCTCTGGTAATCATCTTCACACACTGTGTGATCTGAGGCAGCGGTTTTTTTAGGGAGGGTTTAATAAAGAGTAACCCCTAAAATTAAATTTGCATAGTAGTGAGAAAACAAGCTCTCATCACCACACAGGAACTTTAATTGGGGACATTTGGGATACTTCTAGTCTCTATAAAAGGTTCTCGCTGCGAGCTTTGTTCCTTTATAGTTTACATTTTTGTTTCAATGGCCCTTTGAGCTGGACATGACAATATGGTTAACATTCACTTACAATGTTATGAATATATGATCAATATGTTGCACCAAACTTGATCTCCACATCACATTTCCATTGGCCCTCTGTGTCAACGTGCCATTCTTCCACAGACTTTTAGATGTAAAAGAAGAGCAGAGTAGCAGTAACATGTTATCAGGATTAATGTCTACATCAGAGGTCTTCAACAGGGGGTCCGCGACCCCTAGGGGTTCCGCGGAGGTACTGCAGGGGGTCTGTGAAATCTTTGGTTGATTAGACAATTTTTCATATTTCTTTTAAATATTTTTTCCTCCCAATTTTTTTCCCACAAATTTAAATGTCTTTAAATACACATTAACATGAATCCAACATATTGTAGTGAATGGATATATGGAGGCAGAAGATGTTATCTTTCAGTCAGAAATGCACACATTCAGCAGGAGTTCTGGTTCACTCAGCGTGAGACTCCCCTGGACCTCCCTCCAAGCCTCCTGCACACAAAGAGGAGGACCCGCCCCTATCGCTGCTGAGCCAATCACAAGGCTGCATGTTACATGCTGGCTCTGTCAGGTTCCCCGTGATTGACGAAGAGCCTATTCAGTCCCCAGCTGACTAAGATCCCAGACACAAGGACGCACGCTGCAATATTATTTGAAAAGAAGATACCGTTGTAAAAAAAAAAAAATTAAATAAAAAATACAAAAACAACGACATTTACTTCACCCATGAATCCTTGTGCAATCATTTTTGCAAGATAGTCCTGGCTAAAACACTGCCGCTCCTATCCACAACAGCCAACTACTGAGGGCAGTATACATTATTTGAATAGCTTAGTATTGAATGCACAATAACAAGGTATGTTTATACATGTCACTAGGCCCAGTTTAATATAAAACACAATTTTCTTTACAATATTCAGTATATAGTAGGGGGTCCCTGCTCCATCTCCATCAGTTTGGGGGTCCTTGGCCTGAAAAACATTGAAGACCCCTGGTCTACATCATTTAACTGCTATTTACCATGAACAGTAACTAACAATTAAAAACATAAATTAAATAGACTTGAACAGGATGAAGCGTTAGACATTTAAAATAGACTATCAAAGACTTTTTCCTGCTTGGATAACTCCATCAGATGTGATGCAACATTAATGCAACGCAGACAATAAAGTGGCTTACAAAGGTTTCAAAGCGAGCGCTCACTCTGTGGTTAATGGCTGATGTGGAGCTTAGATGATTGTTTTAGAGTTAATCGGAGCTTCTTGATTAAGAATTTGGCCACAACAAAAGAAGTTAAGTTATAGGAGCAGCATTCATGGAAGCATCCTGAGTACTAAATAGAGACCTTAAGTAACACTGAAAGGTCCAGTTTACGGTCCAGAAGAAAGCCTTACCAAAGAGTGTGTTGTGTAGCTTGCTGTTATTGATATAGATGAAGCTACAACGATGTAGTTATCAGTGCTGCCATGACTGCAGTTCCTTCATGCAAATAGAACTGAGCCATATGGAAAAAAAAAACAAAGATCACAATACTTTTGAACTAATACGTCATTACCGATGGTTTGGAAATATTGTAGGGCTTTTACAAAATACTTACACACTGAGCTTTTTTTATTTATATAATCATCAGTAATGATTACAAGTGTAACAGCAATAAGAGCGAGAGGAGTCTGGTAAGTTTAAACAATGATATCACTTTACAGTAATAAAGCTTTTAAAACCAGAGTAAGACAACACTTATGCCATATCCTGAAAATATAATATCCAAAATCTAGGTTTTTATCAACAGCTAGTCTTACATTACACTAGTAATGTACACATTGTACACACAGTGTACACATTACACTGCCCAGCCCAACATGAAAGCTGTAGTTTTTTCTATGCTCACTTATGGTAACGCTCAATCAGATCTGGGTCAGTGGTTTTGTGCATGAATCAACACAGATATCACACAAGAAATATTTCGAGAGAATTACTGCTGAACCCATACAATTTCTGCACTCTGTCCAAAGGCACAGACACACAGTTGTTTGTTGGCTGTAAATGAGGCTGAGACTTGGCCCTTTGAAGTACTAATTCAAATTGAATGTCCTGAATCACAGCTTCAAGAACAAAAAATGTCCTAAAAAAATACAAATGAATAAAACAGAATTAAATGCAACCTTATAAGATGCAATCTATTTCGATGGTGCATTAGTAACAAGGTAGTTAAGAGGACCATGGTAAATGACTAATGTGTACCAGGACTTTTGTTTCGTCCTTTGCCAACCCTGTGCTGAATGCCCTGACGAATGAATTGGGCAAACATGTCAAAACACAGCATTAACATTCAAAGGCAAGGGCACAAGCTGGCAATTAGTAACCTGACTGTCTCTTCCAAAGTCCGCAGGTGGCTCTTCCTGCTTTTGTTTTTCCCCTCTCTTTTTATGATACAAGTGTCTTCCCAGCAGAAATGCGGGGAGTTTGGCTGAGTGGGCCTCCAAACGGCGGAGATGGTGTGGGTGGATGGCAGCCTCTGACTACAAATGAGAGCACACAAACGCACGGTCTAATCCGTCACATGTAATGAGCCCGTCCCCGCTATGCTCCCTTAAGATTGCACACCATTGTGAGCGTTTGCAAAAACACACACACACACACACACACACACACATGCAAAGGTTAACGCGCATCCGCTCCCACACAGCGACAGCTAAAGAGACGAGGAAGCTGCAGAAAGCATGACATTCATATGATACCAATGCTTTTAAGTTATTACACGCACGAGTGGCAGTGAACATGTTCACAGCAGCAGGCCGAGAGTTTCTCTTTGTGTTTGCACTTCCCACACACTAAAATCCGAAGTACAGCTCTGCTAATAAAGACCGAGGTGCAACCACATGTGGATATGACCACACATACCGAGTGTTTAAAGGAGACGCGAGTATGGTCTCGGCCTCTGTCCCCCTGTCGCTCTCAGTGCGAGACACACATCTCAGCGAAGCTTGCGATGAAAAGCCTCAATGAGAGGAGCACAGACCTGGTGTTAATTAAGGATTAGTCACACAGGAGGGTAATACGAACACAATAACTACTGATTGTTAGCTGCTGCAAAAGCAAATTACGTGTGATTTCAGCAATTTATCTTCCCTTCTTACCCAGCCAACTCTTTCTTTTATCATGCTTCAGTGAAGGGAGCCATCATTTGATTATTTTTAATGATTACTATCGATGCATTCAATGGAACACCTTCACACAGGTTTGGGAACAAGGAATTCCTGATGATGTTTTTGGCTGGCTCATACACACACGATTCAAACTCAGTGAACCAGAGAGTGAGTATCATAAATTCCACAAACAAAGCTGGGTTCAAGTTGATATTCAGTTGTATTAACTGCGTTTAACTAAATTCAGCCATTTGAAAGCAACCCTAACACCTCTACTGTGTTTCTATGAAAGAAGTGGCTCACCCCGTGATGCGTGGCAGCGTGTCGGTGGAGAAGAGGGCGAGGGGTGGCTTGTCCCGCTCTATCAGCCAGATTGTGTATTGCCCGCTTTGCCTGGGGTGGAGGAACACAGCCATGTCCAGGCTGCACAGACCTTGTCCTCCCCACAGCCAAGAGCTCAGCACCCAGGGGCCTCCAAAGGCTGAGCTGTTCACCCAGAGGAATTGACCTAAGGGGAGAAGAAAAAAACAAAGAAAATTTAGAATACAAACAAGGTTAAGAAAAAAATAAATGATTATAACAGAGACCATTGAATGCAAATCTGTGGCAGCAAAAAAACCCTAAAATTGATCAGAAATTGTAATCTCACAGACACGATGTTACAGTATGAACGGGATGGAGATGAGTACCAGGCTGTGGAATGAGATAGTCTTAAAGCAATGGCTGAGAGAAGTACTTGATGAAAATGCATGACATAAAGCTGCTTTGAAAATGAGCAGTCAATGACACCCTGAGTACAAAAAAAAGTGTAGTGGGTGAAAAATCAAAGCACATTTTTTTTTTATAGCTTTGATATGAAGTCTCATTTCACTTTCAAACCTTTTGCGCCCATTCAAGCAGGAAGTTCATCAAAAGCTGGGAGTTGTATGCGTGTGTGTGTGTGTGTGTGTGTGTGTGTGTGTGTGTGTGTGTGTGTGTGTGTGTGTGTGTGTGTGTGTGTGTGTGGTGGGGAAGCACAAAGAACCTCAACTTGAAAGGAGGAAAATCCAATTTTAATATGCTCAGTTAAAAAAAAAGTATTGATGATGAGGGGGAAAAAAAAAAAAAAAAAAAAAAAAAAATGGAAAGCACAAATCTGGCAAAATAATTGATTTTGTATTTTTCCATTGGAGCCATCTCACGTGAACTTGTCCGGATATTGCTGTACGTTTGGTTTCTCCGTGTCGGGGTCATGAGGTGCACTCACTGCTGCAGATACAGTTGCAGAAATAAATGAGGAAATGTTTTTCAACTTCGGGTTGATGTGTTTCTTTTCTTTCCTATTTTTAGATTGTTTCTTTTTCCAGGCTGCACTCTTGCCTCTGGATAATTGTAATACCAGCTTCCCGAGGGTCAGATTGTATTAAAGTATACTTCTCTAACTGGGACACACGTGTCTCCTTGCGTATGTCAGCCATCGCGCTTAAACAGCCTTTTGCCATTAGATGTCTATGTAATTTGTATGTTGGTACAGAGGATGGGGGGCGGTGGGGAGGGGGGGGGTACAATGCAAAGTCTAACAAGGTTACAGTACTTTTGAATCTGTGTGTATTCAGTCTTAAATACATACTGTATATCTACTGACGATACAGGTGGGTACAGAAATCTGAGACTGCCAGTGAAGATACTTTAATTTAGCATTTGTTTGAAATTATATGGAAAATATTTCAAACAAATAATCTGCCCCCCTTGTACTTTAATGTAATATAACATGGATGATAGATGGATGAAACGAGAGATCAGACCGGCATGTCATCATCCAGGGCGGGTTCTCATCAGGGCGTCTCTTCTGGAGGAAAACCATCCCGCACACTGCACCGACAGCAACGGAGAGTCGGAGGAAGTTGAGACTTTTCTCCAAAACCTCAGCTTTAAACTAACCGGTTTAAATAGTAACGTTATGCCAAAGAGTTGCTGTGTAGTTAGTTGCACCAACAATGATGTGAACAACTCTTTTCTCAGATTTCTTTCCCTGACGTGTCCTAATAAAGATCCTGATAGAAGGTCTTTGTCACACCACTCTATTACGGGTCAAACAACGGGACTCTGTGGGTTATTATGGAGCTCAGTCATTTATCAGATCACAGTGCTGCTGTTACTTAGCATACTATTTGTAGAGCAGGACTGAAAAATAAAATAATTCACTGGTAATTTGCACAGCTCGAGACTCAGTAAGGTAAAATGGATGGCCACGTTGGACATCTCTGGCCACCGAGTTGAGTTATAGCACCTCGCTTTCACGCTAGCCACGAGACTGAAGGGACGTGACTGAGGACGGATGAATTTAAACTTTTTTATCCATGCATCTATTGCAGGTAGAGTGGACATATATACATGACGTGCTTTTTTAGATAGATAAACAGATAGACAGATAGACAGATAGACAGACAGATAGACGGATGGACGGATGGACAGATAGATAGATAGATAGATAGATAGATAGATAGATAGATAGATAGATAGATAGATAGATAGATAGATAGATAGATAGATAGATGTTAAGCCATTAGTGTCAGGGTTCACACATTTTTCTAAAATTAGTACACCCTATTTTTTTTTTTTTAACCCTGCTAACCATTGTGTTTCCTTATCCTGTGAGGTTGCTGGAAAATGAAAGAATGTGGAGGCTTTATAATTGCAGTGCTCCAGTTAAGCCTCCTTTTCTCTCCCTTCCATATTTGCATGCTTCTTACATAAAAAAGTCCAGACAATTTGGCAAAGACAGTCCAAATGCTCACAACAAGTTTGTAGGTATTGTGGACTGCATGAAATGTGTACACACCCAGCAGCGATTTGATATAAAGGTTATAAACCTTCGTCTGGAGGAGCTTTGGGCCTGAAGGCAGAACCCTATTAACTGTTGCTTCCCAGCCCTAATAAGATGAAGAAATACCTGCATGGGAGCAATTACCAGCAGGGTGCAGATTATAATGGCAAACAGCAGAGGGAAGAATGGAATTCCATTAGCAGACTTCTACCTCTGCTCAGCTTCACCTGTGAATACTGTTGGCTTAACACAACTTGATGCCCTCATTTACGGCATCATAAGATTTGCTACAACTCCCTGTCTGACCCAGGTTGCCCAGAGCAACATGATCCGTGATGGCGAACAAAGCAGTAGAG
This sequence comes from Embiotoca jacksoni, assembly GCF_022577435.1. Lineage (NCBI taxonomy): Eukaryota > Metazoa > Chordata > Actinopteri > Embiotocidae > Embiotoca > Embiotoca jacksoni. The sequence continues at coordinate 6,346,714 of NW_027185378.1, read as the reverse complement.
ACAGAGACGATCACTTAACCAGAAGAGATGATCATAAAACAAAAGATAGAATGCCGTTGATGACCCTTATTTGACATGAACCTTCTTGTGATGTAATGTAATGACGACCGCTGAGGATCTGCCAGAGGTATGCCCATCCAAAAATCGGACCTGTATGATAGACCAGGACTTAAAACTCTACGAAAAGCACAGAATATCTTTCCTAAACAGCTATTCTTAATACAGATGGAGCATGATTTTCGAATAATCAAATCGTCGATATTATCTAAAAAAAAATCTATTGGTATGCGGCAATCATTCTTCCTTATTTCCAGAGCTATTTCCACTGTTTTTACCCGCGCCTGGTTGTCATTGCGTTACTCCTGTCAGAAGGTGGCGGTAATGCGCCAAAAAGCTCCTTACCAGCCACCAATAAATAACATAGGGAGAAGAACACGCTGCGAGATACGTATTCTGTGTGCCGGTGCGAACATTGGGAAACATTCATCAGCAACTACCGCCGTCAGAAAGTTCTGTGTGGAACTCCTTCAGAACATAAACAACGGTGAGGTGCGATGCAAACCATGCAGGTACAGCCAGCATACAAGTTTTCCACCGCTAACCAGACTCATTAGAGTGAAGCAACAGCCCTCATCTCAAAGATGAAACTAAAGACATGCTTCTTATCAATTTTGTCCGAAGCGAGGATTTTAGAACTTGAAAGGAATATTTGTTGAGCCCAAGGTTACAATGCAAGTGCTCTTGCGTGTGTGCGTGTGTGTGTGTGCGTGTGCGTGTGTGTGTGTGTGTGTGTGTGTGTGTTTGTGTGTGTGTGTGTGTGTGTGCGTGCGCGCGCGCGTGTAGTCGGGTTATAAATCGATTAGTTCCAACCAAATTTTGAAGTAGTTTTGTTTGAAACTCCCATCTCTAATTCTTAATGAAGGAGTTCACTAACAAATTAATCTGTTGCTGGAAGGAACCTTCAGAAACAACAAATCTGTTAGATCTCTTTTTCTTCCAGTTGTACTCTCGCTGGCTTGTTTTTCTGTGAACAGGCATTTTTTTTTAAGGCAATTTCTCATTTATCCGTTCAGTTCAGATTCAGCAGCATCAGCTCAATCAACAATGTTTTGAAAAATGATACTTGATGGCCGCCTCTGAGAAGAGGAAGACGAGCCCTAAAAAGCAGAATAAGACACATTTCTATCTAAAGAAATAGTTGTATTCTGTGTCATTGAATCAAGCTGGTAAACACTTTTTCGCTCTCTGTGCAGTTACAGATTCAGTCAACCGAGAATCTTGTTGACATTGCATACCGAATCAGGCTAACTGTTGGTGAGAACAGAATTTCCCCAGATAATAAAATTGAAGCTAAAGGCCTCAGAGAAGGAGGCAAACAAACCATTCAAATTGTATTCTCTGCCAACTCCTCTTATAGCATAATGCATTTACTCTGGGCCAGCACAAGCTTTTTGGGGGTCCCAACAATTTGACTGCCACACATTTTAATTTACAACCCATTCAATCGTGCAACACGGCGGCACAGCTTCCTCGAGAGCTTACACACACTGGAAAATGGTGTTCGGCAAGCTGATGAGAAACCATCTCGTAGATAGTTGGGGATTTCTTTTTTTAAAATGGTTTATTTCCACATGGATTTGTACTTTCAATCTGGTGTTAAGGTGTAAATGAAGAACTGGTAAACCTTGCAGAAAATTAGTATGAATTTGAATCTGGTGGTTTCAAAACTCCAGGGTTTATCGTGGTTAATAATCATTTCACCTGCATCTTTCAGCCAAGTGTTGACTTTTTCAGAAAAATCTTTAGAAACAGTCAAAACACATGCATCCTCACTTCCTCACACATTTTTTTGTAATCAGTTTTCATGACTTTTCTCAATTCTCATGACCAAACCTTCTGTGATTTAAGTGTATATGTGAAAATATGTATAAATAATTAACAAAAATGATTCCCACCAAAATCTATATGGAGTAGGACAGCGTTAAAAGTCTATTCTATTGATTGTCATATCATGTTATAACACTCTGCTAATCAACTTAATAATTCAAAGTCAATTTTAAATTACTCAATATTTTATAAAACAAGTTTGAAGAGTTTGGTTTGATGGAAAGCACAACAGTGGAGGAAACTGGAAAATGATCAGAGGGATTTCATTAATAGCAGTTTGCTGCACTGTAACAACATGTAGTCTTTCTTCTCTCAATAACGTTCTCACTTGAGTGTTGAGGAGTTATTTTAAAGGGAAAAATATTTCAAAAATGCACTAATGAAGTCATTAAAATGACACCAGCCAAACCTCAAACAGTGGAATTTTTTTGTAATTTAAAAAATATATATATATTCATGGTAATATGACATTTCTGTTCAGCTGTTTTTTATTTTTTTTACTAAAGAAGATGAGTGTTTGCCTATTTGTGATCAGGTAGTGTTTTCACTAAATACTTCACCTTTGCTTAAGCAGCTAATTATTAAATAATAATACATTATAATTAAATCCAAAACTTTTTTCAGTTCTCTCTTTTTCATTTCATAAACTAGCATAATTTCAAACATTTTTGGCGATTGTGATTTAGATGGTAGAATATAAGAATCACAATTGTGTAACCTCAAAATCTGGGATTGTTTGATTGAACATTGCATGTATATTATGTATTATGCATGTACATTGTTATTTTGACATGATGTAGCAGTTACGTATATAACATCTTTAAAATGGAAAGAAATTCAATTGAATCACGTTAAGATTTATAATCGGTACATAAAGTGCATTATTTTGCATTAATGTGTTCCGATACGCATAGTTTTACAAATACACCTTTTTACAACCTGTTAAATATAAATATTTTCAGAACAAATGTTTAACTTCAACGTCACAAATGTAAAAGTCTTTGCTTTCAAAACACCTTCTGTGGATACAAATGTAAAATTCCTTTTTTTTCTCGGCATTCTTTTGTATTTATTTTTATATTGTTAAATGTGTGTATGTATCGTGTGATATGCATTGGTCCTTTACATTTGGAGTTTTGAGACTCTTCCCAGTCTCGAGTTCCACAAAGATCCACAAATATATGCTGCATTTAAGTGTTGCTGGAAGATTGGGACATCTAAATTGTGTTTCCCGTAGCACGTCCCCCCTGGTGGTTAGGGTTCGGTTGTTTTCCCAGCAGAGGTCCCATGAATTCAGATTACAAATTTTCATATATCATTATAAAATTAACTGGCACTGTTTCAAGTGTTTCAATGAAAATGACATACAGAGTTGAATGTAAGTGGGGCCATGTCAAGGAGACGTGGAATCCTTTTTCCCATAAATCTGTGGTGCCCAGTAAATGATCCTTTCTTTATCTGCAAATATATTCCATAAATAGCAGTGTGGATAAGACAGTGAGGATTACAGTTCTGTGAAATGAGTTTGTGTTCTTTCAATGCATTTCTAATACACTATTTTCTACATGACAGTTGAGTTCATTCTTTCATGTCAGTCAATTATACTCAAGTTGTGTGATTTACTTGAAGTAAGGATTTCCACATCCTTTCAGCATAATAAACTACTTCTATATTAGTTATATTGTACATTATTATTGCAGTTAGTCCCAGAAACTCACTCATTTCATTCAACTTATTTTTTTGTGATTTGTGTGCGTGTTTGTGTGAGTGTGTATTAATTCCAAGACACTCATCAGAATCCCATTTCTATCTTATTTTAAACTGAACTAATTGTAAATACTGAGAAAAAGATCCTCATACCAACAGCAACCACATAGCACAAGACTGGATGACATCACACACCGAAATATCAGCTCACTGGAAAATAATGGCTGCACTGCATAAGACAGTCATCCTTCCGCCTGACCTAGAAACTCATGCAATATAATAAACTAATAAACTGCGAGGCCTCCAAAGAACTAAATATCTTCTATCGACAACACAAAAACAACAGCCAAAAATGAAATATTTTTGGCGCCAGCATTGTGTTTTATCAGCCAAATCATTTGGACTTGACATCGTACCACAAAAAGGCATATGCAACATGATTCAGGCAAACAGAAAAAGCAGATGCATACTGAATATGATTGGACTCAATATGACTATTTGACTCTTAATTACAGTGGCGTAGCAGTTAAAACCTTGAAATCTGAAATTCTCATCAAAGATTCAATTTTAACCCCTCACAACCTGGTTAATAGTACCGATGACTTCACTTCAAGAAGTCTGTTTTGTGTTAAAGTAATGAATTACAAAAAGAACAGTTTTTTTTTTTTATATACAAGTATTGGTTTGACTGTTACCATTTAAAGAAACGAGTAATGAAACTTCACTCCTCAACAAACTGAAAGTGATGTGGGACGAAATATGAGGTAATTCTGCATCCCATGACGAGCCTCAGTTTTGACGTACTGTATTTTCACCACTTGTATTAATGTCTGCATGCATGTGTTTACAGTATGTTCTACCACTACTGAAACTAAGTCACCAGTCTCTGGTTCAATGACACTGATGCATTAGACAGTGAAACTGCAGTGCAAATCTTTACCACAAAGATGACACACAGGCCATTATCCTCTGATAATTGTGCTTGTACGAATGTTTTAAATAATTCATATTAATTAACATTTCCATTACATATCTGTTATCTATGTTCTCATAATTGCATTAGTCACTTTCATTAAAATAGTAACTGTATGTCAAGTAGTTATTTAATATTCTAAAGTATGCACATATCAAGCCAATGTGCAAAGACAACAAGATGTACATGAGAATAAAAAGAAAGGCTCATAATGATGAATATGCTTTTGTTGCAACAGTAATGATATCCATGAGGACATTCATTTATAGCGGGAAACAAATCTGTCAACGGTGAGAGATAACAGACATGAAAATGTGAAATAGAAGTCCTCTTGAAAGGCACATCTGTCTGACAGTGATTTTGACTGAAGCCTCACCAGTTTAGATATAAACTCTATTAGCAGTTGTAAAATAGCCTTTTGGCTCAGCATTATGTCGAGAATTGTTCTGCTTCTGGAAACATTAATGACGCTGTTTATGAGTATTCAAAGATAAAGCATACACATCTCTTCAAAACAAAACTGATGGAAAAAGTCAACGTGTTTGTGTTCCATATTTCTTTCGTTGTGTCCTACACGAAGAAAGACAGTGGCAAAAAAAAGTAGGAGAAATCGTGTACAGGTAATATGTTGGTGAAAAATGAATCTTGCCGATTATGGTCAATATGTACAATGCTAATGGTGTTCAGTAAGCTGCTAACAAATACAAACACATGTACAAGCAAGACATTGCAAACGCTTTTGTTGTGTTTTTTTTGCAACAAAGTTTATAGCACTTTGAAATATTTCAGTAACAAATATAAATGATTTGACTGTCAACATCAAAGACAAACAGATCTCTGATACAATTAAATACTACCTCAATAGATAACAATTTTCCTCCCCTTATGCCACAAAAATTATATTCACAGCCGCATCAATTCTTTTGTTGATGACGCCTCGAGCAGCTTTCAGCCCGTCAGTACACCATTCATTAATCGCTTCCCTTGATATACACTGGAAATAAAACAACACATCAAAAGAGCTGTTGCTTTTTATCCTTTTAATGCGAGTTATTTTCAGAGCGGAGTATTTTTGCTGCTGTCATATGATTTAACAATAAATCTGTGGGCCAATAACAAACATTTTAACGATTTAACTGCTCCAGATTCAAAGATCTTACTGTTACTAATTGATAGAAAAAAACAAACAAACAAAAAAACGGTTTAATTCTTAAAGACACATTCTTCTGCACTGGGAAAAAATGATTTACACATTGGGCACAAAGTCTTATTGAGTACATTTGAATGTGTATTTTAAAATGGTAAACTCTGTAATAGCTGCAGTCCACTAGCTTATTGGATTATTCTATTTAAGGTATCCACTAATGGGCAATATTTCATAATAAAAAAAAAAGCCTAATAATGCTGGGTGAATATGTTGTAGGTCATTACAATAAAATGCCTCATGGATATCAATGCAGCCGGTCAACGTCTTAGTATAATTAAACTACAGAGAGCAAAATAATGTATGGAAAGACTGTTAAACTTAAATGTTAGGGCAGCAATAAACACTAAATAAAGTCAGTCATTTTACTCACAGCAAGGTGGATGTTTATTTTGAGTTATATCAACAACAACACTTGTTTGCATTACTGAATCTTCAAAATGTTGGGCTGCAGTACTGTATATTATTGAGAATAAGCTGATACCGTGCAATCTTCAGGTTTTTACTGTTCCTTTTCTTCAGCAGAGTTTCCAATGAAAACTATCCAGGGACCCAGCAGAGACTCACAGCTATTTTTCAAATAAAAGACATACTTGCATAAATGCATCACTATTGAATAAAACATTTTTTTTTTTTTTTTTTTATCATATAGAAAGTTAAGAGAATACAGACAAACTGTTAAGGTCTCGTGAGTTGCAATTTGCAGCTTTCCAAATACTCACAACAGCAAACATCCTGCAGCTGCCTTCATCCCGTTTTTACTGGATTACTGTCAATGTCAATGCTGACCAGACAGACAGGAGGACTGACACGAGGACAGGGAGCTGAGGCACTGGGCTGGTTCCACTATGTCCTGTCACCATGCCGTAGTAAAGTAAACAATGAAGTCAACAGAGAGCCTTAGTGATGATTTACAGAGGGCTAGTGGTGACTGCAGCCCGAGGGACAAACTGTCTGAGCCCAGCAAACCCACTAATTAAGTGACCTTGTTTTATAGATGGAGCCGATACAAACGCTGCCAATGGGGCTTTTCCAAATGAGTGAACTATGCCACGGGCCAACCACTGTGCCGTCAGCCGCTGCTCAGCTCTGTGCTTTGCAACAGGTGCACAGGAGAAGTAAACACGAATGAGATCTTTTTTTTCCTGCGCTGTCAGCTGTGTTGATTCAATATCAACAGTTTCACCGATGCAGACAGTAATTTAGGTATCCTGCCTCCGACAGACTATTGCTCACAGCTTCCGGTTTCTTCGGAGGGGGCAGGGTGTCAGCCGGTTTTCGGTGTCATGCTGATTGGTTAAAATTAAACTGAGGTGTGCGCCCAGTAGGATGAAACAGAAGTGTACTGACACTAATGTGACACGATGAGCTGATGGTTTTACGAGAATAGTTTCCTCTCTCTGTTGGAGCAGTAGAAACGTTTAGGCTTTGTTCAGACGGCAGGCAAATGGGATGTTCTTTCTCAAATAAGATCTTTGGGACCGACTGTTCGCACTGTTATTTGCAAGTGAACAGATCAGACTGTTGTGTCCACACTTCACCAACCTATCTGCAGGGGTTGCTGCGGTGATGACTCATGCACCGCCACGCTGGTGACCCGGCTTTCCAACATGAATGCTGACAAAAATCGAAGCTTTCCAATCTCACTCTGCTGGCAGTAGCAATGTTACAGAGTGATACCTTTACCACATCAATAATCCTCAGCTAAAACCGTGAAGCTGCAACGTGAATATTTTGTATAAAGAGCTTTACTGACAAGAGTGTAAGAAGTCAAAGGTAACTCACACTGGCACGTCCAAATGATTTGTTTTGCATGTGTGAGTGAAATGCTGACACTGTAGGGCCTGAGAAGTAGAAGTGGTGTATTATCAGTCACAGTGCAATGACAATTGTCTTTAACTTGGCCTATAAATTAAGTAAACACTCAAGCTCAAGATTATTTTCTCTTTCTGTGGACAATATGCACAAACATTTTAAAGAATTGGAGTAAAAACCAAACATTTGATGATAATAGTCCATTATAGCTGGTAACGCTAATACAATCATCAACCTATTGAGGCAACAATTACTACTAATACTCTATCCTGAGATATTCTACTCCTGTTAAATCAAGATTAGAATTTAAAATTCTACTGCTGATTTACAAAGCTCTTCATGACCAGGCCCCATCTTATTGCAGAGAGCCACATCACCCTGACAGATCTTATAGAACCACATCATCCTGATAGATCTTATAGAACCACATCATCCTGATAGATCTTATAGAACTACATCATCCTGATAGATCTTATAGAACCATATCATCCTGATATATCTTATAGAACCACACCATCCTGATAGATCTTATAGAACCACATCATCCTGATAGATCTTATAGAACCACATCATCCTGATAGATCTTATAGGACCACATCATCCTGATAGATCTTATAGAACCACATCATCCTGATAGATCTTATAGAACCACATCATCCTGACAGAGATCTTATAGAACCACATCATCCTGATAGATCTTATAGAACCACATCATCCTGATAGATCTTATAGAACCACATCATCCTGACAGATATCTTCTCTTTCAGCCTGCTTGTGGTTCCCAGAGTTTCCAAAAGTAGAATGGAAGGCAGAGCCTTCAGTTTTTAGGCTCCCAGTTTGCGTTCGAGGGGCAGAAACCCTCTCTAGCTTTAAGGTTAGATTCTAAACTTTCTTTTTTGATAAAGCTTATAGCTGGAGCTGCTCAGGTGGCCCTGAACCATCCTGTAGTTCTGCTGTTATAGGCCTTGGCTGCTGGGGGACCTCGTGATGCACTGAGCTTCTTTCCTCTCACACTTTCACTCTCAAATATACTCTCCCATAGTTTCTTCTTATTGTCTGTTGTCTCCATTCAGTTCCCTCGCTCACTTAGTTTCTGTTCTTTCTTTTGCAGATGTCCCGTCATGGAGCTGCATGTCTCTGCTCTGTGACTGTCGGTCCCACCAACAGTTCATGTCTTGTATCTCTATGCTGTCCTTTTCTCTCTCTGCTCTCCTCTCACCTCGACCGGTCGAGGCAGATGTTCTCCACCTCTGAGCCTGGTTCTGTTGGAGGTTTCTTCCTGTTTTTCCTTCCCCTCTGTTGGATGTTTTTCTCCCTTAGAGAGGTGTTTTTCCCTCTTAGTTTATGTGGGAATTGTTTAATTGTTGTGTTTCTCTGTATGATGTTTAATGTGTTAAGTGCCATGAAATAACCTGTGTTGTGATTTGGCCCTATATGAATGAAATTGAATTGAATTGAATTGAAGATAAAAGTAACAGCATCTAAATGAAATACCTAATAAGAGTAAATCTGATTAGCATGGAGATAATTAACACTTGTTAACTCACCCATCATTTTTATGTTTCTCTAAACACTCCTAAACTTGCTCCTAAAATGTCTCATAACCTCATCAATTCAAAACATTCTGACACGTCAGCGACCTGCGAATGAACACAACAATCCAATAAACAATAATTCACACCAACAAGCCCTGAAAACAAGACTTTAATTTGGCAAATGAATCCTAAATATGCACCAGCAACTGCACTGAATTTGGACAACCTCCATCTACAAATATTGGTCAACAATTTATGGCTTCAAACATCCTCATCAGAGAGCGAGCCCGCCTTCTCACGGTCAAAAGTCCAACAAAATCATTGCTGCTTTTGTGGTCTGCCATGTACTATTTTCTGTGTCAGAGAAATTCAGTACACAGTTTGGAAGCAGAGCACTGAAACAGCAGTGTTCTGATAGAAAACAGTAAACATTTCAATCAGCAAGAAATTCCTCCAAGCGCTTCAATAACCTTTTACTTGAGCAGAAATGCCAAAGTGTGTCCAAAAACCCCCCAAAATCATTAAATGGACTATACTAAAAGGCTCACATAGTGACTGGACACTGACAAAAGAAATAAAATTTTTAAAAAAAGGACAAAATTCAGAGGCATGCCGAGAGTATGGGCGGGATCGGTTTATGCAAGTTACACTGTGTTGCCTGGCAAGTACACTCAAGCTCCAACAGCTGAGGGAAATATATAAAGAACTGGGACACGTACTGCCTTTGTAGTCGAGACAAAAAAGAATGAATACATAAATTAGTAGATCCTCTGAGCGGAAAAAGCACCCGAGTGTTCACCGAGAAAAAAAAAAAAAAAAAAAAAAAACTCTCGGCAACAGATACCCACCCAGTGAAACTAGCTATCATGAAGTCTGCGGGAAGGGAGATAAGATAGCGTGTTGATTACTCCCCAAGCGACCGCTGGTAGTATCTCCTGGAGGGAATTCCTTAAGGCCAGGATATTATCTGATTATGGAACATTAGGGGAGTGGGGGGAGGGTTGTAATAACTCTTAAACCATTCTTCCTCTGCCCTCGTCTTCGCTATCCCTGTTTACCCCGCCCCACACACCCACACACACTTGAGGGAGAAACAGAAAAAGTCTCTAATATAATATGCATGCAAACGTTGTGATGAGGAAAAGCACGCAGTCTGCATTTTTGTGTGCATGTTTAATTAGTTTACCGAGATTAGACTAAATGTGTTTGTGTTAGCATGTGCACGAGTGCACAACGCTGCCGCACTTCCGCTGGAAGGCGGTTCTGTCCCACCGTGTTGGTTTATGAGTGTTTGTTACGGTCTAGGATGGCTGACTGGGGACCGGCGATAGACTGAGGGCCGGCCAGGGAGCAGCCTCACAGCTAGGTAAATGAGGGTTGGGGGGCTGGGTTGATGGATCACAATCCGCTGGGAAAAGTCAACACTTCCTACCCCTGCCAACAGCTCCTGCCTGGCTTGCTTGAAGGGAGAAATCCCAGAGCTGCTCACAACAAGAGGCCTGGAAGCGTTGGACAGGGCCGCAGCCAAGAATCACACGCAGGCAGAGCAGGTAGAGTATCTATGAGCTTACTGCTGTGTAGCCAGCTGTATGGACTCTGATCAACACACAATGTGTGTCTAGTACCTGTGTGGTTGGGCGGAGATACGCAGGGAAGTAATCAGAACGAGATATGTAGTTCATTTTTTGAATGAGTTGGAAGTATGGATGTGCATTTCAAGCAAAACTACTGTTCGAAATTCGCTCCGAACTATTTGATTTTCTGAAATGTTTTTGCATTTAGTGAAATCTTTGTGTTCTGTTCAAAGTTTTTGTGTTTTCTGAAATGTTTTTGCATTTCGTGAAATGTTTTTGTGTTTGCTGAAATGTTTGTATGTTCTGTGAAAAGTTATTGCGTTTGACCCTCAGGGCCACCGTATCGAGGACATAGAGAGAAACTAAATGACAGCAGAAAAAAAGGTGAACATTTCCAGGATGAGTCACCAGATGTTTGTTTTCTTTGTCTGATGTTATGTGCAGAACAAACGATGGAGAAAAGAACATTCTTCCAGACATCTAAGCAATTCTTTCATGGTGTCATTGTTAGATGCCGAGTCATTTTTAAAGTCAAGGTATTTGACAGATAAGGTATTATTGATTATTATTGATCAACCCAATTTATTCACCTACTTTATTGTTGTTCTTGTTAAAGTACATTTGGCCATCAAGAATTACAGTACAAAGTAAAAAACAACAACAACATATTTACGCAAACAAAATTATTTATCTGTAAACAGCATTATCAGTTTGAAATGCGGTTACAGTTAGTGCCAAGCGACGGTACTTTAAGAATGCAATATTATTGTGAACATTGCTAGTCTTTCTGTCTTTCTATTATTGTTGCTAGTGATTATTAATGTTAACAACAAGCTCTGCATGTGAGACCAAAAAAACACAAAAAATGTCTTTCGTAAAACCATCAGAGGTTGCAGTTGTTACATGCAGGTACATGGTGGGTCTGAGGCCGGCTCGATGTTCTTTACTCTGCAACGCTGGCCACCAATTAATGTCAATATTGGTGACATCACACCGTGTCACCTCATCATATCAGAGTGTACACAGATGAAGGTTGCTGGCACCAATCAGCAGTCATTGTTACATACAGTACGGAGACTGACAAAGTTAAAGGAAGAGAAGTGATCAGTAAAACAACAGCAGGTTGTTTGTGGCAGTGGATGCAGTGAACCAGCTGCAACTAATCTACATCTTGAACTGAGTCTCAGCGTGCTTACACTGGTTAAAATACTGGCGGAGTGAGAGAGAGCAAACAAACACTTAGAAAACCCGTCTGTCTGTGAGACATCATAATACGTTCTTTTTGTGTGATCTCACAGAAATATTTAATTTGCAGATACTAAAGGAGGAACTAACTGGCACTCAGAAGAGTGCATACTGCTTGCTGCCAGTGCAGTAAAACTGAAAAGATTCGCTAGTTCCACATGCTGGATTTTCACCAAAAGGTTTATGTCTTTTTTTCATGGCCCATTACAATCTCATTTACATCAGTACATGAATATATTCTGACTGCGCCTGAATCGTGACATCAGTTATGAATATCTAAATTCCAGCTGAGTATATTCCTGAGTGCAGTGACACTACATGACCACTAATTAGTAACGTGACAATATTCCAACATGTTGAATGTGTAACTTCCATACAGCAAAAACAAGCACAGCTGAAAGCAGCTCCACGGTGGGTCGGTAGGTCCAAAAAGGGAGCTATACGTCTATTATTGTTTGTAGTCATATTGTTAATTTATTTTAATGAAAGTAATTCAATTTTTACCCATTACTATTGTGTTAATTGAGCTTAAAAAAAAAGGTGTACAAAGAGGTTGTTTCTGGTGATTATGATGATGGAACGGTTTAATAACGGCTCCACATTACTATTGTCTCACTTGATACAAGCATGAATATTTAGATAGAAACCAGCGAATTTGTTGCACCCTTACTTGAAAGTCTGTCAGTGCTTTAGCTCCACAGCTCACAGCTTGAAGAAGACCCACCAACACCCATCCAGGGGGTATGAGACTGCTGATAATGTGCGGGCTACTGCAGACACTCGCTGGTGCTGAAGAACACAGTGAGGAGAGTGGTAATTTCGTGCTAGCCCCTGTCACAAAATGAAATCAAGTGCAAGAGCACTCAGTCATGCTCAACAAGTCTGTGTTTATTATCAGATGGCAGCCATCACTTTACGCTGCGGGTGACGGAGTCTCTGCCACGTATAAACCCATGGGCTGCCACGCTGAGAGAGGCATGTGGGTTTGTGGCATGCATGAACAATCACACATCAACACACAAACATCCTCTTTTTCTTACACTTGATTTACTCACTTTCTTTCGACCCAAACACATACACTCACAGCTCCGGGAGGAGTAAACAGCCGACATCGCATGCGTTCACTTCTTCAGCACAGCTCTATAGAGCGGGAGAAGAGGGCTGATACGTCTGCACTTGTGTTTGCAAATATAGATTGGCTGCGGACTCCTCTAGTGATGCAGAGACTGGATTATTTAAGAACTGAACTGTCCCACAAATACATTATTGATCACGCAGATTCAGAATCTGCTTTCAATTAAACTACAATAAAAGGCTCTTAAAGACATACACACACAAATGGGTTCACTTCAAAATGCTCATCCGCCCATTTGTGCACGCATGGACCTCAAAGCACTCTCACAGACACACACACACACACACACACACACACACACACACACACACACACACACACACACACACACACACACACACACACACACGCAGCAAAAGCTAATTTAATTAGCTATCCTGCCAAACAGGCGCTTCTTTTAATTACTTGTGGCTGCACCCTGCAAAGTCTCTCACAGCTTGCAGAATAAGAAACTCACCATGGATTTCATTAACTAATGACTGTGGCATGTATATAGACTAGAATAGAACATTGAAGAATTAGATAAGTTAAAAGCAGTCAAATCTTTCCAGACAATGTGGTTCGAGAGATATATGAAGTAAAAAAAACAGCAAGCTGATTCGCAATCCTCTCTGAGTGAAGCCACAAACATAATTTGCTATAACGGCAAGTTTTTCCAGAAGCTGCATTTTGTGTTAATAGATCATAGAAATGAGCTGATATGAGGAATTAAACAGTAGGGGGGGAGGCGAGCTGAAATAAAAATAAAAAAAAACTATCAGTTTTGTCATCAAGCCTTTTAACACAAGCTGGCCCAATTACAGACACAAACAGGTTCCACATGCCACGCCAGAATGAGCAATGATCACAGTTCGGCCGCCCGCCATGACGGTTATACTGGAGGTGCATATTGATTTCCCCCCTTTTCCCTGTCAGGTCGAGCCACTGCTGCACGTGATGTGACACAGTGGCTGCAGTTTGCACCCACGCACACAAAAAAAAGTCACTTCGCACTGTGATCGTGGTGATAAAACAAAGATTTGTGGCAAACGATCAAAAACCTAAAACTCAGGTTCTGGTGTCGTCACAAATAGCTGTGCTGTCAGTGTTGTCTTCAACAGTCTAGAATGCTCAAGTGGTTTAACCAAATGTATTTCAAATTTAAATGCAAAACCAAATTTCAACATTAACATTAAACATTAGTTAAAATCGATTGGTAGATATGTAACTCAAGAGTTTGTGTAAAATATAGAAAAGTGGTGAATAATACTGCCTGGAGCTACAAAGAGTTCATCAACACAGCACATAAACAAGTCGCTGGCCTTTTTTGTAATATATGCTGACTTTACAGGAGGCTATATATTTCTTTCTACACTAGCAGTGAGCCAAGCCTCACCCTGGAGGCCTAAATCCATCTGTGCTGCTCTCTGTTTTAATGTGCTCCTCTGAGAGCCACTCATCCCTCTCTCCCTCTCTGCATCTTTGCTGCTGTCAGTCCATTTCTGTTTGTAGGAAAGAGAGAATGTGATTGCTATGGTAACCAAGTCCTATTTCCACTGACATGGACACTGTTGGGTTGCAACCAGCAAGAACAATTCAACACATCCACACGGTCCAGCATGTATTGAAGGGCAAAAGTCTGATTGCGAGGAAAAAGTAGACAAGCCCTCCACTGTCTGCAATCTTTGTTTCAGTATTTCCATACTAGCTAGTCTCGTTAGATCTTACATAAATTAATGTATGATTATGACTGTGATCTCTATTCTAGAAACCGTCCTCAACCTCAAAGTCCTAAAGCCAAACAGCCAGAGCTGAAATTATCTAGCTGTGTAAATACCGAGATCAAAAAAAGATGTGTATAAATAACAGGAATTGAAAATGACTATTTCCCCCATAGGTTTAAGTGGAGCGGTTGATTGGTGGACCACTCCTCGCTATTGCTGTAAAAAAAAAAAAAGTTTTTCCAGCCACACAGAACAATCCCACAGATGAGTAAATTCTGGCAAATAGAGAAAGATTTTCATACATTAGAATTACCTACGTTAAGGAACATTCAGAGCAGAAGTGGTTTTAAAAAACACTCACAGGTGACTCAGGGATCTACTCAAGCGTTTGGTGCTCATTAACGTATTTCTTTTATCTGTCCTCACATTCACAGGTCAAGCACATCACACGGCTTTTTGGTTTTATCCTAATCAATCTAATCTAAAATTCAAATTATTGGAATAACAATGAAATTACATAACTCGGCTTTGCCTGTCAATGTAATATAACATGTCTACTACGACTGCATGTACTTTATATTTGTGCCTCGTTTAAACAGATGTTTTCGACAATGTAGTTTCATATTCAGCCCCTTAAAGTCATGAATGAACCACCATAAGATAGCTGTAGTTTGCCTTCCACAGGTGGTCATTAAACCACAGTCAGCACAAGTGGTGTGTAACTTTCTCTATTCCAAGATGCATCACAATAACTTGGGCATCCCACTCGGTTAGATCAAGGTAGTTATAGATACAATTACACTGTTTGTATTTTGGTAAATCTTAGACTTGAATGCCTTATTTCACTCTTCTCAAATCAACTACTTTTTGGCCACAGACCTGCCTGAGTTGTGTGCAGTGCAGAAACTGAGTGGAGCGGAGAGGCTTCTCTGTGTGTATCCACCGGGCTAGCATCTATGATACACCCTGTGAGGTGTTTAGGGAACATCACTAAATTGTAGCAACAAAACAAACATTTGGGTTACACTCTCCCTCTCTAAAATGCAATAAGATGCATCATGCAATCAAATTGTTGACTGGTGAATTGTAGTCAAATTTAATCATGAGCCCAGCAAAGATTAACACCTCTTGTCATTACTGCACTCAGAAAGAAATTAATTTATTTCAAAGGGTCTAAATGACTGCACTGAGCAAAAAGGCAAGTTGGTCAGGTTTCCATCAAATCTTTTCTGGCTCTGCTGCCTGCCATGTTTGGAATGATCCTGTATTCTTGATTGCCGGTGCTATTACACCTTTGGCTCGGGGCAGCAGCTCAGCTTGGCTTCAGACACAGACTGGCAAAGGAGATGCAACTAACAGGGAATAGAATTTCCGTCTCCCTCTGGCATACAGGCCTGTGGTATTTCCAAACAGTTACACTGTCAGTCTGGCATTTAACACAACAGTTGATGGACACTAATAGGGGCTTGGCTGCACTACTATTACCCTAAAGAGAACCCTTGTCAGCAAGTATGAGATCAGTTGCATGATCAAGGGTGTCTATCTACATGCCTGATTGTTCCAAGAAGTTCTAGAGCACTTCAGCCGCTTTAACTTGGTTCAGATTTACATGGAACTCGCATTTATTTCTCTGCAACTCAAAAATCACCGTAACAATGTTTTATGGTCACACCTAATATGGATTTATGCAAAAAGATGTGCGCATATATGTGGTGTGTATGTACTGTATATGTTACTGCATGTATTATGGCGGTTGAGACAGATATTACCATCTAACAGTGCAAAACATACTGAAAGAAGAACATGACACTATACCACTCACAAACAGCACTGGCTACTTTGTTCCACTTTCAACAACCTAAGTAAGTTTATATATAATGCTACAAATATAACTGTTAAACTAAAATTACAACCACTTTTTTTTTTTTAAAGTGTTGAAATGTTGATAAAAACAGAATGCAATACATATATATATATATATATATATATATATATATATGTACATATACCCACACATACCGATACAATTGACTTGCAAAAGCTTTAGTAACACTTTCATACCATCTCCTTCCAAGAAAAGAAGCACTTCATTAACTGAGTATGACTGAACTATGTTGCCTTAATCAGGCTCATAAAAACTTCAGTGCTGTTCTGAAATAACACCTGTGGAGTACTTTTCGTTGTTGGAACGAGCCTCCAACTACCTCGCCGACATTGATTTGTAGTAGCTTCTGGCTGCAGCTAAAAATGGACAAATCTACTCTTCCTCAGCTACAGTGACCTGATGGGTTCACTTTGTTCAGTGACTTTAGCATCTTTACATTTTGTTCACTGCTCACAGCATGCGGTGTCAAATTATGTAAAATTGCCATAATTTTGAGAATTACTTCAAATTAAGAGGAAAATCAGATGAGTGAGATCAACTGTTCCTGGGCTCCATCCTGAAAATCCTGACGTTTCCTCATGAGTCGGTACCCTGGTGCTGGAGGGGGACCAGGCCATCTGAACCTGCAGGGTCCAGACACTTGAACCTGACATGGACACAGATGGCCGTCAACGCTGCTCGTGATGGAAACATTCTGAAATCCACAGTCGTCATCAGTGACATATGCAAAGCAAATCAGCAAAAGTGAGAAAATATGATGACAGCTAGGTTTAGCTGTATTTAAAGCTGTGAAGGGAAACCACAATCTGTCTTCATTTGTTAGCAAACAAACACATAAGAACTTAAACTACCAGCCGTGGTTGAATTGTGAGTCATCATTACCCACACTGACTGAAATTTAAGATTAAAAATTGTTGTGAAGAAGAAAAAAAAAGAAAAGAAAACTCACAAAACTCCTGCTGTGGTTGTCCAAAAAAAGTATTTTGTATTATCAGCATTATTGAGAGATTGCGAGATGAAAGAAGTTGAAATGGAGTCTGTGGAACTTTTTTGCAGACAATCCCTAGTATTGGCTGCAAAATACTCCGTCAGCAAAATGGAGGTAGCTGAAGGAGCTACCTCCACTTTTACATACGGTCTACGGTCTGTGGCCTGTAAAATCTTGACAACCCCAGCTCAAAAAGTTCTCATAAGAGGCCATATGTGTAAAATCTGTCTAATCATTGATGTGTCTTCTTGCTACGTTCCTACTTGTAGACTTACAACTACTGATGACTCTGAATATGAGGTTACAGTATGTCTGGAACACTTTGAACTTTAGATCTATTAACTCCTTAAAGAGGCAAATTACTTTCATCAGGGTTACCTTTGTATTGTGTAAGTCATAATTTGTTTATTTGTCATTGTGAAGTTCCCTTAAAAATATACTTAAATATAACTGTATAAAATAGGAGAGCATACAGTAGGAATATGGCAGTTCAGGAAACTCCAAGTGTGAAATATTTGTGTAATATTGTTCTGTCAGTAATTATATTGGGGTTGCTAAAGGTGAGGAACAGCCTCAGCAGTTATTCATGAAGCTTCTAACAGTGAATTTCAGCAGCACGAGGACGAGTCATCGGAGCGTGGGCCATCACTGTTTACGACACTTTTAACTGCAAAAAAGCAATTATGACATACTGTCATGGCTGAGAGACACTGTTTGAGATATTAGATCGTGGTATTACTTGAAATGCAGAAAACAGCACTTCTTAATGTGTTTATGTCAAACAGCAAATGTTCAAACTTATCAAGGTTATGAATGCAAATATGATGCCAAAATCAATACAAAGCTTGAAACCTCAGTGGTATTTACCAGTAATGCTTTGCTGTCACTTAGCGATGCCAAGTAACTTGTGGCTTAAAGGGAAACGCACTCACAATTAAAAAGAGCAGACAATTTAACTGATATTATTCTCTTAATAGTTGATAAAACCTATGGTAGTGTGTATATGAATATTGCAACCCGGTATCACAGGGCTGTCTATAGGTGTAAAAGTTACATTTTGAAAGCGTGAAACTTTCTCGCATAGACAACGAAAAGTGTGTCTATTTCACGTTTTGTTGTAGTGGACTGGCGTGTCTATTTCACGTTTTGTTGTAGTGGACTGGCGTGTCTATTTCACATTTTGCTGTAATGGACTGGTGTGTCTGTTTCACACTTTGCAGTGAGACTGGGTTATATATTGTGCAGCACTGCAGGCACAGTGTTGCTACTAAAAACCCTCTGATCTGTGATCTGTGCAGCTTCTCTCAGTGGAAACTTCTCCTCCACTATCCAATCCTCCATTCAGCTAAACTCTGTTAACTTAAGTGTGCTTACAGCTGAGGACAAATTATTTCTGTCATGTCACCCACCTCTTGGGAAACAGACTCTTTCTGTCTGCTTTCTACCATATGGACATAAATACTACCACCATTGGTAATATTAAATGACAACATAACACAATTTGCATGAGGCTACCTATCAATGAATGAGTCAATATATCATCGGTGTCACTGTAAAAGATACAACAATTGGTTTATTACTGCTCAATGCGGTGGTTGTAAAAGTTACTTGTTTTTGGTCAAGAATCTGAATTTCATTAATCTTACTGTCATCGATAAACATCTCTCCGTCACCTGACCACCCCCACCTGGCGACTCCGAACAGGCGAGGACTGATATGAAGTTCTGCTAAATTCCAGCCGAGGCCGTTTTTTTCAGTTCAAAAGAGCTTTGACTCCAAAGATGCTTCACTCTGACAATTATTGTCAAGTTTGGACTGATTTCCATCTGTCATAAGGCTTTATCATATGGCCCAGACAATCAGTGCTGATTTAATACACGCACAATATATTGCTTGACAAATGAATCCATCCTTTGTTGGTTTAATTTTCTTGCCTTTCTATTCTTACGAGACTGTCTATTTTTCACCGATGTAAGTAGGGCACTGACTGTTATCTGCCAACGATGTCTTCACTCTCCATCACTGTTTTATACTCTCTATACCCTTCTTATTTCTGGCATCCATCTTTCCTCCCTGCCACATATTATCTTTGAATCTCTCTGCCTCTAATGTCTTTTTACTCCATCAGTGTCCGTGACAATTTTTTTCTACTCTCTTTTTCTCATCTTGTGTCTATGCGTCTCATTCGTCTCCCACTTCCCTCCTATTGCGACGCTCCCGGAGCCTCCCGTCTCTGTTTGTGTCCAATCTCTTTTTCTTTGCGTCACTACCAGCTCCACTTTTCCCCCTCTCTTTCCCTTCCTGTCCCACACAGCTTATGTGTCTGTCACCGCCAGGCGTCCTGTCCATCTTTCCCTCCCGTCCCACCTTCTTGCTTCCATTTCTTTCCTTTCTTCACCGTTAAACAACCCTGCATTGTGGACACCCCTCGCGGTGTCTCTACCTTTGAAGAGAGAGAGGGGGAAAAAAAGCCCCTCACTCGTACTGAAGAGATTTCTATCTGCTGTCAAGAGCGGCAAAACGCACCGGGGGCATCTTATATTATTTCAAAGACTAAAGCAGCACAATCATAAGCACCATAAGAAAGCAGCACAGACTGACATTATTGCAAAGGAAAAAACAAAAAGGTGCTCACAGCTAAAACTGTTTGATGTCTCTGCATTTAGACTGCTTGATGACACTTTTAGATGCGAGTTAAAAAAAAAAGTAATTTAAGCCTGATGTTGGTACAGACTACCATTCTCACAGCCTCCTGTGCTGGTTTCGCATCATATCGACGCCCCGGTTCGCTCGCTCTGAATATTAAGCAAACCCATGATGTTTTCTTGCTTTTTTTTTTTCTCCTGAAAGGCTCTCCTCGATTTCCATCGAAGTTCATTTCAGTGTAAGGCACCTGTTTTAACAAATTCCACATCGTGCTCAGCCGCCTTGAGGCATGCACCCCGAGGACAAGCAACAGTTTCTCCTACTTTATCATCATCCCCGCACTAACAGCTAGCAGACACGGACCCCTCACCCTCCGTACGCTGTTGGCTCTGCGCGTCCCAAATCACCCGAGGAGTTCCACCAGGTGCATTTATCAGGCAGCCGACAACTTTGAACTCGCTTGCGCCTTCAATTTTCCGACCCCATCCTCAATCCCAACAATTCAGTCTGACAACTCCGCCTGTAGTGTTGAGAAGTCGACTTTCCTCGCTTGTTCTCCATCTAATTAGTGTCAATGCTCAGTTCCTCTTCTCCTCAACATGGCACTCACTACCTTCCCACCCACCATCAAAGCTCTCAGCACAATTAAGCGTGTAAAGCGAGGAAAGAGAAAGGCAAAAATAAAAAGGCAGACGTGCAATCTTTGAAGTGCAAAGTGAGATGGAGCAGGTAACCCTCTGGTGGGAGATTAGTCGGCTTTGCAGCACCGCTGGCGAGCGGAGAACATGTACTCTACTAAAGTCTTACAGCGTTTAGCCTGACGTTTGATGCGTCGCCGTGTGCGTGAGTAGAGGTCAGTCAGAAACCGTGCAGAGCAGTGACTTTAAATGGCCGGGCTGCAGCATTGGCTCCAGTGTCACAATGTAATCTGACAGTGTTTCCCACTGGTTGAGAATTTACTTGTGGTGGTTTGGTAGCGGGGTATGTATACCGACAAAAAAAAAAAAAAAAAATGAAATAATGGCATAACATAAAGATGAGACAAGATTCAACAATTTTTTATCATTACCTTTTTTGACTGACAATTTTTTTTAATGGCTTCTTGAGTTTCCTGTATAGTGAGGAACAGGATGGATATTATTAATATTTTCATGATACTGCCAATTGATGCAATACCCTAATGACACTGTAATTGTCTCTTTTGGGTTCTTTTTAAGAGGAAGAAAAAAACACGACATCATGCACTGTATACAAATTGTTGAGTAGCAAACTGCAGCAGCATTATTTTTTAACAGGACTCATAATAGACAGCATTTTTACTGTGCAGGAGTTTACCTGCAGCCCAGGCATCACTAATGATCCACCTCTGCTCTGAGTGATATAACCCCCAACTGGAAGTTTCTGACCGACAGTTCAGATGACGCTCGGCCCATTTCAGACCGAATTCATGAACGCACCCATAACTATCAGCTGGTTAACGGTCACTTTTAATTGTTAATCCATGTTCGTATTTAGCTGAATGTGTGTGTAGCTGCAGGCGTATTTCCCACCGGAGCTCCGACACATGAAGGCTTGGCTGTTGGTACCTGTCCTCGGCCTTTATGTGACGGACTTTCTGGATGTCTCAACAGATTACTCGTGTTTTCAGCTCTTACATGCAAACAACTGCCAGCAGAGGTTCTCTCAGAGGTTCGGTCGGCCTTTCGGACAGATTAAAAGATAAATTGCTGAAATGGGTTGCCAAATACACCTGGGCGGCCGTCAATTTACCTGGGCGGGCCGCTCAAGTAAAGCATATGTATGGGGAAACGCTGTCTGACAAGAAGCGATCATTCAACCTCTCCAGCTCCACCACAACCTCCCTCTGTCACCAATATCAATCATTCATGCAACAACAGATTAGTTGTGAAACTGTGAATATTTAGCAGATTTTTCATGTAGACAGTTGTCAAAGTGTTTTCTTTTTTGATGCTTTCATTCCAGTTTCACACTTCTCTCCTTCTGTCCATGATATTAATGCACCCTTTCCTCCTCGCTAACACCAGATGCTTTGACTGTCCTTTATCTCTCTCTCTCTCTCTCTCTCTTTTTGTTGTCAATGTTTTTGACACGTTCAGATGACAGATGTAAAATCACAAAAACGCACAGCTAACAAACAGTCATCTAAATCTTAAAGTGGATTTAAATGAATTCAACTTATTTTTAACTTTGAAATATGGATTTCATTTCTGTTTACTTTGACATGCTGTCTTGACTAAATGCATTTGTTATCAAAGTCGGTCTCGAGTCAAACGTGTTTCTCTTACTGTAGCTTCACTCAGATGTTAGAGCTTCATTTTTCAGATTGGCGTTTTCTTTAAATCTCTGCAATTTACAGAAGTGTGATATGAAAACTTGAAGTCTTGACTCCGAGAATAGAAGTAGGACACATCTTATGTTCAACACCTTTACATAGATTCTGCATATTTAAATGAGGGACGATCGTATAGAAAATCCATATCAGACAGAAAACGTTATTCAAAACAGATAATGTATGTCTTTAAACATGTCTATAGTGTCATCTCTCTCTGAGCTCCTTTAAATCCAGCTTGAAGATGTTTCTGTTTGCTGCTGCCTTTCACTGAACCAAATTTGAGGATCTTGATTCATTTCTTACACTGCAGTGGAACTTTTATCCTATTTTAACTTGTTTTTGTTTCTTTTATTCATATTTTAAATGTCTTTTGCTCTATGTTCTCTATGTTTTGATGCTTTTAATGTTTTTGTGTAAAGAACTTTGAATTGCCTTGTTGTTGAAATGTGCTGTGGAAATAAACTTGCCTTGCCTTTAAAGTAGACTCAGGCTGGGACAACCCTCACCACAAATCACAACACTGGTCCACAAGTCCACTTTTTGTTAGCATTCCAGTCCTAACATGACAAGATGACAAGCTCCTGGTACGGTGTAGCAACGTTTGAGTCCGAGATGTGTCAGGTTATCAACACAATTTCTGTTTAAAGTGTCGCCTGTAAATGTAGCCGGAATAATGAGAGTACCAGAGAACAGCAGGATGTACACTTGTTGAAAGGCCTCTTTACCTGCTCGAGTGCTCTGATGACAGGCTCATTCTAATTTCTACAACTCCATAGCTGAAAACAACTTGTTGTCAGCAGACATACCGCCCTCAGAAAGAACAAGCAGTACAAGCATTTCCTCTCTGATTGACTCATAATTTACGAGCCATTTGGATTTGTACTTTCTGTCTATACAAAAAAAAACAAAAAACAGAAAGCTTCAATCCAACTCGGAGATCAGACCAAGAGGAGCTCAAAGAAAAACACCCTCAGAAAGTCATGTAAAATGTAATATACAAACCGGGAGAACCTGCAATCATGAAAGAAAAACAGGCCGGGGAGTGACCGAGGAGAGCGTCGAGGGGAGAAGGGCAGCGAGGCCGACGATAGGGAAGAGGAAGGTTGAGAATACCCAGCAATGTTAGAAACACACACACAATCATACACTCACACAGTGTATGATTGTGGCTTCAGAGTGCGGGCATCAATGCGGACAATCAACGGACATCCTGTTGTGCCAGGGACACACTGCCTGCATGGTGTGTGCGTGACGGCTGCAGCTCGCTGACGTGTGTGTGTGTGTGTGTGTGTGTGTGTGTGTGTGTGTGTGTGTGTGTGTGTGTGTGTGTGTGTGTGTGTGTGTGTGTGTGTGTGTGCGTGTGTGTGTGCGTGTGTGTGTCCACTGCCAACGTGTCTGCTGTGGGGCTGCAACTCAGAGTCATTTTTTTCTTCGTTAAGTTTCTCCGTGATGTTGGTCATCAGTAATCAAATGTTTGAGGTCCAATAAGTGAAGAGTTGTATCTAAAGAGCAGTCCAGTGATTGTTGTTCACCCACATTAAGAGCAAGACACACAGGCAGAGAGAGAAATCAATGAAGGGCGCACCGGAAAAATACTGCCCTTTACTGATTAGATTATCGACATAATATGATTAGAGACTACACTGGATTTCTGCTCTGACTACATGTGGCCTCCACTGTCTGCACATGCAATTGTTCAAATGTGTTTTCATGTCTGTAAAATATTCAGATATAGTCCAGTTTTATGTAATGGTTCTGGTATAATTTCAATATCACTATCAACAGATCTTTTGCCAGTCGGTTTTGGCTGGAAACCTCGCACCTGGAAAAACAGGCGAAATACCGATACTCTAGACGTTGAGCTGCATGAGCTGCGCGTGAGACGCACATCTCTCTGATCTGTCAAAAAGAGTGGTGAAGAGAAAATATGCTCTTCAACCGCAGCGCACACATCACACAGGCAGTTTGTCCATGGCTTTGAGGTAATATTCAATCTAAGAGAGGATCTATAGAAGGCCACTGTTGACTCCCAGCGAGGGTGGACAGTAGTGGACTAGTGGGAAAAAGTGAGAGAGAAAATATGGGCTTCATACAGTACATGATGTTTTTTAGTTTCTGCTTTAATGCAGTTAACCAAATCATTTTGGTTAAAATTGGAAACGTCTTTCTACAGGCTCCACAGCAAATTCACATCTTTGGAATAAACTCGAGTTCAAATCAACTCTTTTTGCTTGTACATGCGAGACCATCGAATTCCCTCTCAAGCAGAGTGAAAGTAACTCTTTTCTCGGAGTTGATTTTTAACACTTTTCAGGAGTTGAACCTTGAAATCAATGAGTTTAAACTCGACTCCCATGAAGAGTAAATGTTACTTTAACCTTGAGTTGCTTGAATGTAAAACTCTTTCACAGTGTGAACAATCAACACTTAAAAGTGTGATTTGTTTGACATTCAGTTGAAATGTCATCACACTATAACGGTTTTAGGTAAGACTGACAACAAGATAACAACATATTCCTCACAAATTTATATTTAACAATTATATGCAGTGTGATTATATTTAATTCAATTCAATTTTATTTATATCGCACCAAATCACATGGCATTTCATGGCACTTAACACATAAAAAGTATTTACGGCAATTATTGAGAAACCCAACAATACAACAATTATATGCAACGTGCAACAATCAATGCCGCCTGAAAACTTTGTGTAACAAGATGCAAACTACCCAATGAATTAGTGCGACTGTGATTGTTATGTTCCTACCTTGTACTCTTATGGTTTTGCATGATAGCCCCATTTTATTTATCATTATGTTTTCATTGAAATATTAATAAACAGCATGTTTAAAAAAAAAAAAAACTAAATATAATTTCTGCCCATCACTTTGATTTAATTTGGTTGGTTTATTTTCAAAAGTTACAAATAAATAACTATGGCATGCTGGGAAATGCTAATTCGGCAACAAAGCTGTGCAGTTAACACCTGGAGTGGTGTTGACTGAACCCCAAAATATTACCCCATCAGAAAGTAACACTTCACACAACTTGGAGACTAACTTAGAAAATAAACTCCCTAAATCAAACTCTTTGTTTAACTCCAGGATATTTCACTCCAGAAAAATACTGTGTCATGAGCACTGGTGTTGATTGCAGAGGAACTCATGGAAGTCAGTGACCCTTTGGGAGTGAGCTGAATTGAGAAACCTTCAAGCCTTCAAAACAACACTTTTAATATATCATTCTGTTTTTCTGCTTCTTCTGAACGCGAAATAAAATAGCGGATCCTCGACCCACTCGAGTCACTGCAGGATTGCTAAACTGAGAATGCTACAATGAAAAACCAACAGGAGCGCAGGAACTCTTTGGGTGTCTGAAACTGAAGCCTGGTTAGTGATCCGTAAAATCAATCCATAGGAGAGGCAGGCACTATATCAAAGCAGCACCTACTGACACAGTAAATTGGCCGCAGGACAAAAGACTGACTTTATGTCAAGAGGTTGCACCACAGGGACTCAAACACTTGTTGCAACATTTTTAAATCAATCAAGGACTTTCCACGCACTGTACAAACACAAATTATCCTAACTAGCTGTCTATTTATTTGATTTCAGTACTCTTAAGTGGATATATAATACAGGCTCGATTAGGAGAAACACATTATCTTAAAAGGTCTAAATTGCTCACTGACAGGAGAGAACATACAACCACTGTCATTCAGCATGCTTCACAGCATCAAAATATGTGCTGAATGGAAACTATTTATTTTGCAGCACTAACAAAACAGAGGCTGTTAGTTTGTCGGTGGTGAACTATAACAAATAACACAAGAGAAAAGCGGCATGAACTCAAGCTACCGTAAATAAACAATGGTGCTTTTCCAAGTTTTGGTTGGAGCAGCTGTGATTGTGCTGTTATCCAGCCAGCGAGCCCTTTACAGCGCACCACTGAGGACAACCAGAGACACACTCAGGCTCAGTGCTATGCGAGCTCAAACCAAGTCATGTCTTGCGCCAAAGTGAATGGCTTAACATGTGGTTGTGTTGGTGACAAGAGAGAAGGGATTTTTTTTTTTTTGTATTTTGTTCAGCCTCATTTTAACGTTTACTGGGGGTTTGCGCAGCAACGTTGTGCCCATACAAAATGAACATTCCTGCTGCAGCTGTTTCAGATTAAAACCAGAAGAAACAATTTTAGTGAAGTCACTTTGGAGTTAGTAGCCTTTGTTAAATTGTGAATTCCTCCCCACAAACGTGGTCTGAACAACAACATATGGTCATAGTCAATGCTTAGCATATCAAATCAGGATATTGCAGTGAGACATAGTAGAGAGCACAAAGAGCCACACTGAGCTGTTCGACAATGAGCTGCAAACGACCGGCGCTGTGGGTGCTTTCACAGAATGAGCAGCCTCGGTTCTTTTCTATGTAAACATCATGTATGCTGTTGGACTTTATGATTGTTTAACTTTTTCCACTTGCTGCGGCGGCTCACTGTGTAGCCACGGCAACCACAGGAAAAAAAAAACAATGCAAAAGGATATTTTTACAGGTATCCGAGTGCCTCTTTACAAGCAGAGAACAGACATATCAACAAAACATAATGGAGAAATGTCAGCTTCAAATCTTATTACCCAGTCTGCAACCCGGTATCAAGGCACAACGTGAAAGACACGCTGGTCCACTACAGCAAAACGTGAAATAGCTACCCTTGGCCTGTCTAGGCGTGACAGTTACACATTTTCCTTTAGTGGGCGAAAATGAAACGTAGAGCCACGTGATTTACAGGAAAATGAAACTTGGAGCTAAAACGTGATTAAGTTTACTAAATCACCACATGGTTGGGGTTAAGTAAAACAACATGTTTGCGGTTAGGAGAAAGGACACGGTTGGGGTTATAAAAGAAATAACAACTCAACAAAAACATTGTCAACTCCTGGATGCGAACTTCATTCTGTAGTCTGTGACTAACGGCACCAAGCCACCTGATACCGCACAAAAATGCCCTCCAATACTGAGACAATGTACAATGTTTATGAAACCAGTTAGTAAAGCATTCTACAAATTGTTCTTTCGCTCTCTGTCATGTGATGTGGACTGTGGATAGCAACAGGATGGGAAGTACAAGGCCAACATCCCAGCTGAGTGCTCAACTGCGGTCAAAACAAAACACAGAACCAACTTTTTACCAGCGGCAGCAGCGTCAACCTCAGTTGCCAATAAACCTAACTTGCAAAATACAGTACACGTCTTTGGACTGCGCAAGAAAACCTGAGCCCAAACAAAACCAAGCAGACACAAGGAAAGTCACACAGAAAGGCTCCAGCCGGCAGTTGATAATGATGTTCATATCATGTGAAATAAAAAATAAAAAAGTACTCTAAACAATGTGGATATAAATTAGATCCTTCTGCAAGTATCTAAGATACTATTACTATCTGACTTGTAAAAATTGTCAATGTAGATTTGTTTAACACAGTTTGCTGACAAATGAAATCGAGAAGAAAAAAAAAAGCGCGTTCCAATCGTTCAGATACAGGGTTCGCTCTCGGGCCCGCGGCGATTCAATTTGTGACTGTGAACATTTGATACTGTACACCACAGCCAGAAACGAGTGAGTTTATCCCTGCCCTCAATCTGTTGTATCAAGTCAGCACTCGGCTCCATACAGAATAAAGACAGATTGAAACAATGACTGTGAGATTACCCAGGGGGATTTTCTGGCAAAATGGATACATTTTCACAATCGGCTATCAACTCTGCGACAGTGATTTGGACGTAAAAGCTAAAACAAACATGCTGAATTCACAAACTCAGACGTTAGTGAAGCAGCTCCAGACAGTTTGATCTTGTTTCTTTGGTGTATAAAGAGAATGCAAAACGCTGTCTTTTAGAAATACCGACACACTCGGTTCAGGGACATTCGTAATAACATGTCTTTTACAACCAATGAACATACTACAGTGATGATTAAACCCGCAGGTCATTATAACTAAAACTATACAAGTTCAGAGATGTGAATCCTTTATGTACAAAAATGCATGTCAACTGCACTTGTGGTCAAATCTGATTTAATGATATAAATCAAGAGAAACCAGAATGAAAATGCCTCACATCGTGCTTTAAGAGACTTATAAGGGAGTAAAAATCCATAACATTCATATTTGCAATACGTCATTTCATAACAGTTGTAATTTACCATCTCTAAAAATGTATAGTGTGACTGATGCCCTTATTCTTAAGTGTTCTTTGTTAGTTCACTAGTTTAAGTAAAGGTTCCAATGTGAATTTTAAACCGTGAACCTTTGGCTGGTCATGTCGTGTTATGTTCTGCGACTATGAATACAGCAGCTGTGAAAAGTAACTAAGTAAATTGTAGTCTACATGTATTTAACAGCTTTGGTTACACTGAATACGAAGATGTGACACAATGGATAATATACCAAGCTTTTAAAATACAACACATTGTGAACGATGAAACCAGTTGTTTCCAACCTGTTCGGTTTGTAACATCTAGTCCGGGTTATGAGCCGTTAACACTCCACACCAAATAAGTGAAAAAGTCCAGAAACTGAAAACACGTTTGTGTATCACAACTTTATCTCTCCCAGTAACCATCTGATGACGTCACATTTATCTGCTGTCCCAGTTTATAAACCTGTGTGAAGTAGTTCAAACTGGCTCCACCTCCAGCGGCTACAGCAGCAACATGCTCCTCACACACTGGTGCTTCACTAATAATGATGACGTCATATATCATTTTACATCAGATAGACCAAACCAGTGCTTTTGCTTTAATACTTGAACTACATTTTGCTGTTAATATTTCTTTACTTAAATAGGATTTTTAATGCTGTATATTGGTATTTCCACTTGGATAATAATCTAAATACCCCTCCTACTGCGATACAATGAATACATCAAATCAGGCAAGTATACAAGCTCTGTGTTTGTACAATAACTCCCATTTTCCAACTTGAATCTAGAGATATTGACACATCTGCTGCATTTTTTTTTTTTTAAAACAAAGCAAAATAGAAGAAAAACAAACAAACAGGCTAGATATTCTTTTGTGAGCAAAGGAAGAAATAGTGACTACTTAGTCTGAGAGGAGCCCCGAGGCTAAGAGGACAAACAGAACCAACCTTCAACAAGAGTAAGATGACGTAACGCAGGCCTCTGCGAAATCACAGATGTAATGGACACTTCAAAACTGTCCTAACTGACAAACACCGGAAACTCAGACACAAACTGATCTGTGTAATAATTGTGCAAATTATAACGGTTATAGTTCATAAGAAATGAAAAGGGAAAACCTATAAGGTGACCGTGAGGCTTTATATGAGCAAAAGCACACAGTTTTAGTGTTGTAAACTACCAATACGCAAACAGTGACAATATGGCTACTGCATAGTAATAACAGCTTTATTGCTGAAAAAGCCCATAACTATGAAGGTCAAAGCACTCAAATATGGCATTTCACTGTGGCATTTGACTGCAGCTGCTTCTCCGGGTATCTTTATTTTTCTCTTCTTCTACACCAGGTCGTTTTAGTCTGGTTGTCCTTTCACACAAGCATCATTACATTCATTAGATCTCAGCGGGCGATGTTGAAATTGTGTGTTTGTGTGCGTGTGTGTTTGTACGTGTGTGTGTGTGTGTGTGTGTGTGTGTGTGTGTGTGTGTGTGTGTGTGTGCGTGTGTGTGTGTGTGTGTGTGTGTGTGTGTGTGTGTGTGTGTGTGTGTAGTGACGGCAGAGGGAGAAACTGTTAAAGCTAACTAAATAGGAGGCCACCCATCTTTATCAAACCATTTGACACTAATGGCATTAGGTGAGATGCATAGCTATGCGAGTTCATGAAATTATGGCTGGTGCCAGCGGCTGAGCTAGTGCAGACGCTAAGGCTCCAATGCAAAAGCAGTGTGATGAGATTAGCATGGTGCGCTAAGCGCTGACAGGCCTCATCAGTTCACATCAGGAGCAGTGGGATGGGCCCGCTGTGAGAAAAACCATGCCACCTTCACCGGGCTTACTGTGGGGGGGAGGAGGGGGGGTTACTGAGTATGCGTGTGCAGATAAGGAGGTTACAGAGTGAACGAGCAAGTGTGCAAGGAAGAGAGAAAGAGTGAGACGGTGTGACTGATGGTGGGCAGGGTCGGGCGGTGTTTGTGTTCAAACTGATAAAAACCTATCAACAATCAACAAGACTCAAACTCTGCCTGGGCAGACCAGATGTTCCACAGGCCCCCGTGCCAATGCCATTAAGAGTCGAGCCAAATACACTTGCAGATTCATGTTACTGATGGCGATGCTGATAGGTCAAATTGAGTGTTACAAGTTCCAGCAACAAACGGATGACCTGCCTGGAACACTGATTACAGCAGACAGGCGTTGGAACGTGTTCTGAGGGGAGCAGACGTTTGGACGGAGCTCTGTGCTCGGGCCAATTCTGTCATTTTGGGACAGCGTGACCTTGTACAAGCAAAGCACATTAGCCGTTGTCAAGGGAGGAAAAGAGCTGCTGTACGCCAAGGCCAAAGAAGGGCCCTGCATCTTCCTGTTGAAGTTGAAGGCCAGCATCGAAGGCTGAATCACAGCAGCCGGCTTTTAAACAACACACTGCTCCGGGGACTCTTTGTAGTACTTGAAAAGTCATGTCAGTCTCTCATCCCTCGTCGTAAAATCTGAAACGGTGTACGAAAAACAGTTTCAAATATAAGAGAAGGGAAAAATATAAGAAAAAGCCTGTTCACACACAAAAAAAAAAAGCATTCTGCTACCGATAAACCAACTCTGTTCCTCCCTTTCCTTCAGAGCTAATGAAGTTAACAACACTAACAGCCTAAGTGGTCTGCGTGGTGATTCTAAGTTATCATATTTATTACGAAAAGATTGCAAAAACAGGTATTTGTGATTTCAATAACCACCGATTGTGACTTGTGCAAATAAATATGCAAAACAGTCATTGCCGAAAATAGAACTCGCGATGTTCTACAAGTGAAATTTCCATCCCCCCTAAAGAGACTTTGCCCGAGACCGAATCTTATTACAATTTTCACAGCGTAAATCCCCGAAAGATCCATGGGATTGCTGTTTAAGTTAAAAGCAGCAGTAAGAACATTTGTATTCCTCAATAAGACTCCCCTTGGCTTTCTTTTTATTTGGACCACCTCCAGGACTGAGAGAAATAACTGGCAGAGCGAAAAGAATTGCGACCCTGACCGCGAGCGTCACTGCCTGCTACATCAGACACAACACAGGAGGTGCACAAGGAATTTAGATGGATGACTTTTTAATCGTGAGTTTATTAATGCTTAATCGCTGGATATGTAAGCTGTGATGATACATCGGTTTATGTGATTTGCAAATCATTACATCCTGTTTTTATTTGCATTTTGCACAGTTTTCAAACTCATTTGGAATTGAGGTTGTACTTTCAGTAAATACAGGCTGGGAGTATTTAAATTTTCTTTTTAAATATTCTGATCTGATTTTCCAACAGTTTGAGGTCGAGGTTTGTCTATTGACAGCATAACTTTTATGCTTTTAAAGTGCATTTTTTTTGCATGAGCGACTTTCACAGAGCTGAAATGAAACGGGTTTACAGGAACTAGGTAGAAATAGTAGTTACTGGACATAACTGCAGTGCTGAGTGTGTTCGTATTTTGTTTCTTTCAAGTGAATGGTAGGAGAAACACTGCATGCGCATCGCTTCGGCATTTAAATGGCCTCCGACTTCCCTCTATCCTGGATGAAAACAAAGAAATATGAAAATGATGCTTTCTGCCTCAGCTACTCAAAGAACAAAGACTGACAACACTCGCTATATTTCTGGATTATGTTCAAAAACTCAATAAAGACATGTTTTTCTGAGTCATTTAAAGAACAACTGACACTCAACATCTATTAACTTGATAGTTTGACAGGCTGTTAGAGGATGGAGGAGCGTGAGGCTTTTTGTTTGCAGAGCCCTCATTAACTCAGTAACCTTCGACACAGATGTTTGTGAAGCATTAGTTCTTCCAGCCAATCTGAAGACCGACTGAACGACCAAAAACTATCTGCCACGGCCTCTTTATCTGTGTGTCAGTTGATGTCGGGTTGTTTCAGTAAACATGCAAACAAAAGCACTTGAACTCTGCCTCATCAGAGAACAACTGGGAACTAATTTCTTTTCTGCATCACTCTAAACAGTTAGAGTTCACTGTGCAGCTGGTGCTACTCTCCTTCCTCCAGAACATACATGCAGTTTGTCAGTCCTATCCAACCCCGCTGTCTTAAAGCCATTTGTTTTCTGCCTGCAATTTCCATCCCGAGGTCATTAAGTCTTTTCATTTTACACCAAGGAAGGGAAGAAAGACGTCAATGTACTCACGTAGGAAGGGGGGGGGGGGGAAACAACAACAACACTATCTACTTTTCTTATTGTCCCTCTCCACTGAAAATACTTTCTATTTGCACTTCCTTTCTATATTTATTCAGCTTCTCTATATATGGAGCTTCACAAAGGTGGTCAGATGAAGCAGGATTCAATTAATTCAATTAAGCTCCGCTGCTAATGACTTTGCGATTCCTCGCTCTCGCTCCTGAATGAGCATAAAGAACAAATACGGATGGCGAGAAGTTAAAAGACTTATGAATCGGGATCTTGCTCAGGTTATGAGTGATGTTTCAGTCGACTTGTTTTGTCAGGTCAGCAGCTTGTCTTTTTGGGAGAACATTGCTGAGCAAACCCCTCGCGTTTAACTGGGTTAGAGAGTTGCTCAATAAGTCTGGAACAGGTCGACTTTCTCTCACTAGTGGAAGACCAGAAAAGTAGAACTGAATTACTCGGGGTATAAATGAGGCTTAATGAAATGCCAGGCACATTTTTTGTTATCTCTTCTGTCTATCGGCATCAGAGACAATCTCTTTCATCTCCATTTCTCTTCTGCTCCCCATCCGGTTTATGTGGTTCCTCTGAAGACGACTCAGGCCCGTCATATCTCTGCTTTTTCCTCGACTACTCCCCACTGTCCCCCTAATCCTTCTTCCAGACTTATCTCATTCAGTCTTTGACAATGTCTCTCTTATTTTAATATAATTTTATTATCTTCGTAGCATTTTTGCTCAGCTGGCTCCTTCCCGGTGCCCTTTTTCTGATACATCATTTCCCATCACTGTGCTGCCTGTGCTATCATGAATAATGAAAAAAAAAAAAAAAAAAAAATCAGAACATTGAAAAAGAAACCGTTTTTGAGCTGAGTCAGCTCCAACAGCACTGATGGTATTTCCTCTGGGTGAATATCAAATCTTGGATATACATTCACCACAACACTAGAAGAAGGATGGTGCTTGGTTACAGAGATACAGAGCTACAGAGGTGGGAATACAAGGAGAGAAAGTAAATCAATGACTTCACTGCATAGATATGTTCAAAGTACATGTCTGTGAATATTGTTTGTATTGATGCATGTGCAGTAATTCTTGGTTACCACTGCATGTTTGTGTGTACTGTCTGCATAAACAGTGCATATTTAATTCAGAACAGAGTTACTGACACAGATATGCAGGGCTTTTGTTCCAATATCATGTTTCATGTTTTCTTTCACACATTTTATCTTCCCACTGGATGAGAATTTCAATGAGATTCTGAAAAGAGGAAATTTTTTGTCATCTTATCGTCATCAGATTTTGACCTTGCTTTAACTTAGCAGCTGAGTACACACAACATTGCCTATTGCTTCTGTTATTAGCTTTCCAACCCCAAATGACTATTGAGCATTGATGTTTTTTGGGTCTGTTTGTGTGCTTGTCCGTGTGAGTCAGTACGTGCACGCTCACAAGCATTTGAGTATGCCTACTGCCAGCTATCAGAGATCTGTCACTGTGGACTGTGGTAAGCTTGCCTTTCTGATCCAGCCAGATTAGCTCTGATCTTAACAGATCCTGTCTGATCCATGCCGCACAGTGGTCTCTAAACATGCTCCTATCAACATTTTAACACCAATTCAAAGAGTAGCTTAGACTGCAGTTGACACGACATAAATAATGCAGCACACAGTGCATGAAAGAATATTAACACGGTATAATCTTTAAGAAACATCATACAGGAGATTTTCCCCCGTGTAATTAATTTTATCCTGGCAGAAATACTTCAAGTGTGATTTGAACTGCAGATTATTTTATTATTTTTTTCAATCATTTTAAGGTTTACCAGAAACACTACTGACTTTTGTCCTGGCATTGCTGCTATATCCTGAAAGCAGCATTGTGTAGGATTTTATGGCATCTAGAGGAGAGTTTGCAGATTGCAACCAACTGTATACTCCTCAAGTCACTTAAGGCAAAAACATGAAAGGCTCCGTGTAGAGCTCATGTTTGGTTTGTCCAGTATGGGCTACGGTATGGCGTTATTCATGTTAATGGTGCTGCTACTGCACAAAAATGATGGCAATATGGCACGTGGACGAGTTTGTGTAGATATGAAGGGCTCAATCGAAGGTAATGAAAACACAATTCTTAGATTTAGGAGATAATAAACTCATCAAAAAATGATTATGAATATTATATTTAATTGCTGCCTATAGATTCCCCCTAGATCCTATACACTGAACTTTTAAGAGTCCATTGTATAGCCATTATACAATACTTCTGTTGCTATTTTCTTCATTAAAATATATATAATTTGGAGTTCACTGTTGACCAGTAATATTTTGAATGGCGCCTTGAAAATCAGTGTGGGTTCCAATGATCTAACTGTCATAGTGAGCAGTTTGTTTGCTGAAATGTTTTTATGTTATGGTAATAAAAGGATGCACATTTTAGTGTGACGGGTAGCATGCATACCACCCTGTTTCCAAAAAGGTCGGGGTGTTGTGTGATGATTTGCAAATCACGAGATAGACAATAATTATAGACAATATATTCAATGTTGATACTGAGAAATGTTATCGTTTTTGGAAAATATATGGCCATTTTGAATTTGATGTCAGCAACAAATCTCAAAAAAAGTTGAACAGGGGAATGTTTATGACTGTGTTCCATCATCTTTTAAGAACTCTGTCAACATTTGTCGTCCCATTCTTGCCTTGCTGTTTTTTGCCACTATGATCTTCCTAAAAAGGAAAAAAAAAAAAGCTGGCATGATATACACGAGGGGCTCGACTGATCCCTATAGAGAGCTGCTGTTTCACTGAAATCTGTCACCCATCAGACTCTGTGATCTGCCCTGATATTCATACCCTCACCCCTCATGCCTAAACCTGACCAAACTAGCCAACACTCTCAGTCACAGAATCTGCTGGGTCACAAATGTCCGTGTAACACCGAACAGGCTGCAGACTATCGGATGCTAGAGCGACTTACCGCCGCACTCTAATGTACAAAATGGTATTCACAAATGGGATCTAGCTCTTACAAATTATACCTTTTAACTGGTATAATATATTTTGACTATTGTTCTTCAATCAAACAGTCTTACTGGAACATCAGGTTTAAGGGAAATACGATTGCTGTTAGATATGGCTATTTGAGATCAACCTTTCTTGACAAGCTCTAAAATTTTTGACTTAACGAGTTGACAAGTTGGTTTTTTGTTCATTGCGGTGAGTTTCGTCTGGGCTTCTGGTCTATTTATGGACCCATCTTTGAGTTTCTGTGTCCTTCAAAAGATCTTTTCCTCTGTGGATGTCTCCAACTCTACTGACTGATCTGTCTCCTTCTCACTCAGTATCTGTTTTTGACTTATTCTGGGCGCCTTCATCTCTCTGTCTGCTGATTCTGCTCTCTTTCTCTCACATAGAGCAAGATGCTTAGATATAATATAGATGTAGCATTCAATGCTGTCCCACAAAGCACATACGGGATGCTATCATTGTATCAAAGGAACATGTTCAAACACGTTCCAACCTTACACGCAATTGCTTTGTTGTTGTTACCGAGCCGGTGCCATTAACAAATGTGCTTAAGGACACGTACTTAACATGACTCAAACAGCCGAGGAACGAATGTTGTGTATTAATCAGAAGAATAGCCATACATTTTAATGGAGGTCAAAACATGCTTTCAAACATTCCCATAGAGCAAAACTAATGTTACCTTCACTCTGCTTTATATTACATTTCAAGGCTCTCTCTTGCGCTAAAAACATTAAACAATAATATAAATAAAAATGAGGATAATTTTTCTTTCAACTGTGGGTAGTTTTTAGCTGTCAACTGACTTTGTTAATTATTTCTTGCCACTTTCATTGCCTCAGACTGGATAATACTTTTTGGCTCGTTTTACTTTGCATTATCGGCTTGGTCCCGTTTTCTCTGTTATGTTTTTGTAAGAGTGATGAAATATTGGTGCTTTGGCCTGGGCAGACTCCACACACACACACACACACACACACACACACACACACACACACACACACACACACACACACCATAGCATCTTCACCCTATTCCTGCTATATTGTACCCTATCTTTGTGAGGGTGCAGGAAGTTAGTAAATATGAATCACAACTTTTATGTTCCGCCGTTCTTAGTTGTATTACAAATGACAAAAATAGTTTTTTGTATTAATATTGCAAAAATGTTAAGAGAAGAAACTCAGCTGTGAGGCCATAGAGCAGCAACCGGACGGTGTACATACAATAATTATTTACTGGTCCATTGTAAAAAAAAAAAAAAACGACCAACATTTTGACATATTTTGGTTATAATTGATTCATATATAACTTTGTGAGACTGTAGTACTAATTTATTAATTTTACCCTGTGCTGGCGTCACAGCAAAGAGGTTGTTCTGCACACATTCCTTTAACAAGACAGTGTCCGGATCCCTGTCTGACCCTGGTGTGTCTCCCTCTGTTTGGTCCCCAATCACTTCTCCTCATGTGTGCTGTCATTCCCCTGTGTGTTTGTTATTGTTTCCCCATGTGTTCTGTGTCCTCCTCTCCCCGCCTCCTGTCACCTCCCATGGCCACACCCCTCACCGGACTGAGCAGCTGCCACCACTCTCCCCAATCACCACCTGCGGGTGGCTCATTCCACTAATCACCTCACTGGTCTATATGAACCCAGTGTCTGCAGTCATTCAGCGATGGTCCATACTGCTAGTTGCTGCCAGTGAGAGGTTGACTACCAGTCGTCCACTATCTGTCGCCAGTCACTCCGTTCCCGTTCCGGTACCTGTTCCTGCTCCCGTTCTGCTTTCAGTCAGCGCTACCAGTCAGCGCTACAGTCCGTGCTGCCCGGTCACTCCAGTGCCCAGTCTGTTGCCTCTCGCTGTGGAGGACCTCGGGAGTCCCCCAGCAAAGCCTCGCCCCGACGCTGCGTTCAGCCTGCCTGTCTGTCTGCCTGCTGCTGTGTCTATGGCACCCTCCCAGATATTGCCCGGACCAGAGCTGGTGCAGGTTCGCACCAGCTGGCTTCGCCCCCGGTGAGAGTCGGTGGAGTTTCCCTCCCGACTCGGGAGAAAGACTTGGACTTTAGGTACCACCTCTGTACCCAATAAACACCGTTTTGAACTTATCCTGCCTGTTGCCCGAGTCCGTGTGCCTGCGTTTGGATCCGTTTCCACCTCACCACATAACAGACAGTTGAACACACATTGAGCCAATGCTGTTGGACAGTAAATTATACTTTCATTTTATCATTTTCACAGAGGAAGAAGATTTAAAGATGCTCCCAAGTTAACTTCATTTTCATACATACCTTTTTAAAAGTAACTAAAATCAAAAAAGAAGCATACTCCCATTCACCTTTTGACTTTTTTTTTTTTTTT
This sequence comes from Embiotoca jacksoni, assembly GCF_022577435.1. Classification (NCBI taxonomy): domain Eukaryota; kingdom Metazoa; phylum Chordata; class Actinopteri; family Embiotocidae; genus Embiotoca; species Embiotoca jacksoni. The sequence goes on along the minus strand of NW_027185378.1, from coordinate 6,308,305 downwards.
TTTTTTTACTGTTGGTCGGACAGTGACTCTCAATACCAGTTAGCTCAACCATTACGCACATTTCATTTGCAGGACTGGTTTGCTATGCAGTGAACCTGAGTCAGGAGCCCTTCTTTCTATTTGTTGATCAAGTATCAGTCTGAATTGTGAATCAATTCTGATATGAATCATAACACCAATAATCTCTAAATCATGACACTGCTAAAGATTCCTGTCCCTCCAAGAAATATCTTAAACAGATTGTGGCAGCTCATAAAAATAACTACTAAAAAGAAAATCTTCACTGCTTTCTGCAAACAGGCACTGGTATGCATGTGCCAAGTAAATAGTACAAGATATTACAGGGTTACTCTTCTGTTAGTTCTGTAAAATGACCTTCATTTTCTTTACTTTGCCTTTAATAAAAAAAACTAAAAAGGCAAAAAACTGCTTAACAGATGGAATACAGTAATTTGTTTAAGTGCACACATTTCTCTGCGTAATATTGACTAGTAAGCAAAAACTGCATTATTGTTATTACAAAATGTTTTGTATTTATTTGCAGATCACCATTCTCCCCTGCATGCCAGATGTTGAAGGGGTTTATCGAGCAATGACTGACCCCCCCCCCCCTCCCCAGAAATATGGAAAAAAATTGCAATACGATTACTGAATGACTGGTGCCATCTGGATATCAGATGGTTAGTTTCACCTTCTTTTGAAGTTATTTGTTTGAGATTAATCCTGAAGTGCAGTGAAAGACTCCATGAGACTGCGCTGAGTTAAAGCCAGAGGCAAAGGAGCCGTGCTGTCTTCAATTCAGTTGACTAAGCACGAGAAGTAAACAGGACTGTGAACGTGTGCAGCTCGCACAGCGCAGGGGCTGCGAGGGAAACCCGTACTCAGACCGGACAAGACTTACACCCGCACCTCAACATCAAAATGTACTCTTTGCCTGCTGCTGAAATGCCTGTGGGTCCTTCTATAATGTAGGCGTGTCTGAATTCATTTAGTAAAAGGAGAGCAGTGCAAAGGGATGAGTAGGATACATTTACAAGTGTCCAGATTACACTGAGCTCCAGCTGGGAACCCTGGTTTGAGGTCAGATCACTGGAGCACCGCACGAAAACAGCAGCAATCTGTTTTGTCAGCACCGCTTACACCTGAGACGTGAACATGTTGAAACACTTCTGGTTTACTTTACGACGTAAAAATCCAGCAGTGGACTCATTTACTACACATTACTATACAATCCATCCAGTCTTTTCTCCTGCGTTTTACGTGGTGAACTAGTCGCTGTTGTTGTGACCTGGAGATCAGCACTGTCCCTGAATGTCTCTTTGGTAGACGCAGAGGAGCGTTAATGCTGCTGCTGCTGCTGCTGCTGCTGCTACACCTTCTTAATATACATGGGATATGATAAATTTTGGTTACCGTTTCTCAAACTCTCGAAAGCATTTGTCAAGCTTGTCATGCATCGGTAAAATGGTCTTGTTCTTAAATCCCAACTGAGGCACAGATACTCACTCATGCAGCTGTAAGTCAGCCGCTGTGATATCTGACACAGACCCTGTTGGCACTGTGAAGCCAATTTATTAACACCAGTGAGGTCACTGTATATTGTTGTCTTATGGCTAGAAAAGAACAGAGACTTTTCTCATCTTCAACACAGTTGACTTTAAAGGAAGATACCGTGCATATTTGAATCAATATTGTTCGGTAACTTCTGAGATCCTGAACAAACTACAGAGATAAACTATAACATCTTTGAGCTAAATCCATCCAGATGTTAACATACATGTTTGAGAATCCAGCTGTACTTTACCATATGTAAAGATCCGGTACTTAACTCTTTCACTGTATATTTGCAGACTTGGCATCCTTAAGACGATATTTATTAGTCACTTTAACTGCCGAAAAATATCTGAATTTAGTTGTACATCTACCGTTAATCATCTCTCTGGAGCTCTACCAAGAACAGGCTGTTTTGTCTCTGTGCTTTAGGGCGCATTGATATCAGTGACACTCTGATTGGCTGACTCTTTTAGGAGTGATGCATGCCCAGGGGAGCTACAGGTTTTCTTTGGTCTTGTAGCTTGTTAGCTCCATGTAACAGAATGACTGTTCAGTTTTAGTCTGTATAAAAGTATGGAGGGCTGTGCAGCGGCTGGATATAAGATATGAGTGTGAGTTTGTGACATTGCAAGTTGGATTTTTCCATCCACTAAGTATTTTGACACTTTGACAGTATCTATGGAACACTTGGACCTGCTTTATAATTATAATAATAATAATAATAATAATAATAATAATAAAAAGGGGGTATTGGGATGGTGGGATTCTTAGTTTATACAATATTTAAAATAAAAATAATGCTCTTTGCTGTTGCAGGAACAGAAGAAAACAGCATGGCCCCTTTAACACAAGAACGAGCATCATACTTTGTGTTGATTTGGGTGTTTAATAAATAATCTGCCAAGGAGCTCAGAGGGAGGAAAAGCTGTCTCTAAAAAGCATTAGACTTTTTTTGGAGAAGTTGACGACAGTGAATAACAAACCAGTGAAGTGAGACAAATGAATTGTGTGCTTGCACACGTAAACAAAGGCACATGCACACAAACTCATGATTTTAATTAAATCAACCATGACCATGTAATTCAACAATGGAGGGAGGCACAGTTTTAATTTTTTAAGTCAAGAGTTCTTTTTCCTGTTAACTAATTTTAATCATCGTTTGCTGAGCCAAACACAAATAACCCACACAAACAAAGTTTCCATTATAACCGTAATTCTCATTTATGCACACCAACTTTCAGGAACTGGCAAGAAGCACTTCTCCGGCTACATTCAGTCAAAATTAGGAGTGCCTGAAGTGAAAAGGTAGTTCTTAAAAAAATTACATAGTATATATAATTTAATGGTTTTATATTGACTACAAATTATCAAAAGAAAGGCCTCTGCTGGCCTATTATTGTGTGGATTATTTGTGCAATATTTCAGAATATAATCATTTTAACATTTTTAACCGTATAACACAAACTGTGGCTAAATTAAAGGGAGATATATTATGCTCATTTCCAAGTTCTCTCCCTTTTGTTCTGAAACTCCATGAGAAAGGCCAGATCAATATTGAAACAGTGAAATCTTGGTAAATATGCCCCTGTCCTAACTTTTTTGAAACGTGTTGCAGCAATCAAATTCAAAATAAGCATATACATTTCATTAAACAAAAATTCTCAGTTTTAAAATTGGATATGTTGTTTTCAGTCAATTTTATAATTAAATATTGGTTTACATCATTTGCAAATGATTGCATTCTGTTTTTATTTTATTTTACACGGCATCCCAACTTTTTTGGAAACAGGGTTGTAGTTTACCCCCTGGTCTGTGCACATGTATGTATACCTATTTATATATGCACATAACCTCTTTATATATGCATACATATACAAACATACATATAAACAGGGAAGAGCCTTATGGGGCATCTTTAAAAGAATCAATTTTAATTTAGAAATTCTCTGAAATAAGCGAGTTAATGTCAACCACAAAGGGACTTGGCATCACAAAAAACATTAAGGATGGCAATTTCACAGAGAATGTGTGTTTCGAAATGTTGGCCTGGAAACTACTAGTGGGTTTATAGCAGCAGGACAGAGGCAGCTAACTATATGAGACTTTCTCCTCAGCCCAAACTCATCTTGACCATTGTCTTTAAATATTCATGCTGCGGTTTGCTTTTAGATGATGTGAAATTTTTGTTCATATTGTAGGGTCAATAAAGCCCTCCAATATCAAATGCTTTGAACTAAACCCGTAACCAGCTGTAGTGCCATCATGTTACTATGCTAATAAGTTAGGACACATAAGTTGACGCATATTTTTGCGTCATTTCTCTGACGCTTATTATCTCCCTACCTCCACATTTCTTATCAGTGGTGTTATTACACCACAGAGGAGACCGGAATGGAAGCCAGAACCTTTTGGGACAGTTTCAAACTAAACTAACATGCAGTCTGAACACCCACCACAATGATCTTAAAATGTACTGTGTGAAATATTAGTTTGCATAGGTGTTGCATTCTGATATCATAAAACAATAGTATTTGAACAAGACAGCTTGTTTTTTTCTCTCCCTATTTCTCCTCATGCATTTATTTTGCTTTTGATACACTACATGCAAACAGCAGTGACACCCATCCACAGATGTGTGCGTTTAACTGAAAGGATCCAAAATGCACAAGAAACACTTGATAGGTTCAAAAATGTAGAATTTTCTCGGGCTTCGTTTAGGTTTAATGTACCAAAGAAGGATTGGCAATGATGTTGCTGTTGCTGACAGTAAACCAGAAAAGAATGAGTGATTATGAGGGGTAACATTTGTCACTGAGCTTATTCGTCTTAATCTTTGCTTCGAGTGAGTAGTGTGAAAAAGTGAGGGAATGAATCCTGCAAGCCAACTTGGAAACTCACAACTCGGATGTGAGATGCATCAAAGACCAGCAGGAGAACGAGAGCAAAGGTAGAACCCTGTTCGAGATGGTGGATAAATCAGAGCCTCCACTCACAGCGACGGCGAAACAGAAATGTGTGTGATCACAGCCACGGGGGAGTCTTGGACTGCCACACACAATGACTATGTGTGCTGCATGTTGTCAATGTGTGTGTATGTGTGTGTAGCCTTCAGTATGACACCATCAAGGGAGCTTAAATCATAGGCACGCAGCTGTAGTCCTGGTGGAAGACCCTCATAACCGCCCTGCAGCCACATAATAGGCCAACATCATTTCACCACAGACCTTCAGGAAGTTCCCTGAACTCCTGATAGCACGAGTTGACTTCAATCGTACAAATTGGCCGAGCTCAAGCACACAATTTAGCCAAGTCCAGGTAATTCCATGGATGAATGCTGGTTTTAGGCAGGTTACTTCAACATTAGACACACATCCTCATTGCAATCATGCGCAGGTCAGGATCAATACGCTGATTGATTGAGTAAAGACAGATATCTTGGCACCAGGCGGGACACGGGTATGGGTTTGAGTATGGAAAACATTGGCTCTCAAGAAACCAATTGATCTGACCTTTAAGGATCGATGATCCATTCAAGGCTGAGGGAGGAGCATCTGACAGTTAAAATAGGTCTACCTATATAAGAGAAAGAAATCCACTTCTGTGGCCTTATAGCAAATAAATGCAGGAGTAATTGATTTACCAGGGTTTTAGTTTCTATTTCTATTGTAAGGTTCTTTATTATAAGAAACAGTGGATTATTCTAGGTTCCTTGTCCCTTAAGGCAGAGAATAGGAACTACAGTCGATAGGCTCAGCTGCAAAACAATACACTCCTGCATTCATATACAACACAACAAACATCAAGATGTCAACAATGTAGCCCAAGAATACTAATTGGATAGTCTTCAGACTGCATTCTAATTACATAAGAATGAACATTGGCATAATGAGATTTTTTTTTTTGTCTTTGAAAGGTACGCTGTACTTGTAATTGCTTCCTTCTGTTGTATTTGTCTTTTAACTGTAGTTCATTAAACACGTGACAGTGAGAGAATAGAGAATGACAGCGTCTCCCGAGCTTACACAGGTAATTATTATCCCAGGAGATAGTTTGCCAGGAAGAGTGTCAGCCTTTGATGAAGTGAGGAGCTGATGAAGCTAGAGGCCACGAAAAGACGCATGAGGGCTTCAGCATTAAGCCGTGTTCTTCATCTTTCAGTGCTTCACACTACTTCATTTAGTTGGGCGGGGTGGTAATGCATTATTGAAACAACACGGCAAAGTAAAAAGTGGTGAACTCAATCGAACGTCAATACACTCTGTTGACCTTGGTCTTATAAAGCACGGCAGTTCATTAAAGAAGCCGGGTTGAAGGTGGGCCATTTGCTGGATTATTGACAATGGAACGATCGTCGGATCCTCTGACAACATGCTTGACAACAAAGACGGAACGAATACAGCCAGCTCATTTGGGCCGAGACTTCAAGGTTAGAATGTGCATTTAAATAGTGGCTGTTCAATGCCTGTTGGATCTTAATGATGCAGTAACCTCTCGCCCACCCTCCCAAAAAAAAAACAAAAAAAAAACCTCAAGGTTTACTCATTGAAGAAAAGAGAAAAGCTTCAACTAATCTTTAGCAGCTCATTAGCAGCAAGTTATCAAATGGACTGGTGGTTCTGAGAAATGCGGGCTGAAAGGAACAACAACTGAAGGGAGTCTTAGGGTCCAACTTTACTCATAACCATTAATATTGTTTTCTTTTTTTTTTCTTTTTTCTTTAAATCACTATTTTGTAATAGATAATTTAGATATATACAAGGAAAGTAAGATATTTCAGAAAAAAAAGGATAAATAAAATAATATAATAAATAGAGCAAAGCTAAGAGAGTAAATATAAAAGAGGCAATGTGTTGGATATGTAAATGTGTACTTATGAACAGAGGAAATATATAATTAAAATCTGTTATTTACAGTATATTATAGAGTTATTTGAACATTGTGCAACGATGCATTATGGTCCATGAGAGTGGGGCCAGTAAAAGAGCTCCATTCAGTTTTGTTTGAAGTGCAGACTCTCCACTGTTTTTAATGACTGCCATGCTCTGGGGAAAACACTGCTGGCATGTCTCGTTGTGCTGGCCTTGATGCCCCTGAGCTGCTACCAGATTGGAGTGTCTGGAAGAGCTGATGAGACGGGGGGATGTCCAGGATGAGACGGGGTCAGCAGTAATCCTGCCAGTGCACTGTGACCCTGCTGTTGTAAATGACAGTCTACAGATGATCCACTCCGCTGTCCTCAGGTAGGAGTTTGTCTCTTTCCTGTGATATGAAGGGTTCAAACCAGAGGGCTACTGTGGAAGAGGACGGACTCGATGGTCGCTGTGTGGAACTGGATCATCATTGGCTGTGGCAGGTTCAATTCCTTGGGCTTAAGTGACTCCGCAGTAGAAACCAAAGAGCCACTGATGTTGGGGCGAAGGGGTTGCATCTGAAGTCCGCCACTATCTCTGCAGTCTTTTGAGCATTCAAGCACCAGACGCAGTTGTTATGCAGAGACTGAAGAGAAGTGGTGAGAGAGCACAACCTTGAGGTACTCCAGTACTAACAGTCTAAATGTTTGATAGATGTTTTCCCGGCCACACCTGCCAAATTGTTTGTCAGGATGTCTGTGATCCACCGGTAGATGCAATCTGGCACAAATCTTTCCTGTCATCTGGAAGCCATAGTCCACTATACTGTTGAATCACGACCTGAAGTAAGATGAGCGTCTGTGTAAGGATGCTACACAATGAGGTTGAGAGCTGGCGGGGATAGTTGTTACTTTAAAAAAAATGTTTTACTACATTGCCACCTTACAACTGCTGCATGATGTTTCCATATTGTTCCAGTATGGTAGGTCACTTGACAACACACTATTGTCTTATGCTACATCAAAGATGAGTAGAGACTACAACTGGAAAATTGCAATGAAAAGACATGAACATTTTAAGCCACAAAGGTCACAACAGCATTGCATTCACTGTGTAAAAGATTTAGTGTGGCATGCTTTTTAACACATAGACCCATTACCACACCTGCCCCTTAACCTTCAACACTAGCAAAGGTGTTTTCATGTTACCATGCTAATCAGAGCATCACCTCTCAGAATAGCTTCCTCTTTATAAACCACGGTTCCCTTGGCTATATGCCAAAGAGGATGTTTTTCAGTACAGTTTGACCTATTAACCTTGAATCTGCAAAGGATGCTCGGCCCACCTTGACTTCAACCTGCCACAGTATGGTGTATTTAATAGTCAATTACCTTTTTCTGATCTCGTTGTAATGACTTTTTAACTTCTTGTTAAAATGCGTGTACAATAGGAAGCATGCAGTAAACTTGAGGTAAGTAAACTGTCCTCACATATTTCATCTGATGTCACAATCGCTCCCTCTGGAAATGAGCCTTTTATATATTTAACTTCAAACCTGCAGGCACTCTTGGTTCCCCTGGCATAAGCTGCATTTTCAATAACATGCCCTGATTACATTAGATAAGTTGCGCTTTGGAGATGTTATTAAGGAGCGTGTATGGAGCAGAGAGGAACCCTTGACATATCAGTGATGCGAGAGATATCTAGTCCTACTATAGCTTTAATGAAGAACATCCTAAAACAGAATACGATGGGGGAAAGAAAAGAGAGAGACAAATAGGTAAGGTTTGTTGTCAATTTTTCTGGTGTGCAGTCACAAAAATGGATCTTTCTTCCTTTTTAAGGTAGCTGATACGTATTACGTTCTCTATGTCGTAGCAAATAGGCTTTTTCCCGACAAGATGTTGGAGCTGGATCTGGCACCTCGGTTTTCATTCAATTACAACAACAATATACCGTGTAGCATTGTGCAATGTGTACTTTTAAGTACTTCATCATCTATTCCATCTCCATATTGACTGAGTAGCCAAGTGTTTGCCAATATGTTAGGAGTCAGAAATCATGTCAAGCAGTTTTGTGCCACAACACGTTTTATGGCATTTCTTAGGTTATTGTACGCGCACGGACAATCTAGCCCTGCATGTTTTTACTTTCAGACGGCAGAATGTGTCTCGTGAAAGATGCATGAAAAGAGGGTTTGTAAAGGACAAAAGGTCAGGGGTCCAAAATTTCAGCGTCTAACAAACAATGTTTGCAACGTTGGTTTAATCTGTGCTCAAACTTTGCCGGGTGAGCCAAGTTTAGCTTTTTTTTACATGTACGACAACTGTTACATTTTTAATGCCTCACTGTTCTTTTTTTAGGCACAGACACACACAGGTCCGACAGGCCAAGTTTGTTGCCATGGAGGCAACCATTTTTTCCCCGTATCCTGGTTTGGCCATGCTTAACGGTCAGATTGCAGATGGAGGAGCCAAACCCAAAGCACAGTCTTGCTTCAAATGCCAGGGCTATTACATTTCAGCTCCAAAACGGATAAGTAGAACAAATTGCCTCTCATCCAAAGTAATGGTTCATAATTATTTGCTCAGATAAGAAGTGGTTCTGGGTGCAGAAAAAGGCATTGGATGGCTTCCCTGTCTGCGTGGCAAGTGGACCATTGATCTGTCCCGATGCAATCTCACCGGGTAGAGGTGCAGGCAACCATGCAATAACAAGTTTTCTTCAGGCTCATTTTAAATCAAACTTTGAGAAAGTTCATAGGGAGTTTCAAATAAATAAGGATCACCTACAGTGTTCATTAGCAGTTTTTATCTCCTGGACTGTGCAAGGAGAGAGTCCACCCAGGTCTTTCTGTCCTTATCAAGGGGATCAGGAAGATATTCCCAGAGGGCCTCATTGAGGCATTGCAGAACACGCTCTAAAGCTTTTGGGCAGCTATGTTCTGGTGCCCACCAACGGCACTCTTCCCTTTGCCTCATTCTGTTGCTTTCGCTTTCTTCCCAAAAGAACAGACATAAAGCAAGTGAGCAAAAAGAACAGTGCCACTTCACAGTTGGCTGAAAAGTAACCGACACAGAATCAATCGACTGCCAGTCATTGTGAGACCATAAATCACATGCTGGCTGCTCATTAGGACAGTTAAACAACGAAAAATTGGAAATTAATGAATAACAGAGAATTCCATGGTGCACACAAATAGTATGTTCTCCAAGAGTCTTACAGAACCACTGTTATAAAATGCAAAGAATGGGAGCTATACGGACAGAGCTTCCTTTAACGCCCAACATTAAAACCAGAATGTAGGATAACAACATTAGCTTCTTTAAGTCAGAGCCAAGCTACCTCTACATTTTGCCTATTTATCCTGAATCCTATAATGCACAGACCCGCAAAGAAAATCCCGATGACTCCCTGAGTTGGCAGATGACAGACAGCCTTAAGGCCACTCTATTACAAACAAACAAATCAACTGCTCTACCAAACAGCATCCTACTAGATATCTCCTCCTGCCAGTCAGCTCTGAGCACCAACTTGTGCTTCTCTATTCTGTATGTGAGAGCAAGAAATCAATGTGTAATCATATTCACACTGTCTTTGGCAGGAGACATTGGGGGCAGACATGGAATTGAGATGACCTCTTGAGTACAGAAAGGGCACATATTCAAATCGTTTTTTTGTCTCTGCCGCAGTGTCCGGATTCAAAATCTCTCTAGTATGACAGAGGTGACTCATTTTTAATCAACCTCGATTAGTGTCACAAAAGAAGCTTTTGGCAGATATTTTTTTTTGCACAGTTTGATTGAGTGGGTGAATATTCCTTGAGTTTTTACCTCTCAACAACTGCTGCATATTGTTAAAAAAAAAAAAAAACTCCCCTCTGACAATAGAAAGAGCTAATGTGTTGAACGAATCCCTGATTAGTGCAGATTTTTCTTGATCTAAATGTTAAGTATTGTCTTTTGTGCCAATTGCCTTGCCAAGGCCTCCATTGCCTCTTGATGTTCTCATTAGTAAGAGGTCTAATGTGGCTTACTGCCGCCACATATCAGCCTCGGGGGAGGAGCAGGGTGCACTGTGCTCTGCAGTCACATGCCAGTGATGGCCAGAGACATCATGCTAGTGACTGACACTGTGTGCATTAAAGTCACATTTTGTTTCTCACATCGACCAAAATAGAACCAAAGAATATTTTTGACTTAATGACAGTCAAACCTACATACAATCTAGAGGACAAGGCAACGGTCAGTAATGACAGCCACAGTCCTATTTCCTCATGTACACCATAAAGGCCATTCATTATTCCTTAGTGGGTATCATTGTATACAGAACACAGGTATAAATATAAAGTACTGATACAACTCTGTTGATAGTAGCTGTACTTGTGCTTATTCTGCAGTCCTGGTCAGAACTATTGGCAACTCTGCAAGTACACAACTTACAACACAGATAAATACATTTGTATGTTATGTAATGCAACTCTAATCAGAATATTGAATAACGTGTCAAAAGGACATTACTGGACAACAGCCACAATTATTTCCTCCACTGAAATAAAACATAGGGACAGAAAATGTTTGCTGGACAGAATTATTGGCAAAAGAATAAACAAATATTACTCAATTACTTAATTTTCAGGGTTCACATGGTCGGAATTAACTAAGCAATGATGGCTTTATTGTATAAAAGTGGGCTGATTGTTTCCAGCTTCTTTTTAACAGTGGTAAACACAGAGCATCAGAAATGCTGTTCTCAGAAAATAGAATTGAAAAGCGTAAAAGGCCATCGCTAAAGATCTCGAAATCGTATTTCAACTGTTCATGGTATTATCAAGAAGTTTTAGCCGTAAAACTTTTAAGGTTCATCCAGGATGCAGTGCTAAGAAGAAACTCAATGAGGGAAGTGGGGGGAAAAAAACAGCACTCGGGACATCTGAAGACCTTCAGCCTGCCTGACTTGGAACAACCTTGAGTTGTGGTTTCAGCCTGTACAATATGTCACACTCTAAACCACGCTCAGTTTAATGGGCGATGGAGGACACTACATTTGAATGAAAGTAACAAAAAAGCAACATGTTCTCAAAAGATAAGCCACGATCTTTCTGGACGAATGTTGTTCGGGCAGATGAAACAAAAGTGCAGCTCTTTGGGAACCCAGTGAATCAATTTGTTTGTAGGCCTCGAAATGAAGTTCATAATAAAACAAAAACATGGTGCAGGTTCTATCATGCTGTGGGTGGATTCTGTGTCTCTGATATTGGAGGAATTGAATGTATCAAAGGAATGATGAAATCAGGTGATCATCAAAGCATTTTAGAGTGACGTGTAAGAAAAGCAGGTTTGATGTGAAGGTCTTGGGTCTGTCAGCAGGACATTGGCCAGCAAAACAAAAAACTGTTTCACGATGAAAATATGGACTGTTTTAAACTGGGCAGCAATGAATCTTGACCTAAATCCTCTTGAAAAACCTTGCAAAGAGCTGAACTTTGTAATTTCAAAACAATCTAAAAGAACAAATCAATTTAAAAAAGCTTGAAATATTAGCAGAAACTACAAGTAGCTCCTAGATGGTTTCAACAACCATTTAAAGGCTGTCACTGTTGCCAAATGTTTTACGACTAAACAGCGAAGGCAGCCATCAAATGTTCTTATTTTTTCACCAAGAGGCAATTTGGTAGGTCGTAGTTAATGCCAGGTTGTGTGTGCACAACTTTGAGCTCGCTACCAGCATCTCCGGATAAAAGAAACACTGTCCATTTACAAGCTTCAAAGTTGAACATCTTGCAGCGGATGAATACGGTACTGCAGAAAACAGCTCCAGCAATTCCACAGATCACAACCATTAAGTATTCATCCCTTATTTCCATCCCTTTTAAAAAGCGCCAGTAAAATGTGTGGAGACAGCAGCTCGCCCAGCTCAATTATTCAAAACACGCCAACTGCATTGTGGCTAACTGAGGGCTTGAACATGATTATGCACATATATTTCCTTTGTACTCTGTGTTGCCTACCTTCAATCATGATCAGCTTCGTTTTCTTTTTCATTATTGTGGTGCACGCATGCAACCTAACTGGGGATGTTACAGGGTCAGGAAGAAGGCTGCAACGACCTGGAGTCCCCTTTAAATCGCAGTAATGCATATAGTATTATATACATTTAAAGGTTAATTTAAAATCATTTTAAGTGGACAGAAAACAATTTTTTAATAAATGGGAAGTAATCCTGGTTGCTGACATCGGTGTAAATTCTATGTATCATATCAAAGAATTAATAGATTGTTACCCAAAGCATTCTTAGATATCCTATTAATCAGTAAAGATCATTTTTGAAAACAAGACTTAAAAGATGATGTAAAAATATTTGTACACCAATCACAGATGACTTTGTGCAGAAAACTTAATTCATTATTTTTCCATTAGTCTGTGCCAATATTGTAAATTAGGCATGCACATAAAGACATATAAAGTCATGTATTGACATTATTAAAAAGTTATTTGGCAAACTTTCAAAACAAAAGACCTGATATTGAAGACGCAGTTCAATCAAAGAACACTCATGCTGCAGGCCATTGTGCTGCAACAATTTCATCTCTATGCCTTTAACTATATTAAGTCCACTGTTGGCTCCTCAACCACTGAGATAAGTCAACACACAAACATGCATGCAGACATTCTCTCTCTTCATTCACAACTTCAACTAGATGTTCAGGTCAGGCATCAATCATTTCTACAGTCCACCCACACTAAATCCTTTTCTCTTACAAGTCAATACATTTCACTTTTCCAATTTCATTCAGCACTCTACCCATCTGCTGTCAGACTTGTAACTCATGATAAAAAGAAACTTTTATGGAAATAAATAGACCCTTCTGTCTCCCTCCACTTCACCATCACCTTAGGAGATAAGACGAGAGAAACTGTTTTCTCATCTTTCAAGGTGTGAAAATGAATAATGCTTGAGGATATGGAAGATTTAAAGGCAGGGGCCAAAGAGATGTTGGAGAATACTGGCTTAGTAAACTACGATCAGCCCCCCCGAGAAAACTTTATAGAAATATCTCAAGAGCAAACATGCAACACCACTTTATAATATTCTTCACTGCATATTTAGAGGTAGCGTACCCCATAATGCAAAGAACAAAAAAAAAAGCTTGGCATGACAAAAGTGATCATGTTAAATTAATGGATGATTATTTATATAGTTCAACATGAGCAGAGAATATCAAAGTATGACAAGTAGTATCTTGAGAAAGTTTGTTGAAAAATGAAATTCCCCTGCAAAGGGGGGGAGGTGATACCTTCATTCTTACCTTCCTCCCAACCCTGAGGACTTCCTGTCTTCTTCTCGGTCCTTTCCTCCCGCAGGTCTCCGGCAGCCACGATGCTCCACGTGAACTCTGGGATACCTTCCAGGTGCTGGTCACATGTGTTGCTATTGCCAGGGCATTGGCGATCTGGTGAAAAGGCATTTACAGTTACATAGGGAGACTTGTACACTGCTAATATCTACATAAACAGTATCATAAAAATAAATGAGCTTCATTGGTGCCTCAAAAAATGTAATAACAAAAAGCCACTAAAGTCAATCTCGAAGACAACTTTACGACAATCTTATTCATCTGAACCCTATAGGAAGGAAAACTGCTGGCACCAACAAAATATTTGAATATATGAGTGCTCATATATTACCAAAGATGATTGGAATATAAAACACTTCAAAACACCTTGTTTAGTTTGATTAGCAAATGGAACTTTTGATTACATGTATTGCCAGGGGAAAAGAGACATTCAATTAAATAAACATAATGATGCTGTGCTGTGCTTGGTATTTTTTTTTTCTATTGAAAGTTTAAAGTTTAAACAAACAAGGTGCAAAAACTTTAACTGCAGCCTAAACAGACTCAACAGTTTTCCAACTGTGACACAATCCTGCGCTGCTAAATAATCTATGGCTTGATTTAGATCTGACTGAAGTTTTAAAGAAATCAAGTAGGAAGAGTGTTGTCAGAGAGATGATTTCAGATTTAATGCCGTCATTCTTTTGGTAGTACAACACAAGTGTGTGTCAGCCCACAAACCAGGGAGTTACACCAGTGTTTGTCATGCCATTATCTTGGGGAAGGGAAAGAAACTGCAGGATGGCTGGACCGCGTATGAAACACTTTAAATAATGGTTTTAAATTTGAAATGGATACAGGAGGACGCAACATTCGGTTGACCGATGTTGACGTCACCATTCAGTCAGTAAGAGTCTCTACTACATTTTGCGGTCACTGACAGTCATGCTAGTGTTATCAATACATGGACATTGATCCAAACATTTGAAATTCTGACAGAACTATCTATGTTTTTTAAACCGAACCAACCTAAATGTGGTGACGGAGCACGAGTAGTTCCCCCGCTGCTCCAGCTGCACCCCCATGCAATTAACTGGGTTTGCATTCCCTGCCGGTCATTCTCGTCCTGCACAGGGACGCCCGGCTATCCCCGAAGCAGTCTAAGACGGAACACCTTTGATAGCAGAACTTTCTTAGGATCACAGTTCATACTATTTAACTGTGTTTAAGAGGTTTATACAAGTGCAGTGAACATGTAAAAATTGCTGCTGTCAAGCACAGGGCTGGGTGTAATTGGAGTTCGAGTGTTTCTGCTGTAAAACCACAGAAACCCTTCCTAAAAAAATTGCTCACAGAGAAAATTAAGGGTTAGTTTCTATCTTTGCCTTAATCTGTTCTTCGCTCCCTGTGGACAGACCTCATGTAGACTCATCCCTGTGGCTTGGTAAATCGTTGTTTGAGAGTCCTTGGCCACTTTCAAATGACTTCTCACACTAGACTCTGGAAGAGGGGAACTATTTTTGCTTTTTGACAAAAACACAATATTCTGAACCAGGCTGGATGAGTGGTGGGCTGAAATAGTCAGAAAATGAAACTAGCACTTATCACATTGATCTTCAGACTATGAATACTCCCGTGTTTGTCTGGTAATGCTAAGAGCATTATGAGTGTCTGTCAGTAACATTGACCGTACGAGGGTGGTTCAATAGGTCCAGAGACTGCTCCTGTTGTGTGTGAATGGAGCGCAGACAAGCTGAGAAAGCACTCAAAGTTTCGTCGGTCGATCAAAATCAGCACCTGAGTTTACATATGTTGTGAGCGTTTGTTGTGCGGTGTGTCTGTGATTTTTGTGGAATAAAAAGCGGTAGCAGGGAGCAAAATCCGGCTATTAAACTTGTGCCTTTTCAATACGCTTTGAGCGGGCGCATTGTCACGTTGGACAGTTCAGGTAATTTGCACTGAATGTTTACCTTCACACGCCTCAGAGCACCAGAGTAGAGCTGGTGCGCCTGACCTGATGCGCCATTGTCGGTCTTGGACGGCAACGTTCCGCCTCTCGGAAAGACGAACGTCACTCAAAACACCTCTCCAGGCTCATCGCTTCATTGCCGTCGGCTTCCTGAAGCATTTTAAGGATCTTTGTTGCTGACATCCAGAGTTCGACACAAAATTTGAAATTGAAATTGCATCGGACCAGCATTCGCAAAAGGTTTTGTAACTCAAGGACTGATGATGATCAAGCAACAAAGTTTTTAACACTTACTCACAAAAGTTACAGTTTCTCTCTGTCCACAATACAGGATTCTGGTGGATAATGATACCTGCAGGTCTGACGAAAGGTACAATTCAACAGATACTTTCTACAAACAACTAAATCATGTAGTTTTCCCTTTTGTCTTATACAATCTGTCTCTTTGTAAGTTAGAACAGTAGACAGAACAGACAATCTGACTAGAATAACATTTGGTATTCACTTCATTAGTCAAATATAGTAGGAACATTATCACAGACAAGTCATCCTACCCATTTGGTAAGAAAATATTCACAAAGCCCAGCAAAAACACGCTAAGCCACTCAAATGAAATAACAAAATGTGCACTGCTCTTCATCCTTGTATACTTTAAGTCTTACTAACATTGTCATATTTGTATTTAACATTATTTTTTGTTTGTAAAAGAGTTTTCTATTTGTGCTTCTATTTCTAAACTCCCATGTATGAAATTGCCCCGAGGAACAAATAAAGAACGTTCAATTGAGTCAAACTGAGCAGACTTGTGTCAGGTAGGCCCTTGTATTATAAAACAGACAGGATTAACAAGCTGATGTCATCAGGTCAATACAGCCGCTTGTCTCATTATACAGTGGGTACGGAAAGTATTCAGACCCCTTTCAATTTTTCACTCTTTGTTTCATTGCAGCCATTTGCTAAAATCAAAAAAGTTCATTTTATTTCTCATTAATGTACACTCAGCACCCCATCTTGACAGAAAAAAACAGAAATGTAGAAATTTGTGCAAATTTATTAAAAAAGAAAAACTGAAATATCACATGGTCATAAGTATTCAGACCCTTTGCTCAGTATTGAGTAGAAACACCCTTTTGAGCTAGTACAGCCATGAGTCTTCTTGGGAATGATGCAACAAGCTTTTCACACCTGGATTTAGGGATCCTCTGCCATTCTTCCTTGCAGATCCTCTCCAGTTCCGTCAGGTTGGATGGTGAACGTTGGTGGACAGCCATTTTCAGGTCTCTCCAGAGATGCTCAATTGGGTTTAGGTCAGGGCTCTGGCTGGGCCAGTCAAGAATGGTCACAGAGTTGTTCCGAAGCCACTCCTTTGTTATTTTAGCTGTGTGCTTCGGGTCATTGTCTTGTTGGAAGGTGAACCTTCGGCCCAGTCTGAGGTCCAGAGCACTCTGGAAGAGGTTTTCTTCCAGGATATCTCTGTACTTGGCCGCATTCATCTTTCCTTCAATTGCAACCAGTCGTCCTGTCCCTGCAGCTGAAAAACACCCCCATAGCATGATGCTGCCACCACCATGTTTCACTGTTGGGATTGTATTGGGCAGGTGATGAGCAGTGCCTGGTTTTCTCCACACATACCGCTTAGAATTAACGCCAAAAAGTTCAATCTTGGTCTCATCAGACCAGAGAATCTTATTTCTCATAGTCTGGGAGTCCTTCATGTGTTTTTTAGCAAACTCTATGCGGGCTTTCATATGTCTTGCACTGAGGAGAGGCTTCTGTCGGGCCACTCTGCCATAAAGCCCCGACTGGTGGAGGGCTGCAGTGATAGTTGACTTTGTGGAACTTTCTCCCATCTCTCTACTGCATCTCTGGAGCTCAGCCACAGTGATCTTTGGGTTCTTCTTTACCTCTCTCACCAAGGCTCTTCTCCCACGATTGCTCAGTTTGGCTGGACGGCCAGGTCTAGGAAGAGTTCTGGTCGTCCCAAACTTCTTCCATTTAAGGATTATGGAGGCCACTGTGCTCTTAGGAACCTTGAGTGCTGCAGAAATTATTTTGTAACCTTGGCCAGATCTGTGCCTTGCCACAATTCTGTCTCTGAGCTCCTTGGACAGTTCCTTCGACCTCATGATTCTCATTTGCTCTGACATGCACTGTGAGCTGTAAGGTCTTATATAGACAGGTGTGTGCCTTTCCTAATCAAGTCCAATCAGTTTAATTAAACACAGCTGGACTCCAATGAAGGAGTAGAACCATCTCAAGGAGGATCAGAAGAAATGGACAGCATGTGAGTTAAATATGAGTGTCACAGCAAAGGGTCTGAATACTTATGACCATGTGATATTTCAGTTTTTCTTTTTTAATAAATTTGCACAAATTTCTACATTTCTGTTTTTTTCTGTCAAGATGGGGTGCTGAGTGTACATTAATGAGAAATAAAATGAACTTTTTTGATTTTAGCAAATAGCTGCAATGAAACAAAGAGTGAAAAATTTAAAGGGGTCTGAATACTTTCCGTACCCACTGTATTTCTCAGATATGCAGTGAAAGAGTCACAGTCTAGATAAGGAAAAATGTACTCTTCCAACATTCATTAGGTGCTCTCACTGTGCTGAAGTGTTGGAAACTTTCCCATTTTGTGCCTGTCTCTAAGAAATCAGAAGCTATTTCACATATCGATTGTACAGCAAGAGCACTCACTTCTTCTATTTATAAAAGTTTTGTTTCTAAATTTGAATTCAGCAAGTAAAAACCTGGGTACCAAACTTCTTACTGAACTATCTCAGTGTTAAAAGTGCTGTTATTCTTTTGATACGATACTTTGTGATAGGCCATGAAGCTTCTATCACAGAGCCTGTGGCCTGTTACAGGGCTGCTGCGTTTAACCTCATGTTTCAGTTTCAGTATAAGCTAATAAGAACATCTGAAGTCAGTACGTCTGCAGTAGGCATGGTTTGCACTGATCTTTGTCTAAAGAAAATGCAACGAGCGCACTCAAACTTCATAACTCAGCCAGCCACAGTCTTTGTACAGTTTGTTAAAACTGCTGAACGTTTTGATATATCTGGAAATATTGGTGAATAGCTTTTGAATTTCTCTATAAACACACTTTTGTTTAGTTCTATGCAGTATTTGAAACAGTCTGGTGGCTTTATGTAAAGTGGTGACTTTTATTGGAGCAGGATGGCATAACATTATTTGATGTAAAATACACTCGCAAGGAGGAAAAAAAAGATTCCAAGAACTATTTACAACACTATCTACAGCAGCAGCCAAAAGAAACACACAATAAAGTCAAGATGTCTGATAACAATCTCTTTGTAAAGTGGATGGTCTGGTTTGGCCTTTCACAGTTACTTCATTGTCTGGTCATCCCTTTCATCTGTACAAAACAGCTGGATGAAACTAACAGAAAGGTCAGATTTCCTTCACGTTTTCTGTTGTTTGAGGTTTGACTTTTTAACATCAGCCTTAAGATACCGACGTTGCCAAGTGTAAGTGGAGTTGGCTTCTCTGAACACCGTTCGTGTCTTTTCCAAAGTGCGTATTACACATGTTGCCATTAATGTCAAGTTGTTAAAACAGGATGAACTGAGGTGCTGAATAAATGGCCAGTGTATGATAAATAGGGACTTTTTTTTTAAATAGTTAATTATGGAAAATTACTCTAATGGAGTCGCAAAATACATGTATAAAAAAATAAGGTCTATGCAGACTACTTTAAATTTACGCGAGTCAGTATGATCTACGGGGTGACAGAATAAAAATCTGCACACTGACATGAACTCGATTTGCATTTGTTGATGAGATATTAACTCTGGCTATGAGTAATGAAACCATAGAAGTGGACTGAACAGTGTGGCAGTTCTACTTTATTCACTCAGTACCTGCCATAGCTAACTCTAGCTAGCCAGCTATTTTTTTTTTAAGTATTCATAATGATGCCGCTTTTGAAAGTCTTTAAAAGTTTTTGATAAGGTGTTTTTTCACATGTTGACCTAAGAGTAATAGTCTTCACTACGTTACCAACTATCTCTCTCCTTAAATATTTCGATCTACAATATTTAAGAAATGAGAGAAAACGGTTGGAACACATTTAACAGTGACTTGAGAATTTAGACTGAACGCTTAAAAGGAACTTTACCTAATGAGGTGGCATCAGTGCTGCATTAGGCTGCCCTTAAATTACATGGCTTTCTACTCGAGGAGGCAGCTGCCTTTGGAGGAATAAAAGCAGCGGTCATTCCTAACCACTTAGTGCCAGGACGGGTAATGATTTCCATACTTAAAACTTGTCATTTGGAAAGAAAAAAAACAACAACAACATTGACTGCTGTAGGTTATCACCACTGCAGACCTTAATAGATGATGATGATGATGATATGAAAAAAGAGAAGGTTGGAGTAAAGGCTCCTTTCCTAGTCTTTGATAAATGGTTTTGTAGCCAGAATGAAACAATGCAGTGAGTTAAGCTGTAGGAGGCTTTATCGTCACACTGAAATGAGATTAACACAGTTGTTCTGACTCACATGTAGATGCAAACAAGCACATTCACTTGCAATTCAGGTTTGCATTGATTGGACCATCCGCCTGCTTGACAATATGGTTATCTGTAACTGCAGGCCGACAAACTCCTGTGGAATGAAAAAGTTGACAGTTCTGAAAACAGAGCTGAACTCTGCTTCGCAACACATTTTTTTTTTAATATGTGAAAAGAAAGCTCATGTGGCTGAGCGGGGCTCTAAGCCTTATTTACACTAATGCACCAAGTTTCAAATGTAAAAAAGCACAGATGATAAAAATAATAATAACACATCTATTTAAAAAAAAAAAAAAACTGAACATAAGTGACTAAGATGCAGGTGACAAACAGATACAAGTGATAGAGGTAGTAATAATTAAAGGCAGAGGTAATAATAATTTGAAAAAAAAACAAAATCTGAAATCCAAACATTTCTGGCTTCCAATCAAAAAGTGAACTTTAAAAATAATATATCACACTGAAATTAGTCACTATCATGATTTCATCTTTTGTTAACTGCTAAAACAAAGACTCCTGGCTCGGCAGGTTCTGCTGAGGGGAGATGGGCTGATTTGGGAATGTGGGCCGCCAACTGAGACAGAAAATCTATAAGACATCTACCATGTGGGATCCACAAACAATGCAAGCAAAGACTCCATGCCATCCCTAAACTTCTGTTAAACCTCCCCTTCTGCTGCTGATGCTTTTTCATAATTCAATTCACTTAATTTGTTATACTGCTAACCCTGCTTTGACACCGTGCAGACTTTATCCAACAAAAACAAGTTCACCAGTATAAGCCGCATTGGCCTCCCTACACCTGACCTCTCAGACGCCAACAACAAAGCCATCAACCGCTTAGCACAACTGACAGTTCAAATGACTGCCCTCTGGCCACAGACACACAACTTTAAAATGAAAGAGGCCCGTTTCAGCAGGAGCTTTGCAGTCCACTGGATACTTGGCATATAGATGATAATATAATCCATATGATTAACAGACCATGTACATGCATACGTCATGTGTGAAAAGGCTTAAATGCTATGGTGATTCTGTTTATTAAAGTATGTATTGAATTACCTGTATGTGCTTTCAGCTTGTGAATGTAATTTGCTGCGGGCCAAAAACAGGGAGCTATGGCAACAAGCAGTGAGTTGGAGTCTGTAGACACAACAGTCATTTTTCTGAAAATATATGCTTGTATACATACAGTAGAGATATTAATATGCTTCAGTAACACTCAGAATGAAACGGATCAAGGTTCTTTCATATTGAAAGGCCAAAATGGAAACGTAAACTTTCTTTTAACTTTAACTGAGGCCATTTTAGCTCGAAGTCCTGAGTCAATGGTTAAGGAATTCGTTTGACTCAAATTTTGTTTTCATCCGGGGTCAACTCTCAAATACAAATATACATATCAGAAAATACTAAGTATATATGAAAAATGGGAATTCAATATAAGCACAAGGTGTAACAGGGGTCCTGGCTGAAGTACAATGTGGCCTGGGAGAGTTTGTACTGCCACAATGACATTGAGGAATTCTAAAATTCAATAAGCAAACTAAATTGTCAATTCAGCAGTCCCTCCAGGAAATATCAATCTCGTGTTCGCAATAATTAACGCAAAATTCAAGCAAGCATCGTAATATTTGCGGGAGCTTGCAATTTTCTGTTTTCTCTTCACCAAATAAAACTTTGTGCACCAGAGGAAACCAGAACAAGCGGAAAAAAACAAAGTGACGGGATTTGTGGGAAATGTGGCCTTCACAATATAAGTTTTGAATTAAATGCTTAATATCAATGGAAGTGATTACACATTACTGTATGCTATAATCCTTTTATACACAAGTCCAGTTGTAAGACACCACACTTTATCTTTGTGGTAACAGCGTGTTGAATTAACATTAATTCAACAGTTTTTAAAGTTCTTATTTTAACAGCCTTTTTAGTCCCTATTCTTTATTACTCACAGACTGTTTTGTAAAGCTTTTATGAGTTGTTTTTGTAACTTAAAACTCACTGTTTTTCAATAAATCAATTTGAATAAATAAATAAAATAACATTAGAAATAAAACATGTCTGCGATGTGCAGCATGATTATTACCAAAGGAAGTGAATACATATTTACTATCTTATCAGGTAGTGCTTAAAAAAAAAAAAAGTATTTTTCTTTCTCAACATTTTTTTTATAATTCTTGCAATTTTATGCAAAAAACTCACTTAAAATTCTGCAAATTACGTCGCAGTTATTCAGAAAATCTGCCTTAAAAATTCAAGCATTTTGGATCTCAACAATCACAAAAAACAAAATCCTAGAGGGACGTCGGTGTGGAGTTCATCAAATGATCAATAATCACACCTTGTTGGTTAAAATCAAATACCAGTTTGCATACATACTTGAATAAAATCATTTTTAAAAACCTGTCACATACATACACGCATACACACTTTACAAAGTCATGGGAAGGAACGTAGACACGTTTCAGAGCTGTCTCCTCACATTTCCCCACCGCTGGATATCATACATGTATGCAGAAATGCACTTGGCACGCTGACAAGCTAAGCACTTCTGTGCGCTGCCAAATGGGGATGAGAGATACGTTTCAACTGTGGTGAGCGAGATCTGGACCCGTCATCCAATTTCACCCACCTCCTGCATGTGCAAAGGGAAGAAGAATAGATGACTTGTCAAAGGACCGTGGACGTGGCTTTAACGGTTCTTTCATTCACAATTCCATCTTTGACATTTTTCAAAACCATATTTCCACTGACTACGAAATGATATCCTTTTTTTTTTTCCACATTCCTGAGCTGTGGTTCATTTACCTCTGCATTAGACCATTGCACATTTTAATCAAAGTAACTAGAGGAGCTACTTAGAGAAATGGATACCTTTAAAACATTTCCCACACTTTTCACCCATTTTGCTGTGTCCTTAATGTTCTTGGTTGCCGCTAACGTTTTGCCTGAGCGCTGTCGATTAAAAGCAAGTCATGGCAAACGTTCTCCTAATAAAATGTTGGTTTTATTATTCAATTTTTTTTCCTAAGTACAGAGGAATTGCTAAAGAATTTGTTTGAATTTGAGTCAGTTGCTCAATGTAAAACTATAATAGCTCAGAGAGGAACTTATGAAGGTTCACCATCATTTACCTCTTCATGGGAAAATGATTCAACACTATTCCTTTATTTCACAATACAACTCTCCTTTAACATTAATCAACATCGTAGCTGAGCCATTCAAGTCAGTAATGGTTTCAATACAAATTCTTAAAAGGACGGGCTGCATATGTCCTTGAAGAGCCTGTACAATTTTAAATGTAAAATTGGCACATTACTCCTGGCTGCAGGAGTTATCGTTGCATATTATAACATCATTAAAGAATTCAAGTTACAACAAAAATGCAAAGTCTTTGGTACAACATCAAATTCAGAGTTCTTAGTGGATCTGATGGGTATTTAGGGATATATGTTACAGAATAACTGTTTTCAGAAAAGCTAATAAATGGCTTCATGAATTGCTATTAATTCTATTGTCATGACAGAAATGAGATATGTCATCAGATTGTTTTGAAATGAAATCGAAGCTCAGTCAAAAGAGTGGCAATGTGCAGTCACAGAGATATCATTTCACAAGGTTGAATTTCTTCCTTCTGTGATCTACACTCCATTAATTTTACATTATCTCCTCTGAATGTCATTCCATCGGTCCTTTAACCAATAATAACACATTAAAAATGAATCCAGAAAAAAATATTGACCATAATTCCGTTATTATTATTTTTAATGGACGTGTTACTCAATGTTTTTCTGTAGGACAGTTCAAAGGGATCTGAGCATAACCGGTTTTGATGATAATTGAAGGTAATTTATGAATACCAATAACCCAGATATTGTGGTAACTGGTTGCAGTGATGCTCAGTCACTGTGAAACCTGCCATCCAAAAGGGAAAAAAAAAATATATAATAATAGTCTGTGACTACGTCAGCCCACAGAATATAGAGGATCGTAGGCCGTACTCACAAAGATTCCAAGGAATAAAAGTTCCTCCTAGTGACGTAATTCTAAGCAAATTTTTAGAACTGTGACATTTTTTATTTCCTCTTAATAAGAGAAAATCCTTGTAAAGATAAAAGGTATTAACACAAAATCTTAGCCCTTAAATGACCTCCTAAGGTGAAAAACTATTAGGAGCAAGGAGGAGGACTTTTAAGAGGCTTAAGAATTTAAAAATCAGTGGAGAAAACTGCGGAAGTACAGCGAGGTGGAGAAATATTCTTCAAACGCTGAATGACGGCATTTTAATGAAACACTACAAAGTGTATCTTGCAGGCACGATGTTTGTGGTTGACCTCGTTTGAGACGTTCACTTCTCCCCCTCAACGCAGTAAGTCAACGCCACCTGAAATGTGATTGCAGCGCGAAGATATCTTCATCAGCTGAATGACCACACAAACAGAAACAGCCTTTTCAAAGCCTCATATTGGCACGCAGTTCATTTTATTTCCACTGGATGTCACCCGTTATAACAAAGAGTGCATTTTTTTTTTAATTTTTTTTATCAACCAATCACATCTTGTAAATGAATGCGTCACACCTAGCAACGGCGTCAACTGCACCTCCTTACTAAGATAAGAGTTTCTGTTCTTTCTTTACTCAGAGTTGCTCTGAGAAGTTTCCTGAATTATTCCTAATCTGAGACTACTTGCTTAAAGAAAGGTTTCGGATAAATTACGATCTCTCTGAGAGCATTCGAAGAATGTTTGTGAATTTAGCCCGAGGATTAATGTTGTTTCTGAGGGCTTTTGTGAAAAATGCCACGCATGGTTTGATGGGTTATTCATACCTGTCCCTCGAATCCCATCAGCTTGATTAAGTAGAGAATGTTAACAATGCAGCCTCCCTTTTGCAAACAATGCTAGTTTTATAACATAAGTGGATTGTTCCATATAACTAAAAGCAGCAGATGAATGTAAACAAGGCTTGTAATGATCTTGCCCATCAGAATGTGCTCGGGTGCTTTAAGTGACATTAATTCATTGTTAAAAAAAACAACGATAAAAAAATAGTACATTTTAGCCTTCTTAGCAATTAAGAGGAGCATTTTCAGAGTTGCCGGTGACTCTGACTGGGTTAACAGGGGTGTGTGATTGGCTAATGAGTCTGTCATGACACTACGACTCTGCCCTCATTCATCAAACAGAGCAGAGATTGAGCGATGTGTCGTGTTACAAGTCCGAAGGTCACTGAGATGTGAGCCAACTGTGGCCATCTTAATTTGTTATATAAATGAAGCAGTGAATTCCCAGCAGCGCACACCTATGCGATTAGATGTTTAAAAATGAGATGCTGAATTTGCACCGGATTGCAGACATCAACTAAATCACAACTAACAATGTATTTGTGAATCAAGAGTAAAAAAAAAACATTCTGACAAATTTCACCATGAAACACTTTAGCTGAGATAATGCATATGTTTATTTCTTGATTACAATGAAATGCTGCCTGTTTGATTTAATTTATGGAACCGTTTGACTTTTTATGGCCTTGGTATTCCAGGCAAATTAATTTCCTCTTCAGGGCACTGGAGCCTCGATGAGTGTCAAGTGATTTTTGACAAACAGCGGGTACGAGAGGCATTTAAAGGAGATGATCTAAAACACATAGAACATAGAACTCTTATTCTGATGTCGGGGACACAAATGAATGGGAGGAGCGAGCGATGGATCTGACTTGATCTGATTGGAAAACCGGCGATACTACGCCCTGCCCACCGATAGCCATCACCTGACTGCGCCGCAGGCCTGTCAATCAAACACACGCCCCCAAAAACACATCTTTTTGAAGCTTATTTTATAATTAATGTAATTAATGACAACATTTTCAGATGGACGGCCAGAAAACTAATAAGAAAGAGCAACTTTCGCCGACAAAACTGAGATAACTTGTGGAGAAATTGTATTGACTTTAAATTGCATTGACTAGATTTTATGAGACAAGTTGAATGGGAGTCTATGGAACTGGAGGCTTTTTGGAGCCGACCTCTAGTGGCACTCGGTGGTATTGCAGCTTAAGGCACTTCCGCATTGGCCTAATTTTTCAGATTTTTTTTTATATACGGTCAATGGTTCTTATGATATATCAATAATGTTTCTTCAGAGATATGGACAAAGACTGTATTGTCTAAATAAAGTGTTTCCATTAATGTTAAGTGGCACCTAAGAGGGCTGTCTGATAAGATGTGGCTCTAGCTTTTTTACTTACCAATGGTGAGAAAGTACTGTGATAGGTGTCCATGTCTCTTTCTATCTCTTACATTTCTGGTTTTAAGTCATACAGTAGCTCATTTTATGTATCATAATGTGTCATTATTTGAAATGTTCCCAAACTGCATGTTTTATAAAAAAAAAAGTAACGCAAATCAATTTGAGCGGAGAGGACGGGCCAGAACTCGCCAGCAGAAGTTCAAGATCTTTTTAATGATGCGGAGCCACGCTTCATCAAAGGAAATCAACAACATTAGTTACATGTTTGATTGTTACTGAAGGAGGCGGAGGAATAGCGGAACACGAGATGTACTGAGCAGCAGGGAGATGGACCAGTGAGAGGACGAGGAGCCGTCGCTAACTGCTAAGCTAAAGCAGCCAACAGATCTGAACAGCTGGTAAACAACTGTGGGATCAGCAAGAAAGCCACTAAAGCGAGCAGAGAGCTGCGAGTGGGTGAGCAGAACTAGCTTACGTTTAAATGCAGGTAATTAACTCCTGTAATGAAGACTAGAGCAAATTAACTGGGGTTGAGAGAGCGGTAAAACAGCTGTGCCGCAAACTGGAAATGAGATGATAAACTTCCGGCAGCCCGTCAATCTATTTGATGTTGAAAACAACTGAAGGAGCATTCTCAAAGAAAGAGC
This sequence comes from Embiotoca jacksoni, assembly GCF_022577435.1. Lineage (NCBI taxonomy): Eukaryota > Metazoa > Chordata > Actinopteri > Embiotocidae > Embiotoca > Embiotoca jacksoni. The sequence continues at coordinate 6,281,164 of NW_027185378.1, read as the reverse complement.
TTTTTTTTTTTTTTTTAATATATAGGCTATTTAACTCCTAACCTATCATTTACATTTTTAGAAGCTGTATATTTTCAAACAGCTAGGAAACCCTTCCTTTGTATTTCATTTTGATCACACTGTGTTAATAAAAAGTGACTGTAACCGTTCATAGCTTCGACTTACAAATAAATATTCAACCCATTTGGTAGAAAATATTGCGATATACATCATATATTGCCATTCAGCCAAAATATATGCAAATATGACTTTTGGTCCATATCTACCAGTGCTAGTTCGAATGTGATTTGTTTAATGATACTGAGCAAAAAGCAGTGAGATGTCTGAAGTATGAAGGCAAAAGAGGTTCAGTTATCAATATTTTTGGCTCAACTGCATGTGACAGTTTGTGATTCCACATCAGAAGAGATCAAAGTCAAATGTCAGACTTTCCCTTCCTTGTGAACTCCCTCCTTCACCTTATCCATAGCAGTCACTCTTATACTACAAAGGCACTGAGGTATTCTTCACAACAAACCATCTGAGGGCTTGAAGATTCAGGGGAAACTACTGGCAAAACCAAACCACAATAAACATTTTCTTACAGAAGGTTTCAAATCACTAAAAAAAGATTGAGTTTTCATCGTTTCAGTCAGCAACAACCCGAAACCATTGTGAGCAGCAGCAGCAACTCTCAGCAAATTCTGTTAACATGGTCACTGAATTTCCATCAGAAATTGACCCCTTCATTTGATTAATTGCATTTTTTTTTTTTTAAATGGATCCAATGATTCAAACCATCTAAACAAATGAACAACCACTAACGCAGATGTTGCCAACCTTTTTTCCATTTAAAAGCTACTTGAAAGTGTCAGAGAGCTACAAGAGCTCTCAGACATCGTAACATTTGTTCACATAGCCGAGCTATATTCAGCCAAACCAGCTGGAGAAGCTTCTTTTACGGTGGTCGGTCTGAAAATAATCCGGTCATTAATTAGAAAAAATACAATTCAAAAAGCTGTTGTTCTGGGGGCGTGTCTGTTTGATTGACAGGCCTGTGGTGCAGTCAGGTTACAGCTATCGGTGGGAGGGACGAGGTATCACCGGGTTTCCAATCGGATCGAGATGGCAGCTGGCGAGATGGCACCGGCCAAATTCCAAATTCTTGATCACATAAACAACTGTGCATCTTAAATTGTGGATCTTTTTCACTCCTGATACACTTAAAAGGATCCGTCAGACGTTAGCTCCAGCTTACTCCAGAGCGGGAAGTTCAATGTGTGCGATTAATGACACTTTAGTCTTTGAAGAAGTATGTATAATAATATATAATGGACCTTTGATGTGACATCAAACTTCAGCTTTTGCCTTATTATCCAGATCAGAATCCCTTATAAATATTGCACGTTTTTTTTTTTATATATTTGCATCAACAAAATTCCTGTAGATAAATGCTTATAGGAGCCTGATCCAGTTACACGTCACAACATGAAAATGCTCAGGAAAAAGGAACAATGTGCCCACTGGTGGAGGCTGGAAAGGCTAAATGATACGACTCCAGGAGGATGCCGTATTTAAGCACCTGCACCAGTGCTCGATCCTTTATATCCCCCCACCTTTGCAAATGTGTTTTATTCCACTGCTGTGTCTCATTACACAAGAACAGCACTACCGGCTGAGTGAGGCAGATGTTCTATTGTAGCAAACGGTGACTCGTCAAGTGGCTAGCATCCATCTGAGTGCCTGTGTTACAGCTGGCAGCTACAGCTGAACCAAGACAATTCATCTCGATGAGGAGAATAGGTCTGGAGTAATGACGATGGCGTGAGGGAAGAGACGACTGCAGATAGGAGACAGGAGAGAGTTCATGTCTGAGAGCTTCGACATTACGGACATCACTGACACAGAGTGGCAATGAAGTCGGTTCACCAGTTCTGAAATTTAAATAAGGAAGTCGGTTTACCCTGCAGCCCCTGCAGCTAAAGGCTGGCACTGGACGCATGGAGGCAGGGGGAGGTTGGGACAATATGGGGGCAGCTGGTGGCGAGTGTCCAGTCGGTCTGTTGGCTTTTGTGGAGGGTAATAAATGCCAGCGGACAGCAGATGCTGTTGGGAGAGCTGAGATCTATCGTTGAAGCCTAAAGCCATGCTCACCATGCTGTATTTTTTGTGTCCTCTCAAAACCCTTTTTTTTTTCTCAGCACCCTCTGATGCTGTCCCGTGGAACACAATGCAACAACACCCAACCTTTAAAAGCCGCTACAAGCAGCACGAGTCGTATCAAAGTGACATCACTTTGAAGGGCTTTTACCATTTTGGCTTGAGCGAGTAATTGGTCCCTACAAGAAGAGAAATAAAAGGCGGGAACATGCACACACATTAGGGCTGGGATGATATGCTTTTCTACCAATTCAATACTATCATGATGCTTGTGTGTCAATTCGATAAGTACTGCAATTTTTAAACATTGGCCAAACTAAAAGTATTAAAATTAAGTAAAGGATTTATTTAACTTCTTCTTTTTTTTTTTCTTTTTTTTTTTACTTTTCTTTTCGTTTTACCGTTGGGAAAAGTTCAATCTTCTCGTGATTAAGAAATATTTAAAAAAACAAAGTATAACACGCCAGTCATTCTGAGCTCTATTTCAGCAGCATTGTTGTGAGAAACTGTTTGGCTCTGTCTTAAAGCCATGCTAAAAAAAAAAGATTGTCATTGTCTATCATTAGGAACACAATTTAAAAAGTCAGCAGGCCATAAATGTTCTGCCCGTTAGTTTAGTGACGTATTGTTGTAATAAAATTAAATAAAGTACCTGTAAAATAAAGTTAAAGTACTGTAGCTTTTATTACACTACCTTATTGCAAATCATGAATCAGCAGTTTGATTAAAAAAACAAAAAAACATTTCATAAAATAAAGACTCCTTCTACTTGAGAGAAAACATTTTCCTCTCACCCCTCCAATTCACCTATTTACCAGTGGTGGAGAATACAATATCATAAATTATATTATATAAAGAACAAGTAAAAGGGCACATTTGTTCCTGTCTGTTCAATCAACATTTCATTTGTTTCACTGGACTGTGCCATTTATCTGCATCAGCACTTTTGTCATCTGGCTTTATTACCCAGATGTGATCCTTCCTCCTCCTGCCACATTGCTTTTGATTTACTAATCAAAAAAAAGGAAGAAAAAAAACCTCCTCTTCTGGTTTGCTCACATACTAGAGATAAGAGGTCAGAGCTGTCGTGATATGAAATAACAGAAAAATGTGCATGATGGGTTGATTAATTCAAAACAGTGGGGTGATCTGTTGTCTAAGTGACACCAATTAGAGTTAGATCCACTGCAGACTGTCACAGCCACAGCAGCTGAAGCAAGGTCCCAGGGACGCACAGTCAAGGATGTGTTTCATAAACAGTTGGGTGACAGACTGGTGCTGGCGGGACTTTGAATCATCACTTACAGGATGACCTCCCACCCTCCAAGATGCTGGAAAGGGGCAAAAAGAAATCCTGCTGGAGCTGTCGCCCCCAAGTGATGGGAATGGGCTTTGAGTCTGATGTGACATGGATGCAACCATGCGCCTACAGGCTTATGCAGATGCTCAGACCCAGGGTTTTAATATTTGGGTCTGGCATTCAGATCTCGTTCTTCAAAATCGTTTTCATCTCATGTCAAGTTTTGACTTAACTGTGTCAAGTCTTTACAGGACTTTTTTTTCTCCACCTGCTTGACAAAGAGCTGTAGACGTCCATTAGTAACGATCGTTTACCCTTCAATTACTGATTTCTTAAAATATATAAATTAGCTTAAAAAGGATCTATTATGCAGTTTTAAGTATGTTCATATTAGATGTTGCCAAAGTTTCAAATGATAAAGTGTGTAAACGTAATTGCTTTGACATAAAAGCTCAGGCTTCAGATTGGCCTGTTTTCTTTTTTTTTTTTTTTTTTTTCTGCTGTTTTCTTTGCTGCTGTGTAAGTTTGTGTCGTCTAGTTTCATATTTTGGATCACATTTACATCATTGATGCATACTGGATCATTTGATGATCGTTTGATCACTTTAGGTATACAGTACACATATTATACACATATTATTGTGAGAAAGTAGGTACATGTCAGTATTTGTAATCCGTACCTTTTCTTTATAGACTTACACTGTGCTTTGAAAAATTCAAAACATTTTATCTTTACTTTGACATTACTTATTTCTATGCTAAATATCTTATTTAATCTCTGCTCTATTTAAATACTTTCACTACTATTACCTGCTGGTTTTCTTCAGGAGGTTATAAAACACAAATTGTATGTCTATGACTTGTAGCAGGCTCCAGGTGCAAATAAACTGTGTAAGAACTACAAATTGGAATTATTTGGGTCCTTGAAAGGGTCACAGAAAGACAGAGCAACAGAAAACCACTTCTGAGACAATGCCAGGGCTGATGGTAGCGGGCAGGCGAGACAGAGATGCTTATGCGTGCTGATAGAGAGCTGATGCCAGGTGTCAGGGCCAATTGGAAGCAAAGGATTGTTGGAGGACAGAAGTGTCTCAGCCTGTCTGTCTGTCTGAGAAGGGCTGACAATGTTCGACTCACCTGACATGGGCACAGAGTCATTGGGAAAGCTCAGGTCATCCTCGGCTACCCAGGAGAAGCTCCAGTACCCTCTAGGAACGCCAGTAGCCGTCCTACCATCCTGTGGTTCACCTGAAATAACAGCAAATCCGCCATTTTACTTACAGAGCACATGTTGCAAAGACATAAGGTCAAAGAGGTGAAAATCACTATCAAAATGTTAAGATATTCAACTCAATAAGGATCACTACTTGCTGCGTATATTTGGTATGTCTGGATGCCATTGATTTGTTATCCACATTGAGGTCCTGTGTATTAATTAGTCCAACCAATAAACATACTCTTCACTCATGCCCCACTTGCTTTATTACCATCTGTACATGTTGTACTTGTTATTTTGCAAATCATATATAATATATAATGCAAATAAACCAGGTAGACTCTCAAAGAGATCGGTCGGCCTTTTATTTAATGGGACATGACGACGTGATAGTCCAGGTGAAAGTGTAATGTCTCAAATAATACTAAATATGATTGTTCATTTCACCGTGTTGCTCAAAATCCATGAAAAATCCTAACAAGCTTATGCATTCTGTGAACAGTATTGGTACTGCAGATTAATGGCAGTAAACTTTAGCAGTGACACAGTGCACTTGAGTGATAGTTAAAAAGTCCAAAGGGCCATATGAATTGGTTATTGGATATCAATGGGCTGCATAATTACCCAAAGGCAGCTTCGTCTAATTTTGTTTGACTCTGTCTTCACCTTCTAAACTCAAATACTAATTATCACAAGATCGAACACAACTCTGATACTGTTAAGTAGATGCAACAACTTTCTCCTATACTTCTTTTACCCCCCAACCTCCTGATTCTGCCATCACATAGACACACGTGCCATGTCTCTCACTTTGTCCTCAGTGCATGGGTAATTACTACACAGTCACAGACCGATACGCTGCTGCCCATTGGAGACGCCACAATAAATCCTGCAGCCATTTCAAATGAGGCTTAAAGAGCAATTGATTGTAAATGCTGCCTTTCATGGCACTGAACAGAGCAGTACACTTTGGTTGCGGCCAAAGAGGACACACAATATTCAAGATTTATTCTCACTTAGAATGTCTCATCTGTACGAGTTTGGACAGACATGGATGTAAAGTACAACTTCAGTGGTTTGTAGAGGCATATAACCTTGAGGCAGTAATGTTAGTTTTTATGTTGTTTTCCTGATGTAAAACACTTTGTGACTTTGCTCTTGAGATAAATTTGACTTACTGTTTGAATTTGAATTTAAAAGCACTACTTGAAATGTTGTTAAATTCAAGCAGAATGACCCATGGAACAAAAAAAAAATAAAAAGGTCTGCCCTCATAAGCTGCTGCCTGAATGGAGGATATTGTCTAGATGATGCTTTCTCCTTTTGGGTCCCTTGTTTTGGGACCCTTCTTGTCCCCGTGGTTAGGAGAGAGGAGCTGAATGTAGCCAATGCAGGGTAATTCGTTTGGGGTCACCAGCTGTTGCAATGGGGGAAACCTGGCTGGCTGGTTGTATACAGCATGAGCTGGCAGGCTGCTGCTGGAGCTGACTCACTGGTAGCTGTAGCGGCTGATTACTGAGGAGCTTTGAGGAAAAACTGATAAGCCACTGGAGGAACTGCCTGCCTGCCGGCCTTACCAGCTGTTGAGAGGTGACGCTGCTTTCTGACTGACAGCTGGGGGTGGAGGAAGATGGCTTGCTGAGTGGCTTTTCATAAGAGTGCTTTTGGCTATTTGTGGGGCAGTTTGGCAAGATGGCCTCATATTATTGTAGATAAATTTGCTCTCTACACAATTAATAGTTACAGAGGATCTGATGCTTACATAGCGATAACATAGTACCTGCCATGCAGAGGCCCTTTCCTTTCCTTTCCACTTCTTTTCTCTTGTCCTCGTTTTAATTTTGTTCATGTCAATAGCAAGGGACCTGTACAAAACATCTCATTTACTGGTCTGTTCTGAACCTTATTTCTCAAATAAAATGAGTAAACTGTAAATACAAGCAGTCAGAATGAGCCATGTTTGGGTATCTCATGACTATATTCCCTTTAAATACAAAGATGAGCAACATTGTGTGTCACACTGGGCGTAGACCTCTGGTTAATTTAAACCAATCAGCATGCGCTTAAACTGGCCGACACTGCCACCATTGACGATGTCGATGTTCACAACGACGGAAACTGAAGCTGTGAGGAATAGTCTGGTGGACGCAGGCTGGGATGTGAGTTGAGGGGAAGACATTTTGGGCTTCAGGAAATATCAACGAACCAAAACAAACAACAACAAAAGCAATCACTGGATTTGTATAAAATTTCATTTTAGAGGAAAACATATAGGTGTCATATATATAAATATTGGCAACAGAAAACTTTTACACTTAGTAACCCATGGTGAAAAAATACATATATATTTTTTCTGCAAATGTATAAATAACGATTAACAGAAAATGGAAATTTCTTATTTACGAAAGTACTGACATCTTAATTCAGTCCTTTGTAGACGCCTTTACGGCAGCCACGTCAAGTCTTCTTGGATAAATCCCTACAAACTGAGAATACCTGGATTAGGGCAATTCATATATTAAAGTGGGCAGTTTAAGAGGATCTGCAGGGAATCTAGCTCCATCTAATTGAATGGGAAGCATCCGTGATTGGCCATCTTGAGGTTTTTCCAAATATGTTCTATGTTCAGACTCTTTTCCTGAAGCGACTCTAGTGTCGTTTTGGATCACAAGTCTTTCCATCACTGCTGCCGAGCATCACCACCAGATGATAAAGCTGCCACCACAACTTTTCATTGTGGGGATGTTATTATCCAGATGATGAGCAGTGCCTGATGTTTACCAGACGTGGTGCCTTGAGGTCTGACCAAAAGAGCTACATTTTTGGCTCATAATGCCAGAGAGCCTTTTTCGCCAAGAGTCCTTTTATTTATTTTTTGGCAAATTTGTATGTGGGAAACCCAAACTCTTTTACGTAAGAGTGGTTTCTATGAAGCAAATCCAACAGAAACATCTGAACCGTGCCACTGAGATGATGGTCTTTCTGACAGATTATCCCATCTTTGCACAGAATGACTGAAGTTGGCAAACTCAAACATGTTCCTGCCACAGACCCTAATGAGGAGATACAAAAACTCTTTTCAAACACGTCCTAACTGAGATACCAATTTGCAATTTTATCCATTTAAAATAAAATCTCCAACACAATACAAATTCTCAAAAAGTAAAGGGGTCTGAATACTTTTTCAATTCACTGTAAATATCAGTGACGAGTGCGTCATACTCGTTTTCACGGTTGAATACAATTTATCACAGCTCATTTAGAAAACGCTGCAATAATTTCATAAATCAAACAAGTAATTGCTGCCGAGTAAATCTGAGCTGAATTTGACGTTGATCAATAAGACAGGTTGCATCTTTAAATCCTTAAAGGAAATTGTTTGCACACATAACCAAGCTTCACAGAAAGACTTATTGTTTGCTTTTATATATATATTTTTATTCAGCCCATACCAATGAAAATATTGGTAGCAACAATGTTGTTGAAAATACATTCTCGGAAAACATCCTGTCACCTACAAAAGTATGTGCATAACAACCACATACACTCCTGTTCACACAGTCACATCTGCGTGTTAAATCATCCACTACAGAGGCGAGGTAACTCGGCTCACTGAACAATCTGACTTTGTCCAACCCACACTCTGAAATCCTTCAAATACTTAGTGGATTAATCAATGAGGCTTGACTCAACCTGTCACTTTCACGCCTACGCATGAACATACATCTCAGTCAGTCTTGTACATACATCTCAGCCAGTCTTGTACATACCTGTCTATTTTTGACTCTCGTTCACTCAGATGTCTACATCCACATTTTTTGTTTTAGTGAGATATAAGTAGAGTTTCAAAGGCCTAAAAAAATCCTCAAAAATTGGGCCACGAAAACACGAAGGAGAAACACGTAGGGCAGTTCACAAGGTAGGAGAGGAGCAAATACTTTTGTACTGTATGTGATGTATGTGGTGCCTGTGGCCTTTGTTTCATAGCAGTGCAATGGTCCAGAATTGCAACCAATTACCCATGAAAAAGTGAAAGCAGGGTAAATGTGCAAGTACTACATTACTACATCTGGGGCTCATCTGGACCTGGAAACTGATGAAAGAAATCACAGGAATTGTGAAATGTTTGCATTCAAGTTAAATAGACATTTCTAACATATTGGTTAAAAAAGTTTGCCTTGCCTAGAGAATATGAAGTTCAACAACAATGTTTAAAAAAACTAATGAAACACAGCTGGAGTATTTTGCAGTTACAGCTAATTAAAAGGGAAATGAGGAAGTCAGCCTTAAACCTGTTGGAATTCCATACTCCTTGGCCCTCTGCATCACAATTGTCCTCTCCTTTTTGCCCATTAATTAAAGATTTACCTAGGGATACATACATTACTGCCTAAATAAATTGATGACCTGTCCAGCCCAGTGACGCATCATTAAATGCTCGTCAAAGTCTGCCAGCACCACATCAGGCAGCTGAGGGCTGGAATCGGCTGCTCTCTCTCTCTCTCTCTCTGTCTCGCTCTCTCTCTCTCTGCTACAAAAGACTGCATTGATTTCCATCAGAGGAGCCCTCATGTCCACTGAGCGCTCTGACTTTCATTAAGACCTTCACAGAATTCTACCCCCCAAACCCAAAACACCCACATGGGTGTACACAGTCACTTGCACACACTTTTCACCTGATCGCTCTACCAGCAGAGGCGAGGCAACAACTACGTCTCCAAATAAACAGTCTTTAAACAAGAGTAAGGTGACAGTGAATAATTCAAAAATGTCTCGACTGGGGTGGATTAAAAGAGGTATCATGTTTTTCTAAGGCTTTAAGTCTTATGTTAACAACTAGCTAGACAGGTCAAACGGGGTTAAATAGAAGGGACAGATGTTCTTCTTAATATGCCACCTGCTGTGGTTGCTGTTGGCTTTACATGGGGGATACCTTGTTTCTAAGCGGCTTTCTGCATTTGTCATAAGATGTTACTTGCATGTACAAGCACTTTTTTTTGGCATAAACCCCGTCTTGTAAACAAGCAGGGATTCGACTGAAGGATGCAGTTTATTTACTCGGCGGGCTGCCCCCGAAACTTAAAGCCTCCGATGAGACACTCTCGTCTCTGCAGGAAATCTTAGCAAACTTCACTGAATTTAAAAAAGCAAAACAGCAGCATGAAACCTGTGGAGTATAAATAAAGGGTGTATTTTAGAATTAAAAGTTTGAAAAAGCCATCTAATGACATCTAACATGCAGCATTTTAATTGCAATTTTTTTTCTTCCTATAGCTGAAATGGCGTCGTGTGAAAAATGAAACATCAGAGGCATCTGTATTAACTGTTTGCTTAGGATGTTAAACATGCAGCTCCTGTAAATGAAATGCCAATGCATTACTTTGCAATGAGCGGAGACAGTCTCACAACATATGATGAAATACTGGTGATGCCAAACACCAAACTGCTGACGTATCATCAGAGGAATGCCTTCTGACAGTACTTAAGAGGCTCCACTGGGTAATGTATGTTCATTTGACATGTGTAGCCCGAATACAGAGCGAGATCAAGCGCTGTTTTGTCTCTCAAGATGAACACCAAATGATTTTATCAAAGAAATGGATCATAGGGCTGCAGTCTGAAACCATTATCCGGGGGAAAAAAGGGCCGCACTGTGACAATGAGGATGTCAACTGGGCTTCCCTGATGCTTATTAAAGAAAATGATTTTGCTATTGTACACTGATGCCCTTTTTCTTTGAAGTTTCACTGCACCAGTCAAACACACGGCAACAACTCTTTGACAGGAATCCCAGTATTCACAAATAATGCATACAAAATGACTCCTTCACAGATACAGAGGGGTATTTCAAGTTCTCACGTCTCACTTGATATGTTCTGTAAAATAGTTTGTGGCTGCGAGGTGTCTGATTTAGTGTTAGAGGCATAATTGAATTAGTTAGTCTATGTATGGCCCTCTTCTTTATGCATTTTTTTTTACTGTGCATGGTGCACTGTGAGCTTTTGCATTTCCTATGGTAGATTTGGCAAAAACATTTATATTTAGGACCACGGAGGCAAAATATCTTCTGATACTCAGTCATACCCTCATTCTCAGATTTGTTTATTCACACATCGTAAAATAATCTTTCTTTTGTGCGGGTATAGATCGGGTGGTGAGATGTGTCACTGTGATTCTACTTAACAAATTCTTACAACAGAGGTTTCTAATGAGGGAGAGTTAGATGAGCCAAATATCTTTGGCTCATCTTTCATGCACTGTACTTCTGAAAACAACGTAATGTTGGTTATTATAATTTGGCCTGCTAAACTGGCCATGTATAAACACAGCTGGAGGCAAATAGAGTACTTCATTTACTGCTTTTTTTTCTTCTTCTTCTTCTTGCTTAGTTACTTCCTGGAGACATGACACAGTCAAATCTGAACAGAGACATGAAACATATTTTTGGATTTAGTGTGACTTAAGCGTGCCCCCCCCCCCCCTCAATATGTGTTGATTTTTTTTTTTTACGATGCACAGGCCAACTCCCTGTTGAAAAAGTGTCTTAAGTGTCCCTTAAGGCAACTTGCAATTAAAGTCAGGACGCTTTCCATGTTGATAAAATGTCGATGGTAACCAGTCATGTGAAGCCAGAAATTCATCCGTACAGGCTGCATCGACCAAGCAAGTTAAGTTGAGCTGAGTTTCCCTGCTTGAGGAGTTGTGCTTGTACCAGGATGAACTGCACGTGAGCTTCTGAGGCTTAAATCATATTAAAGTTCAATATTGCAGCCCTGACATGGACCCTGTTGTCCCATTAATTTCGTGTCGAAGTGACTACTGGGGACAACAGTTTTTGAGTTTGGTCCAGTACTGACCAAGAGCGCCTCAGTTGGCAGCTACAAAACAGACTGCAATGTAAGACTTTGGGCGATTGTGCCCTGTCAATGTACGTCCATAAAAGGTGCTTGTTTTTGCCCCTGACAGGCTTAGATTAAAAATAAAATGATGTGTGAATTAAAAATAAGATACAAATACGTAACTCTGCTTTATAAAGAAGAAATATTTAGTTGTGCCAGTGGGCCATAAACTCAAGGCTGTCATTGCATCTAAATATATTAAACATGATCAGTTTTACTTCCTTTGATATTCATCTGTTAACCTACTTGTGCACTCCTGAAAATAGACTGAACATTAAAATGGCTCCTTGTATAAAACAACAAAATGAATATAAACAGCTTAAAATATTAGCCAAAAGCCAAAATATACCTTTGTTTCATTTTCATGTTGGGTTCTCAAATTTAAATGCCGAGTATGTAAATGCTGACAGCCTAAGAATATATCAGGACTTGAAATTTGGTAGGGTGTTAGACTGCAACAAAAAGCACTTGTAATCGGTAAAATGGCAGTTGCGAAATACCGACTTCAACTTTTGCAGATGCCACAATTACGGATTGATATTTTTAAGTAAAAGAATGAAATGTAACAACGAACTACCACCTGAAGAGTGGGTGTGTTTTTCCTGCAGGGGTTGTATTGACATTTCATTACAGGAAAAAAAAAAAAAAAACTGCTGTGGGTAGTGTAGTACTTTGTAAGCAACTCAGGAGCAAAGTTTTTCAAGCAAAGTGGAAATCCGACTGACTGAGTTGTTTCCAGTAACTTGCATCCAGTCCTCCTCTCCTCTGAGAGTCCATGATGGGCCAACATACATTGAGATTTAACATGTAATTGCTCAAAGAAACAAATCGGGCTGTAGAAAAAACAAAATAGAAATTCACTTCTCAGATTTTTTTTTCATTTTTTTTGGTGCAAGATAACATAAATGATCATAATTCCATTCTGGAGTTTAATCATTATGTTAAAATTCCAATTGTATTACATCAAAGCAGTCACCAAGCAAGATTTAAATTGTTCCAATTCAGTGATTGAGACATTGATTCGTTTGTGGTCCTTCTGTAAGACACATTTAACATTTTGACTCTGTAAGTATAATTAACAGGTTAGATTAATATTTACTGTGCATATGAATTATTTATCAAAAAGCAAGTTTCAAAGCCCATTTTATACAAGAGCTGATTAAGTTGAAATGACTAGTTTACCAATGATTGCAGTGATTCAACTGATTACCACTTTCTGGGGCAGACCATCTGAAACACTGATGCTGTGGAGAAACAAATAAAGTTGAAATTACACAAGAGCTGGAACAATTTCCTTTTAGCTACAGTTAAATTGCACACTGAAGTAAACATAAAAGCACTGCAGGAAAATGTATCGCTGCTCTGCTATTGGTTTTTAGCCAATGTAGTGCTCTTCATTCTTCACAAATGATTTTTCGCAAATCTCTCGGCAGCTAAATGTGGGGATGAACTCTGCCACTGTAAACTATGTGAAACAAGCCAATATTACGCTTTAATTATAAAAGCAACATTAAACAAAGCTGATGGTCACCAATCACTCAAAAACATGCTCCTATATTACAATCACTTAAATCCTCATGACCTTATCCAATTAACTGCTTACAATACTGACCACAGATCCATTCACAACTACAGCCTCCAAACAACTTAGTGTAATATGTGCTCATTAAATGGCCTTCTAAATAGCCTTAGTTTCCACCACATACATAATTCGACCACAGCTGTAAATAAATCAATGTGAATTCATGCATTAAAAAAAAAAAAAAAAAAAACTTCTCTTCCTCAACAAAAGACATCAATGCAACACAGATTGTGACAACATTGTTTGTTCAATATGACCTTAGTAGGCTTTTTCACAACAATGAATACTAGAGTAAGAGTGGAAAGCAACAAAATCAACACGTCATAATCATAATAAATACAATATTTGTTTTAATTTGTGCCAGAGGGGAAGAGTAGGGAAGGGCAGCAGAACACGATAACCCTGCTCGTCCCTGACAGCTCACCAATCAATCATCTGCAGCTGCAACAGCTGATGTGACACAAACCAGCACACTGAAAATAAACACAGAGATCCAAGTCTGGAACATGTTGCTTACTGTCCACTGAAAACTGTAGTTTTTTTTTTAATAGCTAGTGGCAGTGATGAATCTCAAGCGATAGTTTTTAATTGTGAATAAATTAACATGGAAGTTATGAAAACGAATGCTGCAAACCCACGTCTTAAAAACAGCCGCATGACGATATAATTATAGAAATTAGCCTACCACCAAAGGGACATCTGAAATCATGATTTACTGGTGCAGCGAGTCACTGTAGCGTAAAGTGTGCCCTCAGTCCGACATCAGAAAAAGGAGGAGTGTATTATAACTTCTAGCTGTGATGAATGGAACTATAAACACAAAAAATGTCTGCGACTCAGACGGAGAACAAGAGATAACAACAACCTGGAGAATATAGGGAGGAAATTTAATGCTGAACTCGCTTCATTTCTTGTGACTTAACAGCTGCTAATGCTAACGGTAGCTATGTATGCTGCCATATTTATATTTATTTTCTAAATTTTAGGTATACTCTTAATGGCACATTCATTTATTTACTGAATTATTTATTTATCTATTTTTAATTTGCTAAGTTTCGGTCTTCCGTCTCCAACAATATCAAGACCTGGGTAGTCAGTTTCACACCATGCAGCACTTTTACAGTATGCAGCATTTGGCAGTCAGCTTGAAGATCAGGAAGAGGTCATGTTTAAATTTCACTTTGATTTCAAGCTTCCTCTTGCTTTCTGTTCTGTAACCAGGCAACAGAATTACAACATTACACACGGTCACACATAAGAAGCTATCAAACTGTGGTAAAAACAACATTTCTCCGGTTTCACCTTAACATGCATTGTGACAGTGTGACAGCCAATAAGCCAAGCGGCGGCGCTGACTCATGACAACTGATGGGTTTGACGACAGATGATATTACCATCAGAGAACACATAATCCTACCTGCAGTGTCAATGGAACTGCTACCAACTCAGTGGCATCCTTGTTTAAACTATCATTTATTCAGTTCTGTCAGATTCCATTTAGATAATGTGGAATCATCCAGTGAACTTCTCCTCTGCTTCCATTGGGTCAAGCAGAAAATCACACAAATGATCAAGCATTTAATCAGACCTTCGCATCACTTCACAAAGCGTCCTTAGAGGGGCCGCCACATGTCTCTGACATGACGGCATGCGTCACACGGATCACAGAAATCTGCCTTCAATTCAAGGAAGTTGACAGACTAATTTCTCGGTGTAATAATTAGTTCCAGCAGCAGTAAATGCAGCAGAATATATCATTTTTGTAATGCTGAAATGAATGCTGTGAAAATAAGTGGGCTATTCTGGTATTTGTGTTCGAGAGGCACGGTAATATATTAAAAAAAACAAAAAACCTTTCGGCTCCCTACCTGAAACAGCTTCACATTCTCTCTCTCTGAATATTCTCCCATTAATTTTGAATGTTTATTCTTACATTGTTGGAAGTGTTCTCTGTGTGTGTCATGAAACTGGATTACAGAACAATGGGAAAAGATTTTAACATGCTGGCAAACGCATTCTTGGTTAGCTTGACAATGCTGATGTATCTCCTGCAAGTCACAGAAAAAGTTAACCTCAAAAATCTGACAGGCCTGACACCGGCAGCCTCTCTGAAGCAACGCGAAGCCACAAATCAAATACCATGCACACAATAACTGCAGACATTTTTTAATATCTTTGCTGTGTGTCTCACGCATTCTCCACAAGGCTCTACTAACAAACACAATCCATCAAGGTAGAGCAGCCGCTGTATGAAAGTGGACATGATTTACCACTGCACCTCCCCACTGCCCCTATAATCACTGCAGGTAATGTAATGTGAGCAGGCTTTTAAAAACTGAAACGGGACTCTATAAATCTGGCACGACTCTTAATCTGCCATCTCTCCTTCGTCATGTTTTCACCACTTCCTGCTTGTTTACTATCTCTTTTTGTTTCTGACAATGCCGCACGAAAACACACAATATCTCTCTTTTTTTTTTTCTTTTTTTTTGCCAGTCAGTCCAACCAGATGTCTCTTCACATAAGCAGTCTCTCTCTTTCTCTGTGAAAGTTGACTCGTACCTGCTGTGCAATTCCTCGCCACTACAGCAGGACATCCACAACTAGTAAACCGTCTCTGCTGCTTCTCAACAGTTTGTTCCTCGACATTTCTTTGCTTGAGTTTTGTGGAAATGGGTGTCCCACACTGTCTCCTAACCATTTTAAAACATGCTTACTCCGTGTTGATTTTTGTTTTCAATCTGAAAACATATTCACCTTAGAAAATACATTCTGAGAAAACCATGCAATGTTTGCATGCTAAATTGCACTGATCAGGGAGTATAGATGACAGTACTTAGCTATACTATATATTAACATTGCAACAATAACATGTGATGGCAAAGACTTTAAAGACATGAGCATTTAAGTTAGAAATTCAACCACGTCCTGTTACATTTACTCTCCTACTTAGTGCTAATGTAAGGAAAAATTGCTGTTTTTAAAATTCCAGAAATATAAATATTTGCAGAAATGTCTCTGTATTACTCATAACTCAAGATTTATCATAACAAGTTTATTTTTAAAACCACAACTTGCATGAACTGAACTTTAGATAAATCTGAGTTATACAGTATTTCATTCATATTTTGTGACTATTTAAAACATCTGCATTACAGAATTGTAAGATCTGTGTAACAGCTTGTTTTTAGGATTACATGGCATGCTATAGCTTGACAAAATGTGTGATAAAATGGCACTAAGGAGCACAATTTATATCATCCATCACGGACAGATGGTTTTACAGTCGGTGCAATGATGTTACAAGTAATCTGACCAGTGTCTCTGAAGAACTCTTACTGTGTTCACAATGTGATAACCTCGTGCTGCACCTGCAGGAAGCCTCCACTTTGCATTAAACATTGATGCAAACATCTATTTCACATGGTGACATTCTCACAGTCTGGGTCTGGCGTTTGGTCTAGTTTGTGCTGCATTCTTGCTGATCTGAGTGGGAGTGTGTCTATGATGTGTATCAGGGGAGATGTGGTTCTGCTGGAACAGCTGGGGGAATTGGGAGATAGAGTAAGTGAGAGTGTGTGCGTGTGCGTGTGCGTGTGTGTGTGTGTGTGTGTGTGTGTTATGGATACTTTTCCAAATTTACATCTCTCTGTATTTGCATGCATGAAAGCCATTTTTGGAAATGTATTTGTGATATGTTCGGATGGGTCCACGCGACTTCTAAAACCCTAACGAGTTCACTCAATGTGAATATTTAATAATGAATGAGCTTCTTTACTTGTATGTTTGTCTTTCAGCTGTTGTATGCAATATTTGAATGAAAAAAACAAAACAAAGGGAAAATAAATAAATACATTGTGGAGTACATAGCTGCAGTCGTGTGTATACACAGGCATACAGCACACACACAGACCTTTGAGCAAGTATTTACAGCATAGTTTGAGATACCTCCATGCAGAGCAAGGCTGGAGACCATCTTGTTTCAATCTCTCATGCAACGCAGGGTATTAGCCAGTATTAGATCTACAACGGAGACTTTTGTTCCTTCAATTTAGCCTTAAGGTTGTGCTTCCTTAAAAGCAATGGGTGTATACCCAGGGTGGGCAGAACTGATGTCTTCAGGATAAATAGAATGGCTATTCCTTGTTGCCAGTTCTTAACCATAATAAGAGGTATAAAAATACATCCTTACAATTAAAGAAAGGCCAGCCATGTTTTTTTTTTTTTTTTTTTTATATATATATATATTTTTTTTTTCTTAGACGAGGACACACTGCCTGCTTGTTGTCAGCATAGCGGTTGCAGAATATTTTGGTTTTCCACACGGCCTGCGTGAGCTGTGTCATTCATTGCTGCCGTGGCATGTTATTTACAGTTTGGGCCTTTTGCCTATTTTGAATATAATTCCGTGTGATTTTTGGCAAAAATAGACAGGAAAAAGCTGGCAGAAATACAATGTGAGTTCTAAATGTATTATGTTAATAATTCAACGCGTAAAGGGCAGTATTTTTCGGGTGGACTCCTTTTCTCTCTGTATTTGTGTGTGAGCATGTGTGTCTTGCTCTGAATGAGGATAAACAAAAATCATCGCTTTTTGGTCACCACTCTTCATTTGTCACACATTAACATATGATTACTGATGGCCATTATCCAAGAAAACCTCAGAGTGGACAAATGAGACATGGCAGCAGGAGAGCTGCACAAGTCATGATGGCAGTGTGGACACGTGAGTGAGCCGGAGGTAATGCATAAACCATGCAGGCGGTATCAAAGGGGCAACCAATCAACTCCACATCAGTGTCAACATACTGTATGGTATCTAACTGATTGTACAAGAAAGTATCATCTGTGTGTCCACAACCTGATTCAGCTTCTTCTTCTCTGCCGCAGAGCTGCACTCTTGTCCAAAATCTAGACTCGTCCGTACCCATGGCGAGTATTATATCATAGTGCACATGCTCAACAATGCAAAACTCTCCAAAGGACATTATTGCACTCCAATGACAGTCACAAGCTGGAAGGAGAACACGACGACCACGATTTTGATGCAAAATAGGTTAATCATGCCACGCAGAAGATTGTGACCTGAACAGGAGTCAACACCAGCTGAGGCTACAAAACACTGTCGGACTATTACTGACAGCCCCCCCTCCGGCTGACCAAAATGTCATACTCTTACTTATTAATTTTCCATTTAACTATCAAATTGTATTTGAATGTTTCTGTAAAGCAGAGAGCATTTATTGCTCTAAAATGTACAATGTGGTGTAATTATTACTTTCAGCTTAATGTTATTCACTTTATTTTAGCCTATTTTAATTATATGAATATATTTTGTCAGCTTCCACTTCTTTTGCTTCCGTAAACAAAATGCAGCTTTTAAAATTCCAACTGTTTCTTCGTACTGAATCATATGTGAGGTTGTCAGTTTACACAAACAGCATGTCATTTTGTTCATAATTAAACCCTATAAATTCCAGCATTATTTTAGTACATGAGCCTTTTCTAAGGTTTCATTTCACACAATATAGCCTACTTCTCTGCTAATGAGCTACTGTGCTGATTTCCACAGGTGATGGTTAAGTGGAGCAGTTCGGTCAATTTTTTATTCTTGCATTTCTATGGATATTATTTGAAAGGGGAACATTATATAATTTATATATCATGACTGATTCAGCTCTTATGTCAGGCTGACAGTGCTGAAGTCAACAGAAATTGTATTCTTGACACACAAGGAAATGCTCCCTTTGCCAGATCAGAGGCTTGTTTTAGTCTTTACAATTCTGTATTGATCTATAATCCCATTACCTTCCCTAAGACTTGTGTGCAGTGTAAAAAGGGCATTTCATACTCTATGTGCATGTGTGCGTGTTTGTTAATCTCTCTTGCAGCCTCCCTGTTATTGATCAGTCCTGTGGCCTACAACACCATGCCTCTCATATTAACGCTGACTGAATATGGATCTAAAATGATGGGGCTTCCATGGCTGTCAGGGCACAGCGACCGCGGCACAAACTCCCCCATTAGTGTCAACTGCCGTCCAAAAAAAAAAATGAGGCAGTCCAATTTTTCTGACCACATCAGCGGGGTGAAAAAAGAAAAAAAAACATATATATATATATTTGCCAATAATAGCAACAGAATTACTCACAACCTTGATGAAATTATTGACATAGTTTCATAGCAAAACCATACCTGATTTGTATTTGACCTATAACCCGCTGCCATTTTTTGGGGGGGTCCTTGCAAAATGAAGGCAGCAACTCAGTCACACTGTGATCCAACACCGCAGATCAAAATGAAACAGGAAGCAGGCTGTGTTGCACATTGTTCAACATGGCAATTATTATTGATGGAAAAGTTGCACTTGTACGTACACAAAATAATAACAAATGCTGTGTCCAGAAAACAGCAACATCCAGACTTCCAGACCACACAAACAGCAGGAGGCTTTAACCATACAGTCCCATCCAGAAACACTGTGATGTTTAAATGGTATCCTGCTACGTCTCCAATACCTGCAGGTTCCCTCCACCCACATGCTGGGTCAGGCGCTCATCAGAGAAGAAACTACGCAGGGTGAAACACAATTACCATGCTTCCATCTGTCTGTATGGGAGCCCTCTTCCTCTGTATTGGCAAATAAACACAAAGGCAGCCGCTCTTGCTATCAAAGCACTCACACACGCAACGCATCATCACCCATGCAGAAGCCGCTGCCTTAATGTTTGCCTCTTTTGTTTTTTTTCCCTTCTCTCCCACCCTTGTCACTCTCCAGATTCAGGGTGTCCGACTGTCATGACCATCACACTGACCCCACTCGAAGCAATCTACACCATGTCCCCAGTGTCCCTCTCAACCAGCTCCATCATCGAGCTCATACAAATCACTGCACCTGGCCGCCGGTAGAGTGGAGGCTGAGGCTGTCATCCATGTGTCACCGGTGCTGAACATGTTTGTTTAACCCAGTCTAAGGGTGTTTTTAAGGTGAACACCTGTGATGTCAGTCACGTCAAGTGGTTCATTTCTATTTGCATGATTTTCTTGGAAATTTTAATCGAATTTAGAATGTTGCCAATGTTCTGCAATTATTAAAAACAGTCAATTGAATCTCGGGTGTTATTTTTTACTGCCGTGTTCAAAAACATACATAAACAGCATTGCACCAGAGATTCAGTTTCCATGGTTATGCTTGCAGCAGTTATCACCCCATTAGGCAAGCAAGAGCGTGCTTGTTTTTTTTTTTTTAGCTGGCAGTCAATGAGACAGTCTCACATTGAGAACAATAACCCTTTTCTGTAAGAGGCTTATTTGATTTACAGAATGTGTAAAGTCTTTGCTGTTAATGGAGAACGGTGAGAGATTCAGACATGGCTGAATGAAATCCTTTCCCTCCCTCGTGATTCATTGCTACTTGTTGTTACTTTACAGTTCGTTAAAAGTGTGTCTGCATGTAATTGTTTTATTAAAAATAAAAAGTCACCACAAAGCAGGAAATAGATCGTCTAACTTGCAGGCTCCCTTGAGGTGTTTATTTAATTATTTATTTGCATTCCTACTGGCATGTGTTATTAAATGAGTCAGCATATTACCCTGTACCAGCTCCTGATTTATAATTTTGAATTTCCTGCTCTTGTGAGTACATTTGTGGATTTAGGTTCTGTCTTTCTCAAAATGTTTCTCAAAATAAAACAAATGAAGATGGAAACCAAACTTCGCTGTGCTGCAGAAACCTTCAGTTCACAGCTACTTAGAAAAGGTGCCATTACAGCCAGACTGAAAGGCAAATTAAAATGTGTTTTTACATTATATACTAAAGGTCAAGATCGTTCATGATTACATGAGGTTGTAAAATACCATTAAAGGTCTATACGTTTGATCAATACTCTGTGTTTCCAATCCCTCATGTAGCTATTGAGGTGCTAATATGGTGAGGGGTTAAATGATCTTTTAATAAAACGTCTCTGCTCCCACTGGTGCCGACGCCGTCATCCCAAAGGTTCCCTTAAACAAGGCTTTGGTGAATGAAACCGAGGCATTACAGGGATCCTTTGATCAATGTCTTCCCATGAGCCATAAATGTGGTTATTTGCAGAAGAAAATTGCCCATGATTGAATGAGCGCGTATGTAGCAGTGTTTGTGTGACACAGAGATTAGGCCTGTGTACGCATGTCTTTCATGCGTATGCACAAGTGACCTATTACGTCAATCAGACGCTGACAATAGCAATACTGACAAGCAGTCAGAGACAAATCCAGTGGGAATCCTCCTCATCCCCGAAGCGCAGTGAATGCGACGCTGAGCTGAGATTGGGGAGTTGGAGAGGTGTGGGGCGAGATAAGTGTAAAATCACCTTGCCCAAGGGTACAACCTGCACAGATCAATATCTGTGAAAATT
This sequence comes from Embiotoca jacksoni, assembly GCF_022577435.1. NCBI lineage: Eukaryota > Metazoa > Chordata > Actinopteri > Embiotocidae > Embiotoca > Embiotoca jacksoni. The sequence goes on along the minus strand of NW_027185378.1, from coordinate 6,259,629 downwards.
GATGCCAAACAGTGGTGAGTAAGTATATGTATGGTCTCTCTCTCTCTCTCTCTCTCTGTGTGTGTGTGTGTGTGTGTGTGTGTGTGTGTGTGGTGGAGAGACAGGCAGGCTGAGAATGAACAGGAGCTCCCCCTGTTGGATAGAAAGTATGACTCGAACTGAAGTGTTGGTTTAGGATTACAGCATTTGAGTTACATCTGAAGTTCAAACAAACCGGAGCGCAGATCACCCACTTCGAAATAAACTTAATAAATCTGTTCTTACTAGTCCTTAAGTAATAGAATTATTCTTTCAAAATGTCCAAAGTGGAGTACAACTGGTCAAAATTGTGTTTTATTTTTGTTGCACCAGTTTCCTGTTGAAATAGCCGATACTGGATTGCCAACCAAGACAGAGTCCCCCCTGGTGTGCTGTGTGCCAGCTTGCTTTGCCAAATATAACTGAAAATTTGTCCTGAAATATGCACAACAGCCTTCAAAGCACACGATCAGCCAGTGGTGGAAGAAGTGTTCTGAAAATAGCAACACCTCACTGTAAAACCTCTGAGCTTCAAATACAAGTACAGAAAACCGTACAAAGGGCCTTTATGCTGAGAATAGAATACAAATATTTTTTCAACAACAAAAGTTCTCGATCTGCAGAATGGTTATAGGATTACGATAAAATATGTATTCTTGGGTGGATGGACTTCATCCACAAATTGTGGAGAGCAGAAATAAGAATAAGGCAGCTTTTCACACCAGAATAATGAAATTGATTTAGAAAATACTTAAAATACATAGATTTTTTTTTTTTCAATTGAAAATAGTTTAAAATATTCTTAATGCACTGGCATGTCGTATTTGCCTTTTTAAATATAAGAAAATGAAACTAAAGGAACTCAATTCCAGACTTAGATAATGCACTAAACAATTACTTGGCAGATCATGTTTTGTACTAGAAATGTTCACCAGAATAACCAGAAACTACAGGCAACAAATGTAGTGGAATAAAAAGTATAATATTTCCCTTGCACTTGTATAATAATGTACCAGTATTATCAGTAGAAATCATAAGGATGTTAAGAGAAGCCTGCTTTGTTATCGAATCTGGAGTCCCCAGGAGGTTAATCCTGCCATGTCTGTATGGGATGTTTGTGTACAGCAAGATTGATCCCTTCTTTAAACAGTATTATTGAGTGAGAGTTTTGAATTCTGATAAAAAAACAAAAAACAGACTGAACCCGGGCCGAATGTGACTGCGAAGCATTTACATTTTATTTCTGCCAAATGTGCATTTTTTCGCCCCACAGACATCTTTCCACCGCAGACACCCAGCGTGTATTTATGTTCGGCTGCAGTCATAAAACCTCCACCCTGTCCTTGCACACCTTGGACCCATTGATGCGTTTGATAGGTGCTGCCTTCGGTCTGACATTATTTGGCTCATTTTTCATCTTTTCTTGCTCCCCTTCTGCTCATAGCAGCCCGAGTGTGCGTGTGGATATTTGAGAGAGAGAGAGCAGCAGCAAGAAAGGAGGAGTGTGTGTGTGTGTGTGTGTGTGTGTGTGTGTGTGTGTGTGTGTGTGTGTGTAGGCATGCATGTGTGAATGTCAGTCAAAGTCAGTGAGGATTTAAGTATCTGGGTGTGTGGATGCATACTTGTACATTTATCTATGTGTAAGCAAGGTAGCAGAGCAATATTTCAGCCAATGTAAACTGACTTAAAGAGTGACAAGTGTCCTTCCCTGCCGTTTCTGCTGCCTTTTGATTGAGGGGACATTTAAAATAATGTAACGGCGCTACACTATGTATAAAGTGTCAAGTTTGATATACAAAAAAAAAAAAATCCCCAAACGCTACTGAAGTGCATCCACACAAGAGAATTTAAAAGAAAATGGCATCCCCCATCAAGTGTGACATTATTTGCTGCTTTACTTAGATGATCATTTTCTTTTGTTGACTGCAAAGTCAACAAAATAAAAAGTTCCCTCCAGTCCCATGTGTGTATTTGACTGATGGGCCAGTGCTGCTGCGGCACAATGGAAAGGAGAGCAAATTGAAAGCAGGTAATCACAGACATTGCCAGTCTGTTCTGTGATTCGCACCCAAAGAGACCAAAGTAGACAAATGGAGCGGAGGGCAGGGGAAATAATAATCTGAGTTGTTGTCCCTCCCATTGCCATTAATCTGATATAGGTTCGGCCCCGAGAGAAGACTAACAGCTCAACTACTTTATTCGTGGCAGTAAGTTGCCTTTCCTCGGCTCCTTTATTCATGCGGTAATCATGTTGAAACCTCTGCACCTTTCTCCCAGAAATCAGCAGGCTCCCTCGTCTGTCTTCATTTCTGTGTCATTATCGATCATTAAATCAAATATTACCTGTATGTACTCTCCCTCTCTTTCTTTGAAATGATATCTGGAGAATTCCCCGTGGTTCATTTGTAATTTTGACGTTTTTGGGAATAGAAATGAGAACTCGACCCCAAGTGAGACGATTAAGGCCGTATTGACACCTGAATTAATTCCTGATAGGCCGGCACAAGGGTTGGCCTCGACTGTGCTGCCTCTGAGTGAGAAAGCAATTCCCCTTAAAGATTTTCCTGCCCATTATTTCCCCACTTCTTCTCTCTCACCCATGAATTCAAGCTTTCTATTTCTCTTATTTCTTTCTTTTTTTTTAACCGCAAAATCCATCTCCAGGCATGAGCTCATTTCCCCAACTAAAGGGCACTGAAGGTTGAGTCATATAATTGTAGATTTGTCTTAGAAACAGAGGGAGACAGCATCTGAATCTCTTTTATAGCCCCTGGTGTGCATGAACCATTGTCGCTACAGCTGCTATAATATCTTGTCATTCACACAACGCTGAATGGCGCTGCACTGCTGCTACTTTTCGCTGGGAGTGCTTCCATGTTCCAAGGGGAGAAAATGATGACATCCCTCCTCGCAGTAATGATAACATTTGGAACCCGGGACACGAGGAAGATGGGTAAAAGACTGTGAGGCTGGCAGCCATCGTCAGTCAGCCGCTGTCACAGAGAGAGGGCAAAGTGCCATGACGACTGATGCCTCGCTGCGTGCCACTCTGTGCCTGACAGCTGCCAGCGCGGCCCACGAGCCAAGGAGGAGTCAAGAGGAAAAAGTGATTGGGAGCGCTGTCTTTGAGGTGAGCTGCCATGTCAGGGCCCAGCATGGTGATGAGGTTGGTTTTGAACACATGCTCGTCGGCACAGTATCTAGTGGAAAGAGACGTACGTGGGCACAGAGACACTCGGGGACACTCAGGGACACCCTCAGCGAGGGCACACAAACACACGTGCATAATCAAAATGTGGTCTGAACATTGGCACAACATGCTCGGCTGCAGAGAAAAACTCTTCCCTTTATCCTCCTCCAATTACCAGGCTGACAGACAATAAACAGTGACCCTATCAATGCCATGGGAACATCGAACCTCCAATTACCCTGAATGAAGAAGGGTGAGGAGTCGGACCTGGGTGTCAAAGAGTCTCTCCGGGATCCTTTGAGACATACTAAACCATCTTTGAAGCCAGTCAAAATCAATATTCCCCCGAAAGCTCCTGTGAAGGCATGACTTTTAGGAAGAAAACAAAATACAAAAATAAAAAATAAAAACTCCATAGAAAATTCGGTGTCTTTGTGAGCAGGCTTCGCATAAAGAATACATTTCTTTAAACTCTAGTAAACAGCACTGACTGTTCAACAGATACTTCACAAAACCTTGTGTGATCTATTTTCATAGTTTGTCAGGAGTGGTCTCTGAGGCTAATGCACACAGTAGTTGATGAGGGACGACTAGATTCTGAATTCCTCTGCGTGTCAGATCACATTATGGAAATAAAATGACATTAGAAAACAACTTTTATCCAACTCTAACCATCCAGATAATTTGAGATTGTTGACAACACAATATACAGAAAGCTCAAACTACAAACTACTGCTGTTGATTTGTTGGTTCCGACCATCGACTATATAAAAGTGGATGTAGCTTCCAGGTCTGAAAAATGAGCCCGATGCGGAAGCGCCTTCAGCTGCAATACCACCGAGTGCCACTACAGGTCGGCTCCAAAAAGCTCCCGACTCCATCAACTCCCATTCAACTGGTCTCATAAAATTCTCAGTCAACATTTTTTTCCACGAGTTATCTTGGTGTTGTTAGCTAAAGTCAATCCTTTTTATTAGTTTTCTGGCGATCCATCCAAATAATATCGTCATTAATTAGAAAATAAACTTCAAAAAGCCGTGTTTTTGGTCTGTTTGATTGACAAGCCTGTGGTAAAGTCAGGTTACAGCTATCGGCGGGCGGGACGTAGTATCGCCGGGTTTCGTCTAAATATGGTCACTTCTCGTTCCAAACCGCTCCCAATCAGCAAGATGGCGACGGCCAAAATCTGAACTCGAGGCTTCATGACGGCCGTTCACAAACCAATGGGTGACGTCACTGTTGGTTGCTGCTTGGTTCCGGCTCATTTACTAATTCATCTACCATCTAACTCCTCGACACATATTTCTAACTCTGAGCTTCATTTTGCACATACTTTGCATACAAAAGTACAAGAAGAAATTTCCCCTCGGGGATTAATAAAGTGTATAAAATAAAAAAAATAAAAAATCAGGTCAACTGAGACATAATAAAACACCCAGATGTCCTTCTGCGAGGTTCCGCTTATTTTCACACCCTTCAGTCTTTCCCTCATTTTATCTCGCTGTGTTTTTGGGGTGCAGCGCTTCTACTCCAAAATCTGTGCATGTCAAGCTTTCACTGCGGTGTCAGCTCAGGACTGTGTGGATTCACAGAATGTGTTACTGTGAGGCATGAAGGCGTGCTGTTAATTTAAAATTACCAGTTGTGATAGAGGATGTCCAATCTCCATGGACTATAAACTACTAATGAAATAAAACTGTAGGTGTTCAGTTATTCAAATTCAAATGTGGCAGATCTCGGCTGTTGACTCCAAGTTGCTGGCAAATGCACTGCAAAATGTGGACCACATGTTGGAATCAAGCAAAAAGAGAAGAACTAATCACCCGCATTTCTCCTAAAATGTGTTTCGGTGCATGATTTATACTGTGTGTTTAAAAAGCTGGCTGTTTACTTACCATCAGCGAGAATTTGAGAGTAAACAACTTGCAGATGTAGAGCTTTAGAACATTTGCTAAACTGATACTTTACACAACCACATGTCGACTGAAAAAAAACCCAGCTACTGTCTGTAATGAATCGGGAGCGTAACACATACACAGACATGGGAAATGTTCATGTACCACTGTAGCGCCAAATGCTTATTTAGCATCTAGAATCTCTAATGAAAGAGAGAGTGTCGAACATTTATCTCACCAGTGACACTTTAAAACAATCACAGATTCTGTTTGAAGAAGGCTCCTCGAGGACACAACACTCCTCTCTTTGTGCAGTTAAATCAAGCTAAGTGTTTACTGAAGCATGCCCGACTAACTTCCCCTGCCCTTGGCACCAGCAGTGGGTATCCCTTGGCGGCGAGTGAACACACAGTCCGGCGCTCGGGGGTACCGCTGGGCCACATCCCCCAGGTGCCAGACTATTGCCAGGCCTAACAGCCACCACGTGAATGCCTTTTTTGAAGTCAGGCAAGGGCAGAGTCCATACGCTCCGCGGTGGAGACTAAATCCACAAGGTGAAGTGTTCTTGTTCCCCTTTCTCGCCGGTCTCAACAATCTGACTTGTCAAACAAATTGCTCTTAGCATCTGTTTCCCAATCTGCCCGCTGAGCGGAGCGTTGCGCGCCGCTGCCGCCGCCGCGCCCCGGTTCCCCCCACTGCTGCGTTTCTGCTCAGACACCATAAGGACGGCCATACGTGCAGCACCCGTCACCAGCGAGTCGCCCCAGACACCGACTCGCCACGTTCGCCAGCGAAGGACCTCTACTGTAGTTTCCAAGTGGCGGTGATGTGACACAATCTGCGACCATTTATCTGAATGCGAGTATCACGCAGACGTTCTGTGCTGTAATTTGTCCGAAAATGATACACTTCAGCCGCTGCAATTTGTGTAAATTATGTACCCTCACACTACTTTGTTTCACAACGGTGCGGCAAATTGCCTGTTGCAGCACAAATGAGGGGTTGTTTTCAAGATCAGGAATTGTGCATCTCAGAGAATTTTGCAGCAAGATGGAGAACGAGAGCGTAACGACAAACACTGCTGCTTCACCCTGTGGACCAGACTGTTTGAACATGGTCACAGAGCTGGAGAACCAATATTTAGTCAAGCTCGACAAAGTCGTTCTGTATTTGAGCCCCGCTGTCAACAACAAGAATTTTCTTTACTTCTGTAGATGCGCGCGTTAATAAAGTAACGGAGGACCTCGAAGCAAGACAGCTGCTGGTTCTCATTCAGCCCTGGCTCGCTGGATTTAATGTATGGTCCAAATGAGGCCCAATCTGCGTTTGTTGATACATTTTAATGAAGTCCCTGAAGGCTGCTGTGGATGGATGACGTTCCATTATACCACTCCGAGACCCCAAAGCGACGCTTGTCCTACTCAACCCGTCCTCGAGTCCCATGTTCTCCAGCTCTACTCCACTCTGCTCTCACTGTATCTCATCTCATCCTGAAGTCCTCTGTCTCTTGTTTGTGCCAATTTCTCACTGACCTCTTCCTCTCCAGAATCCCATCTCCTCCTCCACCTCAGTCCTCTGTCTACATCTTCTCTCCAGTAGCAACCCATTCTGCACATTTCAAATCTTTTCCATCCCCCATATGTTCCTGTTCTCTTGTCTCCCTCTATCTCCTCCTCAGACCCCCCCCCCCCTTCCTCCCCTCCCACACACACACACACACACCTTTCAATTCTCCTCAGCTGTTAACGACCAGGTGGCCCTTCCCTTTTTCTGAGACTTTGGTCCTAAGTGTGATGGCTTTTGGCACAGACTGGTTGCCGCAAGAAACAGGTTTTTAATGCTTGGTGGTGTTTCACCTGGCAGGTTGTGGACAGACGGGAGAACCCACCCAGCTGATTTAATGGGCCTCAGTCAGGGCTGAGTGATGATGCACTAAAGATTTTCTGGCAAGCCGATCCACCTTGCAGTCTACCTATTGTTCAACAAAATAGTTTTACTCAGATACTCTTATTTGCAATGCAATTTATCATTATTATTATTATTAAATATACTTATTTGTAAGGTGTTCTGGGATTAATAACGTTTCCAACAACACCAATCCTGCATTTTGATCATCTAAAATAATGTATTCGATAATCTCACACTTTTTTTTTTTTTGGTATATTGTAATTTTTTGTAAATATAAGTAGTAAATACATTGTTTTTTTTTACCATTCACCTACAATAAACAAAATGTTTTTTTGTGGTAAAACCAGTAGCCAACAAACAGGGATAATGATCCTTTGATGTGCATTTTCAATTGAACTGTTGGGTCTTGAAAGACTTTAAATTTCAAGTTAATTAAATTTTTTTTTTTTTAATAATCATTTCTTTATTAACAGTTACCTAATAAAGTTAATTGATTGGTTTGCCCTTCGAGACTGCAAACAAGCGCTGACATATCACCATCTAAAAGTGTAATAATGAATATGATATCAAACAGCTGCCTGTTTAAGCACAAAGCAGACACGCAGCAACATCTGCATTCATTTGAAGTCCTAAAGTTTGCGGCCTCCTGAGTTACTAACTAGCTGATACATTTTTCTGTCTGCTGTTTGGTGGTGGGCAGGTAGTGTGCAACCCAAAACGATAAGCTGAAATGCACTAAAATGCCTCAGGGTTCTGCAGAGTTGGCTATTTCTATGTGGGCTTGTTACTACAGGAGACCTTTTTCATATTCCATTTAGACATTTCAGCCACAAATATTGATTTGTGTCTGCTCATTTTGTTTGGTCCCAAAATTAGCTCAGCACATTGTTTTGAAGCTCCGAATGATTCACAGCTGAATTTCAAAACATCAAAAGTGAGTGATTTGGCATCGCTCTGAGGCACTGCAGAAAAATGAATCAGCGCATCCTAATATGTCAAGAGAAATAAACGTGAAAAATTCCAGTTGTTGGAGGAGAAATATCGGGCGTAAACAAAGAAGAAGTTTCTAGCTACAGAAGATACTTTGCAAACTTTAAGCCCCTTGTGCTCTGCCATCCGGGTGAGCACAGTTTGTGTCCTGATGCCGTGTTAAACTTGGGCCAGCTCGGTACAGACATCAAGTGATTCTTTTTATTTTTCATAGGCATGGGATCAGATCATTGGCAGATAGCGTTCAATTACCTGGTATATAGTGCATGCTCTGGCCCATACGTGGTTATTCCAGGTATCTGTAATCATGTTCCTGTAAGGAAGTCAGTTTCCCCTGAAAATCGGAAAAAAAAAAAAAAATAAAGTAGACTGACCAAAAAATGCTTTACACAAGGGTTCCTCTCAAGCAATTTCCCCTTTTTCAGTAATGGACACGGAGAGTCAAAACATAAATAAATAAATAATTCAATAAATAGATAAAAAAGCCAGAGCACTAATTATGCCTCAACTCATCAGGGGCAGAAATGGCCAGCAGTTTATAGCCCATGAAGTCCCACCACATTAAGAGGTTTAAAAGATCAAATTGCTGCAGTGAAGCAGAATACCATTTAAAAATCTTTACGGAGCTGCTGTTGAGGAAAAGGAAAGTCTTTTGAAGTAACAAACTTGCGTCTGTCATGGGGTTTTTTTTCAGCATAATTTTTGTAGCTGTTGGAAGGAGGAGGATTCCCATCACCTTTAGTTTTCTAAATTTGTTGCCGTTGTGAAATATTTGAAGTGACAGTTGTGAAACGCTTGTCACCACTTATTCACTTGATACATGCTGTTGTCCTGTTGAAAAAAAAAGAGATTCTTTTTTTTTTTATATATATATAATGGATTTCTGCTTTTATTTATTTTACATGCACAGGTCAAAACTATTCCCACCTGTCAGTAGTATTCATTCTACCTTTCAAAATGATCAGTCTGTGTCAGTACTGCTTCCTGTCATCACTCTGTTGAGGAAATACAGCAGCGGCTGCTTTGTAACATAAATGACGGGCCGTGACTCAAAGCATAAACTTAAAAAAGAAAGAAAGAAAAAAAAAAAAAAAAAAAAGCGTTTGGCTCAGCCATTATTGTATTCCATCATTTCTCCCTTCATGCTTGTCACGCCTAACTTACCAGTTGACTGTTTACTATGATCTGCTGCTTCTTTTTAACTACCATCTACCACACTTTGCCGTCTTCTGTTCAAAATTGGGACTGACAACCACAAACTGGGCCAAAGGGAAACAGATTAGATTAAAGACTGACAAGACAAGTTCAAACACGCTGCTGAGAAACCACTTTGGACCTGAACTGTGCCTGTCTTATAGCAGCCTCCCAACAGGAAACTCTTGTCTATTACATCCATTTGTTTTTATTTGACTGCTCCGAGCTCCCTCAACAAATCAAGGATTTTAAGATCTATGTTAAAATGTGTTAGCGTTTCGACTGAGCGTGTGAGCCGTCAGTCTTTGATGTGAGCTGTCCTGGGAAGGAGTAGTTCCCGCCGTCATTCAGGGTTTTTATAGACTTGATGTTGTTAGCTGTAAACAGGAGGGATTCATTGATGAAAATTACAACCTGGGATGCAAACAATGAATACATCACCAGAGCTAGTAGCACTGTGGATCGCTGCTCATATATTCTGGATGCAATTCCACGACTGTAGAATATGAATAACGATACGATGCCGAATACTTCCAGTACACACACCGCCACAGACTGTATGTCATACTACAAGTAGTTTCGACCCAGAGATCTGATTGGTCAACTGAACATTTGGAACGTGCTCAAATCAGCATGACAACATCACACCCTGCTCATCACTGGAAATATCACTCTGCCTTCTCAACGGCAATATTTAATTGGAATTGAATTTCATATAATGTGCAATATAATGTTGTTTTTACTTGTTATAGGCCTGTTAAATGTGACACATTTAGCAAATTTGGGTCTTTTTTTTTTTTTTTTATCCTTTTTTTGTCGCTGCGAGCACCCGTACTGTAACGCCACAGATAGTCACGCATTTAAAATCCGAGCGGTGGTTGACTGGTTTGGTTTTAACACGAGACTGTGCTATAATCTTAAAAAGTCCATTGATATCTTTTTTCAGCGGATATCTCAGTTACAACAAGATTGAGCGAGCTAAGAAGTTTAGTGTTTCTATGTGCTGTATTTATTCAGTTTGAGAAATTATTATATAAGCAATAAAACAGACTCGATCTCGTCTCTGTTGCTAGGGTCGTTACTAAGGGTCGGCCTACTACCTGGAGTAGTAAACATTGCATAAATGACATAAGAGTCTACTGACGCAACTGATTGTTTTCCAGTTCTTAGTCATACCTCATGTATTTCCACGGAAACTGAGATGACACTAAAAAAAAGGTTTTATACTTTGAGAGCGAATTGCCCCACAATATGAACACATTTTGATTACATGTTTTATTTAGTTGGTAACTTGTTGTATAATGGCAACATTACACTCACTGTCGTGCCAATAATGACGTTAAAGCACACCATGGAGTGTAATAGTGCTTAATTAGGATGGAATTTTAAATGTTGTGGCTCAACATAAGGTAAATGTTGGGTCCCATGTTTGTTGATGACAGATTTGCTTTTAACAAATCCTTGACTGCAATGGAGAGTTGAGAGATGATGTGTGCACATATTTTAGTCATCCCTTGTGATGTTAGTCAATTAGTGGAAACTACCAGAGGAGAGTGCAAATAAACTACACAGTCAATATGGGACTCTTCAAAGTCATTTCCAGTGTGGAAGAATAGAAAATCATTTCCAACTAATTTTTGAGTCGGTAAAAAAAAAAAAAAAAAGAGGATTTTTGTCAGCAAAAAGCCCCAAATCCACTTTCATTTCAGCTGTATTAGTTCACTTGTTTACAAAAAAAACCCAGCTGGTGCTACAGTACAGTAATCCAGAAGTGTTTATAGAACTCAGCAGGAGAGCCATCAGGAACTGCTGCTTTCTTATTGGACAGGTGATAAAGTGCAGAGCGGGGTTCATCTGGTGTTACTGGGACATGGGCTGTCTACTCATGATGTTGTACATCAAGACATGTTGAAATAGGAGCTGATGTCTTCTTGACGTGTTCTGTTGAATATCGTTTGGGGCCACAGAGCAACAACTGGTGACAGTAATGCTTCCTCTAATAACTAAGATGTTTTTTCTCGATATTCCTTTTAATGAGTTATTTGCCAGATGCGTTTCTGTGTCCAAATTAGGGACTTTTTTCATTCTAGATTTTCTAGTTTTTTTTTTTATTATTATTTTTTTCTTTATCTCTTAGACGAAGTATGAGATAATTTTCCTTGCAGTTCTATTATAATACAAACACCGGAGAGCTTTTTGAATAATCCTTTATGCCTCACTCCCTTTGATTATACCTGCCAAATTTGTGACATTTGAGGGGAGCTGTATCTGAGCAGCATCTGTTGACGGGTTTATATGGATTTGAAATGAGTGATGGGGGAGAGTAAACAGTGACAGTGATGGGGTGACTTTGATATATTTGATGTTGTAGAGTTGGTGGTTGAGAAGAAGCCAATTAACTTCCTGTATAAATCAGAACTTTCCACCTTTAACGGATAGTTTTGTCCACGAGCATCGTCACAAGCGATCTGTTTAATAGTTTAATTACATCCAGTGGGAATGAAGGTTTTTTTTAACAGTAACATTTTAATGTATCACCGTCTTTCACTCTCTTATACTGTGGCACCGGTACAAGAGCAGCTTAAAACTAAATATTATTTCATCACGAGATCTCAAGTCAAAGAGCATCATTGCAACCATAACAACTAACTAAGTATGTTCTTTTTCAGGGAATGCTTTCCCTGATTTGGCACTGCACTATGCGTCAAAGCTGCCCTGTTAAACAGCCACATGCTACAGTCTATAATAAAAGTCCTGAACTATGCCAGAGAAATAACCAGGTAATTCTGAATTCACGATCAAACGTGGCCACTGAATGACAAAAAGAAAAAAAAGTTCAAACAGATTTCCTCTTCGTCCTTTGTGTTCAGCATACCTTCACACATCCGTTAATGGGTCTCGAGCTATTTCTGTCCCGGCAAGACGACGAGAATGTGCAGCATATGCAGTATGTAAGCTGTCGTGTGTGAATCCGATGAAGTTTGACCACTGCCACCTTCCATACCTGTCAGGTAGAGCTACAGGGGTTAATGGGGAAACTAAACTGCAGAGCCAGGGAACTTCTTGGCCGGGTTTCTAGGTGAGATAATAAGGCTGCCTGTCGTGGGAAATTACTGTCATCAAACCTGTAAATAATGCTTTACACGCTGTAATGATGCATTATTACAGAATTCTCTACATATGGCTAATACAATTCAAAGGTCGGCATTCTTCGAGGTTTTTTTCTCCTGCTTCTTTTCCAGATAGTGTCGTGTCTAACAACAGACCAATATAAGCAATCCCACATGTCATTTGTGGTAGTTTAAATACCTTAAGACTTTCATTGTATTAAACTATATGTATTGATATGGGCTGTATAATTATTCACATCTATCTATCTAAGCCACACAGGTAACTCTGCCATTAGTATGCCGATTATAAAGGAAAAGAAGACAGATGTTATCTCTATAAAGGTTTTAATATAGGACAGAATGTTACATTTCAAAGTTTTTATACAGGATAATAATTACCCTGCATAATCCAGAAGTCAATCAAAAGCAGATTTTATCCACCGTATGTGGCTGCGGGTTATATGGGGGTGTGAACGTCGGCCGCGGAAGACAATCTGTTCATAGATTTCTGTTCTTGTTGATGTTTGACAGACCTGTGATGCAGGAAGTGTTGCTACAAGGTGGTTGGAACAGCAAATCGTGGCCGAATTCATCACTTCTCTTGTCACCGTGTAGATTGTAATGCGGTCTTTCTCACTAAAGGCTGCTATATTTAATATTCTCATACTAGCAATGGATCAGAGGATGATGCGTGTGTGAAAATGGCTGCAAATAGTGACAAATCCACAGAGAACAAATGTCATTGCTCTCATTGAACTTGAATTCCTGCTGCAGTAGGCAGCTGTTTTCAACAGAATAACCAAATCAAGTCAGCCTATCCAGCATGCAATTAGAAAATATTTGATAACCATGTTAGAGAATTTAGCAGCTACAGAGACACATTTTTCTCAGGCATTGGTGGAGAACAAAAAAAATGGTATTCATATTTTTGGACATTAGTGAGCTAAAATGATTGACCTAAATATTCTTATCGTAGCTAATATGATAAAACACAACACTAACTTGTTTTTACAGCTTGTTTCTGCCGTCTCCAAAATTAGTTTTTTGGTTGATAATATTCTTGTACAGTCCTGTAGTTTTAATTATTTGAACTGTGTCTGTTTATTAGTATACAATAATTCCCATTTGAAATTGCTGCAGCCTGTTTTGTTTCTATCTCAGACACTGTAGAAGTTTTACAGATACAATCTGTTTAGATCTGCCAGCTGCAATAAGACTCTTTTTAGGAAAACATTTCGGTGGAAAATCAGTTCTATAACGCTATATTCATTCAAAACAACAAAATTGCCAACAATCAGTTACAATGTTTCTGACCTGCCTTTGGCTCGAAATTCCAGGTCTTTTGGTTTCATCTAAAGACATTTTAATGGGCCAAAACTGATGTTTCATTCATTTTTTTTAAATGGCTTTGTAGTTTCCCAAAACAGTGGGCAGTGTGTTGTTGTTTTTTTAGAAAATGTCACAAACAGGAGGACGTATTCATTTGTTGGGGGTCATTTTCAGTTATGAATACACATTCAAAGGCAAAGTAAACTACAGTGCCCATGTCAATGATAATGAGGCAGCATGTCACCGAGTGTAACCGTGTGGGCCCACTGATGTGTTTTTAACAGGTTTTGAATAACAACGGAGCCCTCAGGTAAGAGGAAGTGACTGCTGTCAGAGTACAAAGGGACCAGTTGTATTTTCTTCTTGGTCTTTTCATGGAGTTTGTTTACAAAAAGAATAATATAAAATATGACATGTCTTTTCCATTAACAGTACCTACATTTTGTCTGCAGCATTGTCACACATCACAAGTGACAAAAATAAGTGGATCTTTTAAAAAGAAGACCAAGCATAAATGGTAACAGTTTCATGAATAGTCCCTTCACTTTCAGTATTTATCATGGTGTCTGAATTGGAATATATGTGTTTAACCTACAGCACTATGACCTGTATGACGGTGCAATAAATCCACTGATTTGAGCCTTTGAGCGTTGCCAGTAGCATTCCTTGCCTCAAAGTTATGACCGTGCTGTCTGTAAAACATTACACCATTTTCTTTACTGTCATCTGGAGGGATATTTTTTGGTAAATTGTTTTCTCCCCTTTGCTATTTCTCTCTTTGGCACGCCATGTGAATGTTCATGCATTCACATAAACATACCCATGTGGGTAAGCAGCATAGTTACAATCTCATTACTACACATCATTTATGGTCATTTCCAAATCATCTCATTTGTCACTCTGCTCACCCTCACGACTGAGACACCCTGAAGTGCTTTGCTTTTCGTTTTTAGTGTTTTCTGTCTCGCATCACCAAACTTTCTTTTCTTTCTTTTTTTGTTTTTGTTTTTGGCAGCAGAGATTTTGTCTCCACCTGCTCACTGTTTTAACTCTGAAAAACAAGCTCCTGTTCATTTGTCAGTGTTCCCTTATCTGCAGCCACACTGTGTTCTTCAGGACCTCTCTACAACTCAGGTTACTCGGGTGGGTGCGGGAAGCGCGCCAGGACTCCAATACCAATGATGACCCCACCATCTCAGAACTCCAGACAGCCCTCACTGCAGACGATTAATCTTACGAGCCGAGACGCCTCAACTTTTTCGCCGCAATATTTGATCCTAAAAGCAGCCGCACATTCTAAGAAATGAAAAAGAACGATTACTTTACAACCATGCAAAAACTCGCAGAGTCTTTTGAAGCCCTGAACTTTGCAGAAATACATTGACACAAAAATGCTCTTTGCAGCTGATTTCTTGCTTTACCAAGGAAGTGGCTCCAACGCCAACATCATGTCAGCAGACTTCCCTGTGCGATGTGATCGTTGACTTTACATCAGTTGTACATCACGGCTACATTTTGTTCCACGTGAACATTAAAAGAGAATTTGAGCACAAGCATAATGGGATATGAGAATATACAGCAATGTCCTGATATCTGTTGATTGAAGCCATGTTTACTACGAACTTGGTAGTTTGCTGGTGTCATGTTTGCTGAGTGCAGAAAATGGATGGATGAAGCTTTTTCCTCCATCAACGATGTCACTCCCGGCACCGGCTCAACGGACGTTACTCAGTGGCCATGCATGGAACAGACAGGAGAGAAGCTGAGCAGGAAAAGCAACTTTTCAACACGCGGGCAGTATCGACTTATAGCCTGGTGCAAACCAGACCAAATTGCACTCTGTGATCTGGCCCCGGCGGCAACCAACAGTGACGTCACCCGTTGGTGTGTGAACGGCTATTCAAATTCTTGAGTTCGGATTTTGTCCGGCGCCGCCTTGCTCGTCCAGAACGGTTTGGATGAGTTGGGGGCGGAGCATGCGGGGGATCTGACTTGATCTGATTAGAAATCCGGCAATACTTCGACCTGCCCACCGATAGCTGTAACCTGACTGCACCACAGACCTGTCAATCAAACAGACACGCCCCCGAAAACATGTTTTTTTCAAAGGCTTATTTTCTAATTGATAACGTGATCATTGTCA
The DNA here is from genome assembly GCF_022577435.1 of Embiotoca jacksoni. Classification (NCBI taxonomy): domain Eukaryota; kingdom Metazoa; phylum Chordata; class Actinopteri; family Embiotocidae; genus Embiotoca; species Embiotoca jacksoni. Next base: position 6,243,852 of record NW_027185378.1, on the reverse strand, counting down.
GATGGACCGCAAAACGAATAGGAAGGACTGACTTTAGCTAGCAAAACCAGAATAACTCGTGGATAAATGTTATTCACTTTTATGAGGTTTGATTGGGAGTCTATGGAGCCAAAAGCTTTTTGGGGCCAACCTCTAGAGGCTTTCGGTGATATTGCAGCTCAAGGCGTTTCAGCATCGGCCTCATTTCTCAGACCCGGAAGCTACGAACACTTTTATATACAGTTAATGGTCTGTGCACGCTCCAAAGGGAACCGTTTGAAGTTGTTCCATCCTACTTGGCGTCGACCTCTGGTTAATTTAAGCCAATCAGCATGCACCGAAACTGGCCAACACTGCCACGGCCCATGTCCATCAAAGTGTTTTTTCCCCGAGTACAGCATATACTTTTTTTTTTTTCATTTAATGAATGCCAGCAGCTTGACGAGGTGCTGAGCGTTTATTCTGTGCTAAGCGCTGAACGTTTAGCGAATTTTTGTTCTGGTCGGTGAGCAGGAAGGAGGGGTGGGTTGAATGCAGTTAACCACCGACACCGGTCACTGATTGGTCCGCCTTCAGAGGGGCTGTGCAAATGCTAATTCGAGCCGAGTTGCCCGACTGTAGTCACGGAGAAGAAAACTGAAGCTGTGAGTGACGAGCATTGACTGGAGGTGGCGACGATGTTAATGACTGTATCAATTCAGCTCTCCCCACTGAAATAACACAACAACCGTTCTGAATCCTTTTTAATTAGACCCCTCCATCACATTCCAATCAGCCTTTGCCGTGCTTGCATTTCATGAAATTTTGCAAATGTTAGCATTTAACCTATGGAACTAATTCTTGTAAATTCATGTTTATGCTATTATTGTTACATTTTAAAAAAAAAAAGTGTTATCAAAAGAGTGGATACAATGCATTTTTCAGCGTTAACATGGCTGATGTTGTAACTTGACTGAAGTCTGTTTGGAGTCAAGTGTTTGACTGACCAGTGCAAGTGTTGTGCATCTCTCCAGACATTACACAGCAGCACAGAAACTGACACAGGCCTCCTGACGATGTATGTACAGTACATTCCCAGTCGTTTAGTTATATGCTACATATAAGAAATATTTTTCACTCCGATTTCTCTGTTGCATTTTTTCTGTAGTTAAATTACCCAGTCAACTTATTTCAAAGTATTTTCTAAAGGTATTAAAATATTAACCAAGTGCTGACACACAACCGTGGCAGTTTCTAATCCCAGATGGACCCTTCCTTTTTTTTTTTTTTTTTTTATCAGTTCAGCTTTAGTTTCACACTGATTTTTCTAGGCTGTTATACGAAGCAGCCAGAAAGCTCCTCTGGCCAAAATGGTAATTAGCCGCTGGTAGGCATAACCAGAGTCTCGCTGTTATGAGACGAAAATCATTTCCACCAGGACTGACACCTTCAAAACACGGCAGAGTGAAAAGAAGGAGCCGGCATAAAAGCCTCAACAAAGGGAGACTCGATTGTGAAATGGGTCATTTGCGCTACCGTGCACACAGAGCGTGCTGTATGCAGGCCGAGCTCACAGCTAGCGAGCATGATCAGATGCTGGGGGAGTGACAAAATATATAGGAAGACGGAGAAACGAGAGACAGAGTGGGAGAAAATGTGAGGAAAAGCTCTCATGGCAGTCTTCAACACAGTCAATGCAAGAGCCATATCCAGCAGTCAGAGCATTATCTGCATAATCCAACTATCGTTTACACCCACACACTCACGGCTGGCCGGTAGACGCATTATGGATTTACATGGTGGATTAGGTGATGATGGTTTTTGTGGGTGATGATGATGACAATTAAAATTATAACAAATGTGGTGACTTCTGGTAACATTATATCAAAATTGATAAGAGGCACAGTCAATATGTTTTATGGACCGACTGTATTGACACATGCAAATCTTCACTTTGTAGCAATGCAGCAAAATGTCATCATAGCAGGAATCCTGTTTCTTGACACCATTTAGAGCTGCTACTAACTGCATTGTTTGTGAAGCATTGTTAGTTTACAATAAAAAAATAAATAGGTGGACAACATGTTGATGGCACAGTGGTGCGGTCATTAGCACTGTCGCCTCACAGCAAAAAGGTACCGGGTTCGATTACGGACCTTTCTGTGCAGAGTTTGCATGTTCTCTCTGTGCCTGCGTGGGTTCTCTCCGGGTATTCAGGCGTCCTCCCACCATCCAAAATACATGCATCTCAGGTTAATTGGTGATTCTACAAATTGCCGTTAGGTGTGAATGAGAGTGTGAACGGTCCTTGTTTCTGACTGTCTCTATGTGTTGGCCCTGTGATAGAGTGGCGACCTGTCCAGGCTGTTTACCCTGCCTTTGCCCAAAGTGAGCTGGGATAGGCTCCAGCCCCCCGTGACCCTGTTCAGGATAAAGCAGGTATAGATAATGGATGGAAGTGGACACCATGTCAAGTATACACACCAGTATATTACAGATACACTGTACACTAGCATGTTAAGGATAATTCGAGCCTGTAATTGAGCTTCGTGGCACAAAAGGAGACATCTGTGGACACACACACACACACACACACACACACACACACACACACACACACACACACACACACACACAAACACTAAGTTGGTGTCATGAGCAAAAAAGTAAAACACAAGTTATATAAATTAAAATCCGAAAAAATTTAATTGAATAAAAAAACAATCACAATTTTTTCTTCAAATACAAATGTACTTTTTTTCCTTTCGTTAAGTTAGAAAAAATTAAATGAAACACTAACTGTGGCATGTGGAAGCCTATTAGTAAAACACAGACATTTATCAACTCATTAGGTGTTAATTGACTCATTTGGACTTGTAACGCAGGTCAGGAACAGTCGGTGACAGAAAATAAATTTTGTCTCTTCAAACATTTTGATGGCACTCAGCAACCATGGGCTCCTCTGAGCAACTTACTTGATGTCTAAATTGAAGTTAATTGATGCATACAAAGCACACAGCAAGAAAAAAACGCTGGTAATAGATATGAAGGTGCCTCCAGTGTGTCATTTTCACTGTGGAAAAGTCATTTAAAAATTGACAGTTGAGGAAAATGGTGGAAGTCATGATAAGAGCTAAAAGTTGAGACTTTGAGGTAAAACTATACGTCTGGGCAGGGAGGAACAGAGACACCCCCCACCCCCATTCTGTGTGGAACATAGTATGTCTGACATACAAAGCGACCTCTGTACGTGAGTCAGAGACAGTTCAGAAACAACTGCTGTGGCAAGATGAAGTTGAAATTGAGCTGTTTGGCCACGGACACCAAAGGCATGTTTGGAGACTAACAAGGGGCAGCATGCAAAAAAACTGTTCAGTGTGGGAGTGGAAATGTTCTGCTTTGGAGTTGTGTGTCAGCCAGTGGAACATGAAACATCGTATGGATGAAGAGAAGCATGGATTCCACTGAATAGCAGCAAATTCTGGATGCAAATGTTGAGCGATCAGTCAAGAAAGTGAAAGTAGGGGGGGAAAAAAAGTCTGGCTCCTACAAAAGGACAATGATCAAAAAGCAGAGCTCAAAATTCACCACAGACTACTTCAAGAAAACCGCCCTGAAGCTCCTAAAATGGCCCTCACGGACCCGAACGTCTCGGAGAAGCTGTGGGTGGATCTTAAACCTGCTCGGCTTGCAAGACAGCCTAAAATATATATCAGAACATGCAGTGATCTGCAAGGAAGAGTGGCTGGAAACTTTTCAAAATCAGTCCAGGGGAGATGTGCTTCAAACGAGTTCATACATTATTTATTGGTAAACGTTGAGTTGTTCTGAACCGGCGGTGTCGGCCCTCCAAAGGCAAACAAGACAAATCTGGATAAGCTTGAGGTGGTTAATGCTGTTTTAATATATGTTTATATCTATTAATATTTTATACTATTTAAATGTATATATTTAAATCAAAGTCTATTACATCCAAGCCAAATGAGTTCACACAATGCTAATTAAGCCTATTACCACAAAATACATATTTTACGGTAAATAGTTTTCAAATCTCGTGTCTGGTGAGACATTTCCGAGCTACTGCAGTGCACCAGTAGTGATGAATTTTTACATCCGCCACCAATAATTATTTTGCCAGCGCTGATCTGGGGAAGCAACAGTTGCAACCTTTTCAATGGAGAGATGTAGGCTTCAGCAGCAAGGCAGACAACCCTAGAAAGCATCCAAGTAAAATTTGCAGAGTGGATTCTCCTGATGAAAAAGAATCTCGAGTTCAGAGGAAGGATTAAGGTCCAAAATAAGAAAGCGATCAATAGCGAGCGCAGATATGGATAATTATTGGTTTCAATTTACCTTGTTTAAGAAAAACTGAGGGCAGATGTGGATGTTGTGTAACAGGCTGGTATTTGTAAAATACTTGGACTATGTACAGAAGCCATGACATGCTTTTGTAGCAATTCTCACTGCCAGAATAGGTCAACAAAAGTTCTGCACAGCAGGTTTAAAAACGTTCCTTTACTCTCCAAATGGGATAAAATGAGGTGTTCTACCAGCTCTAGGCACAAAGAATGAAATTAATCTAACCAAATGCTGTATACTGTAACCACATTGTGAACTTCAGCTGAATGAAAAAGTTGTGAAATATTGGTTTCAAAATAATTGAAAAAACTGATGGGCTGTGAGTAATTTGCCCAATCAATTATGTAACGTGTTTGGGGAATTTAAAGTTCAAATGCAATTTCAGAACACAAAGTTTTGGACATTTGGGAAATTGAATTAGTGCTGCTCAGATTATTCCCTGTGCATGTATCTTAATAGGAAAAAGAAATAAGGAAATTATACTGCAGTCATCTACAGTCTTCTGTAACTACAGTATGTCTTATCTACTTCGTCATATGGGAAAAGGCAACAGCTTGCAATTACAACCAAAAAAGACAACACAAATATTTTATCTGAGCCAGGAATTGTGAGCCAAAGATTGAATTTTACAAACAATAAAATATTTCTGTTCAAAACACACTTGCTGCTGCTGTGACAACGGCATCAAAGTACCATCATTAACCTTCTGCAGGGCATCAGGGACCGACAGAATGCAACAGGAAGGCAGTTCAGCAGGCAGCCGCGTTGCAGCTGCCGAGTCTGCTTCCACGTACCGCTCCAGGAAGGACCCAGTCGGAGCTCCGGAAAAAAAGAATCGGGTGGGTAATGGTTGGTCATTAAACAACTAGGGCACAAACACACTCGCAGACGGATTACTTTACTTGTCAGGACCTTCGATGAAAACATTCATCCCCGAGGAAGTCTAAACGCTAATATAATGTTCTCACTGTGGAGGAATTTCCTCATATTTCTATTCTTGTGATAAAAGAAGAAAATACTAATCTTTTAACTTCAAAAAGAGATACAGCCTATGTAAAAAATTTAAAAAAAAACACATTCAGTCACAAAAACATGGCCCCAGCTGTTTAAGTGGGCAGCAGTCTCACTTGTCCTTCTTTCAAAAATGAATTTGGTCCAGTGGGGAGTTTGGCTGCATATTTCATATTTACCGCACAAGCCTGCAGGGACGCCTCCCGTTTGTACCAGAGCACGTATACATGCGTGTATACATGTGTTTTAATATGTATGGAGGTGTGTGGAAGGGAAGAAAAAAAAAAAAGAGGAGAGAAAGAGAGAGTGTAGGGGACGTTAATGAGTGTGAGGGGGAGAGATGGAAAAGGACTGTACGGGGTGGCATGCTGCACTACGATGCCATACCAAGAGTGATTAAAACAACGCCTCGGGTCAGCGGCGGATTGGGACGATGGGAAGAACGGAGACAGCCAATCACCATCTGCTAACAGTGCGCTGACTTTGCCCGCCCAAGTAGTTAAGGAGACACTCCTCCAGTCCCTCAGGGCATGTGGCAGCATGTGGCCTATTTTTTTTTTTTTTATTTAGTCATTTTACAGACACACATGTCCCGGCGCTCATTTTTAGACACACACCTCATCAAGCAGGAGTGCGGTATTCGAAGAGTGAGTCGCTCTACTCATCACAGTATTTATGAGGCAGTAAATGTAAGAGTGGGAATGCATACATGTGCTGTGTTCATCTATAACAAGAAAAGAAGGGTGTGGACGTTTCTCCCCTGGAACTCATTAAAGTTTAATTTGAGGTTTAAAGGGTTGGAATTCAGTCAAGTTTATTTCAGTGAGATGATTAAAGGATCCTGATATGTAGACGTACACGCCTGCATGTATGTGTATTCGTATGTAGCATGTGTGTCTAATTGCAGAATTGTGCAGAGTGGAGTTCAAGCACTGTACTTTTCGGTTGAATATATGTAAATAGTTTCCACGCTGCTAACATGGGAAATGGCAGCACTTCACGTTGAGGCAAAGAGGAGGAAGCACATTGTGTTCACGCGTTTCAGCGTTTGTCATATCCGCAGTGTCTCTTTGTAAGTGGGATGTGCACCTTGAGAATGTCACATTTGCTGACTTGCGTTAAAAGAGACTTTCTCCTCACTGCGTGATCCTGAGAGCACAAAGGGAGTTTTGTCTGAGAAGGTGTTTCAGATTAAGCTAAATATGATTAATAATCCATTAGTCGAAGATGTGCTAGAGGTGACAAACGGCAGACGAGAAGCATTGCTGTAATAAAGTTAGGCAGAACTAACTGAGGGTTGAAGAGGCTGCATGCATCACGTGTTTGTTCCAACAGATTTGATCTTGGTTGGTCCCTCTGTGGAGTTATATTCATGTAAAACAAAAATCATAAAATGTACTTTTTCTCAGCCAATGTCTAATTTGTATGCGTGCAAACCGTCTCTGCTCAAACTGTGAGCAAAATTTGATACTTGGAAACCAGTCAAGTCAGACTGATTGCTAACGTCCATTAAAGCATTGTAAGTAAACAAATGGCAATATTCTGGCCAGAGAAACGAGCAAATAAACAACATGAGAATAATTAATAACTGCAAATTATACAACAAGTAGTTCTGACCCAGAGATCTGATTGGTCATCTGTACATTTGGAACGTGCTCAAATCAGCATGACATCATCACACCCTGCTCATCACTAGAAATATCACTCTGCCTTCTCAATGGCAAAACAGTATATAATTAGAATTGAATTTCATAAAATATGCAATATAATGTTGCTTTTTACTTGTTATAGGTCTATTAAATTTGACCTATTTGGGGAAATCGGGTCTACTTCCTGGAGTAGTAAACATAGCATACATTACATAGGAGGCTATTGACGCGATTCATTATTTTCCAGTTCTTAGTTATACCCCATACATTGCCATGGAAACAGTAATCGCACTTACAAAAAGTTGTACACTTTGAGAGCGAATCGGCACAGAATACTAATGCATTTTGATTACATGTTTTATTTAGTTGTTAACTTGTATAATCACAATGTTATACTCGAGGGTGTGCTTTAACGTAATTTTTGGCACAACAGTGATGCAAACTTCAGATCCAAATTCTCAAATCCCCTGAATGAAATATCTGTAACAGTGGACAGATGGGATATATAGTTATCACCTGTGATAAAGAGCTGTGCAGAGTGAACTGGGGCCAATAGCAGAAAGCTCCAGGCATGAGACAGAGGCAGATCTACAGTTCTTCACTGGACAAACAGCAATAAACAGCCAATTACTCTCTCTAACATAATTTAACAGTTGAAGTTTGCATGTCTTGACATTACGAGTCACAATGCCAGAGTGAACAAATGCCTCCACAAAAATATAATCCAAACTCCATAGCTGCTTCTCATAATGACACATTACTGAGCGTTAATTATGAAAAAAGAGAAAGGCACAAAAATAGATCTGAAAGCAAACTTTTAGAGAGTGTCTTGAAACAGCTGGATTTCAGCACCCTGGACAGTTCATTAGTTGGCCCAACCGTTGACCCTGGCACCACGGACAGCTCCACGGACAGCTCCACGGCTCTGAGTCGCCTGCAGGACCACAGGATTCAAAGTGTGTACACACACCAGTCACAGCACCACAGTTATCCTCCTGCTGCCAGGCTCATTACCAAAACTGGTCAACACAAAAAAAATGCACTATAAATTCCTGCATCATAGACAACTACAAAAAAACGTGGCGGTTTCTTCAGATCCCAGCGCAAGTCCAACCAGAAAAATATAGTTCCTCTTTGCAAAAACTCATCAGAGATAAAAAAAAAAAAAAAAAACAACAACAACAACAACAACCCTAGGCTCTACTTTTTGCTGCTGCTTTGCAAAACTGGTTCCTTCTTTGAATGGTGGTGAATATGGTTTTGGATGAATACATCATTTAAATTGTGTGCTGTGATAAAGATTGCAGTGTACAAAGTGGCCCGAAGACAAAGCTAAATATGTTTCTCAGCCCTAATGGACCATTTACCTGTTCTCCCATTATAGTATTTTACAAAGGACTGCAGTTAAAGACAGACAATAGATCTGGGTGGGTAATAGATTTCAACCAAGGTTAGGTGTTTTGCACAGTTCAGTCTGCTTATCAAATGAATGGAACGTGTGCTGGGATGTGTGCGTAGGGTGTTCATGCACCTGTTAACATTTGAACTGCATGGCAAGCATGCATGTAAGCCTGTGGTTTTGTTTGTTGTCAGTATTGGGACGACAACTGAGTTTTATATTGAAAGGGAAGAGAAAATATGGCTGTAGTTGCTGTCTCTTTTTAACCATGCTGCTCTCTGATCCGTGGGCTGCTGGGGCTGCAGTATTTTGGGGGGAAGATCACGAGGCAGGTCTGAATTCTGTCCACAAAGCAGCCCGGGTCTGCGAGACCCGGCTGCACTATTGATTGAACTTCTGAGACGGCACTTTCAAACGTGAGGGACATGCTAATCGCTGCCAGGTAAGGGAGAGAGGAGAAAGGAGGAGAGCGAGGGGGAAACAAATAGGTGTGGTGCAGGATGAGATGTAGCTGTGTGTGCATGTGGCTCAGCTGAGTGTGAATGTGAGGTAGATTAAGACAGCAGGAGGTGCATTGGGAAAATTTATGTGTTTGCGGCTGTGGTTCTGGGGGGAAATAAAACTTCTGCAAAAAGCAGATCATATAATGTATCACACAATCCACTGGTCCATGAAAGTGAAATCTCATTGCAATGTGAACCACAAAACACAACATGCATGTAAACAGATTGAAGGCCCGTCTGGAAATGGGAAGACAGATTGAGCCATGCATGACATCATCAACGGTGTTATTAAGGTCTACCAAAGGCTAAATTAAAATTGAGAATCGGAGGAGGCAACATTACTTGGCTAGGATAAACTCATCCTTTCCTTAGACAGCAAGGAAAAGGCAACCAAGGTTTTTTTTCTACGTTGCTGTACTTTGTCAGATCAAGTGGAAATACAAGCGAAACGGCGCAAAGCAAAAGACAAAAGGCGAGTCAATAAGCAATAAAATGTAGAATAAAGACAGGAGTTTTAGCCGTGGAAAAATATGAAAGTGTACTTCCCTGAGAAATCAATTTAACTCTATCGATTTTGTTCCTTTTGTGTTTTTACTGTCTTACAGTCAACGATCTCCACCACTTACAGAAAACACAAACGCAGCCTCACCCCTGGGGTATGCATTATTGTCAGGGTAGAAAGTTTGGAAGCCGCAAACCGTTGCATGTGTGAATTTAAGACTCACATAAAATGCAACAGAATCCATGCTGTCAGTGTGGGAACACCTATGTAATATCTTCCAATTACGAGGCCATTTACTATTGATTTCAAAGTCGACGTCTTCCTTTACTCGTGCCGTGCTGCCCTATTTCTTTGACTCGTCACGTGTGCTTTATGCCAACTGCATTAGTGTGCAATGTGAGCAACAAAGACAAGCCGTCGAGGCTTTCAAGCCTCCTCGGGACGGCTTCAATCGAGTCCTCACTCAGTCAAGCAGCCAAGTGCATCGGAGAGCAAGAGCAAGGTAACCTGCAGTCAATGTTTTTTTTCTTTTTTCTCCAAGAGGAAAAAGAACAGGTTGGTACAAAACTGACTGTACAATTTCTAAAGGCGAACGTGCACTTCGTTCCACCTTGTGGGCTTAAATATACACACTCCAATGTAGCACAAGTGAAAATAGCCTCTTGAAGCATACATACAGGGAACTGAAAGAAAATCCAGTGTAGCATTCTCTTCTAATCCAACTACTAGCCACTAAGTGCCCAGTTTTTTTTAACCAGCGTCATATTTTTTTTCTTCAAGGAGCTCTTTGAGAATGAGACTTTCTGGCCTTTATTTAGAAAGTATAAAATATGATGTGTGCAAAAAGGACCTTGTAAAAAAAAAAGAAAAAAAAAAGATTTCAGATATGAGATTGTATTAATTCATTTAAAAAAATGTGTTAACTGATTTTGATGTACAGTAATGTACTCAAATGGATTCCATCGACGGCTCCCGCAGGCTCTCTAGCCTATATGACGATAACTGATATATTCCACTGGAAGCCTGACTTGTATGACACTCTTCAGAGGAAAGCCTTTAATAAAAGCATAAAAACATGCTAAGGCGTTCACTTGGGTGTTGTATTAGTATGATATAGAGAATGGTGTTATTTATTGTCAATGCCGAACTGAACAGTATTTAATTTGATTACCATTTTGAAGGATGTTTTTTTGTCTCGTTTCATCTTTTTAAACAACATACATTTATTTGAGTCAGATAAAAAAAAACAACTAAAAAACACGGTTATTGTTCTGCAGTTACTGAACTGAAATATATGGTGCAAAACTTTTAGGTAGTAAAGTAAAGTGAGGTCAATACTTTAGACTAAACATCACAACAACTTGGTAAACAGAAAAAAACAAATTTAAAATCAATATTTGCTGTCACCACCATTTGCCTTTCAAATACCAGTACTCTCGTGTACACCCGAGTTTTCCAGATAATTGGCAGGTAGGCAGTTCTACACATCTTGGAGAATTAATTTAAACCTTTGCACAGTTCTTCACACCTGCAACTACATGACTGAATTTTAAAAAACAACTTACTTAAAGGTAGATTATATTGACTCTGGCAATGACCCCAAAAGACATGTCATTTTCTCAAAATTAAGCCACATATAGGTTGTGGAATGAAAAAAGCCCCACTCTAGGACCTACAGTCTAGGTTATTCAACTCAATTAACAAAGTCAAGAAATTTAGGAAGGTTGAAACACATTTTATTTTAGCTGATGATACCTTTGCATGCCTGGGGAAAGTCAGAATTGAAAGATGAGCATTTTCTTTTTTGCATTTTTATAACGCTGTCTCTTTGGCTTGCTTTGAATGTTTGTTGTTGCCTGGGGCACAGAGTATTGCAGGACCACCACTGGAATTAATAACTGCATTGTCCTCAGTTGTTTTCTCTCTCAATATTGTTACAAGCGCCATCTTTTCTTCTTTCTCACCCAGAGGTCCACGGATCCTTGAATTTGACATCATGCAGCCTTATATGTTGCTCTTTTTGGGTTCAGTTCTCATCTCTTTTCCCTTCCCTACTATTGGTTCTCCTCAATAGCATGTGCTCAACATGAGGAAAGAGGACATATGGAAATTGAAAGTACCCAAAGTGGGCCATTAATTTCCGCCAGCACCCTTATTTACATCAATAAAGTATGTTATTAAAGAAGCGTCCATATATTGAGGCCTAATCAGACATGTCTGACGGATTGACGAGGCGTCAGCCAACCGAGAGCTCCATGTCGCTGTGATTGATCTGTTAATTTCTTCAGCGCTGATTATTTGCGTGGTTTGACCCACTTTGATATATGCAGTCTTTTGAATCAGCAGGATATTTATAAGGGAGGGGAGCCACAGGAGAGAAAGGCTGCCCCACTGGCTTGATTTCCAGGCCCTCAGATTACATTCTCAAGGATCGATTAAGCTTTCCTTTCGACTTCTCCTGCTTCGGGGCCTCGAAGTGCCCAACGAGAAGCTCAGAGGGAATGCTTAGCTTTTCATCCCCCGATTTCCAAGCCAACCCTCGGCTTGGAAGCACCAAAGGTTCACGTTCACATCTGACTGAGGTGAATATGCCGGTCGCCGTGTTTTGCCTGGTTTCCTCAGAAGGGAACTGCCAACCCCCCAGCTTGCTGTCACAGTGATGAAAGAGGAACAAATGCAGAGCGAGGAGACCGGGTTACGCAAGTTGTTGAGATCCATTTGCCCTAGGTGGATGTTTGGAGAGGGGCGTATGGCAAGGAACAAAAAGAGGAGCCGAATTGAGCAGGCTTATAGAGAGGTGATGTAATTATAGTGACATAAAGATAGATTTATACACCTTCTACCCTTAAAAGCTGACGTTTTGGGTTTCTCTGGATATCAATGTCAGTCCAGACTGAGATATCTCACCAACTACTGGATGGATTGGAATCAGCTTTGGTACAGATAGTCTTGGTACCTTTAGTTTTCCGTTAACTCTTCATTTAGCACCAAAAGCAGGTCAATGTTTTCACTAGTCAGTGAAATATGTAAACATCCACTTGCTGGTTTGGCAGTGTGTTCTGTACAGACATCCATCAGATGATGCATATTACAGGCTTGACTCTCTGACTTTATGTCTACTGTCAACCACATGGTGGAAATTTAAATTTTTCAAGCACTGCAAAACTAAGGATGTCCACATTAGTCTCATCTATACTTGCAAAAGTGATAATAATAGCAATAGAAATAGCAAATGTGAGCACACTAACAGACTAAACTTAAATGGGTAACATGGTAAATATTATACTTGCTAATCATAATGACACACAAAACTTTCATTGTTTTTCTTCCTATAAATTTAAATAGTTGGACCTTATGGTGCATTTTACACTGAAGTTGAATCTGTATTTGGAATTTTTCTCTCATATCTGGTTTTTAAGTGACACTGTACATTTCTTGTACATTAAAAAATGCTGCTGTTTTAAAGAAAAATATACACTACTTTCTTAATAATAATTACTTTATTTGTATAGCACCTTTCATACAAGAAATGTAGCTCAAAGTGATTCACAGCAAGATAATTACATGCAGTGTTTCACATAAAAACAGATATAAAGGAACATTTAAAAATGTAGAAGAAATGAGATAAAACATAAAATGCATAAAATACATGTAAAATGCATGAAACTGAATACGAGTAGACTTGATTTGGGTCGTTCTCTAGGATTCAGTTTATGAGATGTAGTCGTAGAAAAAGCAGTTTAAGCAGTTGTACGTCTTGTGCACTTTTCTATAACTTTACCTCATACAGTCTATAATATTACCAGTAATACACTCGAGATGAAATCTCCTTTTCTGCTGTGGTCTTAGTAAATTATTTAAGGTAGACTCGTCAGTGTACCTCCTGGTTTCTGCTTAACCTAGGTTAAAAACTCACACTGGTCCAACCTGTTCCTACATACTAAAATTCCCTTTTCACTTACATATCAGTCTTTTTAAGTTTTATAAAAATATATAGTTAAAATATAACATAAGCAATATGCATTTAAAGGCGCGGTAGTTCAAGTGCATGGCAGGTGCAAAAGAGCTTCAAGAGTTGCTGGTTAAAGGCTAATGTAAAGAGATATGTTTTGAGCTTTCTTTTAAAAGTATGAACTGAGCTAGCTTCCCTGATATCTAACAGATAGTTTGTTCCACAGCTTTGGAGCAAAGCTGACAAAAGCTGAATCCCCAATTTTCGTTGGGCTGTTGCTGGGAACCTCCAATAAACCAGCAGCAGATGATCTCAGTGTTCCTGAAGGCACATAGTTAACCAGACAGTTAGAGATATAACTCGGTCCGAGCCAATTAAGAGCTTTGTATGTGAGGAGGAGGACCTTAATGTTAATGTTGTGTCTTACAGGCAGCCAGAGCAGAGCAGCCAGAACTGGACTGATGTGTTCTCTCCTCTTGGTTCTGGTTAATTCTTGAGCTGCAGAGTTTTGGATGAGCTGAAGTCTCTCTGTTGTTTTCTTTGGTAGGCCAGTAAAAAGTGCATCACAGTAGTCCAATCAGCTAGAAATGTAGGCATGAATCAAGTTTTCGGCATCTGTCTGATTTATAAACGGCCGCACCTTAGCGATGTTTCTCAGGTGGAAAAAATAAGTTTTTGTCACAATGTTAATGTGGGCCTTGAAACTTAGATCAGAGTTTAAGATTAAATCAAGACTAGTCACCTCTGATCGTACCCACGGAGTTAGTTGCCCCATATTTTTTTTTTACGATTTCTCTTTTTGTTTTGGGGCCAACGGGGAGGATTTCTGTTTTATCCTCGTTTCATTTTAGGAAATTATGGCTATTCCATTTATTTATTGCTAAAAGACATTCAGTGATGGAGCGCATAACTGCATCATCATTTGGTTCAGTGGCGATGTACAGTTGTGTATCATCTGCATAACTATGAAAACAAACGTGCTCTCTAATGATGTTCCCCAGTGGTAGCATGTAAAGTGAGAACAGTAAAGGGCTGAGGCAGCTGCCCTGTGGAACCCCACAGCAGTTGTCATGTTTTTCTGACACTTGATCTCTAATGTTGACATAAAACTTCCTCCCTTTGATGTATGTTTTGAACCAGTTTAAGACACTGTTGGACAGAACAACCAACTTCTCAAGACGATTGATCAGGATATCATGGTCAGTTGTATCAAAGGCTGCGCTCAGGTCCAACAGGATTAGAACTGAGACCTTATTTTCATCAGTGTAGTCAGAGGTAGCTGATTATTTTAGTAAGTGCTGTTTCAGTGCTCCAAAGCCTGACTGAAACTCATCTAGGATGTTTTTTTCTTTAAAAAAGGAGTTTATTTGCACTGAAACTATCTTTTCAAGTATTGTACTAATAAATGGAAGGTTGGATATTGGCCTGTAGCTGGTCAATGCATTGACATTGAGGTTGGCTTTCTTTAGTAATGGTGTTACAACAGCTGTTTTGAAGGCATCTGGGAAAATGCCTGTTTGAAGGGATGTGTTTATAATCTTGTGGACATGACTAGAAATGCTGTTTAATACCGGCTTAAAAAACGCTGTTGGTATTGGGTCAGTACAGGAAGTGGAGGATTTACACCCAGTGACAGTCTTACAAAGCTCAGTTAATGTGATGGAGGTACATTTTTCCATGGTTGCATCTGTGTTACAAGATTTTTGGAGTTCATCTGTGTTGACATAAGCAGCAACACTGGCTCTGATTGAAGTGGCTTTGTCTCGGAAGAACAGTGTTTCTACTTTCTTTTTGCCTGTTTGGGCTCAGGAATAGTCTACCAATATAGGGCAGCTCAACTGTCCTTGGTACCACTTTGCATGTTAATGTGAGGGCAGCAGAACCAAAAAAACGATGCTAAAATTGCTCAAAACATATTTGGATTCAAAGTGCAAAAATACATGAGACAGAATATTTGATAATCAGTTTCATGTAAGCATGCAAATGTTAGCAGAGTGTTTTTAGCTCAAAGCACTGCTGGGGTTTTGAATAGTCTCATAGAGTTGTTAGCGTAGCTGCAGGCTGTATTTTATTGTTATTAGATGTAAGGACATAAAAAAAAAAAAAAAAACACATGCTAACACAGTACCTTCCATTCCATGCTCAATGTTTTTTAAATGCCTAAATTCTGACTTTGACAAACACATTTTTTTCCCACTAGCTGCTATAAAAATCCTATAATGGAATGGGTCAGAATTTATAGACAAAAAAAATACTGTTTAGTGAGCTACATGCATGTGTGCATGTGAGCACATGCTCAATAAGGTAACAAAATGATAATGAGGCATTAGTGTGTTTAACCATTCCTTATGTAGTGAGGGAGTGATTTCACACACAGCTTTAGTCTCCATTTATTTTTTTCTTATTTTAAATATCAATAACACGATTTGTTACAAACGGACATCAATGTGGCTTATTCAACCAGTGTTGAGGCTAGAGAGTTGTGACTGAATGTGTTCCAGTGCAGGCTACACTTCGTTATTTGTATCTACTCACTGCCTATTGTGTGTGTTATGACAAATAAATACTTAATTGCCCACTCTCCTGGAAATATTCCTCTCTTGGGCAGTGCTTTAGATTAGTGTATAAAACCCAGTGAACACTCAAATCAATCAAACACACATTATTTTTCTTGACAAGAGCGCACTCCAAAAATTACACAAAACACAAGGATAAAACCACACGGGTCATACACATTCACAACCAGACGTTTTTGACAATAGTCAAACCACCCACCCATCAAGTAACATTTGAAAAAAATAAAAACGGGTCAAACAAATGGGTCATACCGCAGTCATCTTCAAAAAAAAAAAAATCTAATTTGCATAGCCCTCCTTCAGTCAGAACGTGCAGAAACAATGTCAAACTGCCAACATTACCGTGTGCTCGCAGTGGTGCTACAGAGAAGAAAACACATGCAACACAGTTGGTGGAGGCGTGCCTATTAAACCCAACTCCTTCCCATACCGACTTCCTCGTGTGAAGTCGTAGCCAGCCAAAGGAAAGGCGTGCTGGGAGGAAAAGGCTCCCTGTAGTAGCTGCTGGCCAAGTTGATTATGGCAAACCTCCCTTCCACACATAAACACACACACACACACACATAAACACACACACACACACACACACACACACACACACACACACACACACACATCCAAGTTTGGCGCAAACAACAATAAACCAAAAATGTTCCTGCGTTATAGTCAGGGAAATGATGGAAGGATTCTTGTCTGAAGATGGATCCAGGGGCAGCCCCTTATCATCCGCTATTACGTTTTTGTTTTTGGTGGATAACATCTACACTTATTTGCCAACACAGACAGATGGAGAAGCAAAGAGAGGATGATGGCTGGAGGGAAAAAGATACAGCGAAGGAAACGGAGAGCAAGAGAGAACGCACTCGTAGGAGGCCGGCTCATGGGGTTGCTGCTGTCTGTCTTTGCTGGCAAACACATTCGTCCTGATGGGGAGGTAAAAGTCTAGCAAATGTCTGCAGAAAGATGGCGGTTGGTGATGGATGCTGGGGAGCAGCGGTGTGATGTCGCGGGTTATCAACAAACGACAAGAGATGAGCTCCAACAGAAGCTGCAGAGTTTCGCAGGCAGTGCAAAACAGAAACATTGCTCATCAGTACCCATAACAGAAGCTCAAACAATTTAAGAGCCTTTTGTGCAATTGTCCGTGTCTTTGCAGATAGAATCTCTGAGGATTCGAGAAACAAGCAAATTCTTTTTCAGCTACAGTCATTTTAACGCAACAAAAGTATAACCGTTGCGAGATGATGCACTTAAACAATTAACCTCTTGCAACAACAGCTAAGATGAACGATTGATCTGTGCCGTTATAGAAATAGTCATGGCTTGTGTTCCATTTTTCATTGTCTTCCACCAAATTTATTTATAACCATGTAGTTGAATTATAAAGAAACATTAGACTAGATTTGTGTCGATGTTTATAGTCAATAAAATGTGAAATACTGAGTGGTTTGGAAAACATCTCAGCTTAAATAATAGTGTATGTAGTCCCAGTAATGAGCTAGTCCAACGCTGTCACCTTTGACACGTTGATTTGGGATACTGGTTAGACACATCAAACAATGTAATTACTCTAGCAGCTTTATCAGGGCTGAACACCACTGCAATATGTTCTCTTAGCTTCCCACTTATCCATATATCATGTTAAATTATCTTTGACTGCAATGAGGTATTTCGCTGACAGATGTCAGTCTAATTGAGTGTTGCAGCTCCAGTTGGTGGGGCTGTTGCTTGGCTCCGTGCCTGTCCATGCCTCGCATGATGCCGCAAAAATGTATCAGCAGTGTCCAACACAAACAGAAGCCCGCATACGCTCTGTTGTTCTGTCTGTGTGCTGTTTTTGGTCTCTTCTAGGAAGCAGCAGACTCTACAACACAATGCATGTCATTAGAAGGGTAATGACCCAGAAACTCCTCCATGCTCTAGTATTGCACACATTTTGCATGACTGCGAGTGCAGTGGATTTCTGTCTGCTATCACCACACTCATCACTGTCCATTGTTACAATTAGCGTGCAGAGCCTCACAAAAACCCAGTCACTATCGCTGGTGTGCCTGTTAGATCTCTTCAGGCACCATTTTCAGCATAGAATCTCACTGGGGTGCAGTTCAAAAACATATTTGTGCATTGCTATGCTGCCACCACACAAGTCTGTCAACTCTGTGGGTGTTACAGTTACCTTCAACAAAATTATTGCTGATTGGCAATCAGTTGTTTTTAGAAGTAATACTGATCAAAATATTTTGGAACAAATCTGAATATTTTAGTATTGGGCATCTCCCCTACTGTGTTTGGTCAGATTTGTATACCTAACCCAGTATCATGTAATACATCTTTTCTGAGATCAAGAACAAATTGATATTCAAACATACATACTCAACCAATAGCCTGTGGGCTACCCGGTGGGAGACCTCTGGCCTAACGTCTCGAGACAGAAGTCATGTGACAAAGTATAAAAGGGCAAAGGTCAGTGTGGGGAGAAAGGTTGAGGTCGCCCACTTTCACCCAGGAGACCAGTGCTGTGTTCCAAATGTCGTACTTGTGTACTAACTCTCACTATTTTGAGTGCATCAGTGCGTTCACACTGTCAGTACAGAAACACGCAGTGCTCTACAAGTACCAGGATGACGCAGTCAAAACAGCCCAAAAAAGAACTGTGAAACTCTGGACACTTTCCACCCTAAACGGTCGCCATCTTGGCTACGTACAGGAAGGGGCGGGACTTCTGACGTAAAGACTTTTCAAATTAAGCCGCCTGAGGAAGCTGCAGCTGAACAGAAGGACCAGTGTGTTTACTGAGTGTGTTAAAGAGAGGGCACGAAAACACATCAATTTCTGGGTAAAATAATTAAAGCTGCTAATATTTTGGCGGGTGATATATTCACATGTGGAGGTTATTTCTGGCGGTGTGTGATTTGAAACAACACAACGCTGTCAAACTTCTTGCACTACACAAGTAAGAGTTCTAACATGTAAGAGCGCTATTTATTAGTATACTAAGGGAAGTATGTCATTTGGAACACAGCACAAGGTTCGAGTCAACTAGAAAGCAACGTGGACCTCAACCTAACCACCTCTATAAATCTAGGCAAGGCAAAACCTTGATATTGACACACTGTCCTCTGGTGGACTTCTTTTGTTCCATAAAGGTCTCCATTGTTGCAGAAAATGTTTATGGCAAAGAATGAAGAAACTATCATTTATTTTGACTCAATCTCTGATATAATACACTTCTACCATAAATACTAATTCATCAAGTCTGCTGTTGAAAATATTCTCCAACAAAAGCACCATTTCTTGTTGTTTGTGTACCATTTGCTAAAAGCTACAATCCCAAACTGTTGTGGGAAATTACTTGTGACACATTTTTAAAGATTTATATCTTCAACAGGAAAAAATAAAATAAGCTCAGCTTGGGAGCTGACTGTCACAAACTGGGCAGGAAAGTCAAACAGTTTGGACTTCTTTCACAGAAGACATTTCGGCTTGTCACAGCAGACGGATAACATTAACAATGACAGCATTATATTTTGGAGTGCCCCTTCAAGACTCATGACATTTTGCATGCTGGCTCACCGTCATGGATATTGGGAAACTTAATGGCACTAAGCCATTGCTAGAAAAAAAAATTGTCTCACTCGGGCGTCTCTCGACCGCACGTCAAAATGTCTGTGGTTAAAACTGTCCGTTGAAGGACAAAGTGACATATCACCCTTTAATTTCTGAGGCCTAACTTGTTGCAAGGAGGTCCCGCGGGGGTCAAACCGCAAACAGTCCGACAATCATGGCAGGTTGTAAACAAACATCCGAGAGAAAGAAAGAAAAATACTGAATGCTAAAATTGATTACCCAAACTGTCCATTGAAAACACAGAACCGTTTGCATACCAAACTTTCTGACTTAACTTTGACCCATTGAACTTACCATAGCTGTACACAGTTTTCCTGTGTCCAGTAAGAGTATATTATTTTGTATAAGTAAATTCAGGAAACTTACTACAGCAGCAGCAGTCTGGTGTTTGCGTGGGTCACAGTACAATAACAGGCTGCAGTTTTAGTAATGGTTAACATTGTGTCTGCCGTAGATAAAATCAAATCAAAAACATACTGGTCATCATAATCATAAATAATTAAATACATCTCTATTAGTATGTCTACACAGAATTATTGTCAATTGGTTTATGCCCATAACAATCTCCTGCATGAATACAGTTGGAAACAATATTATGCTGCCGTTTTGTGAATGGGAAAACATGCACTGTTTAAAAGCACAAAGCCTTTTGGTGCTTTCAGATCGAACGTGAAGCGAATTATTCCCGCGGCGCAATTACATATAAAGTCAATGCAAAGATGCCGCGTGAGTTTAAAATATTTAACTTGAGCAGACGTAGTCGCACGAGTAACGCGAGGTGAACATTTGCTTTGTGTTTGGTCTGAACACAGTTACAAATCACGTGGTGTCAACTGTTTTACCTCAAGATACACAGCAATAATAGTTCATACACAACAAAACAGTGCTCCTGGCTAACCTTTTCAAACCATAGAACTTTATGATCAAGCACAGCAACTACTGAAACTTCGACCCCTCCAAACCCTTCCCACTATGGCAGAGCTGGTTCAGGTATTCTGCACTGTTTGAATGACCTGAAAACTGCTCTCAAACCGGATTCTCTCTAGCAACGCCATCGTGTTGTCAGGCCTCAGCCTTTATTCTGGTGAGTACAATACTGCAGGTGATGAAGAATAAGTTAAAGAGCCCTTTAAAGCTCGCCATATTGCCAAACTGGCCACTTAAATGCTTTAATGGTTTGAACCTAAATACAAAAAAAACTTGTACGTGTGACTTCAGACTGAAACTCACAGTTGGAGGTCTGATTAGAACCTCTTGATCCGGCACTTTGCGTTATTTGGAGATTTTTCTCCCCCGTCCCTGGACACGCACTACTAGATACAGTCAACAATAAGAAAGGAGGATGAGTCACACTGACTGATGCTTCAGAGTGTCAGAGAAGGGCGATCTCAGCTATGATCTATCCTTTCCATGTCACCAGTCTGATGAGCATCGGGACAAAGCTCTCACGAACATCTGTCAGTCACGTACAGAATATCATTTGGATTTAATGGGTACCTCTGGCTTCAGGTGGGGAAATAAAAATAACAAGTCTGGTCACATTTGGGTGAGAAAACCTGAGGTGACACATCACATTAAGTCTAAATGCGAGGTGACGGGCTGGGTCTGGGATGAATGGTGAGGGCTTCTTTTCTCCTGTGGACATCTGGACAGCACACACCTGACAGCTAGCAAAAGGCTTTCATTATTTTTTAGCCTAGTAATATTTTCCTATTGCGCAGTTACAAATACAAGCCTGCCACCATTTATGACAGGAATTGAGAACTGCAGCTGCATTGTCATAGCTCTGCAAGCATGGGATAGTAGATATAAAAATTTAACAAACTTAAATTGTCTTTATCTTTTTGTGTAAATTAATACATTTTCCAAGGCAGCAGCTGACCGACATGAGAGGAAGGGGCGCAAACAGTTTGTCAACTTTCTAGATATGCCACATGGCCTGTCAATCAAACAGACAGCCCCCCCCCAAAAAAAAAAAACAACAACAACAACAAAAAAAAACACAGCTTTTTGAAGCGTATTTCTTAATTAATGAGGGGAATATTTTCAGATAGATCGGCAGAAAATAAATAAAATGAGTAACTTTAGCGAGCAACACAGAAATTCTACGTCAATAAAATTTCTCCACCAGTTATTTCGGAGACTAGTTTAATGGGAGTCTATGGACCCGGAGGCTTTTTGGAGCCGACCTCTACTGGCACCCGGTGGTATTGCAGTTCAGGACACTTCCGCATCGGCCTAATTTTTCAGACCTGGGGGCTACATCCACTGTTATATACAGTCAGTGGTTCCATGTGACACAGCAACAACTTGGGTTCGAGACAAAAAATGACTTGATTAAGGTCAGAATAAGATCATGATTTGTGTTAAAATAAATTAAGATAAGTTATTTAGGGTATGTTCACAAGTTTTATATGTTAGATCATACAAGAAATTTAAGTTGCTGAAAAGAAATCCATCTTTACTTTTGCTTTTTCATGGACTCAAACATCAGTCTCCCAGGTGAAAGTCATGTTTGTACCAGTCAATCATATTCGACATTGTTTCTATGCAGACTTTATCACTCTTTAAACTTTGTCACATGACCTTCTTCGACCCTGGTCACACATTCATGTACTTTTATTGCCTGAGTGAGACAAAATGTGACACTGACCCAGTATTCTCTATGAACTGACGGATGATTTGGCGTGATACTCGGCTCGTCACTGATTCGAGCACATGATAGCCGTGCAGCCGGAAAAACTTTGGAGGGTAACTTTTTCAACAGCGCACAACGTTGGTTATAACAAGTGTCCCTTCACATCTTTCAGCTTTTGAGAGCACCCAGTGGGTTAAGGTTAACACAAGCTTTTAGTGGAAAAGTGAAATATTAACACTGAATCCCATAAGATGTTTCTTTCTGCTGCTGAGTCATTTGCGCGCGCGCACACACACACACACACACACACACACACACACACACACACACACACACACACACACACAAACACAAACACACACTGTTTGTCCTTCTGGACCCTCTCCTTTTAGCCTGAGCTGTCTGGTTTTTTTATGGATCCGGTAATGGTGACAGCAAACAGACTGAACCCACAGCTTATAGCTCTGTAGCGTCAGCAGTCCACGCGTCACACATGGCTCGACATGATTCGAATTACAACACGATGTACAAAGTCATCAGGTAGCGTACGAATGTCATGGAGCAGTGCAGAGAGTGCTGGAATCACAGATGGCAAAACAGTAGCCAGGTTTCCATACACATGTAATGCAGCTTCATAATTAATATCAGGAGGTGGTTCTTAAACAGTTGGTGGTGCTAATTATCCAGTCGGGTGCCGTTAAACTATCGCAGAAGAAGACAGCATACATAATTACAGAGCACCGCTCAAACCTGAGATGGTGGAAAACCATGTGGAAACCAAATGGAAACGGAATACGTTTGTTTGTGTTAGCTTGAGGAAGCTTACAGTCTCCTCATCTCTTCACACAGATCTCGTGTTTTTATTTTGTGGAAGCTTCAGAGACAGATCAAGTCACTGCATGCTTAAACATATTCAGTTAGAACCAAAATGATTGCCCAATTTTAGAAAGAAATTGATGGAAATGCTCATACAGTAGCCATCACTGTGCTCTTGGGCTGTTTAACCGACGGTGGCGTCATGTTGTGAAGAATTTCTACGCACATCTGCAAAAACATTTCACCAATGAAATCAGCATCACTAACGTAGTCTGTAAACTGCACTTTACAACTTGTGCATTCAGCCCGATATCACGCCAAAGTGTGTCATACACCCATCAGTCCACGACAGGACACTGTTCACGTTTTGCATCGAAGTGACAGAGTACAATGAGTGATTAAGTCCATGTAGAGTGGAGGTCGGGTGTGAGCGGATGGAACGAACAAAGAGTCAAACTCCTTGTGTGTGTAAACATACCTGGCCAATAAAGCTGATTTTGATTCTGATGTTTATGATGCTGGCCCTTGTATTTTACAACTAACATCTTCACACTGTAGGTCGTCAATAAAGTTTTTACTGCAATCACAGAAATGATGATATTCAGTCCAACCTGTACACAAGATGCTGTGCTCAGTAGCACCAGACTACAACAACCCTCTGGAGCTCCATGACATTCTGTTGGGATATAGAACTTATACAATCATGTGTCAACTGCAGAACACTCACAGTCTTATCTACAATGCTGAGAATCCATTTGCTGTGAGGCCCTCTCCCTCCCTCCCTCCCTCCGCTGCTCCGATTCTGACCTTGTCATATAATGGAGTTGTGCCGTCGTGTCATTTAGAATTGGACAACATTCGTCCTTTATGGTGCGGCTGCCTGCCCATGGTGGGTAATCTCACATCTCTGAGTGCTCATCTCATCCACCTGACTGCTTTTGGTAACCTCACTGTGGTGCTGTAGAAACTGATCTTACAGCAGCACCTACTCCCACTCTGGCACAAAAACAGCACATCGTCCTCCATCTCAGTCAAGTGCAGAGGAGTGAACTACTAATATTATTGAGTAATTGTTATTTAAAGGCATTAGGAGCACTGGAGGTAAATTCAGTCAATTCTGCATACAACTACTCAATGAATAGGCGATAAAAACTAACCATCCATAATACTGAGCTGATAATAGTCCAGCAAGTAATTTGCAAACACATGGACAGAATATATACATTCTCTACTTAAGATTTTGCACAGAATATTGAGAGCTTTTGTATAAATTGCTCAATTTTGCACTCTAGCAGAGCCTTTTAGACCTCTGAGTAACTCTCCACACTTCTCAAAAAACCAAGGAAGTCCATTGCGCAATTGAGTCAGAGCTCGTAGACTCCAGAGGCCAGGATGAGAAAATAAAGAAATCCAAACTTACTTACAACAAACCCATCCCTCGCCAAGCAAATCTGGTTTTGCCCTTAAACTTTTACACAGCAATTAGTCTTTATATAGAGGGCTGCCTGAAGAAATGACTGCCCCTAACATTAACCTCAATGTAGTGAAATCAGACTCGGCCTGTGCCACGTCTCAGCTTGACCTCAGAGTCAAAACATCTGATGAATTTCACTCTGTAACTTTGAGTCGAATATATTGGATAAGAGCCACAGCTGCACTTTAACATGAGTAGTTTAGGATTCAAAAAGTGGATGATTGTTTTCAAAGCTGCTAGTTAGCTGTGGTGGTAGGAAGAAGTGGCTAAAATATGGAAAATATTTCAAAAATTACAATATTAAAGGTGTTCGTCTAAAAGTCCTAAAACAGTTTAACTTGAACTATTGCTTACTCTACATTTGCACACGTGATGAACAGGATATCTGGTATGTCTTTGGTTTAGTAAATGTGTCAACAGACGTGTGCGCTGTGTTTACACATGTAAAATGAAAAGGAAACAATGCAAATAGTTTTTGGGTAATGGTGGAAACAATACTTTTCTGCCCTTTGTTCTTTTCCTCCAAGCTTAAATGTGCCCCATGTCTCTGAAACCTCCATTTCTTAGACTTCCCTCTCTGAAGCAGAAAAAGTCATTTTCTCAATCGTAGAATCAGTTTTGTCCTGGCTGTCAATTTTTTTTCTTTTTTCTTTTTCCACTGCCTAGTTTCTTTTAGAGGTTTCTATGAAGCATTTTATCAAGGGTTATATTAACACACGCTCTTTTAGACGGGACAAAAGAGTTGAATGAGTGGCAAAACTGGGGCAATTAGACTGATGTTGTGCAATGGCCCATGCTAAGACATGTCGACTGTTGCGAGAGCCTTCCAGAGTTTGACAGTGTGCTGAATGAATGGAGATTTAAAGGTTTGTTGAGTGCAATATAAATGTTACAGTGGAATACAGAATTATTGAGGAAACTCTTTGATATGTAATAAACGTTTTTTATTGTTCACAAGGAACACAAACGATTGTCAGAGAAATATGAAATTATTTAGAACATGGAGCAGCAAAGATATTCTGTAAAGTGATGCATTGAAGTTGACTTTTAACCTTTTCTCTGTTAGCTGGCTGAAGCTAACTCCATATTTGAATGGGTGGAGTAAATGGCAGTAACAAAGGAGCCTGATGCAGCAATGTAATACAACGTAAACTATGGTCACAGTAAATGGAAGATTATTGTTTGTGTAGTTCGGTCTTAATGGTATTGGTTTTATTTGCCTGGTGTGACATCAAATAAAGTCTCCTTGATAGCGTTGGGGACAACCCGAATCAATAATGTAACATTTTTAAGTGGACATATTTAGACCATGATGCTCTATCTTTAATGAGAGCAATGCTTTTCTGATTGACAGTAACACCAATTACCAAAAACAAAGCTTCCATAATCAAAATCATCATTAAGCGTGCTTCCAGGGCCTTCTCAATGATTCAAAAGCAGAGATGCAGGACACAACAGTTCTGAGACACTAATGGCTTTCTACCGCTGGGCACAATTGAGAATAAGTGCAGTGTTATCTGATAAACAGCAGCTGCCCTACAGTGTGAGTCCTCCAAAATAAAAACAAAAGTCCCCAGAACTTGTACTATTGTTGGCCCTATTGTTGTTAAGGAAGTGGCGCTTTACATTTCCTGCAAACTTTGTTCATTATTTCTGGGCCACAATGAATGCAGCAACATGAATAAATATACAGCAGTACCACCTCAGATTTGGATTAAAATACAGTCTCTAAAATTGAAATCAATAAATTAATGAAGACTATCACTTGGCATGGCGGACTGAAAAATATATTCCGTCTCTGCTTAAAGTATGGAAATTAACCAGTTATTATAACCCCAACGGTGAGTCTTTGGCTCGTAGCGAGCAGTGGAGTGAGAACTCAACACCTTAGAGGGATTTCACCTGCTCTTTATTGTGAGCCCACAGTCTGCACAGAAACCAAACAGGACTCTCACTTTTATTAGGAGGAAATTGAGCCACTGAGATGCTAAATGAGAACCACAGTGGTGTTCCAAAAATCCTCAGACACCCAGTGTTTCTACATGCTTTTAACTTCATTAGTTTGTATGCTGCTGCTGGAAAGTTTAAGAGGCTTCAGAGCTTCCTTCACCTAAAAAAGACTATAGCAGTAGAGAGAAACAAAATACATTTACATATTAGCACTCCAAATGTTTTGATGAATAAAATGTATGTATGTCAAGTTTTGCTACCTGGTTGGCTTTTTACTTTTTTGTTGGAGCTTCTTCTTTGCTATGTTTACTTTTCAAAATAGGCCATTATTTTTGAAAAGGCTGTCCTTCTTCCTCCGCTGGGAAAAGTCCACAAGTCCCCAAAGCTCTCAGAAGTGTCACAGTCTGATGTTAAAAAAAAAAAGGGGTAAAAGAAAGTCTACGAGCTGCTGGTCAGAATGCTTTGAGTGTGCTCAGACACTAGCAATGGTCTGTTACCAATTACAACACAATGTAACTCAGCTTCTGAATAATTCCTTGCAGACAGCATGGAGCCCTTAGTGATAAAATATGCATCATCTTCCCATGGCCCAGTCTCCCGGACAGCCAACAGAAGGGTAGAGTAACCTCCATACATCTGTGTGTGACAGCAGCCCGGAGTCTGACTCGGTGCCAAAACCGCAAGTCTCGAGGGAAATCATTTAGTTGAGAACTTGGGCCCAGTCACAGCCTGCTCACTGCTGATAAAGGGGTCATCCCGTGCCTGGGTCCTGTCCTGCACCCACTCCACATCCCGTTTCAAAAACCCATCAGCCATACGATGATTAAGTCAGAGGGAAAAAAGATTAAAGGAAAAGAATATCATGAAAGAAAAGGGAGAGGCAGAGGGTGTGTGGTGTCTGTGTAATCACACAAAATGCCATAGTTTTACTGACTGGGATATAATGGCTGCCTTTGAAAGGGGTAGCAACAGGCAGTGGCTTTGATGTGGGACTTCCATATAGTATCGGTTTTCCAGCTATTTTCTTCACGGTCACGGTTACACCTATCACAAGTCATTTCTGCCTTGGACGGAGTGCATTCATCATGATATTTATTCTGGAGGACAGAAATAATAAGCCTATCCTGTTAAAGCGTGTGATGGTAGGAAGCATGTCAATTTGCACCATGTTGAAACTAATTAAGCTTTCAACATTGTCATGCCAAAGATAGCCTTCTCTATTTGGTCATTCATTAAAAATATGTTGCAATTAAGATGATCCATTATGCACTTAATTACAGTATTAATGCTGACAAATCCACACTCTGCAGCAGGATGAAGAAAAAAAAAAAAAAGATAAAGCCTCCTTAAAATAATGGGAAAAACTCCAGATGCAGATATGAAGCAGCAGCTGCTGTGATTGCCTTGAAACAGCTGATAATCAGCAGGTCAGGCGTCACACTCATGTTGAAGCGCTAACCGATACATACGATGTCCTCGCAGTATGATGACAAATAGATTATCGCTAGGAGGCAGAGAAACAGCGGCAGTTTGCAGCATCATTTGTTTTGCAGCCGGTGACCACAGTAGATTAATAATATGCCATTATCTGTCTGGTAGGCCTGAAATACACGCCGTACTTGGAGGAGGAGCCACTGGCCCTGGTTAATAACCTAATTTCCCAGAGGTGTTGTAATGGATGGATGGGGGGAAAAAAGAGAGACACACAACCAATTAACAAGAAGCCGTTTAACCTTCTTGCTGAGGGAGACAAGATGGTTTAAACATGTGGAGGAAAATCAAGAAGTGGCGGAGTGTTTCAACTGAGTGTTTAGTGTCCACAACTACATGCAATTCCAATTACAGCTGTCTCCACTTTCCTACTTAAAAGACCACGTGGAAATGATGAGCCTTGTCTGAGTTTATGCTATGGCACACTTTTGTTCTTGCAGCAAAGGAGTCATTTCTGTGCACAGGTTTGTTTGTCTTGTTTGGATTGCTACATCACGATAGCCTTGACAGCAGAAAGGTGAAAAATACAGAAGTTCTAATCAGCAGAGGAATCGGTTTGATTGAAGCTAAACCCTGCTTTCAGGAAAGATTAGAATTTGCTGAAGAGGGTTTTGTACAATAACTCAAGCAAGTGAACTGCAGTAAATAAGAGTGAAATGAATGTTTTGCTTCTGGAGATGTCTGTCTGTCTGTCTCAAGAGATGAGACACGGTCCACAGCTAAAAAAAAAACTTATCAAACTAAACAATCTGATCTTTTTTGTCCCTATTGAAAGTCAATGACTCATTATAAGAGTACATTTTTGGTCAAGGTAAAAGCAGGTAGAAAGATACCTAGTCATTAAGGAAAAGGTTAAACCAAAAGCAACAAAACGTAAATGCACTGGGCCCGAAAGGAAAGCGCAGCTTAAGTAGGTGAACACAAATGCAGGCACAACTCTGGCGAAAGATGTGAGAAGGTGTCATAGCCGACTTCAATAATGAATCCAATCAAATCAGCTCCTCTCACCCCCTTTAAAACCGCAGTTTCGTATTGGCTGAAGAAGGAGCAGACACATTTTACGCAGGAGGTAACTGAATTGACTTATGCGGGAGGTTCAGGTTTATAATCACCAAATTTATGATACTAAAAGTCGGCCTCCACAGACTGCCAATGTTAAAATTGCTTGGAAAGAGATAACTACTATTTAAAAAACAAAGACTATTCCCTTGGTACATGTGAACCACTGGTCAAAAGTAAATTAAGCACACTTTAAGCATCCAATGCAATTCATGCATTAACAACACGGATGAAGAGCAATGTGTTTCAAACATCACCGACATTGTGGTGTTAATAAAGAAACTGCAACGGGAGCTTTGGGTGTGTATAATTTACTTTAGAATGATTCATTAAATAGTCTAAGCTGCTGTGCGTATATTGCTTGAACCTTTTGTGAATGCATGACACACTGGCTAGATCACTAAACTAGATGAGTAGATGAAAAGGCTTCTGAATTTTTACCCCTTTACAGTGCATCCGGAAATTATTCACAGCGCTTCACTTTTTACACATTTTGTTATGTTACAGCCTTATTCCAAAATTGATTAAATTCATTTTTTCCTCAAAGTTCTACACGCAATATCCCATAATGACAAAGTGAAAATAGTTTGTTTTCAAATTTTTGCAAATCTATTAAAAAATAAAGAACGAAAATATAACACATACATAAGTATTCACAGCCTTTGCTCAATACTTTGTTGAAGCACCTTTGGCAGAAATTACAGCCTCAAGTCTTTTTGAGTATGATGCTATAAGCTTGGCACCTATTCTTGGGCAGTTTCTCCCATTCTTCTTTGCAGGACCTCTCAAGCTCCATCAGGTTGGATGGGGAGCATCAGTGCACAGCCATTTTCAGATCTCTCCAGAGATGTTCAATCGGGTTCAAGTCTGGGCTCTGCCTGGGCCTCTCAAAGACATTCACAGAGTTGTCCCGAAGCCATTCCTTTGTTATCTTGGCTGTGTGCTTCGGGTCGTTGTCCTGTTGGAAGATGAACCTTCGCCCCAGTCTGAGGTCCAGAGCGCTCTGGAGAAGGTTTTCATCAAGGATGTCTCTGTACATTGCTGCATTCATCTTTCCCTCCATCCTGACTAGTCTCCCAGTTCCTGCCGCTGAAAAACATCCCCACAGCATGATGCTGCCACCTCCATGCTTCACCGTAGAGATGGTATTGGCCAGGAGATGAGCGGTGCCTGGTTTCCTCCAAACATGACGCTTGGCATTCAGGCCAAATAGTTCAATCTTTGTTTCATCAGACCAGAGAATTTAGTTTCTCATGGTCTGACAGTCCTTCAGATGCCTTTTGGTAAACTCCAGGTGGGCTGTCATGAGCCTTTTACTGAGGAGTGGCTTCCATCTGGCCACTCTACCATACAGGCCTGCTTGGTGGAGTGCTGCAGAGATGGTTGTCCTTCTGGAAGGTTCTCCTCTCTTCACAGAGCAACGTTGGAGCTCTGTCAGAGTGACCATCGGGTTCTTGGTCACCTCCCTGACTAAGGCCCTTCTCCCCCGATCGCTCAGTTTGGCCGGGCGGCCGACTCTAGGAAGAGTCCTGGTGGTTCCAAACTTCTTCCATTTACAGATGATGGAGGTCATTGTGCTCATTGGGACCTTCAATGCTAGAGAAATGTTTCTGTACCCTTCCCCTGATCTGTGCCTCGATACAATCCTGTCTCGGAGGTCCACAGACAATTCTTTGGACTTCATGTCTTGGTTTGTGCTCTGACATGCACTGTCAACTGTGGGACCTTATATAGACGGTGTGTGTCTTTCCAAATCATGTCCAATCAACTGAATTTACCACAGGTGGACTCCAATCAAGTTGTAGAAACATCTCAAGGATGATCAATGGAAACAGGATGCACCTGAGCTCAATTTTGAGTGTCATGGCAAAGGCTGTGAATACTTCTGTACATGTGATTTTTTAGTTTTTGATTTTTAATAGATTTGCAAAAATTTCAAAACAATGTATTTCACATTGTCATTATGGGGTATTGTGTGTAGAATTTTGAGGGGAAAAAATAATTTAATCCATTTTGGAATAAGGCTGTAATATAACAAAATGTGGAAAAAGTGAAGCGCTGTGAATACTTTCCGGATGCACTGTATGTCTAAATTAATTGCAGTTCAATTGTAGCCAACCCAAGTACCTTTTATATTCTATAGCTGCATCAGGCCGCATGCCAACTGCCTAATTCACGTTGAATTCAAAAGAATAGAATAGAAGAGTCAGTTTAATATTTAATGTGATCTACAAAATTGGTAAATTTGCATTCAAAAATCTTGTTTTCATTATTTATGTTATTGTGATTAAATATCGTGAGAATCCACCAAACCTGTCTGTCTGATTTATGTCTGTTCAGTTGCATTCTTCCCCACTGAAGCCACGGAAATAGACTTGCCTCGGCTGTGCTGCAGTTAGACTCAGTTTAAGCCGACAGAGGTGCAATTTCACCTCCACATTGACGCCAAAGTTGAACTGTACTGGCGCATTTTTACCGACGGCGCAGCCGGGTTCATATTGATGTACGAAAATCTGTAATTCGGCTCAAGCGCGGAAAAATAGAACCTTGTGCTGCACCAAAATTACAATGTGCCTGGATCTGAGGCTGCGCCAGTAACTAAGTTAGGGCCCAATGATCTTAATACAGTTATTGGTACAGCCTTACTTGGTTTGTATTGACCAGCGCCTTCAGGTGACCACTGCTAATGGCGACATAGACTGGCCCTAGGGTAGTAGAGCATGAACTCTCTGGTGGGGATAAAGACGCAGCAGGTGCAGGAGGGGGAGCAGTACCAGCTAGATGTGGTTGGGCTCACCTCCACACATTGCACTGGAACTGGTACCAGACCCCTGGAGAGGAGCTGGACTCTGTCTTTTTCTGGAGTGTCCCAGGATGATAGGCTGTGGGTCAGACTTTATATGAAGATGGACATAGTGAAGTGGAATGTTATCCATTGATTGGCACTGTCTTGGGGTCATGTTCATGAGTGAGGGTAGACTGAACAGGAGATTGACAGGAGCGGGCGTTGTACCGGACCATTTAGGTGAAGAGGGAGCTGAGCCAGAGAGTGAAGCTTTCGATTTACAAGTTGTTCTCTATTTTGAGCCTCACCTATGGTTATGAGCTCTGGGAAGTGACTGAAAAAACGAGATGGCTGAAAGGAGTTTCTTCTACAGGGTGGCTCAGCCTTCTGGACTCAGAGTACAGCTCCCTCCAGATGTCCATGGTGGTTGACCCCCACCATGCTAGAGGGATTATATCTGTCATCTGGCCTGGGAACACCATTGGCATTCCCCAAGAGAAGTTGGAAATTGTTGCAGAGTAGACGGACCCGCTGCCACTCCGACTTGACTCCGGACAAGCTGTAAACGTTTTTAAAAGGATGCATTTTTTTATTAATTTAAATCTGAGATTTTTTTCATCAATGTTTACTTCTTGGCAGTCTTCTTTACCTTTGCGGCCTCATGCACATGAATACATCCCCAACAAAATGGGAGAGCCACTTGTTAAACTAACAAGAGTGAAATTTATATCTTAATTGTCCATAATTTAAAGTGTTACAGTTAGAACAGTGTTCTGCTGTATTAATGTGAGACTCTCATTCCAACGAATCATTTACAAATTAAAATAATTGGATATCATGGACTAGTGACATAAGGATTAGCTTCAGTCTTCACTGCTCGTGCTGTCATGCTTCCTGAATTTGTTAGTCAGGTAGCAGATATCAGAGACTGCAAAAGCTTCCGCTACGTGCTATTACCCATTACCCCAATCAACAGCTTGTATTTTCAGAATACCAAGCATGCAGTGAACGCAGCATTAGAGTACTTGACGAGTTCAGCTCATGCTTGTTGAAATTACATATACAATACTGCAATGTGCTCCAGCTCCAGGCAATGGATACTTGAAAATCAGTAGAAGCAGGTCACGTTCATCAATGATTGTTATTTTCCTTGGAAGGGCATGTTTTAAACCATTTTTATTGGGGGGGGGGGGGTGTAAAACTGCTGAAGAAGTAAAGCTGCAAAACTTTCCTCTGAAGTTATCTTTTGCATTTTTCAACATATTCAATAATCACGATAGCAAAAAGTAAAAAAATAAAAAAATCCATGTTCAAATTAAGCATGATATTCCTTCAACAGTGAAAGACAGTCTCTGCTAAACTTCTAAACAGAAAGATGGATTTACATTTTTTGATTTTGTTCGGTGGTTTTCTTCCCTTCGGACTGAACATGTTAACTTCACTCTGCCTTCAGGAGCAGCAAATATACAAAGTTACAGAGTGTAGCCAAAGAATCCATGAAAAACACGATGAACCTCATTCACCAACTGAAGAAGACATTTCTTCTTAAAACTCACTTACGCAGTTTTTATGAAGTTTCTTTCATTCACCAATGTTTTCTTATTTGGGATTTTTTTTCTTGGGTAAGAACAACATCTGCTGCAGGAGGAAACAGGCTGCGAGCTGCTGGATCTTTTGAAATAATCAGTTTTGCATTGTTCGCGGGATACAGAGTTCACTGAGGAAGCAATCGTGTTATTTTACATATGGTACGCTACGCTATTAAATATGACAGCTTTTGCTATTCACCTCCTGATTCAGCAGCTCCGCTTCAAAACTACCGAAGTTGGTCTTCTTGGTATCCTGTGCTCTTTTAGGCTTTTTTTTTTTTTTTTATGTTTCTCTCAACTTCTCATTTCTTCCTCAATTTCTGTAACACACACTTCTCTGCAGTCTTATGTCCTTTTATCCGCACTGGCAGGGCGTCTATCTATGCTAATTACGAACAACTGACGAGCTTTTCAACTTCAGAGGGCAGTGGGATTCATCAACATCAGAACGCAGGTGCGAACAAATCGGCGTTTTAAGAACGCATCATAAATCTGACGGGAACTTTTCTTCTGGCTCTCAAGAACGAATTTAAGAACAATCTTAAGAGGATATCGATGAATGAGGTGCATTGTTCTCGTGTACGATAAATGTGGTAATAACGAGTGTATTAAGAATGAGGTTTTCCCCTCATTGCTCCTTGATGTGCATTTATGGAACGCGCAATTTTGAGCATCGTGCTTTGCTTCATTGAAAATCAGTGAAGTTGGAAAAAGCAGTCTTATTGATGGGATCTTTCCTCTCGGCTGTGGGGACCCTGTGTGCCCGGAGGGGAAGGGCAGACGTCCTAATCATGGCAACCTGTGGAACGCTAAACATTTACATGACATGGCGGCCCAAGCATGAAACCTGACAAAGCCTCTCTTTTTTTTTTTTCTTTTTTTTTCGTCACTATTACCTCAAACCTTTTAGGTTGCGTGTGTGCAGAAAGAAGTTATTATTTGGGGAGAAGGACAAAAATATGAGGCAGGGAAACCCATTACGGCAGATGGTGTGATGAGGCAAGACTTATTCAGTTTGCAGTGCACTGGAGTAAATAACGGCAAAGTACACAACTCCCTCTTTTCCTCTCCTTCTTTCTGCTCTCATGCTTTAACAGTGACTCCTTCTCCCCACCCCCTCACCCTTTCTCTTTTTCCCCCCTCATCTCACAGGCAATTTTCAGCTTTCCTGCCGTCCATCTCATTTTCTCAGTGATTTTTTTGCTCTGTCTCGAAGGGCAGATTTAGAAGTGGGCAAAATGAAGTTCCTCCACCGCAGATTGATGCTCACGGAGATTGTCCTATTTTTGACCTGATAGCTTTCAGCTACTGCTTGAGGAGGATTTAGTGCCCGTGGGTGCAGAGGGGGTTATATTGCAGTTTGGCTTCTCACCCTGTTCTTTTTAATCTTCCAGGCTAGTATGCAAACAAAAAATTAAAAAAAATGTCAATGAGAAAAAAAGTATTTGCAAAAAAAAAAAAGCATATTGCTCAGATGTGACATACGAAGTCTTCTGTGGTCTCTGTAAGACCAGCGGAAACTTCAACACTATTAGAAGAATTAACTATGCCTACCTATTTATGGGTTTTATATCTGATATATAGGACATGGCAAGGTAGAGGAGAAATCCAACAGAATGGCAGCAAAGTGTGCCAAACATTCTACTCCCCTGGCCGACATTATTTTTAGGCCTTTCTAACAGGAGCAGTGCGTAGGATTCAAGAGAGCTTTCAGATTGTAACCAACGGAACACAAAAAAAAAACTGTGTTTGGTTTGTCCCTTGTGGGCTACTGTAGGAAGGTGGCAGCACATGACTCTGTCAAAGGGGACTCACTTCCTATGCAGATATGAAGGGCTCATTGTTACGTAATGAAAACACAACATTTTAGGTGTATATACAACAACAACAAAAAAACAGGAATATTTAACATCATGTTCAATTTCTGCCAAGAGATCCCCTTAAATCCAACACATTGAACCTTTAAAAATACCAGCTCAGCCATTCTCTGGTAATATCGCATGATTATTTACACAGTTGTGTGTGACAATAATGTAAAGCGCAAATTTCCACAATCTAGAAAATGTTACAATGAAAACATTCCATTTAATTTTTTTTTGTCAAACCAACAGTCCAAAACTTAAACATAATCAAATTGGTGTGTAACAAATAAAAGCAGTGAATCCTCACATTGAGGAGCTAAAATCAGAGAACAGTGATGACGAGAAGATTAATTGATTATCATAATCGTGAATGCTGACTTTCAGTGTATGGTCTTGTCAGTTTCTATGCTCATTGTTGCAGCTGTGTATAATTTCAGAAACACAAACTTCATCGCACTGCCTCAGATTTTATTTGAAAATAAAGAATTTATAATTACTGAAGTGTGGCGACGTGAATTTACAGGTTCCCTAAAGTAACAAGAAGCAGGTGATTTGTACAACATTAATTTATAGCTACATTACTGATATAAACCAACACATATTAACGAATCGTAGACTTCCAACCCAAAGCCAAAAGCAAAATTTATCTTTCATATGAAATTCTATTTCATGTCCAAAATGCAACAGAGATAGTCCACAAAATTCTCCTTTCATTTTTATGTAATTCCAAACAACAGTTGCCATATATACACATAAAGACATATTCATGTCACATTACAACAATGTAAAAATGAGTTGATACATTTTTTTTTTATATTTCCTAAATAAAATGTGCCTTTGTTTTGCCACTTAGGGTGACATGATGTCACGTCCAACGTAGCATAACGCTTACGTTAGCTTGAAAGATTCAGATTCAGACTCTCAGCCTTTGCTTTTAGCAAGAAGTCAAAAACAGTCCAGAGGAAAGTAACAACACTGGACCTGACAGGTCAAACTAATCTTTTAACGTTGAAGAAGAGGTGCTGCACTGGGTGCATTTAGTGCATAGGACATTTGGTTTAATATGGTCTGGTAACATGGTCTGAGACGTTCTGGAAGGAACAAAAAAAAATGTTCAGCCAGTTGGACTCAACTGCTAACTTTAAATTAAAACAGTCCCGTTCCTTCTGCCAAATGCATGCTGGGATAGGGTAACCTTCCTGCATCTCCTCCCATTACCACACAGAAGAAGAAGGGTTTACTGAGAAAGACCAAAACAGTCAAAGTATCAAAACCACAGCAAAGGATCTCTTGAAAATGTATAGTTTCTGTTGCTTGAGACATTTTGCACATGAACATAAAACCATCAAACCCTCAAAGTTCTTCAGATTTAGATCTAAAGATGAAGTCATTCAGAGTCCCTGACAGTTGGATATTTTTCTGGATGTGGAGTGTAAAATTCATCATACAAGATTCAAGGGTAAGACAACTAGAGGTTCACAACATCAGATATTCTTTTTGAATGGAGAGTTGGACTTGAGCACATTCAGAGAGTGTTGAATAATGGGTTGCTTGTAGCCATAATGTTGCGAGGAAAGTGTCTTTTGTATTTACAGAGGCAGTCAGTACTAAGAGTGTTTAGTTGGCCCAGCTTAACCTGCAGGATTTTCTGAAGGTCCATGTGACCTGTTTGCTGCAATCGATGGAATTATTTCCTAACTAATGATAATGAGTTCAAAGCATCTTCCGACACCTTTGCCGTGGAAATGAACCATGAACCGGAGAGTCTGTCAAGCAGTCCTGAATTACTGCCGTCACAGACGATGAGCTCAAAAAGACGAAATAAAAATGCTGACAGGATAGAGTGTGAGTCTGTGACTGCTGGACGAGATACACAAATGTGTGTTCGACCAAATTCAGATTTCACTTACATGTGGAAAAAGGGCTCAATGATGGGGACTCTCTTTAAGTGAATAATTTAATTCTCAGAGAAACCTTCCCCACACGATGACTGTATGCTATGAAAATATTTTCTGAAAAACAGATGTTGGAAAATCGGGGTTGTCTGATTTCATGTTTTCCTATTCAAGTTGGTATCGCGCAAAAGTGTTTAATATACCAGTCAGTTAACGGGAGGATACCGTGTCATTGCTACGTTTTGCCTCACTGAGGCATGAAATGTAAGATGCCTTATGTTCAGGCACCACAAACCACATGGTTAGGTTTAGGAAAATTCTCCCAATGATTTGGGTTAAAATAAATAATTGTATGAAAGTTAATGTTGTTGCATGTCGACTCGAACACCAGTCTCCCAGTCGAAAGTCAAAGATTTGATCGAAGCATATATCCCTGACCTCGTCTCTACATAGACGTTATCCCTCTGTAATTTGTCACATGACCTCCTTCTTTGACCTGGTTCAACCTGGTCATACACGTGTGGACTTTTCCCGTCTCGGCGACACAAAACGTGACACTGACACGGTATCCCCTGGTGGACTGATGGGTATGTTACACGCTTTGTAAGCTGCCTTGCTCAAGCTAATGTAGTAGTCACCCATTCAGTATTTTAACTGGAAATGAATGCAGTGTAGTCTATTATTAAACCACTTTTCAAGTGTGTTACATTAAGCTAAGTTTCCCAATCAATAAATCATGTGGTGCGTTGAATAAATCTTGCGTCCACACTTCTTCTTTTTTTTCATAATGCTGCTGTTAAATCTCCCTGACGGTGAAGTTGTATTTACAGCTGAAAAAGGAAAATTGAATCCACAATAAGTCCTTTGTGTCTTTTGCATAAATACCTCCTTTCAATAATGCCAATTCCACTACCTCCCCCTGTGGTTAATGTTTATCAATGAAGCAAGAACAATGTTTAATGGCCACAAGGCTATATGCATATTCTACTGGCATGTAGCTCGATATGAACAAATATGAATAAAACAGGCCGACAGCCACTATAAAACAAGATTATGTTTGTCAGAGAACAGAGATAAATCAGAGGAGGCTGGGTAAAAAATTATGCCACACCTCAGGTTCTCTGCTGAGCAAAGACGCTCATTCATGTGTGAATTAACCTGATGAAAAAAATATAAGAATATCCAGAAGAAATACAAAGACTGATAAAGTCACTGTAGCAGCAGCAGCAATTAGAGGCAGAATCATGCATCTTCACATAAAGACTAACACGGACATAAATATGAATGACATGTTCATGCAGATCTTAATGCATAATTAACATTTAACACAACAAGGGTGGTATTACTCATTTGTAAAAGATTTATGATTTAGGTTACACTTGAGTGATTCATAGACTGGTGTGGGCTCATGCAAACATGCACAATACCTCATACAATTATCATTTGACGTTAAAATTGACCACATATAGCCCTCCTCACACTGGACATATTTGTGCTATTACCTGGAAAATGTCTTCAAAATTGTATGTATTGTCAAGTTATGGATTAAGAAACCCGAATATGACACATCAGTGGACCGTTACGATTTTCCTTTCCACCTGACGAGCATGTTTTTGTCCTGAAACGCAACTCAACCATGGGAGAACATGCAAACGTGCGAGTCGACAGAAAGGAAGTTGAGTTCCAGGAGTTTAACCTGAGTCCTTCATGCTTGAACCCTGCCGAGCTTTCCAATCGCTGCCCAGCATTAATTATTTACTTTTCACCATTTTCCCTGCTGGTACACGGTTTAAAGTTTGACTTGAGTTATGTTTCATGCCAAAAAAAAAAAGTTGTGGTTTTCCCACATCGTCTGTTGTAAAGGTGGAAAAGTCTCTTAAACAGCTTTTAGAAAGGACACAAAAACTCCACAGAAGCCCAGTCTGATGCAACTCTCCAGCAAAGACCTCTAATCTATTTGACAGAAAGAGTAACTCTGGGAAGCATTAAACCTTTAAATAAAGAATGAAAGCACTAAAACATTATTAAGCACAATATTGAAATGGATAAATCAAAAGCACAATAAAAGGGAATGTTTATGCCTACAGCGTACTTCCTGAGTAGCTGTGGGAAAAAGAGGAGCCAGTGACTGTTGAAGCTGGACAATAAAACTGATCAATATTCCAGAACCTGATTCCTGATCAGGGATTCAAAAGGTGACATTTAAGCTACAAGTCCACTAATCTAACCATCAGGATGCAGCCAAGACCCTCGAGCAAAGAACAGATCACGTTGGCTGCTGTCCTGCACGACACAAAGTAAAAATTATACAATTATATAATGAAAATGCCATGTCTATTGATAAATAAATAATACATACAAATATGTATTGTGTTTGACTTCTATTAACCAATGTTGTTTTTTTGTCGCACACCAAGTTGATTTAAAGGTCAACTTAATTTTCCGTCAATCATCGATGAAGAGATGAACATTTGAAGGAATCATCGCAATCTCATGAATATTATTAATGGGATGTTTTGTATTGCTTGCATAATCAGATGGGCAGTGTGTTTAATGTGCTGCATTTATTTGACCCCAGAGGAGCTGATACAAATCAGTTATGGACAATTGTGCTGCATCACACACACAACACAAGCCACAATAAAGACAAGCTACAATAACATAAAACGTGAAATGAGTCATGTCTAATGTCCCACAAAGGAGACATAATTAGACATTTAATGGGAATCCTATGATGTTGCTTATTTTGCAGCTCCAAACACCTCAGATAGGTGAGTGGTGGTGAAAACTCAGACAAGGAATGGCAGTTATGAAAAAATAGCTCGCAAAAAAGAAAAATCCCTTCTATCTGCGGCTTCAGTTAAAATGTTCATGGAGCAATAAGGATGATGGGATTTTAATGCTGCTACATATTTCCTCATTTCTCTACTTTCTGCTGACTTACACACTAATATTGCACATTTATGTGATTACATTGCACACCTCGTGCCATGTTATTGTGTCGCTCACAGCATATAAGAGCAAAACACTTCCACTACCTGATGCACAGGGAATTAGTATGCACACAGTGGCGTGCTGAAGCAGCTGGAAAATTACCAGCAACAGACGGGTTAACCATCAACCTAAACCAACCTGTCAGGTATTATCGTCGAAGCTCTCTTGACCCTTAAGAACACAGGCTGCTAAACTTTGTCACTTAGCGCTCTCAAAGTGTGATTAATGACACTTGATTAGGAAACATTAGCAGCCTATCAGAGCCCCGGTACTGGGCTGAGTACACTGCACTTTAATGAGTGGTGGGGAGGGAACGCAACCGGAGCGCGCGATGATCGAGATTGAGCCAATTTGCACGTCAATGGCGGCGCCTGCTGCTGTAACGAGCACTTCTTACTTCTTTAATTAAAGTGACTCCTGTGTTTGGGATTGGAGGGACAAAGCCCATTCAGAATTTGACAGGAAGACACAATGCTGTGTACATGAGCAAATGGTAATTCATGGGTGTGTTGGCTAATTGACTGACTTATTGATCAGCAAATGAAACTATCAAACAGTACTTAGTGGTGAAAACACACAAACCCCTGCGGCTCATTATCTTCGCCGCGGCAGTACTCGCTGTAAAAAAGGCCCACATTTCTTTTTGACAGGAAATGTTCAGGGCTCTTCTCGAAGGGCTGTTGCTATCAGCGCCGCGTGGGCCTACCTGTGCTCGCATGCTTCAGTAACACAGTTAATGGGAGCTTTGGCCTCACCAGATGAGAAGTGTTGTGTAAGAGAAAGTTCGGTCATGCTAATGCAAACAGGCTTTCCTCATCACTGGAGGGACTGAATCCCGCTGCTGTCCATTTTTTGGGACATTCACTGTGGAAGAAAATGCGTCACATGGTAACAGCATGTGGTGCAAGCACGGACGGCATGCGTTTACTTTCTCTTATTACTATACTGGATATGGAACAAGACAAAAATACACCACCGCTGTAAGAATATTTATTTAACATACGGCAAAAACACAGCAGGTAAAGTTTTGATTCTAAGAATACGTTCACACCAGCGCTTATGTTTGATGGGTAACTGATTGGACTATTCCAGTTCCTGCCATTTTCCATCTCACACCTGCGAGACCTACATGAGGAAAACACACACACGCACACACGCACACACGCACACACACACACACACACACACACACACACACACACACACACACACACACACACTGGTGACTGACTGGAGTTATAAAGACCTCACAAAAAGAAATGAGTGATTGTGAGCTTTGGTAGTAAAGACTAAAATAATGAGGGGGACGGGTGTAACTGTGGGATCACTGAAAATATCACTTACTTTTAATGAGGGACTGCTAAAATACATAGAGTGGAATACAAGCTGACTACGCCTGCGGTTTTAACGATTATTCTCCTCTGGATGTGGATGTGTCAAGGAAAGCCCAAGAACCCCCCCGAGCAATTGACGTGCATACATATTAACATGTTTACCAAATGACCTGGCATTAATACAAATCTACTAATCACTCATACAGATCGATTATTGCAAGATCTGTCAAATTAAGAGAAGCTTTTGACTAAATGATTAAATGCATCCGAGTTTGCTTGAATGGCAACAACTCTGAGGCTTGAAAGCAACTGTCGATTTGGTTTTGAAGACCACTAAGTTATTTGGACCAACTCCAACAATGTACTCGTGAATGTGTTGCTATTATTTATCAATCCACACAGCGATTAAGTGACTTTTCATGTGTGCAAGACGATGAAAGTCAATGAAAGTAAGCATGTCCAATTGTCCTACCCATATCTTGAATATCTATAATGAAAGGCTTTTTACTGCACATGGAAGTGTCACCATTTGAAGAGCTTTTTATCTCTTTTGCTTTCAGATAATGGCAGCTAATGCGTTGCAAATTTTTGTTTCAACTTATCTTGGCTTGAAATGCAGCATCCACAACACAACGCTTGAATATAAACTTCCTACTGAGGTTTCATAGCATGTTAAGCTGGTATTAAGAGACCTAAACTCACTGCGTGAATAAACGGGTCGTTTCCAGTCACTGCATCCTGATGGGTGTAAATCGTGGTTAATTTAGAAAGCAATGAGCAGTCTTTAACCAATGGAGATTGATCATCATGTACCATATGGTGTAGCCCAAAGCCACCAAGCTGTAAAGAACAGAGCCCCTCACCCAATGGGAGGAGAGTGCAATGCCATGTTTGTGTATGACCATTGCTGCTTCTATTCCTTGATATTTGCATTTCTACAGCTATTTATATTGCTTCGTGTATTTCTACCACCGCCACTGTTTGACTTCAGCTTTTTGACATTTAGCCACAGGACGCTGACAGATTTAACCTTCAGGGTGACTGAGATAAACTTCATGCAAACAGGGTTTCCAGACTGTAATCACAGTGAGGGTTGTAGCTGTGAGCAGTTGGTGGGCGGAGCCAGACTCCTGCCATGAGTCAGTACGGATCCATTTATGAACATAATGGTTAAAAAGGTTACTACTGAATGATGTCAGGTGCATTGTGAGCCCTCTCAGTAATACATGACTCCAGTAATGAGAATCCTCCCAAGAAATGGGAGTATTCAAAATGGCAGACGGCAAAACAGAGAACAGCAAAGGATAATGAACTGAACAGCCATGTTCATAAACCAACTCATCAAAATCTCACCG
Source organism: Embiotoca jacksoni (assembly GCF_022577435.1). Taxonomy (NCBI): domain Eukaryota; kingdom Metazoa; phylum Chordata; class Actinopteri; family Embiotocidae; genus Embiotoca; species Embiotoca jacksoni. The sequence continues at coordinate 6,201,074 of NW_027185378.1, read as the reverse complement.
TAGCTCACTGTGGACAAAAGTAACAACAACGACCTCCTGTGCCATGTTTCTTACATCCATCACTTCACTGGGAGACTGGACGGGGAACACACGTCGCACTGGACCGACAAAAGACATGTGGGGGGGGCAGCGTGGACAGGAAATGCTCTGAGCAATCTATCTGTCATCGGAGATGTTAGAAATGGCAAGGAGATGATTGCATGGAGCAGTGAGGAAGAGAGAAGGCAAACTAATCGGCCTCTGTCTATTCATTCCTGACAGATTGCTTAACCAGACTTGACAAGCTTTGAAAAAGAGAAGGAGAGTTTGATGGAGAGAAAAGTGCGACTGTCTCAAAAACATGACTGCTTTGCATAAAGGGACACAGAGATTTCTTTGAGGGGGGGGGGGGGGGGGGGGGGACAAAACCAGGCAGAAGTTGTTCGAAAGTGCCTGGCTGCGTCTGTATTTTTGTATTCCAAGCTCAGATGTGGTGTAGTTCTTCTTTTCTGCCCCAAGGCCCTAAGCCACACTGCAAATAACCAGGAGCTCAAAAATGAGAGGCTCTAACAAGACTGGGATCTAATGCAAAATGCGGCGCTTGTAAATCCAGAACGCTGCTTCCCACACTCAGGAAACAGTAGCTCTTCGTAGTGCTGGCTGTTTGTAACATCCATCTGCCTTGGAGTTTTATTAATTTAGATCATTTTCAAACTGAGGAAAAGATGCACGGAGCTACGTTTTTGTTTTCCAAGGGAAAAAAAAAACCTCGTATCAAAAGAGCAGAGCCACCTAAAAAGAGCAGGACACACACAGATGTTTCATTAGGACGAGCAGCAGAAAGATGTGTTGACAGGAAAGCGTGGCGAAAATGGCAAGTGCAGTGCCTAAAATGGAGATGAGGGAAGTTGCTTTGAATTCTGACACCATCTGGATGCGCTCTGTGGGTTTCCAGCATCCATCAGATGGGAAAGTTTGTGACTATGATTGATTGGCAAGTATTTCAGATAAGGGCTGCATTTGGCGTGGACTGTCGGCTGGCAGTGATGAGGCAATCAGGCCTCTCGCCTTGAAGCAGAGAGAAAATGCTTTGGCATAATTTAGTTGCTGGACTGACTGACGATGAGAAGAGCTTTAGAGGCCAAAAGGTTTGCTCTTTTATTGACACAAGCAGCAGTCGGCACAAATGAACACGACAGCTGTTTCTGTTGCCATCATACTTCCAGAATGACTCATACTGACTTTATTAACAAACATATTCATTCAGAAAACAATAGGCGAGGCTCTTAAATCAGCTGGTTTTATCCCAGATATGCTGCTGTCCACACTGAAAGCTTGATAGTAGATTACCATAATCAAAAGACAATTTTGGAGGGCTGCTTCTATTATCATAAATTTGGTGATTTCATCATTTGACTAGTTTCTTCAAAGAAAAGATTTTACTCAGTGGGATGTATTTTGTAGTTTGGGGCATTTTTCTTTCTGGTAATTATATATAACAAATCATATGAATGATATAATAACTGAAAATATGACAAGGTTTTACTCCCTACCATTAGTTCAGAGCCAAAGTTATCATCGTTCACCAAAGACTAGCTCATTGATTTTTACATCAGTGGACAGCTGACATATGTTCTCTGTTCTCAGAGTTCATCTCCTCTGGAAAATGTCAAGGCAGAAACTGAGCCAGCTGTTCTGAAACTCTGTGAAATAAAAACTGCTCTTTTATAAAAAAAAAAAAAAAAAAAAAAAAAAAAAAAAAGCTAATATTTGATTATACCATGAAAAATGAGACATGAATATTTGAATGACCTCTTTTTAACCTTGACTGAAACTTTTTTTTTTTTTTAAACTCTCAAACTTACAGCAGCCAGAAACATAAATCTTCAAATTAATCCATGGTATTTGATTTGCAAATTTACACATTTAATTGCTTTCTGGAATGTTTTTGGGGGTTTAATTCCTGCTATTGTCACACAATTCAATTAGTGGGAGCAACATAAACACTGAACTGCATTTGATTTTGTGCTCATTTAATGGAACTTAATGGGCTGTGTTCAGTCTTCAGAAAGCAACATTGGCGACACGCTGAAAAGATTGTAATTGAGCTCTGCTTTCTGACGCTGTGCGTGTGTGTGTGTGTGTGTGTGTGTGTGTGTGTGTGTGTGTGTGTGTGTGTGAAAGAGGGAGAGTTTTTCTGCAGAATTTAGAAGGTCATGATGTTTATCTCAGACAAACACAGTAAGAAGCACAGAGATCACTGCAGGAAATTAATGTTTGTGTGTTGCTGAAATACCAGAAGAGACTTCAAAAATAGATTCCACTTCAGATACGTTTTCCTCAAAGGGATGACAAAATAACAGAGCTGAAGTTTTTCCCTAGTTTTCTCTAATTACGTTCTTAGACTGACACGTTCTTTTTTTTTTATTATTATTATTATTTGTGTTTGAAATCATGCACCGCATTTAGGTCATACGGATGTCTTTGTAGCCAAAAGCAGTCCAGTTAATCTGCATGAGCACAGGGGAGCGAAATCCACCAAAAGGAAAAAAAAAAAAAAGAAGGTTATGGCTGTGCATAGGATTTGATTCGGGCTCCCTCTCTTGCCCCGATGCCATGTTGTTTTTTATAACTCTGACTTATGTTGAGCCAATGTTCAAATAGCCTTTTTGTCAGCGATTCCCGGTGTTTGAGCATTTTGAACCTGAGTGGTCACAACACAAGCGTGACTGCGGGGCTGATCTGCAAAGACATCACTTCGTGTCAGTGACAGCAACATGTCAGCTTCCACTTCCACTCCGCACCTTTCAAAGCGAGGTACAACAGCGGGGATGGCAGATTTCTTGTGCTCGGTGTCCTGTTCTGCCATCATCAGTGTTTGCAGGAAGCGGAGCTCAACTGATAGGACACGCCAACCGAAACCCAGAAAATTCTGAAGTCAGATTTGTACGAGCGAAAACAAAGATGAGGGCATTGCGAGTGTAGTGTTTGTTTACATACGCTTCAGGAAAGAGGAGGGAGATGCTGTGAAATGAACTAGGCTGGTACGCATAAGGGCAAACCTTTGGCAGGCGAGGCTGCCTGCGTCCTCATCATTAAAAATATACAACAGATGCTTTCGCAACCCAGTTCTGCAAAGTAGGCTGTACCTTATGCAAAATGACACAGAAACAAGGAGAGGGGGAAAGTGAGAGTGAAGAAGAAGAAACCAGCCGTGGCAAGCCAAGTTTTAATTGGCTGTTTGCTTCCATCAGTCCCAGAAGAAGCAATATTTATGAGTTTGATCTTTCTGCGTTGCTCTAAAGTAACACGATCGCCAGGTTTAATGTGAAATGCAATTAATCGTCTTCTTTCTTTTCTTGGAGCGGCGTGACATTTTGCACACTGTGTGGGATTTATCCTGGAATTTCTGCTATTGCAAGTTTAGCCCGAGTCCCATAAGAAGCGTGATTGAGAGACGCGGCACCTGTTGCAGTCACAGTCACACCAACGCAGATCCGAGCAGTGATGGTATCTATTAGAGAAATGGCTGCTGTCAATAAAAGTTGGAGTATATTTAATAACCTGCGGAGAGAAGCGCCGTGTCACGACTTGCTGGTATTTGTAATGTTTTTTGGATCTCACAACTGTACATTAGAAGAATACAGACGCACTCAGCCACGGTTATATCGGATTTAACAGAAGAGAACGCACTATCATGCTTAAACTATCATCATTTGCATTCATTTAACTGTATAATGAGCCGCAGTGCCAGGTGGAGAATAAAAAAAAAAAGATGTTTAACCAAACCAAATGCTCTGAATCAGATTAAGATATCAGAGGGAAAGGAGTGCATAATAGAAAACCCAGACAGATAAGCCTTGCTATGGAATTATTGATGAGGTTTTGCAGTGCTGATGTGAATGTTTGCCTAAACTGACCTCGGGTTAATCAGAATTTGAGAGATGCCGCTGTGAGGGATAAGTCCCTGTCGTTAGCACTCAGTGTAGAGCTGATTCACACTAGCACACCTGAAATACATCCACTACAGTCTTACTCCCATGGATAAATGCTATTTAAATACCACTAAAAATCCTTAGTCTTTCTGGGGCAATGAATAAATGCCATCTGTTTATACAGGAAACATAATATCTTTTGGTTGATATGATTAAAACCATAAAGCCTGTGTTTTGTGGAGAGGCATTCGCTTGCTCGTTAATCACATTTTCTCATCAATGCAAAAATGTATTCTCGCTTGTGGCGGATTTCCAACAAAAGGTCTGTCTAAATTGTCCTTTTTCAGCAGGGACCTTTTGACATTTTAATACCTCAAGTAATCATTTTTACTTTCGCTGGTGAGAAACAAAGACTCACCCGGAGTGAAGGAAGAACTGGCAAACTACCACGCATCTGCCCACTCGCACACACAAGAGCACCTTCAGATGCCCACGAACGCTGTGACACAAAGGCTTCACGTTCACTCACTCAAGACTTTCTGCGTCAACTGGAGAACATTTGACCTTCTTGCGCAGCAGTCCAAACGTAAGTGCTGCAAGGATTCAGCCCACAAAGTCCAAAACAGAAAAGTTTGAGCATCCTGTCAAGCTGTAAGACTGCGGTAATGAGGAGGTGCATCGCCAATGAAACAAATAATGTGAGCAAATGCAGGAAATCAGAAGCAGAGGTAGCTCTGCGCCCACCTCCCAGACACGCTTAAACTCCCACAAAGACGCATGCACATGCACCCAGAAGCACCCAGGTAATCTGGAACGCTAGGCTTTGATGCGGTAACAGCTGTTTCTCATGCTGTCCAACAGAAGGGCCTTGATGGCAGCCTTGAGGAAGCACAGATAGTAGAGTTAATTCCGCGTGCTCCCACTTGGCCACGGCATAAAAGACTTTTTCCTCTGGGCAACTTTACCTGAATTATTCTCTTCCCACGCGCCAAAGCAGCCCCTGTGGTGCCTCCCAATATATTTGAGCCTCCCTAGCTGTGCACGGAGCGGGCTTCACTTCTGGCGGGACGCTCGCTTTTACCTCCAAGTTTCTATGTCTGTCTGTCGCACAAAAGTTTGATTACCCTTCCCTGAGGCGGCGTGAGAGTGAATATGATGTGCTATATAAAAAAATAAAAAAAAAAATTGAAAAAAAATTAGGCCACACACTACGAGAGACCAGACAGAAGGAGTCTGCATGTGTAGCACCAGTAGCGTTTTGTGCGATTGAAGCGAGAGAAGCAATAACTGTGAGGAGTTTTTAAAAACCGGTACAACTGAACTGAAAGGAAGCTCCTTTAATTGAGACTCAATAAATCTGCACGCATTTATTGTCTGTATGTTGTCTGACATTTCTCAGGCCTGATAATTCAAAAGAGTTCAAAACATCATATTCTACGATGGACTTTAAAATGAACAACAGCTTCCGCTTAGTTGATAACATTATAAAGGTATTTCAGGAGCTTTAGGGTTGATGTTCGTTGAGTCTTGCAGTTGTTTCAGACCACAGAACAAATAGATTTTACGATGTAATGAACACACTGGATGCTACAGACTGCAGTCACAATATTATTTTGATAGCCTGGCGTCTCCTCCCTCTTTGACCCCGGTAGGATCAGAGACTCTGTGTATTCAGATACACACAAAATTAACTTCCACTATTCTTCGCTTCTTGAATAAAGAACAACTTCCACTTTCCCTCACTGCCAGAATCCCATCTCAGGCAAGATGAAGAGGTCAACATATTTGGGTCAAAGATTAATCTCCAGTTGCACTGCGCAGCTTGACAGAAAGTCTGCGTGGGGGGCTCCATGCTGTGGCTAATGTAGCTGCGTGAGAGAGTACAGATTCTATCCCACCAGAAATACAAGCTTAACGTGTTGAACTTGTGTTGGTACTTGTGGTGTGAACGCTGTGGTTTCAGATAACACCTGTTGTGAAGGAGAGTCACTCAAAGGACTGCTATGAGCCTTCGATATTATTATTATTATTATTTATTTATTTTTTTTTTATTTTTTTTTACAAAGAAAGGTTTTACAATTCCAGGATACATGTTTCATCTATTTTTGTATCATCTAACTCTAAGACATTTAATATTTTCATGTAAATTATAAAATGTTTAAAGGGCTCTTTAATTACTTTTCAAAATCCTAGTATTGTTTAATGGCAAGCTGAGTAGCTATACCTCAGCTAGGCAAAAGGAGGGGGAGGGGGGCAGGCGGCATTGAACATTGTTTGCATTCTGCCTATTGTCATGTGGTGTCAGCCACATACACTTGGTTGCTGCGCTGCTGCTCTCTGTGCTCACTTATACTTTTAATACACTCAAATTCCCAATAACATTGTTCTTATTTCCATATTTTTTTTCTGTTGTCAGACAGCCTACATGTTCACCAGCACTCACTTTCAAGTTGCTGCTTGGAAGTGAGTCTTTGCAATTGCTCAAATTTGGACTTTATACTGACAACATCATCTCAAAGAATCTGATCTCAAACTCTGTGCAGTGGTTTCAGCTATATTCACGTGTAAAATGATCACAGAGGGAAAGAAGTGACAGAATATCTTCCAAACACAGTGCACAGCCTCCATTTTGGAAGCATATCACTGGCAACCGCCTTCCTGCGCAGAGCGGCTGCGTGCACGCCGCTCGAATCGGGTTGTGGGTCGCCAGGTTGCTGTGAAGTTTTACTTGTACAAAGTCTGTTGGTTGTGTGCGTTTGTTGTGTTTCATAGATGATCTGGCAACTTCGGTAATGCCGGTCAATTATACAAAACCCAGGCATCTGTGTATGATCACTGTCCAAATAAAGTTTTAGAGCCATGCAAATGTTATGAGTTTCCCAGGAGAAACAACAGAACAGGATGTCCCTCTGGAGATGGCTTTACAATACAGGAGAAAATGAAGAAAAACAAGAGTGCTGGCAAGTAGGGAGAAAACTTTGGTCCCTCCCTCCCCTCCAGTCTGTTGTGCTACCATAAATTGTCAAGCCAGCCAAATCTGAAAAGGCGAGGCTGCCAGTTCAGTGGTAATTTAGATACATATAGATTAAACTGCATTTTTACAATACTTTCTGCATAATTTTACTTTATCCATTAAAATGTTTTATTGTGCTCCGTCTGAATGTTAGTGTTTGCTCTTTGGCTCTGTCTAATGAGAGATACTCCTCAATAAAACAACACAAAATTATAAAATAATGTCATAAAATCCAATTACATAATGAGCTCCAAGCTTGAAGCTGTGATACATTTTGTACCAGCTAGGACCATGCCAAGAGTCCTCAGGCGTTATATTATCTCAAGGATTCGTTGGTCACACACCAGTAATTACCACTCTGAAAATAAATCTTGATAGCCAACATCAAAGTTCTATGTGCAATAAATTCCATGCACTGTGTGAGGACACAGTTAAAGATGGAGGCACTTAAAGTAAAAATGGAAGATATCTGGTCAGTTTGTCTCCTGAAATTTCAATGGGGCGCCTCCTTCGATGGAGCCTTGACTCGTCAAAGGCATGTTACTCAAACTGCAGAGTGCAGCCTGTGATCAACACCGAGCTCGTTGCACTCCCAGAGAGCTCTGGGGCACCTGTGCGAGGTCCTGCTCTCCGTCAGGTGTGATCACACACCGGTATCTTCTGCTGCAGCCTGCTGGGAGCATAAGAGCCGGGTGAGCGGGGGTGATTGTGGCAATAAAAGAGACTCACACTGAGGCCTCTGTGTGCACTGCCTCTCTAAGCCGCTTTGGTCTGCAGCTTTGCACTTTTTCAAAGTGCTGGCTTGCGCCATAGATGCTAAGCTTCCCACTCTGGGGCCAGCAGGCAGTCGAGGGATATACATAGTGAGGAAGAGATGGGGAGAGAACGATGGACAGACAGAGAGAGACGTAGGTATGAAGAGAATGATGGAACAAGGATCACAAGTACTTCTATTAGCCACAGGGCATCGGTGTGTCTACGAAACACTGAGGTCCACTTACACATACAAACGGAATATAGATGCAACACACACACACACACACACACACACACACACACACACACACACACACACACACACACACACACACCTCTCATCTCCCTGAACCCCCTCTGGCAAAATCTCCCAGTGTTCATAATTTGATTTCAGATCCGTGCTTCAGCATTCCCTGTGCATATGGGTGAGGAAGATGAGCAGCAGCTCTTGCTCTTTCCGAGTCTTCTGTCTGTCCACATTGCTCGCATTTCCCTCACCGCGCTCTCTCCTGATGCTGATGAGATTGAAAAAGCAGGCCTATTCTTATTTTGTCAAGGAGCCGCTCAGTGGCTCTTCTTTATCTTTGTGTTTGCAGCGTACAAGGCCGAGCCCTCTTCCCTCAAAGGATTAGACATGCTGAGGGTTGAGGGCCTTTGCATACAAAATGGCTGGGGATAAAAAGAAAGAGACCTTAGTTTGGACTCCGGGGCACTGATTGGATACCAAATTTAACTGAAAGGCAAAAACCACAAGTAGAGGACAGTATAGCTGCTGGCAACTTCTCACTGATTGAATATATTGAAGGAGACTTTTCAAAACTGTCGGAGTCATTACAAACAGATAATTAAAAGTTTTACAATTTACGTGTTTAGCGCCTCAACAATTTATATTAATCTTAATCAAAGCTAATGAAGCAGGAACATAGAAAAACAGGTATTTCTTAAAAGAATGATTAGAACATGTTAATTAAATAATGTGTACAAAATAACTTGATTAATTTACATTTTTATTTAAAAATGTTTTTTTCATCCTTTAATTGATTTTAGTGCCTATGCACAAAATTAAAATGTTTGGCTTTTTTAATTTTTGCGCATAATCTGTATTAAAAGTCACTGTATATATTTCCTATTTCTTAAATTAAGAACTTTTAAATGCATGTTTGCAGGAACTAATCCATGGCTTATGCATTAGCATCTTTTGTTAATGATGACATATAACAGAAAAAAAAAGAAAAATTGTAATTCAGGAAAACTTCAAATTTAAATCAGCGAGACGTGAATGCTTCCCTAAAGTGGAACGCCTCCGACAGGAAATTGATGTTGGCTCCAATTGAGTCCAATTCAAAAAGCCTCAGCTTTTGTTTTAGCGAGACATTATGATTTCACCTCTCAATTTCAGGCTTTAATAAGTGTGCTGGCGGTCATTTTGGAAGATATTGCGCTCTAAATATTATATGAAGGCATAATTAAGGTTTTGATGTTTGTGGCTGTTGATTTGAAGCAGTGGTTGACAGGTTGTTTTTGCTTGCTGCTCTCTTTGGCTTTTGTAGTTGCCCATTGTTTATAGATAAGGAGTTACAGGATGCTGACATGCAATATTTTAAAGAAAAGTTTTACATTTTTATTTGGTCATGAAAAATGCTAGCTCACATGTAGACCTGCGGGTTAGGTGATATATATTTGGTCTGAAGTAGCAGGGAGTGTTTGTGTGAAAGGCAACGTCCCATAATTCTTATCTGGAAGGTACTTTTTTTCAAACAGCAAACACAGCACCGACCACAAGCTGCAAATCTGAGCTTTAAACCGGCTCCACTTTAAACCAGTGTACGATGTCACACCTCGCTGTGTCCATCTTTATCTATTGTACGCAAGAAAAGTTTGACATAATATTGAATCTTATCCAGTGTGAGGTGCTCTACCGTGGGTCCACAACAATGCTGAATCATCTCAGAAAGCCTCCAGCTCCTTTGTGCTCCAAACAGATCAATCCCCGGAAAAAGGCAAACATCTGACTGTATCAGAGACAACTTATTAAGATCCTGCACCCACAACCTCCTTTTCCTCAACATCGTCACGTCGCCTGCAGAGAATGACAGAAAATGTGACAAACGGTGCTTTAGCTCATCGTTTTGTCCCAAAGTGTTGAATGACTACCAGCCAGTGCCCTTAACACCCCCCAGTAATGAAACCCTTTGAGAAAACAATTTAAAAAGGCTGAAAACTCCTTGGCTTCTCTGGGCCGAGAAGGAGGTTGAGGATGGCACTTTAACCTTTTTGAACGATCACTACAAACATCCAGAGGCCACTGTTGATACACTTTTTCCACCTGAAAACAATCTTGATATCTCATAGGTTGGTGGGGACTCGGTCTTTCGCTCTTTGCCTGGACGTCAATCCACCAGATGTCCGCACAACTCTTCGCTGTCTCCCTCACTGTACAGTTTATATATGAATGAGCGCCAAGCCAATTACAAGGACAGCCGAATTCTTCAGGTCACAGATGATCCTCGGTCTCCTGTGGTATGAATGTGGGCCTTAAACAGAGACTTTGTTGATTGGTGTGGGAATTGTTTTCCATAATACCTTAAAATCCAGTACTGACACTAAAGAGTTTAGGAGGACTTGACCTGCCAGTGTCAAAGGCCATCAGTTAGTAACTATATACAGTATACCTCAGTCAGAGCACTAATAACAACAGATTCACCTTTGAAGCTAACACTGATACTCCACTTTAGAAAGCAGATGGCTGCAGAGATTGCTTTCTATTCTATTATACATAATTAAATGATATAATACATGCACGATACATTCATAATCTTTAAATATAGAGTGTATACAAAGTTAAGTCTAACATTTTTCTACTGGAACAGTAATTATTTTAGAAGGTAGTGGTGTTGGTCTAACTGGTTTGCTTAGTATATATTCCTCAATTAAATTATTTGAAGTTCCTCAGCGGAGACCCCCCACAGCTTCCACACCAACTGGAATTTAGAGCTACGGCTAACATTCGTTCCAGAAAAATAACAAAAAAAGATTATTTTAAAAATATTTCAAAGTGTAATTGCGGGCATGCCGGGACGGCGTAACCGAGGAATTTGGTTCTGTGAGCTTGATGGTTCCACTGTCAAACAGAGGACATCATTACTGGGAGTGAGTGAGTAAGAAGGACCAGGTGTGCAAAGTGATTCAGGAGAAAGCTGATTGAGCAGTTACACATTTAATATTCAAACCTGATATCTTTTATATCTTTTCTGATGTAAAATTTGTTTTAGAAAAATTTGAAGTACTGTAGCCACCAGCCCTGTACAGATAAAAAAAAAAAATAGAGAGAGAGAAATAAAGTGGCAAAAACAGAGGGATTAACATCAATAAATTAGAGGAAGAAAATTGATGCAAATGGATGCACTTTATTTGATTGGCAGGTGTTTTTTTTGTAGTGTTAAAACACCATGGAAGTGATTGCTTCGCACCAAATACACAGCCAAAGAGACACAAATACATCACCTACAATGTTAGATTTCTGCGGGCTCAGACGGTGCTGTTATAAATGCAGCACAGTAGGACATCATGTATACTTCACATATAGGATCACACTGAAGCCATGTTTCTGACATGTTGTATTATTTACAGCTTTGATGCATAGTTTTGGCAGTTTTCAGTGTTCTCCTACATGAGCACAAATTAGCAATCATGTTAAAGCAAGAGTCTGCAGCAATGCTTGCAGCCCTGTGAGGATGCCTTTAAACAAAAATACTAACAGCATGCAAACGCGCTCGCAATAGTGATGTCAACCAGGTGTTATATTTATAACTATTATCAATTCAGCTCAGCATTTCAGCATGCTGACATGTCCTAACTACCACTAATTTAAAGTACGGCTGAGGCTGATAGGAGTGCTATTAGTTCGGAAGGCATTTGGTCAAAAAACAAAGAATAGCTAAGTGACGTAGTTTTAAGGTTCTTCATCCAGTAGTCGTTTTTTCCTTCTGATATGCAGTCCAAAGTATAGTACAAGTACTTCAGAAATGTACACAAGCAGGACAGCACTTGAGTAAATGTGCTGGCTGCCATCACCATTGCGCAAACAGGGGACAGACTTTGAGTCGGTGTAAAAGTCTAATTTAAAACACACAGTTTAGCAGTTTAAGGTATCATGCACTGTTTATCAGGTGTCTGTCCTGAGCCAAGGCTTTAGGCAGGAGCTTTCCCCTCTGGACAGTACATAAATAAAAATAAACCCAGTCGCTAATGTCATTCTTTTCTGTTTCAAACCCTCCACCCGATTTTAATTGAATTAACAGATAAGCATGCTTGGCGAGCAGATCAGCAAGACAGGTTGTTGGGATTGAGGAGGTGTGCAAGTCAGCTCATCTGGAGATCTATGGTTACCATTAACCTTTCTGTGTAGACCCCATAAGCTGTACATAAAAATGGAAGAAGTCTTTAGGTCTAAAATAATTAAGCCAATGTGGAAATGCCTTAAAGTGCAATACCACTGAGGACCACTAGGGGCACGGTCCAAAAAACCCCTCTGGCTCCAATAGCCTCCAAATGAAAAAATGTCAACTTCTCATGAAAAGACACGGAATCTTTTCCAATAGTAATTATGGTGTCATTAGCATAAATTAACTCCTTCTAATGAGTGTGCTGGGTGTCCCCCTGAAAATAAATCCATAATTAATCTGATATTAGGCCTCAAAGAAAGCAAGTTTGTGAGCATGCCTGTCGATTGACATACCCAATGCCAGTATAGGTGCAGACACAGCTTCTTTGAATTCTCTGTCAGATCCACCCCTTGCTGCCCTTCTCCAGTGAATATTGTGAATTAAAATTCACCCTCCATTCCAATATCCATTAAAAGAAGCGCACTCGTTCCAAATCGCATCATTTTTTTTTTTACTTCAAATGTTGCGCTACAGATCGTGACGTACATGGTTTCAAGGGTCAAACTTCAAGACTGAATTTTATGATGAAGTAGTATGTCCCAGTTATATACAAACCGCATGCAACACTACATAGGTTGTAAAGGCAGCTGCAGTACGTACTAAAATAAAAAAATAAATAGTATGTGACTCAGAACGCAGGTGATCTCTCCAAATACAGTGTAACCCTAAAAAGTATTTCAAACGTCAGCGAGATGTGCACCTGCAAGTATTTTCTTCGCAAGGTGCAGCTGAACACCTGTAACAGCAGCATCTAGAGGTTCACATCTAAAGCCAATTGAATTAACATGAATAAATAAGCAGCAATTATTGGCGAAATGTTTTGGATGGTGCATAAAATTAGCAGCTAAAGTGATATAAAATATACGTAAGTCAGAGGGAGCCTCAGAATACAGTAATTCTATGTGATATTCATCAAATCCCAGATGGGTTATTGGGCTGAAATAATTAGCTCGACAGTGTTCCCGTGGAGAACGTAAACTGGTTTGTAACACACACATGATTCTGACATCAGAATATTTAGATGACTATTTTTGCATCCTCTAATTTCATCATGCTCCACTTTTGTCTACCATGCAGTGTTTATTTAGGAGTTCAAAGGAGCAGTTTTTTCTAGATACTGCATGTATTTCATTTGGATATTTAATGGCTCTTGAAATGCCAAAATCAATTAGCTTCTTTGTCTGAATGTACTGTACATTTTTCACATATACTGTTTTTTTTTTTTTTTTTCCACAGACAGTTTCCAATTATCTCCGCTAATGCATCATAACAGCTTTCTGTTGGTTGGCACCTCATTCAGCTCCGGCTTCAGCTTTTTAAATAATAGCAGTCTGTTTAAATCCTCTCGCTCTCGTTATAAAAAGTCTAAATGGGGGAAAGGCAATGTGGAAAAAAAAAAAGCCATTTCTTCTATTGCATCCATTGGTGTACTGTTTGTATTACATAATGCAATGCTAAGGTCAAATGTTTCCTCTCTGCTGCACCTCATGTACCACTGGGTTTTTTTTTCTGTTTTTTTTTTCTTTCCTTGGCCCAGTATCTTGTGTGTCAAAGGCTTTAAAGCATTTAAAGAGATTATACAGCACGCTGCCTTGAGCTTCTAGTCTAAACCTCCGTCTATATCCACCAAAGGCATTCAGACAAAGACACTGCCATTCTAATGATATCATAGTACTAAAGGATGTGTTAGATCTATCGAACAGACAAGAGGGGAACAGCTATACATTATGCTTTCTGTGTTGTACATGAACAGAAGACCCTTACGAAGTATATTAACGTCAACATTACACAAAAACAAATTCTGCTGGCAGGATAGCATTGATGTCGGGAAGATATAGGCATCCATAAATCAAGTTGTGGCCTGTATGCATCTAAATATAAGCACGAAAATAAGGCTAATCAGTATAATTTTGACGCTAAGGTAATCATGTTCGCTTTGCTCCAATCCAATCAGAGGTGGCTGCGGTAATGCATGTGACATATTGCATGAATGATGGAGCACCCCCTTTGGCTTAATCAGTGTAATTTTGAAAATGTAATGGTGAGATCCATCATTCCCGATCTTGATCACAGGTATCTTCAGCGGTAGCCTGGACTCCTACCCGATGAATGACTGATTGAACAAACTGACGGGAAATGGTCCTCGACAATGAAATCAGGCAACACATGACCGTAATGACGAGTACGTGAACCACAGAGCAATTTTACAAATGCTTTTTCCTTCTCCCATGCTGTGAAGCTGCAAATGGAAGGTCAGACTTCATTACATGCCCATTACTCATGCATGGTTCTTCAAAAGGCCGGCCATCCATCATCACAAATAGATTGATCAGTTACTGTTTAAACAATGAAATCTATGGACATCTCGGCAGCAATCATAAATGCACCGTGTCAAAAAAGCTTTTTAAGAGTCCCTAAACTGTCCAACTGCAAGGGATTTGCACCTTGACTTTTGTTATTCCCATCTGCTGCAGCTATGGTGTGCGGTAAAAGCTCAGGCAGTGATCCCAAGCTGTCTGTGTGAGCATTCCTGAGCAGAATAACGTAGCCCCCTGTTCAAAGGGCTATTCCTACCAACATTGCATTTCGAAGGATGTGAAAACTATAGCGAGGGGCAACTGGCTTTTTATTAGTCGTTCCTGTGGGCACAATTTACACAACGTCCAGGCAGTCTCAGACAAAGAACTATAATGAGCTCACGCCGAATAAATAAAAGGAGGTAATGGCTCCGGAGGCTCGACAGCATACACTTAAACACCATCCGCTTTAATGAGATGAACAGTTACTTTTAGGGAATCTAGAAAGTAACATAATTTTTTTAAATTGAACTTCATGTAAACAAAGAGCTGCACCACTCGGTAGGGTCACGACGAGTTGTTTTAAAACCCATACCCATGCAAACAACTGTTACACCAGTTGTGCGAATCACATCTGTGGCTCAGTGTTGTGAGAGCAGTCGTCTCTCCTACCCTCGAAACCAAAGCAGCTATTTCTGGCTAGACTTTCACCTTTTCTCTGCCTTTAAAAAAACCTCATTGATCTGCTGACCTTCTCCCATAATACAATTGGAGAAAGAGATTTCCCCACACAGCGGAGACATAACACCCAGGATTATCACATGTCAGTCTTGAATGTATCTGTGACAATGATTCTACTAACAGAAGACTGAATAATTGGTTTAACCACTTTTGTAGTCATATTCTACTCAATAGTCCAACACACCCATTTCCATTAAGCATGACAGTTATGAAGGTAATGTGATGTTACTTTGTTTCTCGGTAGGAAACTGTGTGACATTTAATGGTTTGCAGGGTATCTCCATATTACACGTTGCAGGTTTGCCATTAATTCCCAAGCTGGTTGGAGTTAGTTGATAGGAAGAAGTGGGGCATTAGCAAATCTGATACAAAACAGCTCAGGGGGGTTTTACAGAAAATAAAAAGTGGAAGTTTAATGGAATCACACTCAGTGGTTACTGTTGCATGTGCCTGGTTATAATGACATGCGCTTGGTTGTAATATATTCTCTGAAAGTGTAATTCATTATTTGTTGTACCTTGGACCGCTGCTGTTGTAAATCCAACATTTATTTTCCCTTATTAATCCAGTGAGCAAAAAGAAGCATGAATAAAACAGGTCATATCTGACTGTTCAGGTAATTTCTCCTCTTATTGTGGTTAACCTGGGGCTCAATACAGACTGAGCACAGTGGAGTCAGAGGGTGTCCCTCACAACTATTTCTTAACAACTCCAAATTGCAATCAGACAGCATCAAACTCTCCTTTCTGGAAGCATATAATGATCGGCCCCCAGTGCGGCATGACACCGAGCTGGCACCCACAACAAAGTGGCTTTTAATGTTCAAAAAATACAAAAGCTTTGTGACTTTCCTCACAGCCAATCACTGTGTTTTTATTCTCACCCCACGGTTCTGCTGAATACAAATCATTCAGGACTTTTGAGACTGATTTGTTTACTGAGAATAAGTGAAGGATGACATCTGCACAGCAGGATTATTATAATTTCAGTGGCTCTTCTCTGTACAAGGTTCCTTTTAGAATTATGATTGTTTTTTAAAGAGAACGTCAACAGTTTTTCTTATCAATGCTGATCAAATTTGTTTTTACTTTTTATATACTGCCAATCATCTGTCAAGATCCTCTGTGTTATAACTTATTTATAAACTATGTATGCCTGTTTGAGTACGTGACATTTCATCTAAACTGGCATAAACAAGTACCAAAAATAAAGCTGACATGTTCCGCTCTTTTTGTTGTTATCTTTATTGAATCTTTGTGGATGTGGCTCAGACGTGTCTCTTGTTTTTTTTATGCTAATGAATTAGAAAATAAAGCAGGAGCTTGTTAATGACATTATAACAGGAAGACTAACCGAATGCTAACTGTGTTGGACATTGATTGACAGATAGCACCTCTCCTCGCTCTTACACTGAAACTGATTAAAGCCTGATGTGTTTTTGATGACATTCAGCTTGTTGAACCGAACACCTCAACAGAATTAAATCTGACAGTTGTATTTCTGTGCAACTGGAGAAATGGGGCCAATTTAGTCATATCCTGTTGTCACCAACACCCATTCAAAACCAAGAGATTGATCCCAAGAAAATTTAGGACAGGAATTTATTTTTTTTCAAAGACTAAATCAGGTATCCTCAATAACTAATATATTCAGCATTGAACCAAACTATTTCCATGAAGAATACAATTAGTTTTTTTACTTTCTTTGTACGATTTTGCTCAGACAAAGCACCGTTGTGAGATTATGTGTGACTGAGACAGGCTATAATTGAGGCCACGATGGCAGAGTGTGAAACCAAGTCAGACTCAAATGACTTCCAGAAGCTTTTGTGCTCATGGGAATGTGACCACATTGACTGGAAACAAAAGAAGAGCTTCTATTGTCTGTTGATTGCTGGACAGGAAATTAGGCTGGGCATCAAAATCTGCATGTTGGGGTGTTAATTGTCTCTCCCAACACTCAGACTAAAAACTGATTTTCATAGAATTAGCGGCCTTGTTGCAGATCATATATCCATCCTCTTATTAAACGAGAATTGGCCACGGTGGCAGGGTTCCCAGCCTGCTCTGAACATGACGGGGTTGCCTCGGCGCCGAGCCAGCGGAGTAATATTGTTTGGTATGGACATAGGGAGGTCATGTCTTACCTGTAGCATTCAATTTAATTCAATCACCGCCCTCAACTCCATCAGACAAACTGGTATTTATTAGTATTGCTGCGCTTGTTCTCACACTTTATGGAGCAGATAAGTCAAAATGAGATTGCTGGTTGCCAAGACATTCCCCAACGGTGTTCGTGCTGCTTTCTAATTGTGTCTGTGCAATCTGTCCAATCTGCGGAGCGACTGGAAGTTACAGCTGAATTTTTTTTTGTTTACTTGCATTTTGAATGTGAGCATGCACTCAGAAGTCAACAGCACGTACAGTATAGTGGTCAGTTTTGGACAATGTAGTCTTATTGTTACATAAAATATTTCATTGTGCATCAAACTGGCTTATGGTTTGATACTATGTAGCAAAATGGACCAGTGTTGGACACTCAGAGGCATTTGTATGACTCATCTTGTTTCCGAAAACCTTTCAACAGAGAACGGAAACTCTCTGTCCAGGTTTCTTTCTGCTTTGTACCATCTGCAAGCTGTAATAAGCTTCAAACCTTCCATGACCTCCATTAGCAATAACCACATTTTTTTGGGGGTGTTTCCCTGGAGTGAATTTCCTTACATTTGTCAGTGGTTCTAGTTTAGCTTAGCCTCAGGCGAGAAAACGGCAGGTAAGAATGTTAACTGACAAGATTGTATGCAACAAGTGCAGCACCCATCTTGTCTCATCGAAATGAACTTAGGTCTCTCTTTTGTTACTGGGATTTTCAGCGGTTTCTTTTGACTCAGTATTTCATATGCTAAGGGACATCTCCTGTTAGTATCTGTCATCTTTAACCTGCCACTTGTTTAGCACCTCATTACAGAGAAACTGCTTTTAAGAATTGCACCCCAGATAGTGCGGCGGTGGCTAAGTTGTTTATTGTTTCTGCAGCACCGGTGCCAAGACAGAGCCATCTGTGGTGGTGGGTGAGAATGTGGATCCTTCATAATGTGAATCAAAGGTACTGCTGTCTAGAATATAATCCAGTCCTCTGCTTTGATGAGCGGGGATTTTGCTTGGGGCTTTGAAGTTTTTTTTTTTTTCTGATGGCACTGAACTTCCAACACCCCGAGGCCATGGATCTGACATCCTGAACCTGACACTACCCACTGAGCACGGACACATCCAAAAGGCATCAGTTTAACGTCTTTGTCAACTTTTAATGAGAAGCTAGAATGATATTGAACCCACCTTGGACATCTGGTGTTCAGACACCGAACCTGTCTTGGACGTCCACCAGACGCATAAATGTGGGTCTGGACCGACCAACGTTATACAGACATGATCTGAATATCTCATCACGTTGTGCGTTTTCTGGGTAGTACATCACCAACCCATTGCAGCCCATTGACGAAGCTTCAAAATGCTGTGGACATTAAACGTCACCCCTGCCTGTGTACCATCCAAGTGTCAGTCCTACCACTGTTTGAAATTCATCCTGGGTCTCATCTTTGGTGGGTGGGAGTTGTTTTTGTCGGAGTTCTGTTTACTAAGGAGGTCCTCAAAACCAACCTCTGACCTTAACCGTCACTCATTCAAGGACTGATGTGCTCATCATCACTTTGATAATCAGAGCGAGTCCTTCCCTTACTGAGGGTGAATATGACGATAACGGCTGTGAGTTGTTCATTCTGCCTTGAGAAGAGACCTGCATTGCTTCCACAATATATCTGTGAATTGTTTATACTTAATGTAATAAATTGACATTGAGTACCTGACAATGAGACCTTAGTTAGTCACCATTAATTAACACAGTAACATTAACTAACTATTAGTTCAAAGAGTTTGAATGCAAAAAAAATTGCCTTTTTAATAAATATTGACAAAATAAGGGATGAACACAAATAGTGCTTGTAACAATGTGTGCACTCACTCCACCATCTTGAAAACCTCAAAGCAGAGACTTTGTCTGGGCCCCAGAGGCACTTGGGTAAAACCAGAGGGGCAATTTGTGGGGGCTTAATTTGGAAATATTCTTCTTTAGAATTAATTGCCGGACGGTTGAATAATTTGACAAACACTTTTCCCACTTCAGGGCCAGCCATGTCCAATAATTTTGGTAGCTTCCCAAATCCGACAATCTGACATTCAAACTTGCTTCACACTGTGGTAAGTCACTTGTTTGGAGGTGAGAAAGGCGCCAAGATTTCAGCTCCTCTTTCTCTCGCTCTCTTTTTTCATTCCTGACACAATATTTGTCATCAGCTGAGTGCAACAGTTTGAATGCATGTTCAAATATGTGCACCATTATCAGAGTATAGTAAACGCCTGTTCCATTGGCCACACACGAACGGTCAGCCTTTCACCCCGTCTTTGAGTGTCGGTGTTTTGAACATAGCTGAACAACACAACACACAATATTCTCTGTGAACATAACCTCGTCGACACTCAGCAGAAACTGTTGCCGTCTTCCCTACACGCACACCAATGCTTTTGTCAACGAGTGCTCCGCTTTGCCTTTTTTGTTCCCACATGTTAAAGAAATTCTTGAGTGACGGCTGACAGGCGGGATGCCATCTCCGCAATACACAATGTCTCTTTTCAGCAAGGAGCAGCCAATGGTGGTAATGACAGACAGACCAGGAAGCGCGCTGAGGAGGGCAGGAAATAAGAAGCACAAGAATAAATTTCCGTTCTGCCGTCTTGAGGTTGTCTCACATGTCATTCTTCTGAGTCCTGTCATTGAAGACACGCAGTCTCTCCCAAGAATTAAGGTCTGATAAAAGGAATACCAAATAGCGTGATATTATTAGAACAGCACAGCCACACATGACAGATCCATTGGGAAATTTACTTGTAACATTTTGCCAGTCTGTTTCTTAAGCAATCGGTAAAAACCATTGAAAATCAGTGCTTTGTCCACAATCGGCTCATGCGTCTGCTGGAGGCTGTACATGTGCTATCTCATTACAATTCTGGGCTCAAATTACAGTTACAGCAATGGTGATCTACATATGATACACATTGGCCCCACTGACATATTCCCACTAGGCTTCATTAACATCAAAAATCCCTTCTAGGAAAACGAGAAAAGTAATAGATAATTTATGATAGTCATCATTACAAACGTCTGTCAGAATGATTCAAATTGTACCTGCGGGTACCTCGAGATTTGAATCTAACATGATTATTACCGAATGCACTCACATCTGGATCTCCTAATTCTCAGTCTACTCTGAGCCAAAGTCAAGTGATGCTGTCCAGGTAGCATGAAATATTACTGAGGCCTGCTGCCGAATGTTGTGCATCTGCCAGATGGCTTTTTCGGAGGAAACAGAGATGTTTGGCCCTGAGTTTCCAGATGACCCTGACCAAACACACTCAAAGTGCTTCTCCAAGGGTTGAAGGGGTGTACTGGGATTTGGCTGTGGGATTTCATGCCCCAGTGGGAATAGTTCCTTAAGCTTCGAGCAACGCATATGGAAGGCAAACAGCATGATCACTCTGTGTTCCCCAGTGACTTAACACAGAGGTGGAGATAAACACAGGGGTTTATTTGGAGGAGTTTCCAGAGGACAGCAGCACAGTGCAGAGCAGGTCAGCTGAGTGGCCTTGCCTTGGGCAAATAGAGTGATTGTCAGTACTTTTGAGATTATCTCTCACTCACTCACACACTCACTCACTCACTCACTCACTCACACACACACACACACACATACACACACACACACACACACACACACACACACACACACACACACACACACACACACACACACACCAAAACTTCAGGGTTGCTTAGCTCATAAATGAACATGGACACACAACATATTAACTACATGTTTGTAAAAAATGCATCAATTAATGCACACATGTCCAGCATCACTGCGTACAAATTAGGGATGGGACGGCAGTAATGCACCTAAAAGCTGTCTAATATTGCGAAGATTTGATAAAATAATCAAATAATTCAGGGCAAATTTTGAATGATAGCTTTGCTTGAAATGCAAATAAAAACTCTTTCCCGCACATTTTGGAGCTTGTTTCGCATTAATCAATAAAAAGACCTGAATCCACCACTGCCAGGAATCTTCTGAATATCCACATTGAACTATCAGAAAATAATGACCCAGATACAAAAAGCTTACATCATCATGCATGAAAAATGCTCTTACTGAAACAGCTGGGGTTGTTTAACCCTTAACTGTTCATCATCACAAGCTTCCAGCTTGAGGTGTCGCCTATTAGAAATCTTTACTCCCTTGCCACCGACAGTAAGTAAAACAGAGCGACCAACTAGAAACCTATCATAGCATCTGTATTGATAATCAGGCCAAGTGGGGCACATTGATATGTATCATTTCCCTTGTTTCAGGAGTGCGACACTGACAACTAATTCCCCGGTCTGAATAGAGCCCCCAGTAAACAATGATGCATCTGCTTTCCTAATTAGAGGACAGATAAGAGAGTGGCTTCTGACGATTGGGGCGTTCTGTGAGCACCTGTCTATCTGAAGATCTCCATGCACAGGCCACCGCTACAAAGGCTGCTTTAACAGTCATTTAACACCGCAATGACCACACACCCTGGATGCCGATAAAAGGCACTGTGCGTTTAGTTTGAAATTGACTGAAATGAGCTGCTTTCGAAGATGGTAATAGAAGGACGCGGAAACCAGGAGAAATACCATGAAGAGGAAAGGACAGCCAACCCCTCCTTTGTCGTTTTATCCCCTTCCGAGAGAGATACAGAGAGGAATTATTATGAAGCCATAATGTACCTATTTGCAAAATGTTGTTTCTTGATTTCTTCTAATGTGAATGTCAACCAAGACACACATGTATTTGCACTTATATGATCAATTATTAATTTTAAAATCAGCAATGATTAATTAAGTCACGAAACAGTATGTCGAATATCAAATACACAAGGCAATGTAACCATAAAAAAGAAAAGGTTCTTCATTTAACATTGCTTAAGAGTGAGCCCATATTGGCACTCATGCACTTTAACTGATAAAGCAAATATTCCAGGTCACTCTGTAGGACCATTGCAGGGTAATATTTTACAGCTTAATCAGCTCACTATCCTACCGAAGCCTGTGATACCCTTGTCAGTCCACTTGAGGATACTCTGTCAGTGTCACGTTTTGCCTCAATTAGGCGTGAAAAGCACACGCATGTACAGGGTCGGATAAGGAGGTCATGTGACGAAATTCAAGCAGTGATACAGTCTGAGTAGGGAGGAGGTTGGGGCCGGATGATGGAACAAACACAGAACTTTCACCAGGACATAATTGTGACCAGTGCTTTGTTCCAAATGTCGTACTTGCGTATTAACACTCACTATTTTGAGTGCATTAGTGTGTTCACAATGTCAAGTACAGAAACATGCAGTACACTACAAGTACCAGGATGATGCATTCAAAACGGTCCAAAACGGAAGTGTGAAATGGTTGACACTTTCCAAGCTAAATGGTCGCCATGTTGGCTATGTGCAGGAAGGTACAGGAAGAGGTGGGGCCACCGACGTGACGATTTTTCACATTAAGGCATCCGAGGAAGCTGCAGCTGTTCCTGAAAACCACACAAAAGTGTTTATTTTGCGCTTTTGCTGCTCGACAGAAGAATCAGTGTGTTTACTGAGTGTGTTGAACACAGGGCACAAAAACACATTGATTTCTGGGTAAAATGAAAATGCTGTAGATATTTTTGCAGGTGATATGTTCACATTCTGAGGTCATTTCAAGTCAGTGCAGAACAACAGTGTGCAGTTTGAAACAACACTACAGAGGCAAAATTCCTGCACTGCACATGTAATAGTTCTAACATGTAAGAGCACTATTTCTTAGTGTACTCAGGGAAGTATGTCATTTGGAACACAGCGCATGTCACGTATAACCCAAACCATGATCTATTGTGGAGAGGATTGACAGACATGCTTGAGGTTGACATCAGATGGAATTAATGAGATAGACTGGACCTCCTCATACAGAAGGTGAAGGAAAATATCTGATGAGAGCTGCGTTCAATGCTTTTGAGCAGTTAGATCTGGGTCAAAAATGAGGGGTGGAGAATGGGGTATAAATGTTGCATGAGGCATTCATTTATTGGAGCCATGTGTCTGTGGCACAGGAGACAACTGTGGCTTTCTGACAGAACGAGACTATTTACAGCTATTGGCGGGCCACTGCGAACACCGTATCTCTCCCCCAGGGCCTCTGTCTGGTAATCCTTTCAATGCATCTCCTTACCTGTGACACCAGGAAAGTGGCTGTTTCAAGCTACAGAGCACTGCGCGCCTGCCAGAAGTCAATTTACATCTATTTCTTCATTAACCAAACACATGCATTTGAGAATCAATAATCAGATGTGCATGACACTTAAATACTAATTTAAAACCTGATAAACATCCGTCCCCACTGCGCAAAGAATAAAACTGTATTACCTTTCAGCTGCCAAGTTATTCTCAGTGTTTGGAATTAAACGGTAAGAAAGTGTGTTTGAAGCACTCCTCGTAGGTCACGGAGATATTTTAACACCTTACATTTATGAAAGCTAATCAAGCACGGGGTACTAAACATCAAAGTCAATTATTCATGCTCTTCCCACTGCTGGCCTCACAGATTGGATGGGAAAAAAAGAGCATTAATTTACACTTTAGCTGAAAGACAAACTCAAATAAAAAATCATTACAATGGTGTAGAAATTCATTTCACTATTGGATACTCCTCTCTGAGATGAGCTGCAGTTATTTCCATGTGAAAATGCAGCGCTGACCAGCCAATGAAAGTGTGGAAGCAATCACAGAGACATTTGCTCGCACCTGCTGAGTTAACGTTATGGGCTGTACTCTGTGCTGTCAGATAGTATTTGCTGAGTAGCATAATTGTCATTGCCAGAAGCCGCCCCCTATCTTGTCAGTCCATCAGTTCAGTCCTCCCTTCACAACTGTTGGGAGATGTTGCAGTCACTATTACCATTCCCAAAGCAGAAAAACTGCAGTTTTGAATGAGAGTTTTGTTTATTCCCAGTCTCTATTAATTAGATTCCAGCCATATTTGGCAGAAGGCTTTGTGGTGCATATGTCTGAGATGTTTTACTATATTATAAAGGCTTTAAACTGCGAGACATTCAAATCTACATCTGATTCTATCTCTGCATTTATAAGTGCAGCTCAAAAAGTGCTTATTACACACAGGAGCCGTGCTGTTCCGGCTTAGAGGAGTGTGTAAACATGACTGTCTTGTCTGCATTGTTTAATCAAAGATCTGGATCGTCATCCTCCAGCTTCTGCTTCTGTCTCGTGAGCATGCCTCTTCCTCGTCTTGCTGCTTTTGTGTGTTTGGTCCTTTGCTCCTATAGGCGGGGATAGTGTGCTTGAGTTTAGTCTATCTTATTATTTCAAATCACAGTGATGATGAGCTAAATTAAACCGATCAATATTGTGTCTCTTGGGATATTCCGAGGATTGGTATTTCAGAGCAGCACTCTTACTTCTCCTGTGTTTGTCATCTTGTGGATTATTGTTATCACATGGTCACAGATGGGGATATGTACAGCAGCATCCATGCATACACAGTTGGTTCCACACAGTCATGCTTGGTATAAACAGCATGTCTACGGGTCAATACACCATAGAGATCACACAGCTCGTGTAGACACCCCCCCCCCACACCCCCCTCACACCCCCCGCGCGCCCACACACGCAAAAAAATGCACAAACAGCTAAGCTATTACAGTTTAACACGAGTCATATGCTTATCACACTGGCTAGTTGCCCCTGATATCACGTATGAGAGTAAATGAGCGCATCGGTTGTCAGGATTAGTGTATCTCGCAATAGCAGGTGTAGATGAAGCGATGGAACCTGCCCATGCCTGTCCACTACTTACAGCGGCAACATAATGGATTAATCAGCAGCTACAGCTGGGGTTTACTTTCTTCTCTTTACGCCTTAAAAACTCTTCTCGAAGAAAGCTGGGCTTCCTCCCAAACGCGCCTGCCTCTTTTTTTTTTTCTTTTTTGTTGCTGTTGATGGGATCTACCTCAAAAACCGGAGGGAATGAAGGAAAAGGTCTCTTATCGTAAACTAATTAAAAACTAGCTCAGGACACAGGGAAGTGCCTGACAGAGTGCCATCCATTTTAATCAGACGTGCAGCTCCACTATAAAGACGTCACCTCAACAGATGCCCCACTTTCTAGAGAAGGAAGGAAGGAGTCTGCGGAGATGGCAGGTGTTATTTATTTTTCTCAAACCCACGTTTCAAATAGATTTCTGCTTTTTGGCAATTCTCTCAGATAAGGGTTGGTGGGAGGACGGGGGGGGGGGGGGTTTGCACGGGTGTGCAAGTGTTTGAGAAGGATTAGTTTCTTGAACAGGAGGCAAATGGGGGATGGTGGCACAGTGATAAGAAGGACACCTTTAGCGTGAGCTTGCAAAACAAAACTGGTGTTTTTTTTAGCAAAGTTGTGTTAGAAATGTAATTACTAAGTATACAAAAAAAAAAATGCTTCATGAGCAGCCAAAATGCCTAATATCCTGGATGACTGAGCTGCCATTTCTTTACTGTTCGGTGGTTCTGGCTGCCACCGTCGCAAATGTTTGGAATAAATTAAATTCAGTGTGTGGAAAAGAGAATATGAATTAGGCTGTTTAATTTATGAGTGGGTTCCTGGTTGAGCGTTACTGGCCTATAATGCCACATTTAATTGAATTAAGATAGCTGCAGATCGTATCGTGAAGCATCGTTTGACTGCCGTGGCACCAGCAGGAACAGAAGCAGCTGCAGCATTTCACAGGAATGTATAGCGGAGCAAAACAACAGCCGCTAAAATACATCCCTCAATTGCTTTTATCACAAAGTAGTCCTCCACATTATCATAAAATGCCATTACCCTCTGTTGTGGATGGTCCATCAAACTGCAGGCACATTTGTGTTCATAAGAATCTGGCCTTTGGCAAGAATTGCAGATCTAACCTTTGGCCTGTGCTTTGGGAGGGAAATGCAAATATTTCATTACATTCAAATAGTCTTTTTTCACATACATATTTGCTTCAATGACATTTCTGACTTTTCTGCAATCACAAAGATGTTGCTTTCAGCCATTGTGTGCATTTGACAGCCTGTCTGAGCCCTCTGACGTTCACATTTTCTATATCAACCATGATGAATTACAACTTGACTTGTTTTCATATACAAGACAGTCATAATAACCCTTCATACATGTGCTTTCCATAATTCATGTTTCAAAGCTAGAAAGGCTGTATCGCTGCTGGGCATTAAAGCCGCTAATGAGCCTAAAATACACACTCGTGCTAATCCTCCATGTAATCTTTGGTCAGGTGGCACCAGTGACTCAGTGTCTCTATATATTCACCTGCTGGTATTATCACAGCTCTTTAACCGCAGCCAGAGTACTTTGATTATCGATGGCAGGACAGGTCTCACTGTTGCAATATTCATGTCGTTGGAAATGTATGGCTCGCTGCTGAAATAGGGGCACTTTCACTCTGTTTTGAACCCATTTCCCGCTAATGCCTTTCCCCCCTAATTAGATCCGGAGGTCTGTCTATTTTCTTCTCGATCTTTTCTCAACCCACATACACATACACACATAGACGTATTCAACACACAGACCTCCTCACACTCCCGGTAAAATCCGCAGTGGAGATGAGATGAAGGCAACAGAGCTAATTGCATTAGAATCAATTTAGTGGTGCGGCAGAGGACCGCTGTGCAATCAGGTGATGTATAGCTGCTGCTAACAGTTCAAAATATATGTAGCAAGTATATCCGTGTACATCTGATGGAGTGTATATTAGCCGCTGCAGATGGACACAGTAGGCAACCCAACAACCGCATTTTCTCACTGATTATGATTATCAATATAATTACATTAGGCTATTTACATACATTACAGACACTGCTATTGATAATTCCATGTCCATGCAAACGTCCCACAGTGATTGGTGATAGAACAGATTGTCGTGATTCTTCTTCACCATCAGCTACGAGCAACATTAATCGTTTCCTGTCTGTTACCACCTGCGGTCACGGTGCTCCCTGCTGTATTCCTCTTATTAGCATCGCAGTCTCTCTCCATCCGTTTAGAGGCCTTCCTGTACACAAAATAATGGCATAACGGACTTGCCATAAATTGCATTTTTATGATATAGTCAAGTTAAAATGTTGTCTCGCCCGATTGTCTGATGGTCAAATTGGGCTGAAGTTATGTGACTCCATTTAATTGGGTCAGATTATGCAGATTTTACATTCAAATTAGATTGGTGGATCAATCAGAAAGCTGACTGGGTAGATTGAATCGCTTGTCCGATTACAAAGCATTCAACCTGACTGGATTAATGAGTTAAATTTGCTTCACTCGTCTAATGCAGGAAGAATATATTCGTTTTTCTCTTCTCTGCTTATTTAAAATCATCATATCGTGATGGGAACATAATGAGTTGGCACAGCTTCCGTTTCTGATGAGCGCTAATTTGGTAGCATTATACAAAAAACACATTCAATTAGCTCAGACTGTACCGTCATTGACGCAAAGAATTTGTGAAGCTGCTCTCTAACATGTTTCTTCATAAAGCCTCACTAACACATCTTATATGTCAGTGAAAAACCCATAATTGGTGCTTTTACGAACTGCTAAATATCACCCTATGTTATCTTTAAGTGAAACACTGGTGCCTGCTTGCAGTACATAGTCAGCAGACATGTCGCAAACGTCAGCATTAATTGGTAAAGAGTATTTCTGTGTAATATTGTCCATCCAATATGCACCTGCCCTTTTATCCGTTTTGGGCTCCACCACCTTCAGACAACTATTTTTGGCTAATTGGCCGTAAGATGCTTTATTACGAGCCCCTGCGAGTTGCTAAACTCACCTTCTTACGTTTGATTCTGGGCATAAAAAGTAAGTCTGAATTAAAACCATAATGTTGCTGGCTGTAAAATCAAAACAGAGATGAAACACACTTAAAAAAAAGCTTCACGGGTCAACTGGGTAATAATTCTCTCCACCTTTCACATAGTGAGTTCATGTATTGTTAATAAAAATATTGATTACTGCAGCTTTAAACGTTGATCATTCTCTAAGCTTGTTGACCGTTCAGAAAATGAGTTTAGCTCAGGTGTCTACACTAAAGGAAATAAATGGACTGGATATTATTGCCCACTTTAAAGTACATCGGTACTTTACATCGGTAATGATAATACATAGCACTAATCAAAGTCTGTGTTCCTTGTACAGACAGTTGCTTTGGTGCACACTGAAAAGATTTCAGCATACACTATGTTGAGTGACTAATCTGAGAAAATGAGAATTTGTAGCAGCTCTAATGCTAAATGGCAAGTCATTTTAAATGATATATGGCCAAGTCTGGCAGTTTTAGTGTGGGAGTAGAATTTACAGGAAATATGATTGAACTGTTTCCCTGTATTTTATGGAACGTAAAAGGCTGAAGAAAAAAAAAAAAGCGAGGTGCTTAACAGACGCTGAAGTCACAGCACATATCTTAATTACATGTGATTATTCCAAATATTACTGTAATTATAAATACTGCAGTTCAGCCTTTGGTAAAAAAAAAAATGAAAAGTATTTTTTTCCACTGACTCCTAATTTATATAAATTACTGGGAACAGTTTTTTATGAAAACAACTTTTTACTAAAACATTCCCCATGAATATGTTGACAGTGAGGTGTAAGGATTCAACTCAGTATCACGACATAGCGTGAAATAGACACGCCCATTCAATACTGCAAGACCTGAGATAGCTACGGTTTGGCCTGTCTAGGCGTGAAAATTGCACGTTTTTGTAAGCGTGAAGCTTGGTGGCATTAGTCACAGACTATAAAAATATATATTTTTTGTCACAAACCTGAACCATGTGCTTTATTTTGTAGCCCCAACCATGTGTTTTGAAAAAAAAAAGGTTTAATTTTCCTGTAAATCACATGGCTGAAGGGTTACATTTTTGTCCATTACAGGAAAATGTGTAACTTTTATGTCTAGACAGGCCGAAGCGTAGCTATCTCACGTTTTGGTGTCGTGGACGGGCGTGTATATTTTACGCTTTGTCATGATACCGGGTTGAGGTATCACAGAAAACAATGTGGTTTTGAGTTTTGCTATTTATTTTTTACTTCCTTAAATTCAAATAAAATGAGTTGTGGTGTGCTGGATCTGAGCGGATGAAGCTTAACCACGTCATATTCTTTCTGCGATTTGGGTGAATTAATTATTTTAGGGGGTGAGTTAAGCAACAGGTTTGGTGTGCTCCTTTGGAAACACTAAACTCTCCACCAGCAATCCCCTGTGCTGTAAAGAGCCATGAGTCATTCAAATGACCTTGTGTCAGCATTTTGCTGATCGATGCTGAATGAGGTTGCTTCAAATACCATTTCACATCCTCTTATCTTTGGAGGTTCACGATGGCCATAAGGCCACATAATGTGCCCCCATGAACACTGTAGAGAAAATGCCAGTGTGCGAAATCTACGGTGATATTTTCACAGAACAAGGAGGTATGTTGAGTGCAAGCATGTAAATCCACTCCAAATCCCCTTTTTGTCATCTCAGTTTCTCTGTGCTGTGCAGGATCAAACGGCATGCCGAGTTTTCCACTCCCCCTCCAGTCAGACAGAGCAGGAAATGAGGAAATTGAAGATAAATCCTATCAAGAATTATTATTTCCTACCTCGCTGGATATGCTCAACCTGTGTGAGTACTGATAATACATTTAATAACCCAGCCTTGCTACTAATCAGTGTTGAAATGGTGTTTGAATGTTCCGAAAGGTCAAAATGATCAAAATACCAAAAAGTCGTGCGCAGCTATTGAGAAAGCTCGTTACAAGAGAAGAGCCATGAAGTCAAAATGATGTTGGGTCTATTTTCAATTTCGGCTTAATGTGATGTCCTGTTTTAAATTGACTGGCTCAGTTCAACACCTCAAAGGAAAATTTAATTCACTCTTACTGTTCGGAGCAATTTATGTATTCAACATCCTGAAGGCAAAAGAAAATAAACTTTAGACACTCTGGCGGCACATAAATATTTGTTTTTCCCCCTCCCCCTTCACTGAGCAATGCAGAGGTAACTGGTGTCCAAAATAGATGAGATTCCCTGAACTCAGGTCTCCAGAGCTTTCATCCATGTGAGCATGTTCACACACATCGGGCTGCTCACCTAAGCCACCGCCGCCTACGCAGTTAGAGGCTGTCAGAATATAAAATCATCACGCCCGCTTATTGTTTCCTCTCCACGCCGCTGAACAACTCTGCGATGCAAACAAGGTTAGCGCTTTGCTCTCTCTCTCTCATCGATGCATTCATTCTTTGGAGAGAAGAAAATGTTTTCACCCACAGCAATCAATATAAAAACTGTACAACTGATTTGTATAGAAATATTACCACATCGCTCGGAGCGCTAATCACATATGCAGCGACAGCAACCGAGAAAGAGAGATGGAGTTGTTTTTTTAATCAGACAATCTGCCAATATATTCATATGTTTTATTGTTTCGTTTGTTTGTTTTAAGCATTTGGTTCAAGTTTCACTTGCCGTGCATTCTATTTATTTGAAACATGTGAAACACTTCCATCCATCAGTTAAATATATTTTCAATCAGATATATATTCAGATGTTCTCTAGTCTGGTGACCTGTTTGGTCACAACATGCAGGACAACATGCTGTGTTTCAGCGCTGGGCTTTGTGTCGTCTCTGGAGACTCTGCACTGAGCTTGCTAAAGCCTGCATGACCTTTAAACATCCTTAACGTTAACTTGGGCTCCGTCATATACCTGCATTTGTAGTGATTCGCACACACTCGCTTTAATGTTCTGCAAAAGAGAAGGAAGAGGTGACACAGCGTACGTACACACACACACACACACACAAATCTTTTTTCCTCTGTGAGGGGTTAAATCGATACCAAACATACCATACAGATTCTATTTGCATGGCTTTGATGTCAGTCTGGAGCTCTCTGGAGAGGCTGCCTTCCCTCTGTAATGCTCGGACTCACGCATTCAGGCACACAAACAAACAGATGCTTACAAACTATGGAAGCACACTAACCTCTAAGGGCACATATGCACACACTCATTAGACCTGTGGTGGAATTATTGGAATTGCAGGTTTGCATTTATTCCCCAGCGTCATTATAAAGCAGACTGTTCTGAATTAAACCGCCCAATCAGTGAAGTGTCTCTGCTTCACCATGGCAGCACTTTCCAGCAAGTAGGTGCAGTATTTATGGGAAGAGAGAGAGAGAGAGAGTGTGTGTGTGTGTGTGTGTGTGTGTGTGTGTGTGTGTGTGTGTGTGTGTGTGTGTGTGTGTGTAAGCTTGGCAGAGACATCCCCAAAGCCAAGAATCTATAAACAACAGAACTAACAGAGCCCTGTTTATTTATTTTTTTGGAAGCTGGTCAATGTTGCACTTAAATATTTGTAAAACAATAAAACATCACTTTCAAACTGTTCATCTAACTTCATTATCATAAACAAGACAAAAATATTTAGTAGGGAATATGCTGGACTGATTTACAGTAGTTTTCCTGGACATAACGAACAGTACTTTTTCTTGGGAAACTTTATTATTTAGAGGTGACAGAATCAGCTTGTTCAATTGTTACTATCAGGACTACTTCACAGATTTGAAATCTGAGAAATAGGCAATTATCATGGCCATGTACAATTGGACCATTTGGCTGTTTTGTCATCTAAATTTGACAAATACTATATCAGCATGATATAATAATATATTTGTATTTATATACAGTACAAGAGGTCTTTAAAGACTTCTCTTGTAGTGCTCTACTACCATTAGCAGTGGAAGCTCTCGTGATCGAGGAGACTAATGTATATAAATAAGTTGGCAACCCACCGTGACATCACCCTTTGGTTTGTAAACTGCAATTTAGAAATAATGAGTCTGGTAATGTAGTGAAGTTTTTGATTGGTCCTTCATCTTATTTCCTTGAAATGGTCTCTACACCGGGCAGCAGTTCTCATAATTCCAGGGGAAAAGCCATTCGTAATATTAGTTTCCTCTTCCCAAGCAAATATAACATTATCAACCTGTGGAAGCCGAATCATAGTACCATAAATGTAGTAGATATGAGCCTCAAACTACCGGACATGCCAGTTGCCTCCTGCGTAAAGTTTGGACGGCTGTGACGGTCTGCTGCTTCTTCAGCCATCACAAAACAGACAGTCGGCTAAAAGAAACGAGATGAGGTGATTTGATTGACCATGATTAAAGTCATTCATCAAACTACCAAACGAGTTGCCCACGCCTACATCAGTACCAGGCACACCTGCGCTTGCGCTGCACCGAGGCGGACAAAAATAGGGCTCATAAATCTGACTGATACACCCGTGGACACTGTGTCCAACCACTTATACCAGAAACTGGACGAAACCACAGGCATGTCAATCAACCCAGGCCTCCAAAAATACCTCTGTTTGAGACCTAATTTATAAATAATTATAGATTTATAATCAGACCGACCACCAGAACACTGATCAGAAGAAGGGAAGTTAGGTTATGATACCATGACTGGTGGAAAAAATGCCTTACTATTTTATGAGAGAATTTGACACTTTGAATTGGAGTCTATTGAGTTTTTTTGGAACACCCTCAAGTGACCATCAGTGGTATTGCATTGTAAGGCACTACCGTTTCACTTTCTGACCTGGAGGCTACATCCATATATTTTACATACAGTCTATAATATTAGCACCGTACAGCATATGGGCATCCGGCCGAGACTTTATGATAATAGCCTAGAAAAGGTATCTGTGCAAAATTTGGGATAAAAAAAAAAAAAAAAAAAATATGACAAAGACTGACTCATTTGCTGTTGCGATCAAATTAAACCACCTCAAAGAAATAACATGGTTCAATAAATCAGATTTCCAGTCCCGCCTTCAATACTACTGTAGATATTCTTGGTAAATACTGGCTGTTATCAGGCAAACAGCAAAATTGTGGCATATTGATATGCAAATTCAGATAGTCATGACATTTCTATAAATATCTGCACATTATCTGTCTGTAGAATAAGCACAGTGGTGCTTTAGAGAAGGTGTGCGCTATCTGCTGTCTAGTTTTATTTTAGTTTTAAAGGCATTACTGAAGCCCAAACAAGACACCCCGTGTGTTTTTAAAAGGCACTCCCCTCGTCCTCTTTATCAAGGCTTTAGAACATAATGGCTTCGTGAAGTTTACTTGTGAAGTAATGGCGGCTGTAACCTGACGACAACCTGGCAGCGCAGGGGACATCTTTTTTATGATCACATTTTCAATGACTGCTGCATGTTATGCTCTGCTTCCTAAATATTTCCACCAATATGCCCTGTGTCATAAAGAGGAGCGTTTCCCCACTCCCATGTCATAAAAGCATGGACTCTACTTTATGTACTGAAAGAATACAATTATTGGGTTATAGTGGAAGAAGGCGACGGCGTAACCACGGAAGATTACAGACAATCTTTGAGTACGAGAAGATGAAATCTATACAGCAGAATCAGAAACCAAGACAATTTAACTATGAATCGTTTAACATAACCTCACTCTTCAGTTTTATGTGCTGTCAGATTAGTGTTTTTTTATGTTGCATGAAATTCAATAAAATATGAATGCAGAAATGGTGCCATGTGTAGGTTTTGCTGTGGAATTGGTTGACACAGTCAAATAAGAAAAGAAAAATAACAAAAACAAATATAGCAAATAATGGCCAAATGATCAGCTTTATGCATTTTGAGAGTTCTCGAGCATAATTTTCCTTGAAACTCATAAAATGGTAAACAGCCCAGTTGTTCCGAACGGATGGATGCTCGGACAATTTATTTCATATTGAGTGACATATGTGCAGCAAAACCTCCAGTGGAAGCTTTTGAGACTCTGTTGAGTGGCCAGATTGAACCGACCAAGAGAGACAAAACTTCCTCAAAATACAGCAAATTAGTTTATAGTGCTCAATAGGTGCAGCTGAAGTGGCATTCAACAGCTACTTCACATATACTTATTGAAGCTTTTCATTTATTTTCATGACTTTCAGTCAACATGTGCTGAATCTAAGCCCTGGTTTGGATTCTAAATGTAAAACTATTTATTTTAAGCTCTTCCTAGCTGACAATAAAATTGAGCTGGAAGCCACACAAATGTTACAATGTTTTTTTTTTCTCCAGTGCCAACAATTGTTATTTTGCCTCCAAAATGTAAGCCACTGTAGAGATGACATTTTTGGGAAAAAAAAAAAAATCCTGAAAGTGTTCCATTGTGTACTTTTGTTTCCATCAGCTTTACATACTGTTTTGTTTTTTTTCTAACACACTTCAGGTTTAAACGGTGCACAACCTGTGAGAATGTGGGAGAGTTTCAAAGACTACAGTATGTGATCAGCATAATTGTTAAAAGTGCATGAAAGTACTTCACAGACTTAAAAAGCACTAACTATGATAATTTGTGTGTGTGTGTGTGTGTGTGTGTGTGTGTGTGTGTGTGTGTGTGTGTGTGAAACTTTTGGGTTTAATCAATTGATTAATTGCAATTCAAACGAGGATCTCCCCACACACACAGCGTCTGACCCTAAACACTCTTTAAATTATGCACCTGTATGTAAATGTAAATTTTGCATAAAGGCATTTGCACATACAGTATGCCATCCGTTGTGTGTGTGTGTGTGTGTGTGTGTGTGTGTGTGTGTGTGTGTGTGTGTGTGTGTGTGTGTGTGTGTGTGTGTGTGTGTGTCCCATCTCTGTCTTAGATCAATTAGCCCTGTGTGCCGGACAGTTGAGGAAATTGCATATATGCCAGCAGATGTCGGTGTCGTGGCACAGCGGCTGTCAGCTGATCGCGAAAGCCTCAGAGGCCCGTGTTGTATTTAAGGCGACTATCTGAGCCCGTGATGCACCGTCGGCACAGGAGAAAGGGAGAGAGCTGCAGAAATCATCATTCAAAACATCTTATCAATGCAGGATCAATCTCTGAAATATCAGAAATCAGAGTGAAGTCATGATGCACAGGGTGCTCTCTGACATACATAAATCAAGATAATGACAAAAAAAACAGTCCACATCACTAAACATTAGTATTGACTGTGTGCTCTGATTAGTATAATAGTCCTCATTAAATGCTCATTAGCACAGAGTCCCCCATTTTACATTTGTAAATACCATAGATTGGGAATTTTACAGCAACGTCATGGACTTTGCCTTCCCATGTATCAAACCCTCTATTTACTCCCAATTAGCAGTTTCACTCGACTCCATTCTAATTGCTCCATTTCGTGTGTACCAATAAAAAGGCAAATTTGTTTGGAATCATTAAAAACGGAAAGCAGGGATGAAAATCTGAAACTTCAGGACAAGAGAACTATGCTTAAAATGACAGTCTAAGACTGTTGTGGTCGTTGGATGTGTGGTTTTCTTTTTGAGGCAGTACTTACAGATTCACAGCTGCCCTATTTGGAAGGGGGATCTCCCCAGAGAAAGGCAAAATTAGCAAAATAACGAATGCCTTATTATCGTGGCTGGATACAAGGTATGCGAGGTGCTGCCAAGAATGTCTGGCAAGCCTTGTTGTGCTAAGATATAAAAGCGTACACCTAAAGACAAGGGATGCATAAGTGGTTGGACAGTTCTAACTCCACCAGTCTGTGGAGAATCGCAGCATTTGTGCCTTTTGTTTATAAAGGCCAGAGGGAATAAGGCTAGTTTAGCTTCCAAGACACGCCACCTTGTTTTCTGTAACACACACACACACACACACACACACACACAGTGAATTCACACAGCCCAACCCCACAAAAACAATGTAGGTCATCTTTCATCATCTGGTTCTCCTGCTCAGGCAGAGAGATAAGCTCAGAGTTAAGTGGACACAAAGTGTGTTCAGAAAGTCAGCGTGCAGAAACTGAAAACTGGAAATTCAGCCGGTGGGCACAGCTAATGATGGCAGAGCAATGAGTCGAATTATCAGCTCATGCTTAGCTCGGAAGAAAAAACAGCTGGCTGTAAAAGTGAGTGTCTCTGTCTGTGCATGATGCATGTGATTTTTCTTAAGATGTCTGTTGTGACACTAAACAAGATGTACAAATCTGAATACTGTGACATCAGCATACATTGGCAGAATACATACAATACCAGAATGCTATGCTTTTGATTGGACCGATGAAGCCAGCCCTAAAAACTCGCATGTCTCTTTCTAGGCGAGTAAGTGACTGAGTGAGCGACTAAGTGATGAAGTTAAATGCTGCGGGATTAAGATTTCAAAATAAAAGCCATCGTCTAAAATTAAAAGTGTTACATACCTAATCCAGACATAAACTAGGTTTTGGCCAAGTCTTTAAAGGTTTCCCACATGGTCATCAAGATAGACAATCTATATAAGATCACTACATTCTAACATTACACAATGTGATATTGAGACACCGCCTACAGTATTTGTAATGAAAAAGAAAAGAACAGAAAACACACCATTTATACTGTCAGAGCATTGCTTCAAGCACAATGTCACAATTTTCCAAAAATGTTGTTTCACCAAAGGCTGCTGGATATCAAGACTTCAAATCTAAATTGCGTGTGTGCGCTCCTTGTACCTTGTTACCTGCGTTTGAAAAAGATAATTAGTTAAGAGAGCTATATACAGACCTTGAACTCCTCGTTTCCCTGTGCATGTTTGATCTTTACATTTAGCGCTGAGGGAAGCCAAAGGCAATCTGTAACCTTGTCACAGGGAAAACACAATAATCCAATAATATGAAAGTAAATTAAACATTTGACGCACAATTTCACAGTGCAAATAAGTGTTCAGGAGCAATAGATATCTGATGGCATCTGCATGTTTCTGATGAAATATCTGGTTATAAAGATTCACAGTTTAAAGGATTATATTGCAATCATCAGGGGTGGAGAGTTGGAGAATTAATGAGACACACAATAATTTGTATTTCATATACAGACTTGACTATCAGTACATCCCGGCAACACACTATCCTGAAACTAAGGTCAAAATATACAATCCTGATATAACCATAGGATTTATTTTTCAGTTCAAACGGTAGCTGAAGGACCTCTATTTTGAAAGGTTTTTGAGTTTTTGCAATTACATGAAAAATTTACTTTTCCCAGCAACAGCAATTTAAACTGTGTATACCATAAGAAAAAAAAAAAATATATAAACAAATTGCAAACCACTGCAACAAGGGTAATTTATATTAAAATGCATAACAGTTATCAGTATTTGTCACCCTCCTGTGTGCCCTACATATCACTTGTTATTTTAAATTGTGACTGCTGCTACTGTTTGTCAGTGCAGTCCAATATTTTTTCCACAATTTTCCAGACAGTTCTTTGTGTCATATTATATAAATCAGCAGTTATATTTTAGACTGTTGCACCTGTAGTTTGGTCACAGCTGATGTCGCCTCATTGAAGCTCTGGTTCGTTGTCTCTTATGCAAAGTTCTGTTTTTTTAACACCTGACACATGAGGCAAATTGGCCTTTAACGGAATCTGACCCACCTTCGAAGCTTTGTTGAGAATCATGAATAATTCAAAGTAAAAATTAGGTGTCTCTGTGGTTTTCTACACCCTCCCGTTAGTTTGAACCGCAGTTGTCAAGCGTCTCAACATTCTCACAGTTACTGTACCGTGAGTCATTGGCAGAGACAGATACTCCAAAGCTTCGGTGTGTATAGCGTCTCTGTGAGAAAGCAGCACGGTGACCACACTCATGGTTTTCACTTGAACGGCATCTATTACATGAATGCTGCACTCTCCTGGGTACAAACAAGCAAAGGCCCAGGGAGTGTCTGGGGGGAAATGACATATCGTTTTTTCTTTGCTATGGTGCCTCATTGATTCAATATTCACAGACACATTGAGGTGGGCAACGAGCTATATCAAAGCCTGGACACTTTCATGCTTTGCCTACTCAGACACTGTGGCTACAGCATGTTTTTTTTTTTTTTTTTTTTTTTTAAGTTCTGGCTTTTCCTTAGAGCACTGAACTATGAGACTAACTTCAAAACTATGAGTTATATATACGTACATATGTTTATGTTTGATTTTGTAATGACGTGCTTGGAAGGTTCAAAGTTTCTGTAGTTATTTTCAAGGCTTCTATCTGCTGTGACACTGCCTTTAGTTGTTGATGCCCTTTGTTAAAGAAAAAAAGAAAAAAAGGTCAAAAGTGTAAACCCATTCACTTTCCCTGAAAGATTTCATGTTTTTCTCATCCCTCATGCAGTTACAGTTCTGGAATGAGAGGAATGCCTTTTAGTGTATTTAGTGTACTGCAGAGAAAGAGAATGTGCATGAACTTGTAGATCACAGAGTCTGTGACCAACAAAAGAGTATGATTTTATCCAATTCTGCTGTAAAATAAAAATAATGTGAAAAAAACAAAAAAAAACAACAACAACATTGGAAACACTAATGAATCACTTGAATCATTTATTAATAATTAGTTTATGTCCTGATCACTAAAGTGGGAAACAGCTAGCCTTTCTCTAAGAATGGTAAATATACTGCTCAAAAAAATTAAGGGAACACTTAAACAACACATCTGAGATCTCAATGAATGAAATATTCCAGTTGAAAATCTTTATTCATTACACAGTGGAATGCGTTGAGAACAAAATAACATAAGAATGATCAATGGAAATCAAAATCATTATCTCATGGAGGTCTGGATTCAGAATCATACTCAAAATAAAAGTGGAAAAATCAGATCACAGGCTGATCCAACTTCTGTGGAAATTCCTCAACATAAATCAAAATGAGGCTCAGTAGTGTGTGTGGCCTCCACGTGCCTGTACGTCCCTACAACGCCTCGGCATGCTCCTGATGAGACCACGGATGTTCTCCTGAGGGATCTCCTCCCAGACCTGGATCAAAGCATCAGTCCACTCCTGGACAGTCTGTGGTGCGACGTGGCGTCGGCGGACGGAACGAGACACGATGTCCCAGATGTGCTGGATTGGATTCAGGTCTGGGGAACGGGCGGGCCGGTCCGTAGCATCGATGCCTTCACCATGCAGGAACTGCTGACACACTCCAACCACATGAGGCCGAGCATTGTCATGCATCAGAAGGAACCGAGGGCCCACTGCACCAGCATATGGTCTTACAATGGGTCTGAGGATCTCATCCCAGGACCTAATGGCAGTCAGGGTACCTCTGGCTAGCACACGGAGGGCTGTGCAGCCCTCCAAAGAAATGCCTCCCCAGACCGTCGCTGATCCACCGCCAAACCGGTCACGCTGGAGGATGTTGCAGGCAGCAGAACGTTCTCCACGGCGTCTCCAGACTCTGTCACGTCTGTCACATGTGCTCAGTGTGAACCTGCTCTCATCCGTGAAGAGCACAGGGCGCCGATGACGAAGCTGCCAATCTTGGTGTTCTCTGGCAAATGCCGATCGCCCTTCACGGTGTTGGGCTGTAAGCACAGGTCCCACTTGTGGACGTCGGGCCCTCGTACCGCCCTCATGGAGTCTGTTTCTGACAGTTTGAGCAGAAACATGCACATTAGTGGCCTGCTGGAGGTCATTTTGTCGGGCTCTGGCAGCGCTCCTCCTGTTCCTCCTTGCACAAAGGAGCAGATAGCGGTCCTGCTGCTGGGTTGTTGTCCTCCTACGTCCCCCTCCACGTCTCCTGGTGGACCGGCCTGTCTCCTGGTATGTCCTCCGTGCTCTTGACACTGTGCTGACAGACACAGCAAACCTTCTTGCCACAGCGTGCATCGATGTGCCATCCTGGATGAGCTGCACTACCTGAGCAACTTCTGTGGGTTGGAGACACCGCCTCATGCTACCTCTAGTGGTGAGGACACTGGCAAAATGCAAAAGTGACCAAAAATCAGCCAGAAAGGACGAGGACAGAGAAATGGTCTGTGGTCACCACCTGCAGAACCGTTCCTTTATAGGGGTTGTCTTGATAATTGCCTCATTTCCACCTGTTGTCTGTTCCACAGCAGGTGAAATTGATTCACAATCAGTGTTGCTTCCTAACTGGACAGCTTGATTTCCCAGAAGTGTGATTGACTTGGAGTTACATTGTGTTGTTTAAGTGTTCCCTTTATTTTTTTGAGCAATAGACAATCTGCCTATCAGCACCACTACAACTTATTAATTAACACATTACATACATATTAGGATGTCACTGAGCCCCACCGAGTGAAAAAGTGTCATTTTTATACTTTAACATAGAATATGGTACATGTTCATAAATAGGCCTTAATAGTGATGAAAGGCAGATTATATAAGACATGGATAGAGTTACCCAAGTGGCAGACGATAACATCCGGCTCCTATACAGGAATTTTTTTTCTGATCCTCCCTACTGCCCACTACGCTGCTGACTCACATCATGTATGGATGTAAAATATTTCAAAGCTATTCACTGATTTAAATAAGAGAATGTGGAATGTACTCTTGAAATACTTTTTTTTTCTTTTTTTTTACATTAGGTAATTACTTGCTTTAAACCAAGCCATAACAATTTAAAGAATATTAAATGCTTGTCAGTCTTACAATGCCAATTTATGGAATCTCTTCAAAGAGTGGTGTAGTGGACAAATCACTTTGACGATCATTTTCTGCTAATGTTTTTCTCTCAAAAACCACATCTCATAAGACCAAAAATATTGAAAGAATGGACTGAATTTTCTTTCAAAAAAGACATGAGAATTGTCAGACAATTTAGGTAGTGGGAACATGTGTATTCTTTAAACCGGTAACCTCACCAGTGTTTGGTGGCCGAGGTTTACATTCTGCTTTTCTTCCAGCACCCAAAGCAAAAGACAGATGACAAATGTACAATATTTTTCCACAGTTTTTGAAGTTTCACTTTGAAGCTGCATGAATAACTCAAGTGTTCCTTCAACTAAAGATCACACATCTCTTTCTGCGCCGTTGTCTTCTCACCCTCCAATCTAAAGCTCTTCTTATCTTTTGTCTCCTTCTTCCTCAGCACCTGTTTATTTGACTCTCTGTCTATACCTCCCTGCTCCTATTGAGACAGTCTTCTCTCAGCGTTCATCAAACAGGATTTGCCTCTGGAGCTGAGAGAAGGGACCGTGTGTTTGCATTGGTATATAGCGTGTACTTTAAAGCAGCATCACACCGACATGTCAAACACAATCGTATCGAGCGGCAAAACACAAAGGAGCAACCTGAGCATGTTTTCATCAGACTAAGTTAAATGAAATGACAATTTGTCATGAGAGACAATGTGAGATCAAACAGAGTTTCAAGCACTTAACACTCACTGCTTCCTTGAATATCTCTCAAAGTTCAAAGGTTTAAGGGCTTAAAGTGTGACAGTGTAGTTTTTAAATCGAAATTACACATCCTTCCCCTTACAAAGCTGAAATCACATGCAACGTTGCTCAATTCCAGACCGTCGCCGATTTTGCTGGGACAGGCTTACTTGGTCTGGTGTAACCAGTAACTTATTGTTTGCTAAATTTAAATATATATTGCTTGTAAATAACAGTATTGAATGAGTTTGCTTGCTTTGTGACTCAGTACTAGAATATAGCCACTGTTTCAGCTACTGTTACACTCCGTTTTAGTATGTCAAAAATAAACCCAGCAGTGGTCTTACCACGAAAGCAAATCGAGTAAACATGAGCATGAAGACTGTAAGTTAATGTTCGCTAACTTTACAGAAATACTAGTATTAGCCGACTAGAGGATATCATGTCAGTGTCACATTTTGCCTCAGTCAAGTGTGAGAAGTGCATGCACATATGTCCAGGGTCAAAAATGGAGATTGTGTGATGCAGGTTATGTCACAAAATACAAAGAGCGTTAAAGTCAAAGTAGGAAGGGACTTTAGGGCTGGTTGGAGGGATCAAACAAATGACTATCTACCAGGAGATTAGATTTCAGCTCTGTGAAAAATTGATGCGGTTTTGTTTTAAATAATTTAGGTAAGTTACTTGCGTAACGTAGCATTTATCTAAGGATTCAAGGTTTATTGTCATTCCAGACATGCTGGTACATGAAAGTAATGAAATGCAGGTCTCAGGTCCCAGCTCATTCCAATAAAATCAATAAAAGGCACAATGAAAATAAAAAAAAACAACAAATCGACAACAATTAATACTCTACTATATGTGTGAAGCACATGCCCAATTGTCAACAGCGGTGACCGTGATCCGAGTTCGTCAGTCTCGCAGCCTCTACAAAGAAGCTGGTCCTTAGCCTTGTGGAACTTGAGGCCTATGTAACATACATTAACTTAGATGCATATGTTTACATATGTAAAATTACTTATTTTAATCCAAACCGTGATCCTTTCCTAATCTTAACCTCGTACTTTACTTCCCCCACTGAGGCAAAGCAAAATGTGACACTGACATCATTTTCTGTGGTGAACACACTTTGGTGTAATACTGTGGTGGACTAACACTATGTTATAGCTTTAACACTTAACGATGCCAAGTCACAAGAAGCAGCTATCAGCTCAGAAATGACAGTTACATAGAAAAAGTTTCCTGAACTTTTCTCACAATACACCATAAGATACAGGTACCAACTAAGAGTATTGTTTTCTATAGAATTAAACTTTTCATTGTTTGGAATATGTGTGTGCATTTCTTCGTTCTAAAATTATATCATTTTGGATCACTTAAATTCATGTTTTAAAGTACAAATCTCTAAATATATACTCCATAAACTGTTTGTTTTAACTCAAATTTCGTAAAACCATGCAGTCGCATAGCTCTCATGTATTCAAATCAGAAAAAGTACTGCTAATGTATGTGTTAATAAGAAAATAATTTCAATTATTGCAGAAAATGGCTCATTCATATTCCGATTATTACATTTTAAGTAGAAAAACGACCCAACAGCAAATTAAACTAGCAGTTTGAGCAGTCATTCATCCTGGGGAGATAAGTAACCCTGCCAGATGGAAGACAATGCATGAAGATGTAATTAATCACTGTGTTCCCTCTCGGTCCAAAAAAAAAAAAAAAAAGAACTCGGTGTTGAAAAAGGGTCGACTGAGACACTGGATGTGAGGCTGTAACTCATTTAAACGACGCTGTGAAGTGTTTGAATCTTCTCGCTCATCGATTTCTCATCATTTCTCCTTGGACGTGCTTTGACTGTTTGTGGGTTGCTAAAGATTTTTGCTTCGTGAATTAAGCCTTTGTCCTCATTAACAAGATTCGGACCGGGGCCTGTTTCTCTCCGACGTGGTTCAAATTCCCACATTGCTGATGGAACACGTGGGTGGCTATGATCTGAACTCCTTCCCCGCACTACATGTGCTGGCATGGCGGCGGGATCGGAGCGGGAGAGAGGGAG
This sequence comes from Embiotoca jacksoni, assembly GCF_022577435.1. Taxonomy (NCBI): domain Eukaryota; kingdom Metazoa; phylum Chordata; class Actinopteri; family Embiotocidae; genus Embiotoca; species Embiotoca jacksoni. The sequence goes on along the minus strand of NW_027185378.1, from coordinate 6,157,477 downwards.
CCAGAGGACACGCTTAACAGCCCCCTTGAGCGAGTTTATGACCTTTTAGTGATAAGACGCCTGTCTTAGTGCCCGGCAAATTTATGAGCGGAATGAAAGAGCGCTTTCTAATGTTACCTGACTTCTGTTTTTTTTTTTTTATCCACATATCTGTGATAAAGACGCCACATGCACCGGAGAGGGTTTGTATGTTAATTAACACAAGTCTCATTTTACTTATTGGAACACTATTCAGTCACCTTAAGGATAATTAAGCCTCTGAGATTACTCCTAAAAGCTTGGAATATTCACACTAAAGCTACACAATTGATTTAAAATCAGGCTCACCAGTTAATTGTTTCAACCGGGAGGAGAGAGGGGGGGGGGGTTAAAAGAACACATTCAAAACTGTACAGCTTGCTTTAAATAAGTCGTCCTAATTGCCCAGTATTATAAATCGTGTCTCTTACATTTCAATTTTTCTGCTACGTCTTATAGAATGAGACAATCAGTATGTCATTCAAAGTAAAAAGAAGATATCTCTCTCCCTTAAGTTAGCTCTTGATTACTTCCCGTTTCTGTCCTTCCAATTATCTCCCCTTCGCCCTCTCCCTCATTAGCTATTCACATCGGCCGCTCATTCCCCTACAAGCGTCCCTCGTGGATTATGACCCCCAGTCCATTCTTCACGGAGACATATTGACTCTTTTAATGGTCTCGCGGCACTTTACAAAAATATTCTCCTTTTTTATTCAAATGAGAGAGCCTGTGAAGAGGGCCAGATCAATGTGCAAATATCAACAATCTCTCCCAAGATGCACACGTGTCAAACACCGTGTTGTGGGGATATTACTCAGCACTCAGAAGACCATTGTCTTTCCTTTTTTTTTTTTTTTTTTTTTTCAACCTGCAGAAGCTGCGGGATGCACTGTGAGAATTAATCATTACACTCGGGTTGGTGGCAGGAACCTCAGCGCCCGGCCTTTGGCTTAAAACTTGCTGGCATCCACAGGTGTGAACGAGATGGTAGGTAGCGAGGGCAGCAAGGTTTGACAGCAACCTGAGCAGAGCAGAGACATCTTTCACAGTGACACAACTTTCCAACTGACACACATTGTTGCTGAATACCTGATTGGTTGTGGGCCACCAGTTGAAAATGATAGCAAATATGCTGTGGTGTGTGGCCAAAAAGTTGTTTAAAAAGAGTGAAATAAAGATTCCTATTGTAAGATGTATGCAAGGTGAAAATGAATGAGCCCAATTAAAAGTTAAATATGGTACATATGCTGTGGCTCACTGGCGTTGATGGGATTCACGCCGGCTCAAACGAAGCAAAAGTTATGTGTTTCACAAGTGGATGGTATCGATTATTACTGAATGACAGCACTTTTTTTTTTTAATACTAGGTAGTACAGAAGCATCAGCAAGTATGACAGTTCGGCAACAGCAAATTCATTGAAGGAGACGTAATTGCAACCATTTTCTCATAACTTCATAAAGAAACGTTGTTAATTAATGTATCTGGCAAGTTGTAAATATGTCGATATCTAATGTGTCAGAAACATGTCCACTAGCTTTTTTTTTTTTGCTGCCAAACTATCCGATATTACAATACAAATATAAAATCATAGAGACCTACTATGTGGAGGCACTTTCACACTGACTTTATTACAAATATATAGTATTTACATTATACCAAAATTATTTTTTTTTAAAAATTCCACAACCTTAAACAAAGTTTTTTTTTTTTTGCCTAAACCAAACCACAGACAGGTATCCCAGTCTTTGATTCAGGAGTAGAGTGCTTCAAACACCCACCATCCACCTACTGCCAACTTATCGCAGTTTCATAAATGGGATATTTCTTTCATAAAAAAATGTTGCCTCTGAAAGTAACCCAGCCATCAAGTTTGTTTTATGCACAGCTTTGTCATCATAAACACGGCCACTAATAATGGAGTGACTGGGCTGATCCGTGTTTCTCACCTTGAACAGTTGCAGTGTGTTTCACTCACAGATGTTCCTCTTTTGTAAAAAATGAATGGAAACTCAAAACTACATATTTGAAAGCTACCTTCCACTCAGCTCGACCAAACATTTCCTCGGTGTGGGTCAAGAGACCGCAACCTTTCCGTGCCGACATGTCTTTCTTAAAAATAGAAGCACAGATCGCAACAAAGCCAATACAATCTATCTCTAATGCCTTCCTCCCCTTTGATGGCCCCGATGTTTAATCAGAGTAAAAGCCGGATATTGCCTCACTTCTGCTGCCATCCATTAATTCGGGCTCTCTTTTTCATTTGTTTGTTGTTGTTTTATTTTCTCTTGCTGCTCCAACAGCCAGCTGGCATTCATCGCAGCCCTGATCGAGTCCTGTTCAATACAAAAAGCAGCAACTGGGCTGAAGACAAATGACTCGCAGTCACAACTGGTCAAAGCCTCCATTCATTGACCCAAACACACAGGTGGGGCTTCCTATCTCTGTCCCAACTGCTTCATCAACATGATGATTCTGCTCCAGCTACTTTTTCATTTTCAAATTAACTTTCTTTTTTATCAGTATCTGTCAGCTTAGCTGTCACTGTACAGCCATGACAAGCTATTCACTGTGAATGTATTTCAACCTGGTGAAGAAGCCGCAACCTTTTCAATGCGCAAACCACATTACAGTAATGTCAAAAAGCTACAAACTGAAGATGAGTTTGGCTTTTCTACAACAAACAAGGTTTCTCTACCCATTTGTCATTGTCATGTTTGGCACAGTTTCTAAACGGGTTTCCGATGACTGATGCCAGGGAGATTTCCAAATTGCACTAGTTTTCTAGAAGATGCTATGGCATTATGTAACATGAAGAGTTGTTTAAAAAAAAAAAAAAAAAAAAAAAAAAAAAAGCTCTCTCTGATATAACAGATTAAGAAGAAGATTAGTTTTGTGTAAGCGGGACAGTTAACATCATAAAGTGGTAAAGCCAATTTTACTACATTCCTTGATTCAGTAATACCTGTGTTGTCTGCGAACAATGGTGTCTAGCTTTGTCATGACAGCATTCATGAAAGATAAATGCAAGGACAGCTAGGAACAAAGGGAGGAGAAAATGAGGAGCAATCATCACAGATGAACAGCAACTCACATGTATGATAACATATAATTAAATTAAAATAATAGATACCAAAAAAAATTGCATCTTTACAATAGCTAGTTGAGGAGACTGACAGCCATCCTCTAATCTGAACACTAAAGGTGATGCCAGAGTATGATTAACTTAGCTAGACTGAAAGCCAGGAAAACACCTGTAGCACTTTCTGTATATCTATAGGCTACAAGACACTGAAATACTGGAAGATAGATGAACTGCTGGCTGTTCAGAAATAGTTCGGCCATCCTACAGCTGTATTTTTTCCAAGTTATAAAATAAACAAATAAGACAAATACGTTCATTTCTGCAGTTTGGTTGCTTTTTGACGTTTGCAGACAGCCTGGCCAGCTGCTTTCCCGTCACTGTCACTCTTTTTGCTGTGTTAGGGCTAATTAGCCCAGAGCTCCATAATTGTACTAAAGGCACAGACATGTCTGTGACATCAATCCTGTTTTCCATGTCTCACAAGGAAAAGGGTACAAGATGAGTTTCTAAGATGTTGACGTATTCCTATAATGAAATCTGGCATATAGCATTTTCAACAAATTGGCAATTGTGAAATCTCTTTAAAACATACATGACTCATTCAGTATGAAGTACAACTGCACATATTTCTATTAAAATGGATCAAATGCATTTTAAGAAAAGACCTTTGGACAGTCCTCCTCAAATGTATCTACCAAGTCTGAAATTAAAACCGGGCCCTCGCCGATAGATCAGAACACTGACGTTTCGTGGTGCTGCAGAGAAATGCGAGCTCCTTTTCATCATCATTTCAACTCCTTTTAGTTGCAAATTTATGTTTGTTCCTGTGGAGTCATTAATGAGCTCTCTGCAGTAAATACTGCAAAGCTAAATGAGGATGGCTTCCTCATCAGTGAATAAAGTGTCTGGGGCAAAAGGAGAAGGAGTTAGACTGCGTTTCAAGATGCATCAAGTCAAAAGGCTGCCAGCGTCTACTTGTTAAAGGAAAAACACTGCCGTTCCTCCTCGGTCATTATCTCTATCTGGTCTCTCTTGCACGCCAGCCTTTTCCAAATAGGCCGGTGCCCTGACCACACGAGTGCTGCTCCGTGACCATGTCGAAGCCGTCACACTACATAGAACCACACCATCAATTCCAAGGCTGGGTCAGCGCTGGTAGTCCGTTGCGTGACTCGTCATTGCCGCAGGCAGACAGACGCAGTCACTCGTGTCATTTTACGATACCCCCGTGGTATTTCTGGCCAGAAAAGAAGATGAGCTGTGAGAACCGTACAGACGCCTTTGTGCAAAGCCAAATCTCCTGTGTCCCATTTTAGTCCGTGATACTTTGCAGCTTGATCCGTGTCACATTACGGCTATAAGATCTGCAAGTCAGAAAGATAAAGCGGAAACAAAAATGTCCAGGTTCACTAAGTTACCATTACATAATCTGTCCTCAAGCCTGTTTCTACTTTAGTTTCATTTCTTTTACCAAGCCAGGCTCAGGGCAGCTGCATTCACCATCTTCCCTGCGATAGTGCAATAGCCAAGCATTTTTATAATGAAATGCCTGTAAGGTGACAGATAAGGCCCCTCTCATACTTGTCAGTCAGCGACTTTGCCCGGTGGAAACTTGCAGCGTGAACCTGGAGTACATGACAGTTGAGTCAGGCTTTTCTTTAGAACAGCAGACGAGACTGAAAGATTGAATCGTATGTTTCTCAGTGCTTGTGCCACCACACTGAGATTACATATTGGCCAACTCAGAAACCCCGACACACACTCACCCCAAGTATCTAATATCACTTCGCGATAGATTTGACATTAGCACTGCAGCTGTCTTTTTTAGGAGGACCGTAAAAGGAAATAAGGTGGCTGACTTGAAAAGCCTGACCTCTATTTCTTGTTTTTTCCAGCTACAATTTGTTACCTTACTGTCTATGTGTGTAGTTAAAATAAAACGTTTGGCTGATCACACCTAGTTTGTGTCTAATTTACAGATGCACAGCAAAAGGCGGACAACAAAAGGCGGACTTTAAACATAATTGGACTGACAAACTGATGCTTGTTTAGCTGATGAGAATCCCTGCACAGTTGCAGAGCTTCAGCAGTGTCCACCCACGGGGATTCCTTGTATCATGGCGAATTCCTTCCAAGCAAGACGGGTCTGATATCCAGCGTGTTTGCGGGTCAGCAAAACCTTCCCATTTGTGATAAGCTAAACTCTGCATGGTAAGAGGCAGCAGTGCCACCCACTGAGTCAATTATTCCTGTCGCCCAGCCTGGCTGTCAGCAGCGCTACGTAGTTTTGCGTAACGTTATGTTGTTTTTCTGCTTGGCACCAGAAGAACAAGGTCACGTCGCAGTTTTAGTACATGTTTGAAAAGGTGTGTCAAGGGAGGACGCTGAGACCAGGGCCGTGGCTGGATTTTATGGACTCGAGCATTGCAAGGTCAACCTGATGTCATCCAGCTGGCACTGAGCAGAAAAAAAAAATAAAAAAATCTGAAGTGCTGATTATTTGTTTTGTTTTTTTCTCCCATGTTGCGCTGCGGATATGGCTGCTAGCTGCTGGCTCCAGCTCACTGTTCTAGCAAAGATCAGACAAAGGAGGAGCAGGCTTTGTGTTTGTCTGAAGGCACCCCGGTGCTCCCCGGTGGACATGCGCACGTGAATGTGTGCACATACACAAACACACGTGTGCATGCACACAGAATTACGCGTTACGAACGGAAGACAATTCCCTCACATGCATGTGCAAACATGACCGAGTTGCATATGTACAAACACAAACACAATCGAAACGCCGAAGTCAGAAGACAAGAGATGGGAATAAAATGTCTTTCAGCCCTGCACCACAGACCAAAGCAGAATGCACTGCAAGCCTCATGGCCAACCAATTTTTCCAATACATTTTTCAGTTGAAACTGTCCACCGAAGTCCACCATTATAATAATTATGATCAGAGAACATGCTGGTGGTAAATGGAGACACTGTGTCTGCTAATACCGGTTGCACAATGAGGTTAGCACTCAAAGGACCTGTGCAAAGAGGCACATAACCTAAAAATGACACATTTCTTGGTGAAGGTCAGGACCCCTCAGGTAACAGGAAGAGAACCTGACATGTTATATATACACAAGGCGAATGTAGAAGGAAAGTGGATGAAATCAGCCTCGTCATCGGTCCTTGAATGTCCAAGTGAATAAATTGAGGCAGAAACGACAACACTGAAAGTGCAGAGAGATGTGTGGAGGATGATAAAACCAGTTGGAAGGAAAATAAATATTAAACTCACAATATTGTGAAATCTTAATGGACTGGATCCAAATTGGAAACATACTTGGGGAGAGGTTTTGTTTTGTTTTCAGGTCTATGGTAATACTTAAATGACATTGAAGTAGATATTGGTTACTTTAATAATTATTCTTCTGTACACAGTGACCATGAACCGATTCCCTGTTGCTGTGACTGCACTGAGAAACGGGGACAGAATCTATAATCCTTCTGTGGAAGGACACGTTACACATTGTAGAATGAAGACGAACCTAAATCGACTCTCCAGAGTCAGAGGTAAGTTGGTCTTTAGTACAAAACTATATATTCATGTTTTATTGTTGCATAACCGCCAAAGATATCAACTTTATTTGGCTAATTACAATTGCTTAAGCCTCATCTTAGCTTCAGATGAATTTCACAAAGTTTATCAGGAACAAACATTTAACACTATGAACCCTTGGCTATAATATTAGATATTAAATATATTTTTGTATAATTGTGTCGAGGAGATTGTCTAGGAGCTGACAATACCCGAACCATGTTTGCGGGACAATGTATGATTCAGCAATTTGACAATAAATGATGTGCTTTGTTCTTAAAGGAAAATAAATGTCATGAATGACTCCGGCTGGCAAGGAGCCCAAACCAGGGACTCACACTCACACTGTGATACGTGTTAATAACTCAGTCGTAGTGTAGACCCACAGATACATGAATATTACCATTAGTTTGTCATACAACGTTGGATGTAATGTCAGCCCTATGTTGGAGACAGTGCAGAACTCAGCTGTGTTTTCAAAACTGGATTAGCTAACAAAAAAAAATAAATAAATAAATAAAAAACGCTTCGTCATACAGAGAAACGACGGATATCATCAGGAAGGGTGTTCTGCTGTTTATTTTGATATGCGGTACGTTATGAAGCGACTGGGACTTCATCATTATTGATTATTATTGGGTGGAGATGGACGCAGTGCTTCATACAGAGTGTAACGACGACGCAACGTTAACTTCGATTGTCTGCGCAAGGCTTCATCTCACAGACGAGGCACCAACATTTGTGTTGGGATGAATAATCGCAGCGAGGATCAAATTTGAACGCACTCAGTAATAATTTAGCAGAGGCTAACATCATCTGACATTCAAAAATAGAAAAACACCGAATCCTACATTTCCCACAATGCAACTTGATCACACGCCACACTCTTCACTTGACACACAAGCCTGCTGTTAAAACGTTGCAGTCTCCGGGACAAATAGATAACCTTGATGGCATTAACCAAATGTGCTTTATCCAGCAGTATTGAGAACAAAGACCTTCCTAAATTACTCTTCTTGAATTTTTCACTATCTGATGTGCCTCGGTGGCGAGCATGAGAGACTTTTGCTAAGCAAAACCAAACTGGAATGATTTATATGCCCACAAGCAAAAGCACAGGAGAGCAGAAGTTGAGTCTTCATCAAACTTTTCCACTCCTCTCTGCTCCAGCTGAGAAGATAAGCCGTCTCGAGGCGTTTGTGAGCTCAAAAACAGCACCGGCACCACTCTGTATTCATTTCCACCGATCTCAGCAGCTGAACAAGTTGTGCTTGCATCCCTTGAGCCAGTCCAGGCCACCGAGCATGCCGGGGCTTCGATAACTCACAAACAGTGTCTGTCACGGCACTGACGCGCCGTCTGCTCATCACTGTCTGTACGTCACCCAAACACAAACACAAACACCCGTCCACGTCACAGGAGCAGTGAGGGCGAGCGCAAAATCTGGGCACAATTCACTTTTACAATGTCCGATCGGAGAGGTACAGAGTCGGTGGAGATGCGGGGGAGGTTACAAGGGATAAGTGGGTTCAGTGAGAAACTGCTCTTCCTCGCCCTTTCATGGCGAATCATATCCCATTAAGTGGGTTTTGTCCTGTGATGAGGATGCTGCTGGCACTCCTCAACAATCCCATTAGAGATCATAAAGGGAGCTGGGGATGTGGCCTGAGAGCACTCACACAGCTCCTCGAAGGCTGCCAGACTTCTTGCGTATGGTAACTGCGCCACATCTGTTAATGGCTTTTTAACTCCAGGTGGATGTTTGGAGTTTTAACTTCAGACTCTGTGTTCCCCGTTGATGCCCCATGCTGACTGGTTAGCGTCACACAGACTGGTTTGATTCAGCTCATATGTGAATCTGGCTTAAAATGTGTGAAAACCAAGGACAATGTGACAACAGAGAAAAGCTTAGTGGTCATGCTTCACTGGACTGGAAAGACAACGGGTGTGTTATGCTGTCTTTAAGAGGCTTCCTTCTCCCCCTCCTTCATACATCTTCCTTTAATTTTATTTTTGTCCTGCGATCTTGCCAGTTGACTGAATAATCCAAGAAATAAAATAAGATGCTTGAAAGACTCCCTATTGGGAAATACAACACCATCCTATCCGGCTGTGTATTTCAAAACTATACTCACGAACACTGCACTAATCAATATTTCTATATTGTACTCCATTAAATCGTGAATGGGGTCACTTGTCGTGATGAACCCAGAAAATATTAACACCCACCACCGATGCAGTTCCTGCTGGTGAACAGACTGGAACACTAAGCAGCTACAGAGACGCATATTTCCCAGAGGAGTTGGTGAAGACCAAAATACAACTACAAGGAGAGTGAAATACTGCACACACATTTTTCAGATCACCAGAAACATGACCCCATTGGTCCTGTGTGCAAGCAGCTTAATACAACCCACAGTTATGTACTAAAGTTAAGCGACCTCTAGATGACGTTTATACTATCCAAGTTTTTTTTTTTTTTTAAACTGCCTTTACTGTTGCCATGATGACAAAAGGTTGCATAACTTTAAGGAAGTCGTAACTTTAACACACACATCGCTTCATGTCATCATAATCCAAACCCTTATATTTCCCTAAATCTCACCACGTGGGTCCCGTGGGTCATATTTGACAGCTGGAAGAATCAACCTACATGCATACATCCTTAAGGGTTGGGGAACTTATTGTTTTCGGATAGATGTACAGAGGTACATCTTTTCGGACAACTTGCCAACAGTTTTCCGCTTGGTCTGGTGCCTCCTAGTGGCCAATAAAATAAATCAAATGAAGTAAAATAATCTATGTTGCATCCATTGTTAAGAATACACAGCTGTACAGCCATGCATATCGGTGCCTTTCATGATAATTAATTTCAAAATTTTACTGACGAGAAAATCAATACATGCTTTGGGCAAACAAACATGAATGCTTTTAAGTGGGAGTCAACTGTACGATAACTGCATCTGAAAATTATATTTACTTTGTACCATAAAAAAAATGCATACATGGGTCGACATGATACAACTTTAGTTTAATGCGATCCAATACTGTAGCCCTCAAGACTTCAATTACTGCCACTGGTTGATTTATATTTAAAGAATGCTGGGGAGGAGTTGATAGAACTCGCTGGCCAAGTTAAGTCCTCATTTTTTATGTAGTACCAGATATATTTATAATTAATTTTGATTTGTGGCACTGTAGAAGCACAGAAGGGGGAAATGTACATCCAATTCATTACCATGCCTCATAGAAGATGACAACTTGCTTACAAAGGTATAAAAAAAATAAATAAATAAAAAAGTAGTAAATTGGGACTGTGCTGGTGTCCTGGCATTTAAATTGGCAAACACAAACAAAAAGCAGATATACACATACGGTAGAGTGAGCTGAACTTCCAGAAAAGTATGACCACTCATTTATGCACAGCATTTACTTCTCTCATTATGGTAGTGGAACATCTCAAGGGGGCTGTGAGCTTCACATTCACTTTGTGTACAGTATGTATTCCTCTCCTCACCTAGCTTTGAGCTAAACTCCTGCGCCAAGGCCTCTTCTAAGCATCACCATTAATCAAACAGGCAGCTCTCGTTTTTTTTTTTTTTTTTTTTCTTCTTTTTAAGGAACAAGCAAGTGGCATAAATAACTAAAACATCAGGGGAAAGAGAGGGGGAAAAGACAGTGCTGAATAAGAAGTGAAAAAGGAAATCACAGCCAAAGTCACCTTCAGTCCAGCTAATTTACAAAACAGTGACACAAGCATTAACTACAATCAGGGTGATTAATATAGTAAAAGGCATTAGCCGCTGTTTACATTGTACAAGGTGTTTATCTGTAGCTCCCAATTTGGCTTGGTCTTCACGTTTTTCATATTTTATTTTAAGTATGGCTACAGAATGATAACAGCTTGTGTTTTGTGGGCAACAGTTGCGCTCCCTGAGCTCTTGAGATGGAGCCAGCGAATGCGAGGCCTGACTCTCAGGCTGTACATTTCGCCAGCTAAGGTGGCCAAATTAATGATTTCTTCACTTCTTTTAAGTCGAGAAGAATCAGCCGTCTAATTACGCAGACAGCAGCCCTGTTCAGGTTCAGGGGGCATCTCATTAAAATGCATTAATTTTAAACCATCTACACTGGACATGGGGACCCTGAATTGCTGTTTTCTTAACTCGGGGCCATTGGAAGAAAAACTGCCATGTTTCCAATACTTCATGTGGGTCTTCATTTGAATACAGCATGGAAATGTGTGTGTGTGTGTGGTAATAATATCATTGCACTGATTTTTGAGCAAACGTCTCATCATTCACTTGTAAGGAGGAATGATTCAACTCATCCCAGCTTGAGTGGAGAGCTGTGGCAGGGCAGGTTCTTCCTTTTTCATTTTGAAATCGCTTTGTCCTCTAAACATTGCATCTCCAACCAACTGTGTCCTGAAATGCAGCCTAGTTAGGAGCTAACATTGAGACACACGCGCTTGATCATGCTCAGCGTAACCTCGTATCGATCAGCTGGGCAAGGTCTCGTAAGTCCGTCGGGGTGTCACAACATGCTGCCAGCTCCTTGAGTGAATTGATCACAGAAATGCATAAATAATAAAGTGACGTGTCATTCTAACTTCCAATTGATTTTCCCGTTAGCAGCTGATTGATACAAGCTTTAAATGTCAGGAGTCCCATTGATTGCCGCGTCTCCAAGTACTCAGTCGCATTGTCATGTCACATTTCCTGTGGCACTGCAGCTTTCCACCTGGAAGGACTAAATTAAAGGTCAACAGGTGCACTGTGTCATTGAGGTGCATTTCAGCTGCTTTCCCACCACGGTTATTACACACACACACACACTCCTCTAATTCAATTCAACTGAGAATGATACTACTCGTACTTCATCACACAAAAAGCCAGAATTCGTCCCTCTTGTTCCAATGATTGACAAAATCTCAAACCACAGGAGACTATGAAATGCAAGGGATTATGGGTGTATGAAGGCAGATAAAACAGTAAAGATGGGAAAATGTGGACATTGCCAAATCTTTTGCTGTTTTACAACATTTCAAATATATTATTTTTGACTTTTGTATTGTTTTTTATAAATAGTATTAGGTGTATTACATGACAACAGTGCAGGATAGATGTTGTGTATTTCATTAACAGTGTTGTGCGGTAACATTAGCTAGATTTCCCTTTCCAGTTCAACTCGGAGCACGCAATACACCCGCCAATCAACGAGAGGATACCGTATCAGTGTCACATTTTGCTTTGCCTGGGCGTGAAAAGTAGACAAATGTATGACCAGGGTTGAAGAAGGCGGTCGTGACGGAGGTCATGTGACAAAGTACAAAAAGCGCGAATGTCCAGAGGGTGGAGGACTTCCGGGAGTGGCTGAAAAGACTGACCACAGAATTTTCACTCGGATGACTGGCGTTTAAGTCTGTGGGAAAGCAAAAGTCTACATAGATTTATTGTGCAAAATAAATTGAGGTGTACAAAACGGGGGGGGGGGGGGGGGGGGGGGGGGGGCCTCTACGCAAACGTTAGCCACATTGCTATACATTCAGGAATGACTTTGTGGGTGGGTAACAACAAATCTGAGGTCAGAACTTCTGGACTGCTATGTGCAGAGCTCGCTGCGGGACGGACAGAAAATCCTTTCAAATTGTGGGACTTCCGGCTGGTTGAACCGTAGTGTCCCCTTTCATTGTTCTACACCTCTTCAACACAAAAGGTGTCACATGCCGGTTTGGAGGATTTGGAGATGTGTTAAGGCTCACCTGACCGAGGTGTGCCATTTAAGTTAAAATCATAACTTGGTTGTCACATTATTTTTCCCAGCTGAGTGATTAGTTAAGTAATGCCAATACTTTTTCTGTACGTACTGTACAGTAGTTGGTCAAATATACTCTTGTTTCATTATTGATGCTTCCTCTCTATTTGGGTCATTTGACTATACTTTGGACTAAAAAAAAAAATCTATGCACTGCAATTAATGGCCGTTTTCATCATTGATTAATCTGGTATGCATTTGTAGATCAAATACACTATTCTATCATGTCCCCGCTTATGATGGGCAAGACGAAAGGAGGACACTCTGCACGTATACAGGCTACTCTGGACGTGTCACAGGGTTAACATATACAGTGTTTTGAAAACGTATTCAAGCTCTAACGATTTCTCTAATTGTTATGTGTATCTCATACTAATCTGTCAGATCTTCAAAGTCTAATACAAACAAAGAAAAGCTGAGTCAACACAAAGTGCACGTTTTAAATGATAATTGTATTCACTGAAGCAAAAGGGTTATTCAATACCTAAATCACCGAAGTGAAAAATGAATGGTCCCGACCTGCACTTAATGGCTAGCTGCGCCTTGCCCGTTGTTCCCAGACCCAAATTGACTGTGTGAATACACGAGTCTGAAATGCTCCTGTGGGAATCGTCTCCAGTCATTGTATCCTAATGGGGAGTTCATTTTGAAACTACTGAAGCATCCTTTTACCAGTCGACATCGACCACCATATGTGCTGGAACCGTCCGAGACTTGACTAACAAAAATGCTTCAGGTGACTTCAGTGTTCAGTGCATGGCCGAAAGCTGGTCGTTGATTGAAACATTAATGCGAACAGGGGTTTCCATACTTTAAGCACAGCAAAGAATAATAAAACAGAGAGTCTGGTGGAGCCAAGCTAAGTTCTGCCATCAGCAGCAGCAACTGTAACCAAAAACCAAAAGTCTCTGACATTACTGTCGTGGGAGGTGTGCAAGCATGAACTGTTCTTTTCAGGTCCGGCCACAGCATCTCAACGGGGTTAGGGTTCATATATTCAAGGCCACGGCTGAACTTTATTTCACTCCTTTTGAGCCATTCAAAAGGCCTGCAGTTCTTTGGTTGTTTACCTTTGATCTTTTGATCTTCTGTGACTTCCCGGATGAATCATTGCCAGACGCTTGAAGGAATCTTGAAATGTTGGCCACCTCTGGCTTTCAGCATTGTTGTGGATCTGAGGAGTCCCTTAGCCTCAGAAACAGCTTCATAAGCTCTCACAGACTTCTGTATTTCTATCATCTTCTTCATCCCTTTAAAAATGTCTTTTGATTTAGACATGGCGTGCTTCTGGGGAGGTCTTTAGGCCAACTTGATGTTTCTGAAAATGGTTTATTTAAGTGATGATTTCATGGCGGAGGGCTTGCAGTAATCAGGTCTGTGTGTGTCTGGTCCAGCTGCAACCAGTCATGAATGCAGCATGCTAAATTTTTTTGATTTAGTAACTAAGAATGTGAATACTTTTTCACACAGGCCCAGTTGGTATTAGATGACATTTTTGTGCAATACATATATTAAAATGTGTATGTTACGTTTACTCAGGTTCCCTTTGTTATACAAATGCAATTCTGTTTGAAGAACTGACACAGTGGATTTCGAGATGTACACACAAACAGAGGAAATTAAGAGGAAGTCAAATCCGTTTTCACAGCACTGTACAGGCTCACAACCCACCGATCCAATTGTTGAATACGTGGTCATTTTCACACATCGTTTCCAAATAAATCAGCCAGTAGGGGTCTACTATACCTAATAGGCAAACTCCACCTACTACCAGGCCAGAAAGTTACATTCATGGTGACCTCTAGTGGCCGCACTAATTACACACGCGCACGGGAGTAAAGGAAGAAGTCAGGGGACATAAAGCATAAAGAGCGACAAAGTCCACAAATGGAGGCTCATTGGGGTGAATGGAAGGTTCAAACTGCTGTTTGTGTCCCCTTTCATGTCGTTTGTGAAAACAAAAGTCAAATTAAGTTAACTTGCAAGTAACTTATTCCAACACAAACTATCATCTTTTACACATCTGAACCAAGCAGTTTCTGTGCCTAAACCAAACCAAACAGTGGCAAACTCAAAACACGTGTTTATGATTGTAACCATGAAGCTGAAGGTCTGGTACTCCTTCCACTCATAGATCACTTATGATGGCCTTTGGAACCTCCAGTTTAGTTGGCCCCTGACAGCCCATATATTTCGAGCAAAAGTGTGATGATAACTGCCTTTGATAACATAAATAATTTGATAACAGACCAAGCAAATGTACAACCGTTCACGCTCACACCAATGGGCCAATTCACCAAACCGGTATGTTGATATGCCTTGTAAAAAGTTACAGTGCTGATCATCAAAACATCACAACAACTTTTCAAAGTGTATGTTTGAAACAAACAAAACAAAAAGTGCAGGAACTATCTAGCAAAGTATTTTATTATTAGTTAATTTCCTGATTCATTTTAGATTTGTCACTTAAATGCTTTGTCTATAAAGTAAAAGAAAAGGGAACATTCCCTCGAGATCCTTAAACCCAAGTGAGCATTTTAAATACTTTGTTTAAACCAAAACTCAAATACATTCAGCTTACTGTAACATATAACAATGAAAAAGCCAACATTCACATTTTTTTAACCTGGATTTCAAAAATTAAGTTCCTAATTATTTTAGGTGTAATGAGTGGGTCTGCTAGTTCGTATGCCCCCCACTTTTACCTTGTTGTTTTCCAATGAAGGCCTTTAAATGTATCTTAAACTACAAAGTGAATGGAAAAACAACAAAACAGTTGAGATAATGATAACAAACCGCAAAGTCATGATGAATCATGATCAAATTAATTGAAGTAGGAGTGTATCTGTGCTTTCTCATTAACAAGTTATGATTATGCATGGTGCAGAAGGTTTTTTTTAATTTTTATAAAGCAACCAACTCAACTATTCTGAAGCATAGCTCCTTCTCTTTCTCGCACTCTAAGTACAACTTCTCTTGAGGCTACCATGAGAGCTACTTTGTCAGGAGACAAGGGAAAAGCAGTTAGGATGCGGAAAATTCAAAGTTTTTTCATCTTTCAAGAAGAAACCTCTTCTAAAAAGGGCCACAAGCAACATACGGTAAACAACGTACCAAGCGTGTAATGTAACTTTATAAATTTGCTGTTGACTTTTTTTTTTTTTTATGATTCAGAAGAAATTGCTGTATTTGCCTGACAGCAAAAACATCCCCACACGAGGATTCAGTTTTTAAGCCTCTCAAAGGAAGACTGGGGATGCTCAATAGAAAATCATAAGAGTGTGTGTTTGCATTTGGGGCAGAGCTCGGGGGCAAACATGGGAAGGATAACGTACAAAGTTGCTTCTCTCAAGTGTGATGGTAGCAGTCTTTTACTTCAGGGCTTTAGTCAGATACCGTTAAGCGTGTTTATGAAGACACTCTTTGCTAATGGTGCGCCGAGAAACATCAGCATCTCAACGAGCTCAGCGGTATACTGCAGGTTAATGAAGCAGGGGTCCCCGCTTCCTCCAACTTCCGATGCTGCAATCATTTAATGGTTCTTTTGCAACCTATTTATGGCACCGCTTGGTGAACATAACAGAGGTTAATAAAGTAGAGGTCAACTCTTTATCACACCTGCCGAGCATTGTTTTCCTCTCTCTTATACTATTACTCATGGAAGCATTTCTCATTAATGGTGTCCCCCATAGGGCCCATAAGGCGAGTAAGTATAAATGCACAGTGTAGAGTTTAATGCCTTGATTCCCACAGGCACTCTTGCCTGATTGTCAAATTATTCCGGGTGCCATGGCGGGTACTTATTTAATGCTAATAGCCAGCGTCTTACTGGAGGCTGAAAAAACAAGTGTAGTACGTACATTAAACAGAAAAATGCCAAACATTAGCAAGTCAGGGGTGCAAAACAGCTGAAAGAGGGAGACAATACACACTGGAACCTTGAGTCGAGTCGTTTTGTATGGAGGAGGGAGCGCGTGACACTGGCAGGAGGAAGCATGTATTGCAGGCCCGGAAAAGAATGGAGGGACGACAGGTGTGCGTGCGTGTGCGTGTGCGTGTTTGCGTGTGAGGTCTTTAAGGCTTGTGTCGCCGTGCATCAACAGCGATTAAACACGTTGTGCCTTGTAATAATCGCTTATGACAATAACTGCGACTCTGCAAACATGTAGGAGAGTAATCTAGCAGAAAGCATTGGGCATACATTGTGAGGCTTATGGAGTCGGTAAAGCCCACCTGTGAAGCGTGCCGCGTAGATATCCGTCACGCTTTACTCGTGCAAATTTACTTTCTTCCTTTCTGAAGATACAGAAGCCGGTTATGCCAAGAACACTTTCCAGAATCATCATAAATCACGACTTAATAAACGTGCACAACTGCACACAAAAGAGTTGTAGCAGGGTTTTCCCACACACCTTCCAGCAAGCTGCAGCTGAATCCGGTGCCACCGAGCTCGAAGACATCAAATTTACCCAAACATACAACATATTCAGACTGGCGGTGTATGGTCAACCTGTTAAGGTTACTGTGATAAAAGGTGGGCCATCACCATGACAACTAAACTGTGACATTTGTCTCAAAGCTCCAAAAAAGTTTAAAAGTTGGTCTTGAATAAATATTATCTTGTCAAACATATTATATTCTCTTGGAAAAGAAAGAACCTTTCACACTGAAACCAAAATGATTTAATTAATTACACCCTTTTTTAAGGTTTTTAATCACTGTTTGCCTGAAGATGTGAATCTGGATAACATAAATATGCAGAACAACAATTATTTATAAACCACAATATCAAATTAAAGGCAGGGTACTCTAATCATTCTTTCACAGGTAACTAACACACACAGACAAAAATGAGGATTATCACGCTTTTATCATATTTGGGATGTTTACATATATGAGAAATACTGTTATCTAATTTACTGATTATTAAATGCAATTTGATTAAGTGTCAGAGATATAAAAAAAAAATGGAAATTGTAAAATTGTCAATCTGAAATTCCTGTAAATGTAATTCACTTTAAATGAATTTATACATGTTGGGGAAACAGCCTTTTTACTGCAGTCATTGAGATTTGATTAGTTGCAAATTTTTAAATGAACTCTTGCAGAAAGACTCTGTTTCCAAGTCGCACCATAAGACCATAATTCCTTTAGTATTTGTTGTAAAGTTTGTAAAGTAAGTTACATAGTTATTCATTAATTACTTCAGAAATCAGCTGCTCCTTAACGTGGCCAAGACCAGAGAGATGGCGGTCGACTTCAGGAGGAAGATGACGGCTCCACAACCGCTGAGAGTTCTGGGAGAGGAGGTGGACATGGTTGAGGAGTACAAGTACCTGGTGTCTCCATCGACAACAGACTGAACTGGAAGACCAACATCAACGCTGTCTACAAGAAGGGGATGAGTCGACTCTTTTTCTTGAGGAAACTTCGATCCTTCAATGTGTGCAGCGAGATGTTGGAGATGTTCTACCAGTCTGTTGTGGCCAGTGCATTGTACTTCACTGTGGTCTGCTGGGGGGGCAGCATTGGAGCCGGTGACACCAACAGACTTAACAAACTGGTTAAGAAGGCCGGCTCCATCATCGGCTACAATCTGGATAGTCTGGAAAAGGTGGTGGAGAGGAGGACGCTGAACAAACTATTATCCATATTGGATAATCCTGACCACCCTCTCCACCACCTGCTGCAGGGACAGCGGAGGACGTTCTCCAATAAACTCCTCCAGCTCCGCTGTCACAAGGACAGATACAGGAGATCATTCCTGCCGACTGCAATTAGACTGTACAATAATTCACCTCTGGCAAAATCCATCACATAACAATAACACTGTTGTCTGTGTTTCTTGGTTGTTTGTATATAATATATATATACTGTACTGTATATACTGTATATACTGTGCATTTTATATTTATATTTTATATTTTTTACTGCTATTGTACTGCTATTTTATTGCTTTTCTATTGTTCTATTATTATCTTGTTGCTTCTGTATGCTGCTGTAGTGAAAAAATGTCCCCTCGGGGATTAATAAAGTAACTACCTAACCTAATTAGGATCTGTTTTGAAGTAATACACAGAAAACCTGTAGACAGGCAGAAGGTATTATTCCATCAAAGGGGACTATCAGGCTGAAACCAACAGTTATCTTCAATATCAAAGCATCTGGTAATTAGTTTCTTGAACAACTGACAGATTGTTCAGTTTAAAAAATATATTAAAAAAAAAAACAAAAAAAAAACTGCCTGAGTTGAAACATTTCAGTTTTGTTCTGAGGATACAATAGTTAAAAACTATGAATCTATCAAATGTTCACGTAAGGAGCGAGCAGACAGCTTTTGGCATTTTGTTTTAAAAGAAAAATGATACCTCCAATGATTATCAAAATATCAAAATGTAGCCAATTCATTTTACGTCAGTACTTTACGACAGTTGGTCCCCTGCTGATGTATGTTTCAGTTTCATTGTATTCGAATTGATTACGCTGATATATTGATTACACTGATATCAATCAGCAGCATTCAGAAACCTAGATAAGAGGCATACATGCAACAGGGACCACTTTTCTTTCACTCCAGCTGATGTATTTGGGTTTCTCAAAACCTAAAGAGAAAGTGGATTTCTACACCTATAAAATAGGTAAATATAAAAAAAATCAAAAAAAGCTTCATTTTTACACGTACAAACATTTGCTACTTCAAAACCTCCATCATGACTGGGAGACTTGCTTCCTGCAGTAAGAGACAAATGAATCAGAGGGTACAAAAACTGTGCTGTCTTCATTGAATTCTCATTCAGCTCCTATATATCTCACCACTGAAGCTTCCTACAGGAAGTGTATCCTTGCTCCTTATAGCAGCTCACTTCCTTAACCATTAAATACGTGATCAAGTTTTAGGTTATATGAGGATAAAGGACGGAGGAGACATAAGAAAAGAGAAACGGTGATGGATGTCATAAACAATAGACAGGAGTCGATTAATTCTAGTTAGAGCTGCTCTCTTCTCACTCACACCTGTAAAAGTTGATGATTTATGCAAAAAGAGAAAAATCACATCTGGTTATCTTCTTTGCTGCTTCTAAAATGTATCTTATCTTTTGTTCCACGTCATAATCCAAGAGGCTGTCTTTGAAATGGTCTTTCTCTTCTCTCTGTTGAAAGGCTTGTGATTCATGTCACCAAAATGGCTGCAACACAGCACATTCAGAGAATAGTGGACACGATAAAGTCCTCAAATTTAAATGCTATTTTTAACAGCCCTCCAGAATGATACCTGGAGACTTTCACTGATCTGATATCTCCATCAGCTGGATGACACCTATTGTGACTGTTGGGAGAATAGAGCTGCTCTAATGTTGCGCAGCTGTTACCGGGAATGTTTGCCACTTTTTGGAGATGTCAAATCAGTGTTGGTGGTAAATTTTGTCAGTTGAGACGTAACATTCATCAATGCGTGATATATTGACACAGAAAGCCGAGTGATCATAGTGAGCCATGCTGGCAGTGCTTACATGTACCAGGATGCAGTGTGCCTGAGCTTCTGACGTCTAATCCATAAATCTTTCCAAAAACCTGGTTCCCTTTGCCAAGTCCCCCCTTTGATTGCACAAACTCAACAAAAAAAACAACAAACAACCAGAAGATAGTGCGGAGAAAACTTTCATGCACAGTAACGCTCACACTGCTCGATCAGACGAACAAAAACTGCAAACGCTGAAATTCATTGCAGAATTATTCCATTTCTTTTAGGGTCAAAGGGCAACCCGAGCATTGCTGTGAGCAACTACGTCGCTGCACATGCCAAATTAATCTATTGATGCATTTATTGCGTTAATCGACAGTAAATCATCAGTAGTGATTGGGTGTCTTCGTCAAAAGTTGGAACATTTTCGCTGTAAGATTGATTTAACATTTATGGATTGGTTAGGTATAAATGGACATAGAGGGCGAGAGCATTTCCCTGATTTTAACGAGAAAAGAGAAGAAAAGAAAAACAGGACATCATCTCCTGCTGGCTTCCCACCTGCAAACATGTGCACTGGGTGGATTACCTGCTGTGAGCCAACATATCCATGAAATGTGGGAACTCAACAGCAGTGTACTGATGTGGGTTCTTTTATCTTTTGGCACATAAAAAGACATGATTTCCCCTAAGGGTTAAATGGGTGAACCTCTGTTGTCATGGTTGCAACGATAACCGGCTGATTATTGAACGGGGACGTGGACAGCATAAGGTGAAGCAATCTCCTCGGTCAAAGTCTAATTTCTTGGTGACTCAACCTCACCCACATGGCCTCCACCCTCTGCAGATGTCACACTGTCCCTGCTGTTCTTACAGTCACACAGTAACACACACATCAGATCACTACTCTGTGCAACCACTCGGATCTGCCGCGGAGCTGCTGGAAGTTGTACGGTTGAGCGCTTCTCGCAAAAATGCCTCAATGATTGCAACTAGAAAGGAAGGACTCTAAAAAAAAAAAGTAAAGGAAAAAAACAAAAAACAATAAATGATGTCTTTATTAAGAACACCATATCAGCCCATGCCGGCTTCCCGCCTGCTAACACTACCAGCTGTGTTGTTGGACTCCCCGCTGGGAGCTGCAGGGGTAGTCCACTCGGGTATCAGATGAATGTGCGAGTGCGTGTTTGCGCGTGTGCATTTCTGCGTTAACAAACAGATGAAACACACGGATGTGTTTAATCTTAACCTGTCATTGCAACATATGTCAACAGAAATTATAATGCAGCGACACAAAATGCTTACATTGTATGCAAATATTGATTTTCTGTGTGTAATTGTATGTCTGCATGTGTTTCTAGCACACACACACACACACACATACACACACACACTCCTGCAGGGGGTTCAATCTACGAGCCTCGAGCTCAGCCCGTCTCTTCCTTGCTTTTGTCTGAACTATTCCGTAGCATTTTTCTGGGCCAGCCTCCCTCATCAAAGTGATTAAGCAATTACACTGATTGTGCCGATGCTCAGAAGAGCGAGGGAAGGACCCTCGAGTATTGAGTGCTAAAGCTTTCTTTGAGATAACGGCTTAATTTGTGCCTACTCAAAATAAAGCCTGTTTTCTTAAATTTCCAACCTTCCTTCACTACCGGTGGCTCGGGGG
The DNA here is from genome assembly GCF_022577435.1 of Embiotoca jacksoni. Classification (NCBI taxonomy): domain Eukaryota; kingdom Metazoa; phylum Chordata; class Actinopteri; family Embiotocidae; genus Embiotoca; species Embiotoca jacksoni. The sequence continues at coordinate 6,135,851 of NW_027185378.1, read as the reverse complement.
AATTGAGAAGGTATGGTGAAGAAGAAGCCAGTGGAAGTGAAGAAGTCCTGCTGTGGCCTTTTTTCCAGCTTCATTGCATTGTCGTCCTTTATGCAATATACACGCACGATATTAGGAGGAAACGGGGCCTCTCTTTACCATCTCAAAAGAGACTACAATAGAAGCCTCTAAAGATGCTGCACAGTCTCGGCATTAATCCCAACTGCAAATAATCAAAGAGTTTGGGAGTAAAATCAATATTCAGTTCCTCACTCAAAGCTGCTGTGGGCATCAATAATAAAACGGGAGTGTGGAGAGTCCTCTGGATCAGAGCAGCAGACCTAAATGTATGCATTTAGAGTTATTCCCCCTCTGACACACATAACATCGCCGACCCGAGTCATCATGTTCCCATAAGACTATTACCAATAGCACATCTTCCTTCATGCTGACATTTTATTGTACCTGCTCATTTCATAAAGCCAGCCAAAAAAAAAAAACCGCGCATACTGGATTCCACATCAAAAATTAATCACAGCAGAACTTAAATCACAACGAGTTGCATGCGTGGGTGTGTGAGGGAAAGAAAAAAAAAAAACGGTCAAAAAAAAGTGACATGAGGGGGGGAGGGGGGGGGGCAGGGGAGGGGGGCGACGACGACTCACCCCGGGAGGATATCTGGAGGTAGAGGCGGGGATCTGCAGCTCGTATGGCCGCTGTGTACCGATCCTCAATCGCGGGCACCTGCGCCTTTTTTTCGGGCATGAGCCTGACCCTGAGCCGGCCCCCCTCTGCGCCGAGCCACCACTCCAGAATGGTTGTGAGGTCCATTTCCAGGGTGAACACCGGGGCCTCCTCGTACACAGACAGCCCCCCGCACCCTGTCCTGACTATATCCTCTCCTATTTCCACCACAACTTGGTTGGATTTCCTGCTTGCTTTCGTCAAGCCCAATTTCAGAACTTTGGACAGCGGCCGCTTGTAGAAGAAGGGGAGCTGTCCATCAGCAGACGCGTTCCTCAGCGCCGAGTCTGTAACAGATCTGGGGTCCACAAAAGTAGATATGGTTTTCTGCAAAGGTATGCAGTGCATTTTCAAGTTTGCGCGTACTGTGTAACATCCGCTAAAAGTCTGGCAGTCCCCGTTCAGGGGTCTCTTTATGAACTCTGCCAGATAATAACGCAACAGTGAAGGAACTGCGAAGTCCACAGCCAGAGTTTTCCTCTTGATTCTCGAGTCTCTTTTGCCCCCGGTTTCCCCGCTGCTGCCGCCGTTGCTGATGTTGCTGAAGCCGGCGGAGGGGAGATCCATCCCTGCTGTGGTCCTTGACGAGGCGCAGTGCAGCCCGGTGAAAAATGCCGCAAAACAAACAAGCAAAAAGAATATCCTGGCGTTCATGGTTTAATAATTTGAGTGGCTCGTTTAGGAGAAGCGCCCGTTAATTCCACCGCTTACCGCTCCGCTCCCGTCACATATGCAGCGCAAAATCACAAAGTGCGAATCGATGATCCTGCTTGTCCTGCGCCTCGTCGCCGGTGCGCACCCGTGGCAAGAGGAAGGGAGCTGGGTTTTTTCTATTTTTTTTAATTTTTTTTATATTTGCTTGCCACTGCCTGCTGCTGTCCTCCCTTCTTCCAACGGAAAAAGTGCCATTCCTCCTTTCCGTTCCCCGCACCTCTAAGACAATGCTTTTTTTTAATCGCCGGTGCGAAGCCAGGGAGTCGCTCTCCGGGACGCTGATTGATATGCCGGTCGGGTCCGCTCCGGTGGCTTCCAAAGACTCCCTGTCTCCTGGCACAGTTGTGACGGCGGCACAAGTGGTCTCTCTGTCAGCAGCGGGATGCAGCGTCGCTCTATCCCCTCACAACTAAATCATGAATTCACAATGAGTTCGGAGAAACCGAGCGTCCATTAAAGTTTAAAAATCAAACCGGATCTTTCAGTCCTGCCTAATTGAAACCCCCACCGGCAGTCTCTCTGCTTGATTATATACTGAGGATTTCGGCGCCCGTTTGGTCCGAACTGGCAGCTCTAATAGCCTCCGTCATGCCTGCACATGCGGTAAAGTCATCCACACAACCATTTGACGTCAATATAAGCCGTTCTCTCGGAGTACGAGCCCCTTGTGGAAAAGCTCTGAGCAGTCGGCGCCGTTATGGACGCGTCTTCTGCGCCCTCAACGCATCCGTGACGGTGTCTGTATCTTTATTCAAATTAGAAAAATGCCCGGAGGTACAGCATAATAGCACCACACACTGTCTCCTGTGATTTTCTTTTATTTTTTTTATTTTTTTTTTCAATGAATCACCGAGCCATTTACGTGTCCGGAAATTGGATCGTATTGGATTAGTCGCACACTCCCGCTTGTGTGCAAATCAGATAGTTTCAGAGGGTCGGAGCCTACTTGGCTTTGGTATATCATTTTATATGCAGAGGGAAGTGCCTCCTTAAAGGATCTGGGAACTATCTGGCCATCTTAGTCCATTTGCCACATGTACTACCTACTTAATTGGGAATCAAGCGGTCAGGGGGGCACGAAGGGAGAAGGACTCTGAAAGTTGATCGGAGAAGACACTCGCTAGATGGCGTCAGCACATACTTCCTGATAATTCGACCTCTTCAGTTTCACTGGCAAACCCATTAATGGTCTAATTGCTGTGGAACTTTTTTTTTTTTACGCCGTCTCATTAGAGTCTTATCTGAGGAAGCGGATTGCGGCCGTATGTGAGATTTTTACATGAGTCATGTGTCTCCTGTTGTCAGATTTCAGAGAATAAAAGGAGATTTCTGGACTTACTGTTCAGACTGTAAAAGCAGCAAAGTTGGAGATAAAGCTGGAGTAGCCTTTAACTTTAAAATGTGGGGATTTTGGCAGATCATAACATGTGTAACCAACTTTTAAATTTAGGGTGGCCACTATTCTTGATTGCAGGCACATGTGTGAACAGGACATTCGTTACCAAAATGTTTACAATTAACAACAAAAAAAAGACATAAAAGGCTACATGGAGGCATTGATCTGACGGCAATATTATGACATTTATTTAGATATTGTTCTTTGTCAACACAATCACACATTTTTGTGTTTCCTTAATAAGATCAAATTATTCAGACAATTGTCTGAATTTGAATAACCAAAGAGGCCTCAAATGGAGACGCTGATGGAATTGATCAGCTTTGTGTACTTGTTCAGCTACGTAGGCAGGAAATTTCAGCTGTTCTCGGTAAACTGTTATATATGCTGAATTGCTAATCTTTGTAATACAGACTGACTGCATGGTCATCAAACGGGACAAAGCAGAATAGGGGAGACGGAAACTGTTTAGCATTCAAGTGTGTCTTCATCCGTGCTATTGTCCTGGTAATGATTAATTATTTAACTATGCTTCCAAAATAAACATGTTTTTGTGCCCGCCTTTAAACACGCTCAAAAACACACAGATTATTTTGTCCGGCAGCAGAAGTGAAAAAGAAACACTTTTGTGAGGTGCTCAGGAACATCAGAAACTTCCTCAGACGTCTTGATTTGAAAATTGTTTACGCTGGTGATCCCGCCCCTTCCTGTACGAAGCCAAGATGGCGCCGGTTTAGGGTGGAAAGTGTCCAGAGTTTAACAGTTCTTTTTTGGACCATTTTGAGTGCATCATCCTGGGACTTGTAGAGCACTGCATGTTTCTGTACTTAAGGGTGAACAAACTTATGCACTCAAAATAGTGAGAGTTAGTGCACAAGTACGCCATTTGGAACACGGCAAAGGTTTCTGAACAGGTTACTGAGGATTCAAGACACAACTGGACACAGACGATCAGAAATGTGGATACTGTGAGAATCCTGTATGAATAATCCGATTTTTCGTGTATCCAAGTAAATGTAAAAGCCACAATTCATCTAAACAAGCACAAGAATCAAAACTGGCATACTAAAGTGAAAGGAAAACATGGCTGACTTGAGGATATGAAGGAAAACAAAGATGAAAAGAAGAAAAAAAATCACGGGGGCTATCGCTACACATGCTGACCACCCACTTCTTCCTTCATAATGTATCCCAAACAAACACAATGCTGCTTATTGTAAAAACACAATCTACGCATCCCTTGAATCAAAGTGTTTCTCCCAGGAAGGAGAAAGCGGAACTGAAATGCGTGGAGCAAATGCACAAGCATTCACGGACTGATTATAGGGACAATCACTTGTATTATAAATAACAACAGACAGTAGAAAGATTTGTATGAAAGTATAGACTATTACATGCCTGCTGCATTCACTGTCATCAACAGGAGAGTGTACCAGGGATCAGTGTTCTGCACTGCAGTTGTGCTTTTACCCACTCTGCAATTATTATCGCCACCCCATAGATACACAGTATTAGTGAGTGATGTCATCCCACATTTATACTTATGGCTATTTCTTCTGCCTGCTGCTTGAACATTAGTTCCCGTTTGACACACACGAGATATACGGGTGACTGTGATTCATTATTAACATTACGATTTGAGCTTTACGTATCACCTACAACTTCTCTCGTCTTTCCTGTTTGAGAAGCAGCTTGTTCTGCTTCTTAGGGGTTAAACCTTGGTGCACTGGTAGTCAGGGAATTAGAAATATATTTAGTAGTGACTGATCACTGCCTTGTGCCTGCATAATTACTTCCCAATAATGGAGGGGTCTTTCGAAGAGGCTATTCTTATTCTCTACTCTTCTCCTTGCTTCCTTAATTTGCACTGTGTTACCATGATTGGACAAGGCGGTATTGGTTTTATTTGTGATGAGGTTGCTTGGACACCACAGGTGAATTTGTATTTAACAGTGCTGAAGATATTGTAATTCAAGGTTTGTCAGCCAAACATAAAGCTACGACTGCATTAACATTAATTCCTTTTCCTTTTTCTTTTTGTTCATTTTGATTTTATGCTGTTGCCACACACACACACACACACACACATCTGTCTCTCATGCAGATCTCTGGGTATAAGATGAAACAGATGAGTACGATCTTCAGTCAGTTTGCATCGTCTGCTCTAACCTGGCAGAACAGGCGAAAAAGTCAGAGGCACATCGATGAAAACTTTTTTTTTTTTTTTTTTTTTTTTTTAATTCATCAGGCATTCTACCTGAAATCTGAACACATTATTCATGACAAGTTGTTTTATTCATAATCTGACAAGGTGAGGAATCATAAAAGTTGTGGGAGGTACCGAGTGAGGCCAGAATGGAGCCGGAGAGGGAAGGAGAAACTGACACAGACACCCTGAACTCCATTCAATATCTAATCTGCATCTCACAAGAGTGGAGCCGGTGGTACAATGTTACAACGGCCGCTCCATTTCTATGCATGATATTGTACATCGATAGTGGATATTTTGCAAGGTAATTGCTTTAGTCGAGGTGAGCCCGTGCAGCCAGCTGCATTGTGGCTAAATGAAAGTTTGCTCATTTGGCAAATAAACTATGGAAAGGGATTGAGCGTTCACCGACACAAGACAATATGCAGAGCTATTAATAACAGATCTAAAACACTGGTAATGTTTGCCAAATTGATTTTAACTTGCAAAGCCCCAAAATCAAACATTTCAGCTTGAGTTCATTTCTCACACTAAATTGATTCTGATGAACAGATATTTACGTGCATAATTGTGTTCAGATGAATTCATTTGGAGCTCTGCAGAGGACTGCAGTGTGTATGGGCTGAGATGAACAGCTCTTTGTGGACAGCTATTGCTGTATTCTTGGTAATAAGTACGCACTTTGAAAGCCATTTACCAGACCGCCAAGGCGAACTTAATTACTTTCTGATTGATCCCTCATTTCCAATTTTGCCCTCACGGAGTAATATGAACCGAAGGCTTGGGATACATTACCCATGATGATTCCACTGCGCTCACCGGCTATGATACCCATTGCCTCTGAACCATGTTTGGTAACCAGCTCACAGGTCAGCGTGTGGAAAAAGGTTGGCAGGGGAGTGCTGGCGTGATAAATCACAGACAGATAAGTTCTTACAAAGACCCTTCCCCCCCTCGAGTGCCACTTTTCACAGGGCGCAGTAAACCTCATAAATCAGCAGCCGAGTCCCGACAACGAGCGACTGCTTCAGCCGGCATCATCGTACTTCACGGCCTGATCCATCCACTTTCTGCACGTCTCATCAGTGTTCCAAAGTTGGTCGCAGCAGAAGCAGCGAGTCGCACTCACTCACTCACTCAAATCCCAACGCATCCCTCTGGAGTTTTCAATCCACCGCTCTTCCTCCTTCCTCACAGCCGTTTCTACCTTTTGTCTGTTTTGTTTTTTTGCTTTCGTGAATGCACAACACGCGTCTGCAGTGATTGAGGAAGGATGTGCTGAGTCTCCCGCAGCCCAGCCATGCATTTTACAACTTCAATGCGACAGTCCCGCTTCCTTTAGCATTCCCACACCTCATGACATTTTTCCTTTTAGTTCCATAAATCAAACCCCCGGACCCGCCGTGTTGAAAGAAATAGCAATAAGGCCTTTGAGGAAAATTGAGAAAAAAAAAAAAAAGGAAGATTTTTGCGCAACAAATGTTGAAGATTTTAAGTGTTTCCTGTTGACGGCTGTAATACGAGTGTGGCGGTGGTCATCTCTTACAGTGCATGCTCACAGGTGCAAGGGGTAAACATTTGATAAGTGGCAATTCACTGGGTAGTGAACTTGAAAAATGTCAGCCTCTTAGCTGCAGTCCACTGAGCCCTGTGCATGACCAACACTCACATTAATCATTGCACTGCAGGGGTTGAGCCTGACTTTAGCCATATAGTTAGCATGTCACTGGTCATGCTGAATCAGACTCACAGAATTGCTTCCCATATCCTGGGAGCATAACTCTTAGTGTGAGTCAGTTGACAAAAACAAACACGGAAAAACACGGCGAGAAGATTTTGAGAGCGCAGTGTTAACTGGAATAATGGAGCAAATGAGTAAACTGCTTGCTTTTGCATGAACAGTTTGACCTGCCAAATGTCAGATTATAACTTCTATAATTCCCTCCAAAACAGGGAATTTAATTCAGACAGCTATGAAAAGTGGCCAAAGTTAGTTGGACTAATGGCACACATTAGTCTTTAGAAGGGTTGCGTTCGTGTGCCACCTTTTCCTCACCAAGGGATGCAAAGCTGTCAAGAATTCAGATTCATGCAAAGTGGATGATAAATGAAAAGGCTGCAGGAGTACAGGTGAGAGCATGTGGGCAAAGCAGCGTTTTAGCAGGACGATTCTGCACCAAGAGCAACTGTTTGAAAATGCTCTCTAATTTGGAACACCGTGCTCCTGTTGGCCAACCTCCATCTTCTGAACCACATGTGACAGACTGCTCCTGTCTTTTGTATGGTAATGTATGTGCACTTCCCCCGGTAATTTCTTATTACAGTTTATAGGATAGAAAGACAGTCTTCCAAACTTGAATTGCATAAATGGAGGGGGGCACTCGAATGATTTTACATGTCAATGTACTTGTCACGTGAGAGCTACTTAAAATTGTGTAAACAGGAGGAGCTTTGTCAAGTCTCAGAGTTACTCAAGTGATCACTTTTTGGATTGGGGGATTACGTTTCTGCTCGAGTTGTGTAGGTGTACAGGCTTTAGTTTTCTCCTTAATATTATTGTTTTGTTTCATTCAGTTGTTCCACCGGGACTCCTGCTAACATTAATATTTACTTTTTTTTTAGATGTTTTATTGATACATTTGAACAAATTTGGGGTACTTTGCATTTCTCTTGTCAAAATGAATATTGAAATTCCTATCATATCCATTTCTGTATTTATTTCAATGATAAATTAATGCATTTTATAACTGACTGATGACACTACTGATGAGACTACCACCATTGTCTGGATGTACACAACATTTAAAGTTGCCTTCAAAAAGTCCAAGTGTGCCAGACATGTTACCACAGAGAAATGTCTTAAAATGCAATACCACTGAGGACCACTAGGGGCTGAATCAAAAAGTGTCAACCTTGGTTTAACTTTAAAACTAAAGGAGCAGCCTTTCACCAATCAGCACTGACGACCATATAATACATGTTGTGGGCCAAAACTCTAGCACCGCACTTAGACACACACACCCCCCCCCCCATTCTGTTTCTAAAATTTCCTCACCCAATTCGAGCGTTTGGCCACAATGAAAGAGGTGATGGGTGCACTGGAGGGAACATGACAAGAGCCACATTTGAGATGAACTACACTGCACTGCACTTAGAAAGAAAGGAGACAAGAGCAGGCAGCGGCAGCAGCAGCAGGGGGCACAGACAAAAGGCTGCAGTCAAGACGGTCAGTTTCTAACAGCACTTCACTGAGCAGGAAGTCACCGAAACCCTCACTTGTTGTTCGATCTGATCCCGATGTAATAAAAAGTTATCAGTCCAATTTATCAGCTTGTACTCAGTCTCCGATATTAGCTGTTTTAATGATGCTCTTATGCATGACGGTTAAAATGCTATGAAGGCAATCTAATCATGACCATGTGTATGGTTTAACCTCCATATTACTACTTCATTTTACATTTAAATGTAGGTGTCAATCATATCAGTTTGCTGCTGTGTATATCAGCTTCCCTGCCTTGATTGACTTGACCTATCCATTTCTGACAAATCGTTGTCAATATTGACTACATATGGACCAATTTAAAGTGCAAAATTTGATAAAGTCAAAAACTTCAACACAAGAATGCAATAATGTTAATCCAACATCTAAACAAATCAGTTCATATTTTAGAGCCAAAAGAGCCAGGCATTGCCCATCATTCTTTGTAGTTAGTGTAGAGCAACTGCAACTAGCCTGGTGAGGACCAGACCTAATTTCACACCATGAATATGGGTCTGGACACCCTCCATATGGAATCATGTGCATTTGCTCCATCCTACTGGGTGTACACCTCAGGTTCATTTGAACTAATCTGTATGCGTCGAAACCGGACGAAACTCTGCCACTGCTGCAACTAACCATGGTCCGTTTCGACGAAAGCATTTTATCCTGAGTACAGTGTATTTTTTATTTTTTTAAACGCCGGCAGCGTGACGAGGTGCTGAATGTTTATTCTGCGCTGAACGTTTGCCGATTTTCTTCCGGCAAACGAGAGTTACAAAATGCGCTCGTCACTGTCGCCAGCCGTCCAATGAGAGTGATGAGGGGGCGGGACAAACGCGATTAACCACCGACACTGCTCGCTGATTGGTCCGCCCCTCAGAGTGACTGTGCAAATGCTGAAATGAGCCGAGTTGTCAGACTGTATTCACAGCGAAGAAACCTGAAGCTGTGAGCGACAGTCGACGCAGCCAGGCTAAACTACAATCTACTTCTGGCTCCAAAAAAATGCAGCCGCCTTGATCTCTTCAGAATATTCTTGCTTGCATTTTAATAACATCAGAACAAGTTGGGATCAAATGAGACAGGAATCTACCGACAAAATTATGACCCAAACGATTAAAAGCTTTTGCTGGTTGGGATTTTCATCATTTCACCTCCATCCTCCAGTTCTTTACACAAACCATCTCCTCACTTGAAGCTCAGAGAGAGGCTAGAAGCTGGAATACGATTGTGTTTGCCTTATCACTTTATCCTGTTCATTGGGCACCTCAATGAATTAATTGCCTCGGTTCGTTCCACTACTTTGGGGCTTTATCGAAAATGTTTAAAAATTGACAAGCTGACCACTTCCAAAGAAATCCATCTTTTCCTGAAAATGAATTTCTACAACCACAGGCCTATGAAATAATGAATGGCATGTAGGTTAAAGTGGGAAGAAGCCCAGGCATTGGGAGGCTCTTTAAAAAAAAAAAAAAAAAAAGTGAACTCGCACATACACACACACACAAACAATACCTCGGGCGCTTATCATCAGGCCATGGGATTAGATCTCTATGGTTTAATATGCCAAAAGCTTCCAAATGCAGCTTTCTTCATGTCGAGGCTTATCCCTCCATCGCTAAAAACACATTTCTCAAAGGCCTGCTAGTGTCTCCTACATTCTAATATCAATGAGTACAGTGTTGCCTTTGAACACTGGAATGTGTTTAGCTCAAGGATCATTCATCACCTGTCGGGGAACTGGAAAATGCTGATCTGAGATGGTGCTCGCCCGGAGCTCACCCCGAGATCCTCTACGAAGACAACCGTTTCCGTTACTCATCCTCATCCTGTACAAATGAATATGCAGGAAAAATACTTCCCGTGATTCATTAGATCAATATCAGATTCATTCAAGGCATCAGTCATCCAGACCAATCAAGGTAGCCCGAGCAGACTGCAGGATTTTGACTGATCATTCAATCGCAGTTATGGATTGGGTGGAATGGGGGAAGAAATCACTGTTGGAGCTCTCCTCAATTAGTTAACCATCGACTTAGTGGAGCCTAATGGGCCATCGGTGGTCGACATCAGCAGCACATCTGATGAATTCCCACTCTGGAACCAGACGCGGGACAATTCAGCGGCTGGATGGCGCGCACTGATTCCATTCCCTTCACTGATCAAGCTTCTCAAAGAAAAGCATGGAAGAGGAGACGGTGCTATCGGTGGGCTGTGGGGGCGATTTTCCACCAGGCTCCCGTCTGTACGACCTGGCGCTGTGCTGCGAGACGTCAAGCTTGAAGATGATACATTGGCTGGATGGAGCAGGATACGGAGCACGGCCGCCATTTGACTCGGTGACATACATCACAGGGGAGAGGTTAGAGGTGAATTATTGGTGAAATATGTGGTGTCAGGTGATCAGTGAGAGGGTCACTGCAGAGGTTCGCTACAGTAAGAAAGAGGTGAGACAAAATCTGCACATTTGTTATTCCTTTGGAAAGAGAAGCCTCATATCAATGACTCCGGTTATATAAAAAAAGAAAATCTCAGAACGGGATGGCATTTTGGGGTGGAGCGTGGGGGGAAGTCAGTGCCAAAAATAGACTGCAGCACTGTTACTCGACTGTGTACCTTCAATGCACAGCCTCCTTTCTCTTTCTGAGAAGAGGCATCAGTTTATTTTCCCTCTCTCTCGCTCCCTCTTTTCATCTTTCTGTCTCAGCCCTGTTTCCTGGTAACAGACGTGTGTGTGATGCACCCTGGTTGTCCATAGGAATATAAATCACAGCATTTGTTTGGTATGCATATCGGGGTGTTTTTTTTTTTATTACTCCTCCTCCCAAAAACAACTGCAGAAGCATAGCAGCAAGGACACACACATTAAGCGTCATATTCAGTTAGTTAGTTGGTTAGTTGGACATCATTGAATTCCGTTTCACATCAATGCATTTACACTCAGTCTCATGCAGAAGATGATTTGGGAGATACAGCATGTGTCGACCATCGGAAATTGGTAGAAAAGAAATGGCCTTCATCTTAGTGTCTTGTTTTCTCCAAATTGCTGCTACTAAAAGCAGATGCAGCCCCCAACTCAACCGGCCTCCTGTGCCAATTTTTTTCAATTCCCTTTTACGTTTGTTGATTACCATCTCGGCTCCTTCAGCGATCTCTTCCTCTCTGCTTTCTTCACCATACATATATTCTCTTTTGGTGCGTATTCTTAACCTACTCCGCATTTGTTTTAGTGTTCAGGCTCTGACCTATATGCGGAAGCCGTGCTCAGACGAGCACAAAATGTTCACAATATTACAATTTTTTTTCCTCATTGTTAGGAATCTTTTGAGCAAATGCCAACAATATATTTATGGTCTGAATCCACAAAAAGATAGAAGAGACATTATTCTTCACATTTTCCTGTACCACAGAATCAGACTGCTGTATCATCATCTGCACACTGGTAAATTCCCTTGTAAGATGTGTATATACTATAAAAAATATTAGCTCTCTGAAACAAGTCCTATGTCACCAGCTAGTGATCCAGTCTCCCGTCTCTTGGGAGAATAAACAGTTGCAGAGAGGCGCAGCTGTAGGAATTTTGAGTGAAAGCCATTTAAATGTGCTTCGGCCTGAAGTCTGGACGAGGCATTGTTCTGACAGGGAAAACCTTTTCCTCAGCTTTGCCTGAAGCTGACCACCTGGCTGGCATTTAGCATTACTTGTCAGTCGTGTGTGTGTGCATGACCCCTGCAGAAAAAAAAAAAAAAAAAAAATCCTGTGAATCTTGTAGTAATATACCACAAGTCCTATCTATGAGACATTAGCATTCTTTACAAATGAAGCCAAGTAGCACATGCCTTAATGAACTAATGATTCGGTTGTCCTCTGAAATAATTGGCTCAGGGATTACAATTCAACTGATACTGAATTAAGGTGCTTAGTCAATATTATCTTCTGATGTAATTTTTCAAATTAGGAGTACTCAGTATTATCCCAGGTATTTTCTTCTGGGACATTTTGTGCGTAATGTGAATGACTGTCAAGAGCAAAGACGGAATAAGCCGGAAGTTGTTACAGCCTGGGTGGAAGGGTGTGATTTGACAGGAGACAAATGTTAATGTCCCTTAAGTCAACGTTAATTTATTTTAAGCATGTGATCTTGTCCTAACCTTAACCAAGTGGTTGAAAAAGCAGTCTCACCTCAAGGCCCCTTTAGTGGGTGTTTTACAAAGTTCAGTCAGGTCACATGATCTTCATTTGTAGGTCAAGTTTGTCATGGAAAAGATGTTCAAATGATTGTTTTTTTCTGGGACCTTAATACCGAGCCTTGGCTATGTAATTTGTATGCACAAAAGAGTAATTGGTGGTCTTAATTTAATATCATATTGAATAGCTGTACCTCCCCCCTCTTGTAAAGCTCGAAAAAGATGAGGAAGTAAATAAAGTACTCAAGAAACCTGAAGCTTTTTTATGACCTGAATGAAGTTTTTACAGCAAAACAGTCCATTTGTATTATTATGTCTAACAACCAAAAAACACATCACCTTATCCAGGATCAAAAGAAAAGCATTTTATATCAAAGCATTCCATTTATAGAGAATTAAAAGACAAGAGTGAGGAGTTCTACTAAATTTAAAGATTCTAAAATCATATGCCTTAATATTGTTTCCTTTCTCCTTGTTCTGGCCTCGGTACTTTTAAAAGACTATAAGCTAATAATGACAATGGATCAAATGACTAATATTCCCTCTAATAAGGATTGTTTTGTGACAAAACTCTGATAGCTGACAGAGTTGGTTGAGACCCAAACAGAGCACAAAAGGAGAGATATCTGACTTCTTCCAGGTAAACGTAAACAAAACTCCAGAAAAATGCTCATGCTGCTCTGTGTCTGCTGGATGGAGGATACTGTTGATATCATATTCACAGATTTATTTTTTTCTACTTTCCCCAAGTGCCTACACATAACAGTTACTGAGGATTTAAAGACATTATTTTGGAAGTAGCAGCTTAAAAAAAACTGCGAGTTGTAGTTTCCTAAATTATACACATTGGTGGCAGATCAGAGTCATATGTATCATTTTTGTGTCTTTTGTACCAATTTTGGCAAGCACTCGCAAACAATATTGGTCAGATCAAAAAGCATCCCGCATGGGACATTTTAGAAGGCCATGAGAAACAAAGCAAGACAAAACAATATCAATGAATGTACATAAATACAGATTCAAGCCAAGATCCCCCCCCTACTGTAGCTGACTGCAGATATTCTGTACAAAACACATACATATGGATGTGCAAAGGGTGTACAATTCCTTTTCCACCTCCGAGTAAAATTCCATTGTTTTCTGCCTCCCTCCCTGTATGTTTTCTATTTGCTCTGAATAAATAATATCCAATCGTAAAGACAACATACAGTATGAGGACTTTTCCAGCAAGCAGGAAGCAGATTTTTGCTGACAGATCTGTGAGATTAACTCCACATCATAACATGACAAATTCAGAAGATGCATTTCTGTTGTTTAGGTCAGACGATTTGTTGAGTGGAAAAGCCTCAGAGCAATTGGACCATCATAAGACCCAAAACCTGCACACTGAAATAACTGATAGAAGCAATAACATTACAGGTCAAGGTAACTATTTTGGTATTGATCCACCCGTCCAGTTGTTCATCCATCTATCTTCCCTTATATCAAATCCTGTATAGTGACATGGGGCACTGGCGCTTTTTCCATCCTTTCACCAGATTGTCAATCACACAAACATTCACACTGAAACACACTATACTACACTACACACACACACATACAGGCATTTTGGCCAGTATACCCACTACTCCCACCATTCTGGCACAAATCAATTTCACATTTTATCTCAAAGTATCACCACTAGAATTAGTTAAGATATTGTGGATTAAGCTACTCAATAGTAGCCTGTATTTAGTAGCCTATATGAAGTTAATAAATATCAATATTAAAGTTGTTTTAGTATGTCTTGTTGCTAATTATTACATTGAGCGAAATTTTAAATGTATAGTGTGGTATTTACTGACTTTACTTAAAGCCTTGATCATTCACGCCTGTTTTGTTCATTGGACTCACAGTGGAACTAGTGTGACGCAGAGTGATTCAAAAGGTATGTGCTCCTTTAGATTACAGAAAAGGAAAGAAACTTCCATTTTGCTGTGAATACAGTTTCATTACAAAGTGAGGAACTGTTGTTGCTATGGTATTGGTATCTACACTGTTTGAATTTTGAGGGTTTGTGCTTTCACACTGACAATTGTGGCTGCTGCCATTCAAAATACAAATGCAGAATGTTCACTAGATATTTGGGTCTGTGAGTGTTAAGGTGTTAAAGGTGGCCCTCAAGGCCAAAACACACAGGCGCCGCACGGCCTTCTATCCATCTGTTATCTATACTCGCTAAATCCTGTGCAGGGTGCAGAGGGGCTGGAGCCTATCCCACCACACACTGGGTGAAACGTTGGCTATAACCTGGACAGGTCAATAGTTCATCGCAGGCCTAGAGTTTTCTTGTAAACAAGCAAAAGTCATGCTTAGATTTGGTTCTTCTCATGAAAATAATTTGTCTAACAAGAATTTACTACTTCATTTAAATTTGTTAATTAATGTAATGCTCCCTGCATTTCTCTGTGAGGGGGACAGCCATCAACCAGAGACTGTCTATAAAAATGGATGTAGTCTCTTGGTCACTGTTGGTTGCCGCTTGGCTCCGAGTCAGATCCACCCCTCGCTCCTACCCAACTCATCCAAATATATATAATAGATGATGACACGGTGGGTCGCTGCTTAGGGAATAAATCAAAACTGGTGAAACCTAAAGGAAAGGTTTGCAATTTCTGGAGTCTTTTGAACAGTGCTTCTTGTGGTTAAATTGGACAGGCAGTAAAATGTTTAAACGATTTAATGTCCTCAGTGAACAGAACAGCTAAATACAGATTGCTCACTGCACAATAGAAAAATATACACAAAGTATGAAGCAGCAACTCCGAAAGCATTGCATCTCCCCTCCCTGAGTAAAAGAACAAAACTCTGGACTACAGCCACTCCACTCTTGGAATTAGTTTGCTGTTATTTCATCTCTTGACAGTGAAGCAAGGGGGATGAAATGCAATGGAGGTCCAAGGCCAGATTCAAGGGCATTGTGCTTACATAGTGCATATACTGTGTCTCTGGACAGAGCGCCCCCCTCCACCCACCCACCTTCAACACCCACACACACATCCTGAGACAAATTGCCTCATAAAACTGCCAGAAGACATAGCACAACAAAAACTACAGCATGAATACTGCAGGAATTTCTATATGTACGAGAGCCAATCAGTGTGTAGCTGTAGTGCCGCAGACCCACTGGATTGTGGGTGAGCTTTTACCAAAGAAGCACCCTAACTGGGTTACTTGATTGCCCTCTTTTGCTTCTGATACCCCCCGTTCCTCCCTCCCCCCAGTCAACCTGATGAAGCTTTCTAATCAGGAAATCAAGTGGTTAAAGTGTCCTGAGCTCCTTTGTAGCTCCTGGGAGGCAGACACTCACACATGAAGAGGGGAGTAAATGGTTGAAACACTTCTCCTCCTGAACCCCCCCACCACCCCCCGTGCTGTCTCATCTCCTTTATGTGCTGGAAGTTGCCTACGGAAGTAAATCAGAAGGGTCTGGCATGAGCCTTAAATGAGCCGATTAATCCCCGTGCAAATAATCACTCTATTAAGAATGGCGGGGCAATAAATGATTAAAGCTCGTGGAGGACACTCTCCACCGGGTTTCACCATGCTGGGTTTTGAGGATAGAGCACCCATGGGAGAATGTGGTAAAATATACATCGAAAGAGCCGCTTCTTGAGAAATCACGACTTCACACCCGTAAGGAGCCAAAGAAAAACTTCAGAAACTATAAGGGCTATTTTTTCCAACATGAAAAAGGAAGTAAGGGAATTTAAGACCTTGTTTTTGTTGGTTGTGGAACAAGTTTTTCACCCCAGAGGGTGTTGATTCATCTTTGTTTGCAGTGATATACCTCTCAATGATATTCATTAGCCTGAGGGTCTGTTTCATAATCCTGTTTACTTATGTTCTCCCTCTCAGCACCCCATCTTTCTCCCACTGATGTGACTCATGGTTTTATTTGTTCCGAGTTACTCTCAGTCTGCCGCTCACCGCGTGCCTGTCCCGCCACTGTCATGCTCACTTTGTGTGGCCTGGCATGGAGAATCAGCTCATTCATATGCTCATCTTTTATTTCCTTTAATGCTGAATATTAAATCAAGTCAGGTAAGGTCAGAGCTCACCATGATGTTGCATTTATTCACGCTCTCTTGCCATTAATTCTGCTCTTCAGCTGAGGTCCACTTCTTCCAGAGCTGACTGACACAACAATGTTCATGTGGAGAACTGAAGAAGGTTACAGACTCCATTAGAGGCTCTTACATAATTTGGTTATGTCATCATTTAATTATGTTTACATGCTACTTTGCAAATGGACGGCAGAGCATTTGGCAGACATCTTGCCTGTGTCGTTCATCATAAATAGCAAACGTGGAAATCTGCCACCGCAAGAAGCGCTCAGCTGCACTCTGCAGCGCTGCTGTGTTGTGGGCTTTATAATTGGCCTTAAATGAATCATGCACAGAGAACTTTAGCAGACTTGGTGGTGGCTGTTGCATGCCTCTTGCCGTATGTTGTAGATTAATTGCAGCTTTAAATCTCTAATAGTGACTTAGAGCATGTCCTTGGACGCACATTAAATTCCACTGACTTTTTAATGGCTGGCCAATAAATATTCCCCCCCCCACTCCCTTCCTTAAAAACTGTCATATATGGTAAGCTTGAGTGAGAGGAGATAGGGGTAAAGAGTGAGCCAACACAAAGGAGGTTTATCAGTCGGTACTTAGGAGTTCACACACATCAAGTGGACGACGTTTAAGGGAGCAGTGAGCCTCCGACGTTCTTTACTTCGAGGGGCACGCCGCCTGTTTTTGAAGATTCATTAATTAGCTTCACCCGAGTAAATAAAACTGGTGATGTCATCAGGTGGTTGAACCTGATCTTGACCAGAAATTCTGCACTACAAACTAGGTGGAAACAGAAATGGGGTCATTTACTAAGCAGGCAGGATCTGATAATATATGTGCCAAAAACAAGACTGAGAACCTCGAGGAACCGTTTTGCGTCGATGTCAGAGGCAGCAACTGATTTAGGTATTGATAAACCGGATCAGAGCAAAAATACTATTCGATACTCACCGGGAACTATTAATCTGACAGCAAAGTATACATAACTATTATACAACAGCAGTTATGAAATGGCTGTTACGAAAGCCAGATGTCCAAATAATATTGAGGATAAGAGCATCAACCTCTAACACACTGTACACAGGAAAAGCAAGTGCACGGGATCATCAAACTAAATGGGAATAATACACTCGAGTGCATTCAGTCCAACTGTACTGTGGCATCATATTCATAGTTAACTTATTTTTCTAATCTATTTTACATATTTGTATGCCTATTTCTTATTGACATTAATGTCTCTGAAAGAAAGTAATAGTCATGTTTTGCATACTCCCTGAACTATATGACAAAAGCTGCTATGACGTATAAGGGAATTATGTAATCTAGTTCTTGCCTCCGACCACGGACCAAAACTTAGGACATTTCACTGTCAGCTGCAATGATCTTTATCTTTGTTTTTAGCCATGTTAATGATGTAGCTTCAGGGATTTCAGTTTTATTTGGTCCACCACTTTGATCCAGCTAGAAATACCAGAGTACGAACCCTAATGAATTTGGTCATCCCCTGACTTTTCCTCTTTAGCACTAGCAGTCAAAAGTTCAAGAGTGAGAAGTTGCCATAAAATGTGCCTCGGACATTGATGAGGCCTCCAGGATGAACATTTCCTGTAGTGTCACTGTAAAATGGTAAATGCATGACGTCCCCTTCATCCAACGCTGCACTCGGTGTTACGTGCAAAAATGATTACGTGTGAACATTGTACCCACCGACCATCAACATGCATTGTGGCGTTATAATTTTCCATTTTCAGAAACAGGAAACATGACTGGCTTTGTTTAATTCCCACATGACCCTTAAAGCTTTTTTCTTTTTTTTTTTTTAGACTTTACAACTAAGGCTTAGTATTTGTTACTAGCAAAAGAGACGCAAGACTAGACAGTGCAGGAAGTAAAATACTCTATATGCAGGACCCTGGTCTGGTTACAGTCCTGTTGAACTACCTGGTTATGATGACCACTGATGTATGTATTTCCAGTCATTATTGCTCATCAAAAACAAACAAACAAACAAAAAAAGATTCCTGCCACTTCCGAATAGTCCTAATATCTGTGATACTGAAATGTCCAGATATCGAGGGTGCTCATTCAGAATGCGACATGTTAAGTTGCTGTCAGATTAATAGAAAGGTACACGTGTCTGAAAGAGTTTGCTGTGCCTATAGATATTAGCATGCCAGTATTGTTAGGATTTACCTCAGTGGCCTGACCAAGCTGCAAGTGTATCTGTAGACTCTTATTATTATTTCTAGTGATTTCTCGAGGTTTTCTGGTGTTGTTAGAGGCCTTTTTGAAATTAGACAAGTAATGCAGTCACAACTTTGCACAACTGTAGGCAAAATAAACCTAAACTATCACATGTATGACCGAGCAAACTCATTATGCAGAATGAGCCCTTTCTAATTGTTATTTTCCCATATTTATGTTTTCAAATTGTCATTATAAACACACATTATTCAGTAAAAAGCAATTACATGTTGAAGCTGATTAAATGTAACTGCTTTCCAAGATAGTCTGACCTGTAACAATGGAAAAGAAGTAATACGCTCAGAAAATGTTTTGAATAAAATTATAACCTCAAATAGTCACATTGTGGCTAAAATAATATTCTATGTACTCTAACTATATAAATGCTGGGTTAAAGAAACCTTTTTTTCATCCGGAACATTGACTAAAATCCCCATTTAATGCACATACTCAAGTAAACTTAATCTTGTACTAAAGTACGTCACTTAAGTACAATATGCAGTACTTACTCTTCGGCGCTGCTACTTTGATAGGACTAGTTTGCTTCAATTTTCCGACAACACATACACTTCCTGTCTTTGCTTTTATAATTATATTCACAAACATCAGGCTGTATTCTCTTGTGTACTGAGAAAACATAAATAATGTGGCCATATTTATGCCTTTCTAAACTGATTAAGCAGAAAGTCCCGCTAATGTAAATGGTTTTAAAATTGAGGTGACCAATGTTTTGAACAAATGCCATTACAGGGAACCATTTGTGGGTTTGATTAATTGATTAAATAGATCGAAACCAAATTCTCCCATGTCAAAAAGAGCTGCCAAGTTTGAGTGCTTTTCCATTTTTTATTTATTTATTTATTTATTTATTTTTTTGGGGGGGGGTAGGTGTCATACACTCAAAACACTGAGCTGTCCGTTGCTGTTTTTTTTACTTTGCATTGCAGCGTAGATGCACTATGGAAGGAGGGCTGTAATAAATAAATAAACCATTTTCATCACAAACACAAGGTTAGTTGTTAAATCAAATGGTTCCATGGAACAAAACTGCAACGCAGCAATAGAGGAGGGCATAAAAGCTTTTGAATGGATCTGTATGGCAATGGCGACATACATTTAGTTTCAGTCTACACAGCGGTAAAATGACAAAACAAAAGTTGAATTGTTACAAATTTCCTGGCATGTACCTGATGTACTCAGTATGGGGTTGTGTTGGTGTTATTGCAGGGCCACTCTTCCTTTCAAAACCCTACCACAAAGGGTTTGAAATATTTGAATGATAGATTAGTGTTCACCTTTACAGGGGTTTTGCAAAAACAAATCCCAACATTCTACTCTCCCATTCTTTGTCATATTTGTACTATGAATGCTTCCTATAACAAGGTGAGTGTATTACTCTTGTGCTGGACAGCTAATGAAAACAAATGTCCTCTGCTTGTATGCTTACAGCGGGGGCGGGGGGGGGGGGGGGTTCCTTTCATGAGTAAAGAATAAATGACCACTGAGTGTCTCGACTTAATTTGACCCTTTCTCTTCCCCTGACCTTCACTAACTCCCTCTCAGTGGCGACTGTCCCGGGATACAGATATTTTATGGCTGAACAGAAAGGAAATCTTTCCATCTTGCTGATGGAGGTCGACAGCAACAATGTCATTAATGCAGAATGAAGTCAAGATAGCAGGCGGGCTGTTTGCACTGGATGCAGCAGCTCACTTGGCTGGAAACCCCTTGTTACTCCCTCAGCAGCCTCCACTTAAGCTTCACCAGGGGTTGCATTACGCCACCATGTTCCTACAAGCATGCATCGCACTGCGCCGCGCCATGCGACCTGCAGACTTTACAAGGCTGCGGCGCTGACTCTGCACTTCTCCCCCGGGGTTTTTAACTATAGCGCAGTACCATTCTCGTGTGATTTCGCCTTAGCCCCTCTAACAGCTCACCCACATCTCATTCTACATCACGACCCTTCCCCCTCCCCCTCTCTGCCCTCCCTCTCATGAGGCATCTGTAAACATGCCTTTCGGCGTCACTCCATCCAATACGGGCACAGCGAGGAAGACTGTCACTCGACAGACGCCATCCTCCGCTGGGATAAAAAGGAAAACAGAGAAGTACACCACCACTAGCATCCCTTCGTGAGGAGCCTTTTGTACATCAATGATGAGAGGTTTTTCATACTCCGGGTTGACAGACGCATGGAATCTACACGGAGGCAACGAAGGAATGCCTCCTGCGGTTTGAAGATGCAAAAGAAAACAGAGGCCTCGTTTGATCCAATTTATTTAACATCCGTTTTGAAGTCGGTCTCTCGCATATTTGCAGAAGAATCTGTGTTAAAAGTCTTCCTATTCCCATGAAATGTGTAGAAAAATAAAGAAACGGAAGAGAAAGAAAATTAAAAAGTCAGTGGCCACACTAGAGTTCCTTCAAATCTGCCTCGAAAACAGGTTCTTCCTCAAAGTTTATGCTTTCAACTGTCAAGAATTTCAGCTTTTGAAAGAGGATGATGGAGGACTTGTACTTTGGGAGGATTTTGTCTTTATCCATGTAACCTAACTCGCATACAAACTCCTGCTTCCATCGCACCGGTCCGTTCTGTCCACTCAGCCCAGCTACATTAACTGTCTCTCCATTACTTGTTTTAAATCTTGAATGTTATAAAGAGTAAGACACTAAAAGGCCAGAAAACCTTTTGGCACATTTTCAGTCTTATTTTTTTTTTTTAATGTATTTTTTTTTTTCAAATCACACCATTTTTCTTTAGCACCTTTACTTTGGAGCTGTCTGTCTGTCTCATCCATCAGTCTGTCTGTATGACTGATTACAGACAAACTTCAAGCCTGACTTTCAGGTTGAAGGATGTAGCATGGGCCAAAGACAAACCCACCGAGTTTAAGAGATGACCTGAATCACAGGGGCACATTCATGAATTATATTTCAATTTCATTACCATTGTGAGATATGGTATTGGGCCAAATCAATTCTACACGTTTTAACCTTGGACCTTGTGCGTCCCGTGCAGCGTTGCAGACAGCGTATTGTGTCACTTCCTGTTGCCACCGCACTGAGCGTTGCTGCATTTCACTGATTTTTCTTTGCTCATGAATTTCAGCTCACCAACAGTACAACATACGTCTTGTTCATTTTATATTTAACGTCCTATTCAGCTAAATTAGCTTTGGCTTCCCTCCCTCAACATGCTTCTACACTCTCCTGCTGACCGTCTCAGATGCTTTGTTTGTTTTCTGCTTCTCCTTCGGTGATAATGATCTTTGTAATAAATCTTGTTTTTCTTTTTACAGCGTTGGAGGTGAGGCTTTCTAAATTGGAAGAGCGTCTTCGCACCTTGAAGGGCAACACGTGAACCGCAGTAGCTGATCAGGCTCCAGTAGCCGGTGTGTGCCGACCCAACGTAGCCTTCGTTAGCCGTCCCCTGGCAGGTTCTGAGCAATCGGCAAGCCAAGTTGGCTGGGTGACAACAGCAGAGGAAGCATAGTTGAGGCGGATGTTCAACAGCGACAAAACAAAGGTTAGTCTTGAATTTCAATGAGTCCATTTCACAATCCACACTCAACAGTACCAGTAATTGTCTGGGATACCCATTTACAACAAGCCGTTGGTATGGAGCTGTTGGGGACAGCGGTTTCATATTAGAGAACTGCAACAGGTTAAACAGCTCAAATGTGAGGCTTCAACTAAGCGCAAGCATATTTTGACTTTTGGAAATATATTCAGACATATAAAAGGGGCACTCAGAAAGTTCAGAGTCTGCTCCTGTTGGACCCAGAAGTGGCGTACCATGACGTGTGCAAAGCAGAGGGAAGTTATCACCTTTGTTGTTCGATCTACATCAGCACCACAGAGCACGCATAGAATTTTGTGTTCATTTTTTGGGAACAAAGAAGTCGTGGGGAGCCAGATCCAGGAAGTAGTTGTGGTGGGGAGTGACGAATTCACAGTTCACAACCCTGCAAATGTCAGAGAAAATCAACCTAGTTGCACTTGTGACCTGATGCCGTTTTTACAGTCTTGAGCAGTAAAGTTCAAGACTAAAGACGCCTCACCTGGTTCGTAGCTGAATTGCCAAAGGCTTTCTGAAGCATTTCAAGGATCTGCGGTAACAAGTTTTTAAGTGTGACATAAAAGTTTGATGCGTGATCTTTTCTCCAGTAAATGGTGAAATTGCAGATGTGCCCAGACCCGTGGTCACAGAAACATGGGTAATTTACGTGCCGATGTTGATCAAGCACGTAACATGGAACACTCATTCATGAAGGTTATAGCTTCCCGTGCTCAATGCGTGTCCCGGTGCTGCACTCAGTTCACACGCAACAGGAGCAGTCTCAGAATGTTTGAATTTCCCCTCATAAAGAGGGCATAAAAGAGTGGACTATTGGTTCTTGGCAAAAGGTCTGCACTCTTTAAGTGTCCTTGTAGTTTAGTCTAAGATATTGCTGTCACAGGTTAAAGGTCAAAAGCTATGTTTAAATATAACCAAATCATTACCACATACAATTTGGGATAAAAGCTTTGTAGCCTGAGAACCTCTAGAACTAAAGAAGGATCCAGGGTTGGTTGCAGGGTTTGTATCATATTTTGCCTCCGGCACCTGAAAAACAGAAACAACTCCACTTGATTTTAAATGTAGTTTGAGGAGTTTTCTACAGATGAAAAAAGCTACAAACTAAATACCATGTGACAAATACCTGCACTGGAATCAAGAAAATTACAGATTGATTTGCGATACTGTGAACACGTGTTAAATTATGTCAGTGTCTTTGCAGGTATCTTGCACCTATACCAAGAGGAGCCGAAAGTCAACAACAGACTCAACTGTTTATGTTGGAGAATGAAGCTGAAACTCTGGTGCAGCAAGTAATTTGTGATGCCGCGCACTTCATAAGCTGATGTTGGCCTATTTGACAGTCAACAATGTAGAGCGACATAAATCAACAGCAGGGTTAGAAGGGTACAACCAAAGTCAACAAAAGTTTGCTGGCTATGAATGGAACGAAGAATATTGCAGTCACAGTGAGGTCTATACTTTAAATCGTCATTCTTTGGACATTTCTGATGAGGTTATTCTTTAAAAATAATGTTAGGTTATAGTGGAATATATTTATCCAAACATCTTTAGGAGTGGACTGGAGGTCATTACGGCAACATTGTGTAGCTATTGATGCTCCATGGGTCATGCTAACTTTGCAGTTTCCATTTGGGGAAACAAGAAGTCACACAAAATAGTGTGCAAACAGCTGATATTGGACCACAACAACTGTCAGCAGTTTCACCAAAGAGACATTACAGCCTTCAAATTCTTACGGCAACTAATCCAATATTTTACTGTAAAAGTTGCAGGTTAGCACAGTTAGTTATAGGTACAAATAATACCATCTAAATGTCTAAAAAAAAATTATAAAGTATAGTGTCAGCACTTTTTTTAACTTTTTTTTTAGTTTTACCATTCAGTAAAATGGTAGTTACACATTGATGCATAATAAAAAAAATAATCTAATAATGTCAGCAACAATTAGATTATTAGTTACAGGAATAGCTTTTCTGCAGGCTCAGCGCTTTTACTTTTCACACTTAAATTACATTTAGTAGATTTTCTTTCTGAACTTTTTGTGAAGTAGGACTTTGTTTTCTGGACTAGGAGTCCTATGTTATTGTATTTGTACATTTACTTAATTAGGGGATCTGTGTTTTTTTTTCACTGCTACATTTTAGCACAAATGGTATTTTTTTTTTTTTTTTAAAGCAAAAAAACAAGAAAAACCACTGTTAAACTGTGGTGTATGAAAAAGTTTTGAAAATTGCGTCTTTGTTTCATTGGATAGAATATGCTGTAAAAAAATAAATCCCAAAACACAGGCAAACAGAGAAACAAGCACAAATATGATAAAAGTCCAATTGAAAGTATTTTTTCCCAGGAAACAAGAACAAGAAGACATTTTTGAAAAAAATTCTCTCAAAATACCATTTTCTCAATTGTTGTTCTTCCATATTTACACAAAATGGAAATGACGACAGGTTTTTTGCATCCTTATGTAAGTATTTTCCTGTTTTTCAGCATGACATATTTGAGAATTTTACTCACACAAAGCATTTCAAATTTCAAAGATTTTGAACTACAATGCTGTAAATGTTTTTTGACAGTATATGGAGCGTATCCGCAACATGATGTACCTCGCTCTGCCTCTGGGTCATGGACTCGCATTTTTATAGGAACGTACTAATAACTTAAATGATTGCAGCAACAAACAGTAGCCTACAACATGTTTCCATTGACCTGGCTTGTGTGAAAACTGACAATTGGGCTCAGTGGCGGTCTTTTTGTAGTGAAAGCAGGGCAGACCAGCGCCAGAATTTTGTGAAGTTGGCAGGATTGAAGCATGAAATGAAATCTTAGCTACTGATAAACACATCTGCTAACTGTGAGAAGTGATCGGAGCCGATTTTCAGTTACTGGAGGGAAGTTAACGTTGCAACTGTTCAGTTTCTGGCCTAAAACATGAGCAGTCACGACTTGAGAAGACACTTCTTTTGTTCCTTTTTTCACCCGTTCCATTATTAAACACGTCAGGTCCAAACGATGTCTTTACTTATAATACCTGTAATGAAGTGTTTTATGTGAGCTCTTTGTACACAAGACAACATAGACAAACACATTCGGTGCAGTAAAGTGCTGTTTGTCTCCAGAACTTGAGCTCCAGGTGGGTCCAAGTAGGACTGATAAGGAAGGATGACAGTGATTGAAACCTCCCAGTTAGTCAGTTACCTGTCAGTCCATATTATGTCACTCTGCTTGGATTGTTTGTATAACGGCGTTTTCCATCACCTTCATCAAAACACAAAATGACACCTCCAGACACTTGTAGTAAGCTATGTGTGACAAGATGCTTCGAGGCTGTTGAGGAGACATAGTTTCTCCACTGATTTGTCACTAATCCGTGGATTTAAAAAAAAAAAAAAATTCCGGGCACTAATTAACCTGTCAGCTGTGTGCTGTAAACACCTGATTATCCTTACAAGTGTCCCAGGGTGAGACAGGTATTAGTGTCTGCAAGCTGGAGGTCTGAGAACGTACAGCATCATCAACATTTCTGTTGTCAGTGAAACAACAGCTGCTTTGTCCCGTTTGACAAGCAACACGCTGATTAGCTTTTATTTTGCAAAAGCAGCTACATAATGGCTAACTCTGATCGGCTTCTTGCAGCGGCACAGCTGCTCACCTGATGGAGCTTTGACAAGAGTTCAATTCAGCCAGTCTCTTCCCTTTCACTTGTCTTTCTATTAGGAATTTACGCTGTCGTTCTGCTTTCATCTACTTCGTTACTTTCTTTTCCCACACTCCCAAAATCTAGTTAATTTACAGACATCCCGGTATCTGGCCCATAATCACTCCCCTGAGGCTGTTCTTTGAAGATCACTCTTTTTTTTCTGTCTTTCAGATCTGCAATCGCCATCCGCGTTCCCATCACCATGGTCACCCCGGTGGTGAGCCAGGCGGCACGGCTATGAAGCAATCAACCAGCACTAGCGTCTTAGACTCCGAGGAAATCTTCCTGTCTCATATGTTCACTGTCTACAGGAGTACTGAAGGTGCATACATCAGTGAAGTCTAATAGCCGCAGCCCTCCACCGTTGCCAACCTCAATACACACTCTTTTGCACTTTCTGTTCGTCTCTCCTCATTGAATTACCGTTACTAGCAGCAGGATCCCAGTTTCAATTGTAAACTTGATTCTACTCCACAAACATTAGGTTGATATAAAAATGACCATGTCTCAAGTAATAATACGAAAACAATGTGACAAGGTAAAAGGGGTTGTTCTGTAGCATCAGATTTGTGTCGCATGTCGCGAGTGCAATAAAACAAGCTCTCAAGCAAATACTAGCCCACACACACCTTGCACACAAATTCAACAAGCGAGAATAAAGGCATGTGCGACAGACAAACAACACGGAGATACAAAAGAAGGCACCAGCGTGTTCAGAACTAAGCAGCAAATGCACAAAGCAGCCGGAGATCTTTTGCTTGGCGAGCAATGAAGGACATGTACGCTCCAAGAGGTCAACTCTGCTCTTCAAGTTTGGATTTGCTGTGTGAGTCAACATGACATTTGCCAAATTGGGAAAGGAAACCAAAAGCGGCACCGGTGATTACAGTTGGTCACTTTCAGTGCAAACAACACCCACGAAATCTGCTGCTCTTCTGATAACCAGGCAGGAAGCAGGTCCTCATTTCCGAGGTGTTGCATAGTGCTACTTGGTCAAAGCTGTTGGCAGAGACACGCACAAAAATCTGCGTAGGGAGGAAGTCAGGGGTGATCGCATGATGGGAAAAAAAACAGTTCAAATCTGTGAGAAAGTAAAAGTCAACAGGGAGTGCTGTTAAGTAAATAACTTCTTTATGTAACATACATACATCCAGTAAGTTTGTGAGGTATGTAACGCTACTTGCGTAAAATTACACCTTTGAACCAATTTATAGTATATATGGTATGTACATTAACGATCAGGCCTCCAGAAACAGAAAAGAATTAACAGTGTCGGGTGAGTCTGTTTTTGTGTTTGCAGGTATTCTGTAATTCGGAGTCTCTCCATAAAGGGTTGTAATGAGGACTGTCAGCAGTTGTTACTGCAGCAACTGAAATAAAGCGCATCAGTGGTAATTAAAAGCATACAGATTTGCAGTAATTTTGGTGTCTAAATAGAATATTTAGAGCCAGCTGTGGCTTTTTTTTTTTTTTTTTTTTTTATCATTCCTTTTGTGTTTGAATAAATAGTGTTGCATTTTGGTACCAACTCAGTGTGTCTAATTTTTTGAAGTGATTATTTGTTTGAAAATGTTGCAGCTGTCCGTGTCAGACCCGCATGTACTGATTAAGCTGCACAATGTTTTTTGTATATATACCCCTTTGCAGAGGAGCAAGTCATGGTATTTGAGCATTGTTACTGTTGCTTCCAGAAACATTCACAAGCCTAAGTGCAAACATGTCTAAAAATATGTTGTTTTTACATTGTCATTATTGGTTATTAAGTCCAGTAGAAAAATGTTTTTAAAATTAAATCGAACAGAAAAGTGTGCACAAATCAAAAGGGCTTTTAAGTCGCATGTCTTCCTCCTTAATTCTGGGAAGCAGGAAATATATTTGCAGTCGGTGAACAGTTCTCTTCAAGGTTTTCTATCCCAAAGACACTTAAAGCCCTGTTTCTATATGCTTGTAGGGGAATATGATGCACTGTTTAACTAACGTGGGCTCCACACATTTTTATCCTGAAACATTGACTGATGCATCACAAGGAAATCTGAGCGGCTACAAGTTTTGTTAAAATCTTGTTTCCTTTAACTCGTCAATTGATTTCAAACACAAAACATTTATTTATTGTCATTCCATTTCTTCAGAGGATGAAAAGATAGCGGAATACCTCCGGCAAATCTAGACAGTGGCTGCTGCATACGCATCGCAGTGTTTGAACACTGGTTCCCATTATGCATCACTTTCATTTAGATGTGAGTAGGAGTATCTTAGCTGGGATATTTTTGTCATTAAGAGCAGCGAGTTAACAATGCTGAACCCTTCTATAATTTCCCCAGGCTGATACCTGGGATTGCAGCTCCAATCCTTCACTCTTCCTCTTACCGAGATGCTCAGAGTTCAGCGCTGCCCTGTCTGCACCACCTGAGCTGTAATTGTTCACACTTCCTACTTCCATTAATCGATGCCTCCATCTCCACAGACTGAAAAGCCCACCCACATGAGCTCCACAGTCAGGATTCCAGCACTCCTCTGTAGTACCGCACACTGGATATGAAAAATTCATCAGCCGATATGCAACCGGCAAGGTGAGCCCACAGTGCAAGTTGTTACCTGGAGAGACAGAAAAGTAAAGAGTGGGAGTGAAAGATGAGATGGAGGGGATCGAGATGATTGGAGATGCGCAGCAGGCAGAAATTCCCAGAAAACCGTCTTATTATCATTTCCTGTCGGTCCCTGTTGAACTGAATCAACAAAGATTGCCAGAATTAGAGACTGGTAATGACCGTCAGACGGAGTGACAAAGAACCACGGGGACTCTCTTCGCTCTGGGTCCATAACAAGGGAACATGGGAGGTTGTGTACAGCTATGAATCACTACACAGTGGACCAGCATACATGTTCTCAGCTGAAAAAACACCAGAAATGAGCTTTTAAAAACCAATCTGCCTGACCAATCTTTTTTGACTATTATGTTTTATTCATCAATGCTATGAATCAAAATGATTTCATAAAGCTGACAGCACTGGAATTGTAAAAGAAACTTTTCTCTGGATAATGCTGTTCACTCTGCAGAGGTGAACTTTACCATTAGCCAAGGAACGCAACTGGGGTTAGGGTTAGTAATAATATATATATATTATTACGTGGCTATATAAAACATTACTAATTTAACCTTATATACCTTATTTACAAACTGTGGAGTCTCAGGCTACTTACAGGCTTACAAACCCTGAAGGTTGCTGGAGTGAATACAGCCTCAAAGGAACACCTGCAGACAATACTAAGGGCTAAAATAAAATATAAAACAAAAAAAGTGGGGGTAAATGAACAAATAATTTAATATATATATATATATACACACACACACATTTCACATAAGCCCCATAAAAACACAGATATCTGATGTAAAAAATGTGTTACTACCCAGCAGTAGATGAAATAGTAAAACATTAGCCTAATATTTTAAGAAACCTGAAGCAAATCCAAGTAAATTTGATTAATAAAGCATGACATTTATTCAAATAAAATGTCTAAATGCAGGACCTTCACTTTTAGATCGCTTTTGACATTAGTGGTTTTACTGAAATAAAGGATCAGAGTAGTTCTGCCACCAAATATATCAACATTCTTGGGGAGGGACGAAATACGGCACGACAGCGGCTCTGTGCCCAAATTTGCCCGAGTCCCCAAAATCACAAATTAAAGCCCCGACTATACCCGGGTTCAGAGTTCCCTAAAATGATAACACGAAGCACTTGATCAATGATTTAGCTGAGGACAATAAATATTCTGGTGTCTATTGTTATCAAATGTTACATAACAGATTGGTGTTTTACATTCGTGGCCAAATTCTACTCATCTACTTTAATTTAATAGAACGAAGAAGACTCAATAAGAAGCTTAAATGCAGGCCAAACTCAACAGAAACGTCGTCACAATAAAGCAAACAATCAAAATGTCTGCTCTGCCACTCAACGTCTTCTCAACACAGCAAGAATGAAGAACTATACCATGTTTCTTTTCTGATTTTCACAAACAGTCACTCCAAATTTGAGACTTTCAAGTCACATCAAACATTAAACCACAGCTGCTGTCTCTCAGGTGATACTGGATGCAGGAAGAAAGGCCCCAGTGAGCCTTTGACTCCGCTGCTATGAAAAATAGAAATTGTTGTTGAAGAAGTCAGGAGTAGTGTCAGCGGACTGACCTCCCAAAACCCCTGCAAATTAAAAGTGAACTAAAATAAACTCAAACTAACACAAAGAGATGCAAAACAAATAGAAAAGAACAGCCACAAAGAAACTTAAAGTGACCGTTAGGAGACAAAAATGCCCACAGAGAGACAGAAAACCACAGAGACACAAAAAAACAGAGACAACAACTGTAAAAAAAAGACACAAAACTACAACAAAGAGACACAAAACGTATATAAAGAGCTAAAAACTATTAAAAAGAGACAAATTAATCACAGAAAGACAGAAATCTATTAAGAAAAAGACAAAACTACGACGACACATAACCACAGAGACACACAAAACAACCTTAGGGGAAGCAAAACAACCACAAAGAGCGAAAACAACGATCGAGACTCAAAAACTATTACAAAATCTACTAAAGAAGAAAAATACAAAACTATTACAAAGAGACATAATTCAACCACAAAGAGGCAAAATGACAACAAAAACCCTAAGTTTTAGTCGTGTCTTTCTGTTTGAGGTCCTTCCCTCTCGAAAGGAGGGATGGGGCCTTTAACTTGTCTGTTATCTGATAATCCATCCATGCTGATGGAAATACGTCTCTTAAATGTCCCACTATCCTGTCCAGCTGGTCACTAACTCTGTCTGTCCTTTGGTTTTTTTTTTAGTCCTGGTGAAGGATGTATTAACAGTATCTGTTATCCATGACATCCTCTCTCCACCTGTGCAATAAATGAAGAGAATACTGTCCAATTTGTGTCGTTAATTCGGGCATGGAAACAAGATATTACACACAGAAGCTTTGGTGCAGGCAGTTGCTCCAAATGAAACATTTACTTTGGCTTTGACACAAAATTCAGGTCTTTTTCATGATGCTAAAATCCACGCCTGTTCATTACTCCCTCGCTGTAGTTTCCGTTTTTTTGTACTGATGTGTCTTCATTTTATGAATTTTATAAGAAAAAAAAAAAACTGACATCCTCCATATTGGATCTTAAGGAGCTAAATAGCCAGGGAAAATAACTGAGACCGGATTATTGTGAAGAGATGTTATTTAATGCATTTGGCACACGTTAAAGTATTAAT
Source organism: Embiotoca jacksoni (assembly GCF_022577435.1). NCBI lineage: Eukaryota > Metazoa > Chordata > Actinopteri > Embiotocidae > Embiotoca > Embiotoca jacksoni. Next base: position 6,104,463 of record NW_027185378.1, on the reverse strand, counting down.
CATGTTCACAAAGACTGTTTTTTTCTTTTCTTTTTTTTCTGTCAAAAAATATCTGGTTTTATTCACTTTTTTTTGTGACTTAAGCATTTCTCAGTCTTTTCATGGGCATGTTCAGGCTCTCACAGCACTTTATTAAAGCTCACGGTCTGCTTTAAAACATAAAAAGTACATTATGACTTGAGATAGAATGCTTTATTAACATTTAACCAAAACCCTGATCTTTCCCTAACCAAGGTGCGTTTGTAGGCGTCTGCAAGTGAACCTCAGTTACTAGTGTGAGAGCTTCACCCACCAACCACCCACTCTGATCCTGACCATGAATATGCTTCATTCATTCATTCAAAAAAAAAAGAGGTGCATCTGAATGTAAAGCAGCCCACTCTGCATTTCCAACACACTGTAATGGGAAGTCAATTTTACTGGGTAGGAACAAATGTCTAGGAAATGGGTTAAATAAAGTACAGGCCTAAAGCGATGGGATTACCGTTGTACCACAAAGAGATGCAAAATGACCATGAAGAGACACAAAACCACCACAAAGAGAGGCAAATGATTCCAAAGATGCACAAATAATCTGTAATGGGAGTTGCAAACAGATGCAAAACAACTACAGAGATGCAAAATGTCCAGCAAAAGATCCAGAACAATTAAAAAGAGAAACAAATCAACATAATATGACCACACAGTGGCACAGAATGGCCAACAACTGAAACTGGATGCAAACTCAGCCACATAAAGACACAACAAACATATAATAAACAGACAAAAAGACACATAAAATGACCAAAAAGAAATTACTACAAATCTTTTTTATGTTTGTTTGTGTTTTTCGCCTATGAGGGGTGTTTTTTTTTTCTCCCGGGGCAATCAATGTAGCAGCTCATGTCTAACATATCAAAGTATAATATGTATAGCATAAATATCTAATATTAAATGTAATTTATCTGGTACAGCTCCTGAGAAAGCTCCTTGACATGACTGGATGAGAATTGCAGCAAACAATAACTGGAAGAGCAGCATGTAAATCACTTCTTTCTAAAGAATGCTCGGAGGCCTTGTGTTGTCATTGTCACCTCGATAAGCACATTAGTAGTAGTTTTTATTAGTATTCTTTTGGCCGTCACTTGTCAAGGCTATCAAACCAACTGAATGTGTTCGGGAGTTGCTGTAGGTATGACACCAGATTGACTTTGTGTGTTTGATTGAGAGTCAGGGACATTTTATTCTCATTTATTATCTTTCATGCTTTGAATGCAGTAACACAGAAATGTTAGGGAACTTTTCTGTTTCAGCCTCTCGGTTGTTGGATGACCTCCTGGTGAAGATCAGAGACGCTAACAGTTTTTTTTTCCTTTTCTTTCAATTAGCTCTTACAAATTTATTATTTTAGACTTTTTATTGATTTCAGTATTAATTTATTTTTCTATTGTCCTATTATATTTTCTTGTATTTTATAACAATATTTCATTATCTGTTGCTTTTTTGTTTTTATGCATGTAAAATATGTTGTAACCTGTTAATGAAAAGTGCAAAATCCAATAAACTCATCGTTGAGCATTTCATAACACTCGTGCTGGCTAATGTTACCAAACTATGTATAGATGTTGTTGTGTGACTAACGTCACAGACTCATTATGCTAATTTATTTTATCTTCACATCTGGGGCATTCAGAAAACTCTCCAGGGGAAAAGTTATCGTAGCAAACTGTTTGACTACTCTTCATTCAGGGGTTATTATTACTTTAAACAGCGTAAAACAATACCGGAGACATCCAAACTTGATTGACGCATTTCAAATTTATTGTAAACTAAAAGTGCATAAAAATTGAAAATATGTTTCATATTTAAAATTTTAGATTCCTCAAAGTATCCACTTTTTTTTTTTTTTTTTTCCCATAAAAAGACTACTGGGACTTCCCTGACTAAAGATTGTGCAAGTTGGTTCATATTCGTTATCTGATGGCTCGACTAGTCATCACACATTTATGATTAATTATTTAAAAATATATCATTTTTGGAGGCATCAGAAAGTTGTTTAAGTTCTAGGGCTGACAAAGACCGTAATAAGCGACATTGTTAATACTGTGCTACATTAAACAGAAATACAAAACAGCAATAATAAACTTGTAAAATATATCTTTTACAAGCACGCACACAAAGCAAGTCGCCTGTCAACGGCAAAGACGTCCTCAATGTGTCGGAACAACCGGCAAGAAACCGAACATTGAATTCAAGCCGAGGAAGGTGCACATATTCCACAAAGCCTAAAACACACAATATGTTTCTTTTCCCATTCCGCGACTCCTGACCATGGTGATGTTGTTACTTCAGCCTGGCTCTTATGTAGAGAAACACTGTTGTAATATTGAATTAACCGCTGCTTTGCTTGCTTTTCTGGGGGGCAACGAACACATTACAAAACATCTGGATAACCGTTGCACTGAAATTTGTTGGCGTACACGTGCTGCTGATATTACTTCCCACACAAGACAGGCACTCACTTCTCACAACAAGGACCCACTGGACATATCTCCTCCCCAGGTTACCCACAAGGCCTTCTTCCTGAAGGGGACGGCTCAAACAGTAGCTGATGTTTCTGCAAGTTATTTCCATCATCCGATGAGCAGCAGTTCGAGTTTTGGTTTTTTTTCTTCCTGCAACTGAACGACTAATGAAAACTCTCTTACCTTTTTAATGTGTTCGGAGCCATCAGTTGTGTTGGTATACAGAAAGTTCTGTTCAACTACCGCGGTGATCCAGGCGGGATGGCAGGAACCTGCTTCACTACATAAAGAAAAATGAAAAGCCATCAGTATTTTAGGACAATGAATGTCAGTCAGGCTCGACAATTTCAAGTACTTTGATAGTTTCTTCGAGTGCAGTCGCACACTGAAACTCTCTCCCATGAGGGACAGCGCCAAGAATAAAAGCCAGACAAATCCCTCTGGTGCAGAGGAGAATTTAATTCGAGTTAGCAGACTCAGAAATCAGCAATTAACAGCTCCTCAGATTAAAGTCCACATTGATGCCTCAAACGGGAGTTCACCTCAGACTCTGCACAGTAGGTTGATTATTCACTACAACCACCGCTGCACATGTCACATTGTACTTTGATGAGTTGTAATAAAAGATATTGATCAGTTTGTCTTAAAAGCAAATTCCATTTAGCTCCCTCTTCGGCGAATGAGTGTTCGGTTAATTGAGAATTTAAACTGTGAACGTGAGTGGTCGTCTTTCTTTCCGTGTTAGCCCAGTGATGGACTGCCAATGGTGCAGGCTGTACCTAAAGTCAGGATGGAGCTGGTATAGATAATGGATGGATGGATCATTTATTTTAAACGTGTATGTGAATGGGTAAGAGGTGGTATATATTATTTATCTGACCTCACCATTCAGTGTTCCTCTTCATCCTTTCTCATCGCAAGGTGCTGAGTGGATTTATCTTTGTCCCGAGTCTGAAGAAAGAAATCAGCCCGTGTTAGGTTGGGGTTTTTTTTGTTTTTTTTTTACGTTTTTCTTTTTTTGCAATCAGTGAAGTCAATCAACACTCAAAACTTCCAAGTTTTAACACCATCTAGCTTGGGAACATTTTGGTCTCTTCGACATCAGCGTTGTCTAGGCTGGGAGACATGTGCAGTTGGGACCCTGGAAGGAAATGATTCTGTGGTTGCTATGAGATCAGACTCATCTCACATCAGCTGTCTGTTCAAATCGTGATTTTCCTCAGCAACACGTCCAACTGCCTTTCCTCCGTCCAGACTCGGGGCATCGCGGCTTCTCCCCGGCTGCGTGTGGAGGTGCTGCCTCCTACTTAACAGTTGATATGAATGCTGACTGGTATTTTGTGTGTTGAATCCTCCTCCTCCTCCTCCTGACTGTTACATTCAGTGAAGCTGGCACTGGCCAAAGTCCCATCTGTCCTATTAAAGAAAATAAAGCTTAGAAACTGTGTCCAGCTAAAGTAGGTTTGTCATTGTTACTGTCTTTCTTCACATTTTGTTATGATTTATGTTTTTTGTATCTTCCAATTCCCTTCCATTTGTTTTCACTCGGGGTTTTTTGTGGTAAAATGCCACATGAATACGTTAAACTTTAATGTTTGTAAACTTGTCAAGAAGAGCAACTTGTTTGAAAGGGATTTTTTCTCTCAGCTGCACCTCCATCTCAAACTGGACGAGTTCCAGAGAAGCGAGCTCCTCCAGAAATGACCAAGAAGTTGATGAAAAACTAAAGTTTGATTTTATTTTTTAGACCTGTGTGTTCTCCGGTGAATTCATGATGATTGAATCTTTAAAACATGGATTTAATTTGTTGTCATGTGTCATAGAGGCTCAAACACAGACACTTGACATAAGTTTCCTATTGTTAGTGCGCCATAATCTTAATAATTATAATTGCTACTATACTTGGTAGGAAAGTTACATGGTTATACTGCTCATTCTGCCGTCCCAGTTTAACATGAGGATGCTGTTTGTCAACAGCTTGTGTTGTAATCATTGTATCATAGTATTCAGTCTTAGATGTTTGTTTACTTCACTAATGATGAAGTTGTTAGATGAAATTACAGCAGTTGAAAGCAGCAGCCAAAAGGTTTGTGAAAAGAAGCGGCAGACATGGGCCATTGCAGCCTGTAATGACATATCAGCTGTGAACACTGCACACTGTAATTTCTCTTCACTCACATTTGTAGCCATAAAGCTGCATGGCTGATGGCAATGTTGGTCTGTCAGCTGGTCCAGACTTATAATACAAAAACTGTTCAATGAATTGCTTTAAAATTTAATACAGAAATTCAAGAGATTTAGAAGTTGTACCACAGCACGGCCGATCAAATCAAGTTCCTTTTACCCCTTTAAAACCGCTGCGGCTCAGGGCATTGCCATTTTCATAGTGTCTAAAGGAGGAACAGATTGGCATCGCAATCCAAACTTTATGCACAAGGAAATTGACACACTTGTCCGGGAGGTTCAGGCTTGTAATCACAGAATTTATAGTAATACAAGTCGGTCATGTTCAATTGGCGTTTCCCCTGGCATTGTGAGAACCGCTGCCCAGTGTCAGAAGCAGTTCAATGACTTAAGAGGGTTAAATAAAAACCTGGCATTGATTGAATTTCAAAGTCAAAGAACACTCATCTGACATCAGGTGCTGGAACAATGTTGACAGAGCAGAAGTAAATAACACACACACACACACACACACTCAAAGATCCCAATGTCATTAATTTCTCAAGAACACTGATAAAAAAATTTTTTTAAAAAGCAATGTGCTCTAAACATCACTGATGTTGTGGCGTTACGAACGGCATTGAAAACTTTCACGCCTAATTTACTTTCCAAGCTGCCATGCGTAAACTGCCTGATTTACACCAACTTCAACAGACAAGATTCATCTTAATTCTTTATATGATTAAGTGAATCGAAAGGTTGTAAAAAATTTTTTTTTTTTTTAAATTAAATCATATTTTGATTATTTATCTAGGTGAGATGAGTTATGTAAATCATTCACCAAACCAATCTGTGGCATTTTTGATTGGGTCTGTTCACGTGAGCTCTGCCCACTGAAGCCATGAAAGTAGTCCTCCACCAGCTGAGCTGCACTTGTGCGAAAGCTGCAACGTTAACACCAAAACTGCATTTGCACGGCCTCGTCTATACACGACACATCCCCTGCCGCGCCGTGCCGGCCATCTCGCCTCACAGGAGGTTCACGTGTCTCTATGAAAATTTCAAATCGGCGCAAGCAAAGGAAAAACGCCTCTTCATCATACCCTCCCTCACGTACAACCATAAGGGACGTTTGTTTATGGTTTGGTTTAAATTATCACTTGAAATGTGCCGTGCATTGAACTTAAGACTCGCTGAAGTTACGCAACTACTATTGTCATGGCAACAGCAAACATAGTTAAAACGGAACAAAATTGTACGTCTCGTAGTTGGAAACAGGAAGTGAGCAGCGGTCTCTTCCACCTCATTCTGCTGCTGTATTGAACCATCCACCAAACCCACCTCCTCCCAACGAGGAAAAACTCATTAAAAAGATTTCATCAGAGCCGCGTCACTTCAGTTCACATTCGTGTGGCAATGAAGGATCCGAAGGGGCTTTCCATCGCCATTGTTTCCACCGTATTATTTGCCATCATCACGTATTGTGGTGTCAAGAGGTCAAGGTTATATAATGCAAGGTCAAACGTCATTTGATCAGGACAACAGATTACCGTTATTTAGACAAACACCAGAGGTCGATTAACTTTAAAACGTAACCGAGTCGTAATAAGACTTATAGGATCGTTTGAGGTGAAGTCCCGTTTGCTCTCTTGTGGATCAACAAAACAGACAGTTTCTTTACATTTCCTTTATTCCGAAATGACTAATCGCACTACAATTTTTCAAGGCAGTAAATTGTTCCTGATGTTTGATGAAGGAGGACTGTTCAGTCCGTCCTGTGTCTGTTGCACAAAGGTAAGCTAATGAAAAGCCTGAGGCTGTCTACGTCAAAGCTGAGCTGAACAGATCAATTTATCTGTGACCTGATTAACTGATACACTTATCCAGCATTAGACTACACAGCTAAGAGTATCAGCGAATATTGTATGGATACTTAAATAATCTCATAAATGTTATGAATGAATGCAAATCCCTTTGTAAAGTACTTAAAGTAGGTCTTTTATATGCATTTATATTGTTAAATTAAAGTTAATGGTGCTGTTGTCACTACATAATGCAGACCCACGCATTCCTCCTGAACATTACTCCTGAATGATGAACTAGTAATGTAGTTTTGCTTCATTACTTTTTAAACTAAATGAGGTTATCATCTGCGGAGACACTTTAGTCAGAAGATAATGAGACATCCCCTGATTAATGCTTAAAAACACTACTTTGTAAACCGATGCTCTATTTAAACACCCCCACACCAGAGCGAGGTGGAGTCTGGTCTCTTATAATGAATGAGGGGAAGAACAAGAAAAAAAACTGTCTTGTAATCTCTCACCCCTTGATGGATTTCAAGTACTGTACCAGAATCGGAGCGGCACATCTACACGTTATGATAAAACCCGAAGCCTGTGTGAACTACTTTATTGTGTTGTGGTACATTTCACACAAGCCCGGTGTGCTGATAAAATATGCAAGCGCTGTCCATTGTCTTGTTGCGAAAGATTTATTAACGGTGGCTCTTTATGTTAGACCACAGTACAATAGCTGCACCACAGATAAAAAAAAAAAACCTATGGATTTCTACTCTGCCCTTTTCCTTTATACACATCAGCATGCAGTGCATTATTAAAGCTGATTGCAGATGATAAAAGAATACTAACATCAGCGGGGAAAATCACTAATACAGCTCGGCGTTGTAAATGGCACACAGGTGACGGTTTGTCGCCGTAAGCTGCAAAAGCTTGTTGGAGACTCAAATGAGGAGAAACCAGCAGGAAACCACACAACCACACAGTCAAGAGCTTTGACCTCAATAGTGATAGGGTGGAGTGGTGTGTGTGTGTGTGTGTGTGTGTGTGGTGGGGGGGGGGGGGGAACCAAGGGGGCCAAACATCACACACTTTCTTATGTCTACTAACTTGTAATGGAAACACGTGTACCATTTTTTTTTTTCCTGAATGGGCCTCAAGCCACACAACATTTTTTTATTCAGGTCTCTTCCTTTGGCCGAGTTGCTTTATATTTAGATATTATCCTCCAGCGGACCTCCGTGATGACACCTGCAGACGCGGCCAGGAGACATGGTGATGAATGTGGCAGCAGACGCTACTCTGTTGTTTCCAGTCTGCTTCCGGCTCTCCGGTGACATAAACGCTGGAAAGATGATGGATCCATCTTTGTATTCTGTGATTTACTGAGCAGTTACTGCTGGGATGTTTTTTATTACACAGCTAAGTCTAAAATGAAAACTCTGAATGGTTCTATCATGCCTCTAAAACAGCTGTCGCTCAGGCAATATTGCAGTTTGCAGAGTAATATTTCTTCATTTATCACGCTGAGTGCTACTCTCTATGGGCAAATCAATGAAGACCTCGCTGTGTGCTGATCATCTTTTATTTATTGCTAATAATGTTCCCCAGGAAGTCTTTACATGACAGACGAAGGCCATTTTATTGACAGCATGACCCAAATAAAGCAATTACGGCACAAGAGTGAAATCGGGGGTGACGGAGAGGCAGACGGAGGTGTTAAAATAGAAACAATTTTCAGGATTGTGAAGTCGATTTGACACATTTGGAGAGTCTGGCAGATTAACAGCGATGGCACCAGATCAGAGAATGTTTCAGATGAATCAAGCATTAGATAGACAATCGCATTATGCACTTTGAGTCCGGGCTATAATCTATATGCAAATATTCAACATCTTTTTTTTTGGCGGCCTTTATGGGTCAGTGTGAATGTTAGTGAAGGACAATTCTAACATTTTCCAGAGAGGTGAGCATGCCGACCTTCAAGTCTTTAATGCTGCTCTCCTTTCCATTATAGACAATGTTGGCCAGGTTTCTGTGCTAAATCATCACTGCTGCAGCAATATCTTCTCTCTGCACTTCTTCAAGCTCACTAATAAATGTAAAATGTCAGGCCACATGAATGGGTGGCTGTCGAAGACTCAAAGCGATGTGTCTAATAAAAGTTACCCTGTTGGCATGTCAGGGAGGACACTATCTTGCCATCTCCCGGGAAATGTAAATATTTGACGAGAGCCAATTCTCCGGGGTGGGAGGTGGGAAGTAGTGGTGGTGGTGGTGGTTGGGGGGGTCACTTTCACAGCAATTGAACATTAAACATCCAGAGGTTTCTCGGGGTGGTCGGAGCCTCTCTCTCTATCTCTGTAGCTGAGTGAGTGAGTGCTCTCACTGCCATGAATTTCCTCTTTTCTACAAAGTTTAGAAAGCGTTAATGATTCATGGTTTACAAGTTAAGCTCTCCACTGACACTCTCATCCAAAATGATGATTTTTGTGCAATAAGTGCAGCCATAAAACAAGTCAAAATGTGTGACTCTCATACAAAGAGAAGGCTCACAGGGATAGAATACTCCTATTACTAATGCAAAGAGCTTTTTAACTGTCACAGTAAGTGTCAATACTGGAGTGATGAGTGCAGCATGAAAAGATGTCTGTTCATGGTACAGAAAAGCACGGTCACGCCCGTGCTTTTCTGTGACATATCCTTAAGATTCCACAGCCGATGTTTTGAAGCCGATGCTATTCGACATACGGTTTACTAATATGCACCGATCAGTTAATGGTACCAATGTATACAACCACAAATAATGCAGTAAAGTTTTAACCCCGTCATGCTCTCTGTCTTCAGGACAACGAAACAGGACAGAAGGAGCTCAAATCGCCAACCACACAATTGCCGTGTGGGAGCACACAGCCAGTTAGCATATCGAAGTTTGTAATACAGCTGGCAGTCCGCTACACAATACCGTGTCACTGTCACGTTTTGCCTCACCCGGGCGTGAAAAGTACACGCGTGCATGACAAGGGTCGAAGAAGAAGAAGAAGGTCCTGTGACCAAGTACAGCTTGAAAAAAGTCCAGTTAGGGAGGAATCCAGTGGCGGTTGGATGGAATAAAAAAAAAAGACAAACTCAGGCAATGTGTGTTTAAGTCCATTAAAAATGATTTCTTTATGCAAGTGCCTTTAATTACGCAAATTACTCATACAGTGTTAGAATTAACTATATTAGTGTTGTTAAGTATCTTATGCGACACGAGTAATCTTTCTCACGTCAACATACTTATTTTAACGCAAACCGTTGTCTTCTCCTAAACCTAAACGAGTACTTTTGGTGCCTATATCTAAACTAATGCAACGGTGTCATTTAACCAAAACCATGATCTTTTCCTAAACCTTTTGCACCTCTGTTTTGAGGTCAAATGTGACACTGACACAGTTCTGTAGTGGACTGGCAGGTGTATTACACCTTTTGGTGGGATATCCATTATACAGAGCCCCTGCTAATATATAGATTTTTTTTTTTAAAAAAAAGGATGCTTTTTGTTGTAATAATTAATTCCCCTTGCTCGTTTTCTTTTCCACCATCTGCACTTCCTTTTAATGTTTTGAATTTGTGAGTAGTTTCTCCTTTTTCTTTGTGCATGTCATCGTGGGGAGCACTGAAAAGGGACATTAGATTTGGGTTTACCATTGGCCATCCTCTTAAGTTACTGTGCCTAGTTCTCATGCATACAGTATAACTGAAGTGCCAGATAATAGTAAATGGATCTCCGGTAAAGGACCCATACTTTATGCACACTTTTCCCTGTTTTTTCTAGATTAAGCGCTAAGTGTGTCAGACACTTCAGCCCATTCTGCTGCTGAAGTGCAGAGCAGTCAAGTCAATGGCAATTTGCAGGTGCTTTTAGCACTGCCAATAATCAGTGTACAATAAAGAAGTTGAAATTGATGAAATGGAGGCAGCCTGGGATCACATGAAGAGACAAGCGAACTGTGGAAGTGTGCTGAGGAGAACTGCTGCTGTTTTAACGGCAAATGATTGTCCAAAATATTGATTTCATTTAGGTTTATTCTCCTTATTTAAAAGTAAAGACTATTCTTGGTCAAATGTTTTTTAAAGTAATTTCAGATAAAGATACACATAAAACAATGCTGAGCAGGACTGTGCCCATAATGAAAATAATTCTTATGTATTCTAGATATAGTTATAATCCTCTACAGAACCTTCTAGAGTTCCAGCGTGTCCCTCAACTCTACCATGACTGCAGTCAGTCGGGACTTGGGGACTGTTGCATTTACCGGAGGAACACTGAGAAGTACGTGTCTTTCGAAATACTGCAAACAATGGCATTGGGACAGACCCAGAAACTTGTAATCTTATCAGAGGGTGCAGCTTGCAAGTGCTGAGGTGTGACGCACAGCTAATATTTAAAAATGGATGTAGTCTCCAGGTCTGAAAAGTGAAGCCAGTGTTGACGTACTGTGAAGCACAATACCAGTGAGATCCACTAGGGGTTGTCTCCCAAAACCCTCTGGCTTAAAAACACTTCCCTTCAAAATGCCCCAACTTCTCTCATGAAATACTACGTCAATAAAAATGTGCCACCGGTCATTGTGGTAAGTTGCCAGTGTAGATGGGTGCGCATAATTTCTTTGGTTCTCTTTCAGCTCCACCTGTTGCTCCTGCCCAGCTCGTTCAAACATGATCACCTCTGGCTCCAAAAACAAAACAGATGGTGAGGGCCAAAATGACGGACTCAAGGCTTCAAAACGTCCACCGAATTGACTTCGTGAATATAAAAGTCTGGGTCTAATACACCTGCAATCACACAATCCAGCCTCTCTCAGTCCATGTAGCTTCTTGAAAAAAAAACATATTTTAAGACATGTTGGACAAAGTGAAATTAACTACGGACACATTCCTGCACAAGAAAGTCTGAATCTAGCCATTAAAGGGACCTGAAGCTTGAGACATTCTCATATTGTCTTCAACATCCGGTTGTGGTTGCTGCTCTAATCAAGAACCATCAACATAACCTTGGTTTTTTTCAAGTAAAACGCAAGACCTGACTATCAAATCAAATCCAAACTTGCTCAATGTTTCCCTTGTTAGAATGGAAATGTGTATTACATTGGATCCTCAGGCTAAGTACTGATAAGAGTGAGGGTTCACTGGAGAAGTGGAAATACAGCGTAATTTCCTGTCGCACAGCACGCAATGACATCAGGTCCCTATCTAATTATCTTTGGCACAAGCAGGCCTCAGCATGTACGAATACGCCTCATTTCTTCATCTTCCAGCTTCTGTAATCATGTCTTCTGTGTTGTCTCTTTATGTCGCTTATTTGTATCATGCTTCCCGTCTCTGTGGCCGTGGGAGACATGAATGAAATCCAACTGAAGATGAATTGTTATGTTGAGTTCATTAGTTCCTCAATTATTTTCCAATTATCACGACAGTATTGTTTTACGACACTCGAGGCAATCGTGGCGGGATATTAACATGGAGATGACTCAAATCGGAAATGTCGAGTATTCCCTTTATAAATCAAAAGCTGTGTTTGGTTGCATAAAGACGAAGAGGAAGAAAAGAAAGCATAAGGGCCATTTGTAGAGCTCCAAGAGAGTCCTCATGGAGTTTTCATACCTTGCGTCAAGATATGTTTGAAAGAAGACATGCGCACACCAACCTGTCACCCCCGGCTGGATTTGCAACCCAGTATCACGGCAAAGCGCGAAATGTGAGAATGACGAGGTTCGGGTCCAGGAGGTGTCAACGTTTTGTGTTAAGTTGTTTTGTGTTTCCAAAATCTAACCATGTTTGTATTTTGTCCTAACCCCAAACACTTTTTTTTTTTGCTAAAAGTTTAATTTTCCTGTAAATCACATGCCTCTAAACATGAAGTCGGTTCCATTTTTGTACACTTCAGGAAAACGTGTAACTTTCACACCTAGACAGTGCACAACGTGGCTATCTCACGTTTTGCTGCATTGGACCGGTGTGTCCATTTCACGTTTTGCTGTGATACCAGGTTGGTATTTGACACGGTGTCAGTCCAAATCATGCATTCTTTGAGTAAAGACAAGTCCATCATGAGGACAGCAGTATATTCCTCTTTCCCATCTGTGCTTCCAATTGTTCCGATTCCCTTCCTTCAACAGGCCCCTGCTTTCAGCCGTCACTCTTTCACTCAGAGCAGAAATGATGGAACCAACTTGGACCAATCCGAGCAGATAATGTGCTTAAATCAGCCAGTGGGTGTGAAAGCTGACCACTTAGGTTTCAGCTCCTCACTTCAAAGCCTCCAAATTTCCCCGACTCTCCTCATTAGTTCTGAAGTATACACTACAAATTCTGCTTTCAGTGGTTAATCAATCGCATAATGAAAATCCTAATGTCTTCTTGTGCCTTTGGGCAGTCTGATGCTGGTTTGTCGTAGGTGCCAGGAAACAAAATAGAAAAAAAAAAAGCGGGTAGGGATTAGGGAGGTGGGACAAAAACTTCAGTCTTTGAGAAAAATGCACTAATGCTCTTCCCTTCAGTCCGACATCAAATAATAAGGTGGTTTCACCAGAAATGTAAAATGTGGTTCTGTCACAGCCACTGTATTCAGCTTTTCCATCTCATGTATGTCGCTGGGAAATCACACATTTGTAATAGGTTTTTGCATCAGCATCTTGTTTGTTTGTTGCTATTAGCAACACCAGTAAGAGTTAGAAAAACATACCAAACAATAATACGATTTTTTTTTTTTTTTAAACGCTCTCTCTTCTGCTCTCTTTCAAAGGCTAGTGCAATATTTTTGGGAAATATTTCTTTCTTAAACTGCTTATGTAAAATGTTTATCTGGATCCTCATCCATTTTTATAATTTGAGTTTATAAAACACATTGTGGTTTCCCAGAAGCTTACATGAAGCTATGCAACCTTTGGACCTCTTAAGCCCCAGGATATTTTTTGAAAGTCACACCTGAATACAACACCCCTACCTGCAGACAATAACAACTGTAAGGCCAAATAAACTACCTTGGACTATATGGATCCACTTGAAATAATTTTGAAATTTAATGAGACCCCTGTGTATTGATCACCGGGCCAGTGTGAGATCTGAAAATGCCCAGCAACAATTAAATGTTTTACCAAGACTGTAAATCAAGGAGTAAATGACAGCCTTATAACAATGAGTACATGACACTGATGTTATTGAAGCTGTTCTAACAAAAATCCAATTGCAACGCTACCAGAAAAACATTCACCAACCTTCTATAAAATTGGCAGCAGTTTGCACTTGAACAACGGATAAAGATGTGTTGCAGTATAAGGACCTTCAGGCGGGAAGGGGTTAACTCAGTGTTTTGGTTGTTCAGCCTCCAGCTTCACTGTTTTATTCAGCTTTACCTTTCAGTGCCATTTGTAGCAGCAGCAGGCAGCTGGTTTCAGAGAATAAGAAACAATTGTTCAAACTACAGAACACTGCTGGGCTACAAAACAAAATATGAATTTGTCTGTGCACTCATGAGCACGCATGTCTGGGGCAAAATATTCCACAATGAATGGCACTGGGTTGTTGTTTTTTTTACCTAGATTTGAAGATATGTTTTGTGGTTGTATTGTTGTAGGTCACTTTATGAAGTTTATGTTTTTTTTTCAGGCATGAATGGAACAGATTCCAAATAATGTCCATTTAGATATTTGCCAAAATTTCAAAATGGTAAAAAGAAAATTCAGTGTTACGTATATTCTCATTGCATCTGACTCAGTTTTTTATTCCTAAAACAAATCTGTTAATAGATGCTGAAAATGACAAGTGGCAGGAAAATGTCATATTTTTGCTTTATGGGGAAAAAAAAAAAGAAGAATGAGTGATATGAGTTTTGAGAAAAAAAAATCTGTCTGTGTCAACCAAATGTCAGAAATTCTGGATTAGATCAAGAACAAATTACGCCATGTGGCTATCGTGAATACATAGCTGGACGATGTCAAATGTACAAATACCATACTGTAGGTGTGTGTACGCGGGCATGCAGGTGTTTTTTTTCATGCATCGTTCTCGCTCCGACTTCACTTCCCTGATATTTGCTGTGTTGATGCAACTGTACTGCTTCATCTAGCTCTACCACTGCAGCAATCTCAAAACAAAAGCTTGACTTCAACATCACACTCACTGATTGGTAGCCTTCAGAGTGGCTGAGGGAACCTTCATATGAGCAGGGTTTCCACATCAAGACTGAAGGCTGATATTGAAATATACCTTCCCCTCAAATGTGACACCGCCTCTGTAAATTCATGATGGAGAAAGTTATTCATGCATTTCTCCATTTCATCTCCTCTAGGTTGGACTATTGTAATTCTTCGTATGCCAGAATTGGCCAAAAACTTTGACCTTGCCTTCAATTGGTGCAGAACGCTGCCGCGAGACTTTTAACTGGAACATTTCACCAATCCTGAAATGTCTTCATTGACTGCCTGTCCAGCACAGAATAGATTTTAAAATCGTAATGTCTGTTTTTAAGTGTCTAAATGGAGGCGTCCCTGCCTATCTGTCCCGCCTCACTCACTAAGGTTTCTCGACCAACCGTTATTAGCCGCGCCAAGAACGAAAATGACAATCCGGGCCGACGGTGCCTTCTCTGTTGCAGCCCCATAAGATCTGGAACAACCTTCCCCTCGTATTAGGTTGTCATCCACTTTACCAGTGTTCAAAAGCTGTTTAAAAACCTATTTATTTTCACTGGCCTATCCGCTTTGATCTCTACTTGGTACTTTTGTGTGATTAGTGATAGCTTGTCCTGATTTTGATGTTGCTTATTTTGATTAATCCAGTCTGTCCGACTGCATGACTGTTTGTCTATTTGCAACACTTTGGGCAACCTTTGTTGTGTTTTAAATGTGATATACAAATTTAAAAAAAAATAATAATAATAATAATAAAAGATGAGCTGTGAGCAATAGGCAGGTGGAGTCAATAGGAACACAATGAGCATTAAAAAAAAAATAATCATATATACTTGGGAAACATCTTACAGTTGTACCACAGATATATTGTTTTCTTTCAATAAGGCTTTGAGAGGGTTAAACAATCATATATCACAGACACTCAGGTGGACAAGAAAAACATGTCTTTCCTCACTGTAATTTGTGCCATGCGGGGGAGTCAATTACATTTTCTGAGAGCACAGTTTGTAAACTGGGTAAAGTATCTGCTTCTGCTGCTATTTCATTTGTTAACTAGGCTCAGTGTGACTTAAGGTGCACAATAAAGAACAAGGCGGTGCAACAACTCTTCTCGTTATGAGCGTTACTATTGTTTGCCTTTTTATGTGCGGCAGCGGGGGGATTCCCTACTGTTCTACAGTTGCCTCATTTGTTAGCATTAACGATTGTCATTTAAAATGTAAATTAGGATCACAGCTGAGGTTATGCTGCTGGAGCGAATGAATTAAAGATGAGTTTGTGTGTTAACGACGAGTCCTGGAGCTTCCACAGAATGCCGTGCAAGCAGCTGTGATATTCTATTACAACAACAAGGATTTCTTTTGAAACCCATTTTACTGAGAGAATTTCCCCCTTTTTTTTTTAACCCACTTCATGAAATTTTCATGAATTACAAATAAATAAAAAAAAAAAAATGTTAAAAACCTGAGCTCCTGCCAACGAAGGAAACATTTTGGCCGAAGATCAAAAGGTGCCATCTGCCCCGAGAGCCTCGTGTCAGCAGTTTGGCCATATCACACCATCTACTGCATCTCTCTGATCAAGATATGGCTGCAGCTCAAACGCGCTTCCAGTGTGATGGCCGGGGACAGAAACAGGGGGCGGAGAGAGATGAAATCTCAGCTTAGCGAGCACTTTAATGTGAGCCGCCGATTACAGCAGTCCCATCCTTTGTGGCCGGATCCTTTATGTCCCTTTGGGGATACACGCTGCAGAAACCAGCAGCTGAAGAAAAATATGCCTCTGTTGTGGAACAATAATACATTGGAGTCCAAAAGTCTGAGACCATAATTCAAATCCATCATACTTTTATGTAAACTTGGAAATGATCAGAAAGCCGGTATTTCAGATTCTGCACAATTTTTCCATTCACAATTTTCAGATTTCCCGAGTTGCGTCCTTCCATTGAAGCAGCATTCAGATGACACTGGATGAATTTGATTGACTCATCAAAGGCTTGTTCAAGTGCAGCCATTGTTCACCTGTTAGAAATATGTCTGTGTTTCAAGTTTCCAACATGACATTACCCACCAAGCACTGTGATAATGGGAAACTAAGTGAAGGTGTCAGAAGTCCCATTTCTTTTTTTAATCCACATCAAATTATGGCTACACTGGAGGTTTCTAACAGGGCAGTGCTGAGACACGGAGTGGGCTGAAACACTCCAGTACTGTATGCAGGCAGGGTTGAGCTCTGCTCTTCATGAAACACAGAGATCAGAGAGACTCACACCACTGAAATGAAACAGGTGCTCATAAATTAGGTAAATGACAAATACAATATTTTTGGCTGGACCGCAGCAGCGGAGGCAGAGTTATACAGTGAGTGTCTGTCACAGAATGCGTGACAGATCAAAGTTACACCGCTCGTCAGATGAAAGCGCTACTTTTCAAATTAAAAGCCCTCCAGTCTCACAGGATACAGCCATATACTACTTTTTTTTTTTTTATCTAGACGGGTTTCTTTCAGGAGAGGCGGGGCGTCCCAATCGAAAGGGAAACACTGGAGTTTTCCAGTAAAATCTTATATTACAACACTTTATTTGATGCTTTTTAAATCGGTTTGGCCAAAGCTTTGAAGAACTACTCAAAAGACCAAAGACGACCAGATTTGCTGACGGTCATGGACTTTCCTCCACAGTCACCTGACCTCAACCCTACTGCACATTTATGGAGCAAATGAGGACTGATGCCGTGTTCCGAATGGTGTCGTTAGATAATAGCATTCACCACTGAGTACTGAGTAAAAATTGAGTCTGAAAGATGTTCACTGATTTCAGCACAAGTTGTTGAGTTGAGCATTTGTAACGAAACATTTTCTATTAAATTGGAAACGGGTGCAATAGAAGCACCTTCACTAGTGGACTCAGACTTTTGGACCCTGCACCGTATCAAATATCAATTTAACTGTTACACTGTGGAACGTTTCCTGCCATCTCATCACGCCCCCCCCCCCCGCTGACAGACGTGAATGAGACAGCACCGAAAAGGAAACCACGTTACGGGCAGACTTCATATTTACCACCAGCAGTGGCAGCACCGCCCCAGGAAGCATCTGTCCTGAGAGCCAAACAGTGCCAGTCGTCTGGAAAAAAAAAACACAGCGGCACGGCGCATGTTATTACATTTTAGTTTGGAGCCAACACACAAACACTGACAGAGACGGTGCAAGTTTTTCGCCCGCAGCTAGCAGCAGACTCGACCGAACATAAATAACACTTCTGAATCAGTGAGTTACTGCTGTGTGTTCTCCAGCTTTCACCACGCCAACCGAGGCAATTACGGCACAATCGTGTGTGTGTGTGTGTGTGTGTGTGTGTGTGTGTGTGTGTGTGTGTGTGTTGAGGGGTAGTTTTGCGCTGAACTCCCCGGGGGGGGGGGGGGGGGAACCTTAAATCGTTGTGGTTAATCCTGTCAGACGCATTCAGGATAAGCACATTATATTTCATTTCAACATGTGAAAAGAGATGCCACACTGCCTTCACATCTCCATATCTGCTTCAGCTCATGTTCAAATCAATTCAATTCAACTTTATTAATCCCCATGGAAGGGAATTGATTTAAAAGGCAAGGAGAGTGCCTCAGACAAAATGATAAGGGAAATACAAACCGAGTCGTGGCGGGAGAGAAGGAGGGAGAGGGGCGGCGAGTGTTTTACTAAACTAACCTGATTGTGGGCTCTGACTTCGAGCACCTCAAAAAGCCTCCTAGCTGCCTTAAACAAAAGTCTTTCAGTTATGTTGTAGAGTATAGATTATACACAAGTGTGCAAATGTGTTTGTATTAAATTAATCCGATATGGTGAATTCAGGGTAAATAGGTGAAAATAACAGGCCAAAAAAAAAAAAAAAAAAACGCTGTTCAACAAGAGATTTTTATTTCCTACAAATCGTCCTCTCCTGCAAGAGACAATCATCTGTTCCTGCCTTGCAATCATAGCTCTTTGGAAATGATTGGCTAAGTCTGTAGAAAAGACATTTTTGTTCCTCTCTGCACCACTTTTCATTGCACGTTTTTTGAGTAATCCAGAAAACAGAGAGAAGTCTGAGAGTGCTATCGCAGCAGGGAAGTGGACACCTCCTCATGGAATTTATCTTTTATCACTGAGCAAGAGTCCAACGGCAATGACACAATTATGGAATCAATTTGCTTTGAGCTTTATCTGATATTTGCAATCCAGTCAGAATTTGTTGCCGTTTTGTGACCCTCATCTGAACCGTCTCAAAGGTTAAACCTCTTAGTTACAGACAGACTGTTTTGATTATCTTCTTCCTCTTAGAGACTGATATAACAAGAGAAATCTATAAAAGATAACAGCCCATACAAGTACGCTGTACATAAAATCATTCAGAGCTAAAGGGTCAATTCACTCAAACGACAAAATTAAAAAAAAATTAAAACGTTCCTATTTAGTGATAGCTGTTTTTTTTCATTGCCGCACAAACTAAATTAAATTCACTGTCATTGTACTGGGGAGATGGAGGAAATGTTAGATCAATATCTCAAATCCTTGCACATTAAAGCAGAGGTCAAGGAGCTAAAATCTCAAGATTTGAAAAGAAACAAGCATTATTAGCACCATTTTTGTGCTGTTCAATGTTTTTCCTCTTAACGAAAGATACAATTTTCTGCGTCAAGCATCACAAAGACATCAGAAGGTCTTTTCAAATCCCAGCAAGGAGACAGTGGAGACTAATTACCCGTGTTATGCAAGAGAAAGCTCAGACAGGAGACATTAGCGGTGTTCGCTGAACAGACTGTTCTCTTTCTGAGGAGCCTTACGTAATCCCAACACAACCAGCGCTCCCCCTTTGCCAAAAACTTAAAGAACCTTTAAAGAAGTAAAGCTTACTGCTGTAACAGAAGCGCAAACAAGGCGTGCCAAAGGAAGGGACAGAAAAATAATTCTAACAAACCGAACGTAACCAGATTTGCAGATGTGCTTGGAGGGACATGAAAGCTAAAAAAAAATAAAGTGCTCTCTGGTGGACACATAATGCAACAGCGACACTCTTGTAAGCATTCCTCTACTGTAATTTCTCGTTAGTCATCATCCACTGACATGATATTTGTCAGGTTCTGTCGGTAATCTTTTTTTTTTTGGTTCTGTCCCGCTCATTCCCAATCCGTTCCTCTTTTCAGTCAGGTGAGCGTTCGCACTACCGTGAAAGCTTATTCAAGAGATCCGAACGGCCACGTATGGTTTCATCCACCGCTGACTGATGTTGCCCTCTAAACAACTGCCCACATGTGATCTCAAGCTTTTAAGCCCCGCCACAATTAATATGCATGAGCGTGTCGCTGTGCCATATTTAGATATCTAACTGGCACCTCACCCACCTGCACCCTCCTTTGAATATAATACCATATAACGATGGCCAGAGCATGACGTGCATATATAGATATAGCGTCGGGGGAATCGATCAGAAAAAGTGCAATGAAGAAGAAGAAAAGTAGAAGACAGGAAGCGTACGTCCAGTTTACATTTTGGGATTTCTTACTCTCTTCGATCAGGACTGCAAACAGATTAGGTCAAATAAACTAATAATGACCGAGTAATCGTATGCGTTTTCTAACCCAACCCACCACCACAGTTTGTAACTGTACACTGTAATGTACTTGTTGTTGTGACCACCCTCCAACACAGTTTTAACATCCAAATTAGCCGCTTTTCTATATAGGTCACGGAGCTCCTCGGAGCTTTGCTCAACCAGGCGCTACCAGCATCGTGACATTTTTCTCAGGCACAAGGGAGCTCAGCTGAAAAAAAAAAAAAAAAAGGGGGGGGGGGGGTTCATCTCAACCACAGAGTCAGACTACAAGGCAACATTCGAGTTTTCATTGAGGACCACGAAGAGATCAATGAGTCATCACAGTTTATTACCATTTCGCATAACTCATGAGCCAGGAGCTTTATTAGGCTCTCGTAAACTTTCCCATCAGGCGGTATAGGTGTTGCACAAATAGTTCCTCGTGAGTAAGTGTCCGTTATAGGCCTTACCTTTAAATTCACTCTTTAAACTGCAGTCACATTTACTGTAGTTAGAGAGGAAACTGTTTGTTTCATATTCACGGCAGTCTGCATACTTAAGTTTTGACATTCTTAAGTGTGCCATTAAAGCGGACTCGCACAGTATCTTTTCAAATAGACTAACTAAACAATTATCTTTGTTACTACTTAACTGAACTACTTTAACAGGCTGTCAAATAACACATACAACATCGTAGTGTATCGTGCAAAAAAGGATTGTGATAATTACTTTATACAAGTTAGAAGTTGTGGGCCAAGAATAGTCACACATGCACTTGTGAAACCAGATAAATGCTTGTACTTATACAAGTACCTTTGTGGGGATCAATTCTAGTTTTATGCCATTGGAGTGAGGACATTTTGCAGAGTCCTCCAAAGCTGGATTTAAAGGCAGGTCCGAGTGGTGGGTCTGACTGGAAATCTGACGATATTTCCTCCCCATCGATAGCCGTGACCTGACTGCACCACAGGCCTGTCGATCAAACAGAAACGGCACCCAAAAACACAGCCTTTTTAAGGTTATTTTCGAATTAATGACGGGATTATTTTCAGATGGACCGCCAGAAAACTAATAAGAGGGAGCAACATCAGCTAGAAAAAAATAAAATAATAACTTTCGAATTTTATGAGACAAATTGAATGGGGCTTTTTGGAGCCAACCTTGGCACTTAGTGGTATTGCAGCTGAAGGCAATTCTGCGTCAGCCTCATTTTTTAGACCCGCAAGCCTCGTCCACTTTTATATACAGTCAATGATTGTGACTCACTGTATTTATGTCTTTGTCTATACAGCCTGGTCATAATTCAAATGGTCCAACATGCTGCAACAAGACTATTCAATCCAAAAGAATCCACGATACCAAATTAGCATCTTTGCACTGTTACCTTCAGAATATATCACAATAACAATCGTTACTTTCAAACCACGCTCTGCGTTGTCCCCTGATTATCTACAACATGCTAATCACTTATGGACCTGAACGCAGCCCGAGATCCTCCCGCAGGGGTTTTGATTTACACTAACTATTCTCAACAACACTGTTTCTGAGAGTAGCAGGCAGACACTTGAGCGAAAGTGCTTTCCTGAGAAGCGAGTGAACGTAGTGGAGCTTTTAGAGGCTATAGAATGACAAATAACGAAACATCCAAACCAAGAGTCAAGAGTGGACTTTGATTCATAAGTTGGCCAGAAAGAAAGATGATGAATTATAAAATGATGTGTCCATCACAGATCAGTAGATAGTCTGTCTGAGCCTTTGACTTGTTTCCATCACGTCAGATCATCCGTTTCCTTTGTTTTTCAGCCTCGACTGCAGAGTCTCCACATCTCAGCAATTACTTTGGTGAGTAAAATGTCACACAGCTGATAAAAAAATTATAGACAAGACCTCTTTCTTTAGCAGCATATCCTGCCTCAGAAGCTGAAATACATCCGACCATACGATGTAACACGTCGATGTAGTGTTTCCTGATTTGTTCGCTGGCTTGACTAAATGACAGCTCATTGAACTGGCTGATTATTGAAGTGACACGCAGCCTGTGTCAGAGGCCTCTGTACGATGGACCAGTGGCTGTGTGGTATTTAGCTTCAGTCCTGTGGAGATTTCTGACCTATGCGCTCCCTGTGGATAGCTGTTGTCTCTCCTTTTATGTGACTTCATCAATCCTTGCTGTCAAGTCCCGGGCTGTGGCCACTTTCACTGTGAAGAGAAGGTCTTCGTCTGGCCGCCCGGACCTGCGGGATTGTTTTGTTGATCTTCATCATATCTCCATCTATTGCCTCACTCGGATACTTCTAAATATGCTCGGCACAAGATTGTCCTGTGGCATCATGTCTGGGATTAAATGGGCTAACTTGACCCTCTGCAGCGCATTGTGACTCGCATGTGCCTCTCTTAAGAGTGGAGCCCATTTAGACTCTCTGTGTCCGTTCTGGAGAAACTAAATTGCTACCTCATGTTATTTGCAGCGTGAAGAAGACTGTCATAGATATCAAGCACCCTGACACAGGGTTTTTCATTTCAATTATTCGTATTATTATTATCATCGTGGGACTCCACTTAAGTAGGTTTCCATGATTCGCAGTTTAAAAATACTTTATTTGACAATGGCCCTTCTGTTCATCCTCTACCTGAAACAGGCAGTTTAGCTCCTGTATCTTTAAGGCTCCCCCTCTCAAAAAGCCCATTTTCTTCTGATTGGTCAACTTCCAGGAAGCCGGCTGAGCGGCAGCAGCCAACGCTCGTGAGCGTTGCCTCAACCTCTTTTGCCAAGCAGCAAGTGGCTTTGTGAACTGCCGTTCTCAATCCTCGAGTTCGTGAGTTTGGCCGTCGCCATCTTGCAATTTTGGAACCAGAAGTGACCATATTTGGACAAACTGGGGAGGGACAAGTGGTGAATCTAACTGGGAATCCAAATACACCATGCCCGCCCACCTATAGCAGAAACCGGAGTGCATCACAGGCCTGTCAATCAAACAGATACACCCCCAAACATAGCGCTTTTGAGGCCTAATATCTAATTAATGACGGGACTATTTACAAACGGATCACCAGAAAACTAATAAGAAAAAGTGACTTCTGCAAATGGCACCAAAATTGCTTGTAGGGGGAAAAAAAAAAAAAATGTGTTGACGTTGTATTTCATGAGCGTGGGAATCCATGAAGCCGGAGCCTTTTTGGAGCCATCCCCTAGTGGGCCTTTGCAGTTTCAGGCACTTCCGCATTGTCCTCATTTTTTGTAACCATAGGCTACATCCACTTTTATACACAGTCTATAATTGGGACTAACTAATTCCCTTTTGTATGCGCGTGTATTGTTGTACCAGTGCTACTGCCACTTTATGCTTTATTGTCAGTAGTAGAAACATAAGACATCAACAAAAATTGCCAGTCATCAGTTTTGCCTGTAAAATTCGACATCAGTAAGTAATTTGTTTTCTCCTTTCACTGCTGGGAAGACGACTCCCACCCATAAAGATGTATCCAGATCAGCAAGAAGAAATCCAGCTGAGGAACAATAAAGTCATTTTTAAACATTGTATTGTTTAAACTACTAGTTTTTGGTTCACATGTCATTTCTGTTTTTAAACATTTCCACTTTTAACAGAACATTTTAATTGCTTTCACTGTTTGGATTCCACAGCTATGTTTGTATAAATTACTCAAAAATATTGCACAAACTTTTTCGCCAATGTGATTTTTATGTTTTTTCTTCTCGAATTGATGTTACTCATCATCAGAAAATCTCAGAAAGCAAATATAAAACATCACTTTATGATTAAAATCTCCTTCCCTTAATTATTTCTCTTTTAGTTTGAATGAAGCGACTCACTAAATGAAAATATTGGAACAAAACCGTCTGTACTTCACAGAATGTAATTATTTTGCAGTTATGATTGTACAGTAATGCATGTTACAGTTATTTAGATGTATATATAGATATATTGTATACATTATTTACATACCACTGTTTGCGTTCTGGCTTTCTTTTTGCATTGATGAGTTACTACTGTCAGTTGTTTATATATATAAAAAAAAATTAAAAAAAATACATTAATGTAAAGATCATTAAATGAATGATAACCTTTTCTTTTTTTTTCTCCTCATACTCAGCTTTTGATTTCAAAATCTAAACACGCTAAATTGACAAGACATCAAAATTCCCCAAGATCAGCAAAGAAGCACAGGAACCTACTCTGTTTACAATTTTGTGCACAGAGTACCCGACTCTGCTGCTGGGAAATAGCGGCGCTGTCGGCACCTTCCGCTGACTGTGACAGGCGATGAGCGAGATTGCCGTGCTGCGTCTGGCTTTGCAGTTTTGTTTGGGAGGATTTGACTGCATCATGCATATTCAAGATCATCTGTTTGCATCGCAGCAATCCACCGTCAAGCGAGTCAGATCATCTGTTATGCCACATTAAAGAGTAAAACAAAGTATAACCAGCCCATCAAATTAGCAACAGCTTATTCCAGGGGAGCCATGGAAGCGGAGATGTCTTCATACATCCGACAGAATTTGCATCAAGCTTCTTTCAACCACATGAGCACCAAACAATCCGTCCACCTACTCATTAACTATTGCACGGATCGCTATGATAGTTATCCGCCTGTCATGACTGATTGTAATAACTTTTGGTAATCTTTGAACATTTCTTTTGGCGCTACAATCAAGCGAAAATTTAAGTCGAACCAGTACATTGGTTAATGAACAAACACCTGCAAACAGTGCTGTGCTGTGCAATGACCTTGGCGTCGCGGCCAAACCGTAAAAGTACAACCGCCACGTTCATCACGCGATCCACACTGAACCATCTCCTCATCGGGTAGCGAAGCATTTCTCCTTAAAACACATTTCATAGCATTTAGCTCAAAGCATGCTGTGCAGCCTCAAAGAGCTGCGGCTGTTGATACTACACTTCTCTACTAAATCCCAAAAAAATTAAAATTCATTGTAATCAACACTAATTGTCAGACCTTATAAGTTGTAACAAAAAAAAATTTAAAAATGGAGCTCCGGGATCAAATTAGGCAAAAATCAGGTGTCACACACATCCATAACTGTTGGGTAACAATAACAACAGAAAACGCTGCTATCTTGATCCCTGTTCTTCTGTCATTTGCGTGAGTAATGTGTGATAATTCTGTTGGCATCGGATGACATTTATGTGGTGACTGACTCCTCCCAGCTCTCGTGTAAATTGTCAGTTATCAAATTTAGACGTGATACGCAACATGTCATAACAGCTCATTGATCTCGGCAGAGAAAGACACATACAACTGTATCACATTTATCGCAGGCTTTGTTTTAATATAGGCTTTGAGTATTGAAGTATTTGAGTTTGACCGGCCGTGTTCCACGTGGTATTTACAAATGTTGGTGCACTAAAGATGGAAGAGCCCTGAAGCCTGTACTACAACAGCAGGATTTGGGGTTAGCGAGGCAACTTCAGGTTTAACTCTGGGTTTTCAGATGGTTCACGTCTTACTGGGATACATCGGCATGGTAACTAGTTCTACAGACCCAACCCGCTCAGAAGAAGGGTAAGTTCGACATAACACATCCAAACGTACAAAAGCAACGCCTACTGACAAATCAATTCTCTTCAAAAATGGCATCACGAGTCATAGTGATGACCCTGTGGCGCTCGGTATGTGGATAGTGAGGAAGTCTATATGGAAGGCACAGTGTTCACGGAGATTCTATTTCATTGAGCTTTTTGTACACAACAGCATCCGACAACAGAGACCGATTGAAGGCCTCGTTCGTGTTGTACTTAACAGATATGAAATAAGCCAACTTACTGCTTTGAATTAAGTTTTTTTTTTTTTTTTTTTTTTTTATTGTTCTTATTTCCTCTCCAGTTCGTTTTGACACCGAGGGGGTTGCAGCTGAAAGAATAGGGCCCCATCTTCCATATCAAGAAAATCTATGATCTTATTTTGCACATTTTGTGAATGAAATTATTATTACTGGTGTATATTTGTAGTTGTACATTATTTTGTATTTTATCTTAAGGTTGTTGTTTTTTTTCCACGTACCTCCTGTCTTTTTGCTTAGTTTTTTAGTTTCTGGTGACACATTCCTTGAATGTGAAAACTTGCTTGGCAATAAATCTGATTCTGAATAATAAATTATTGAATGCATTTAATGGATTACACCCATGTAATTAAAGTCAGATGTTTTTGTGCCCTAACTTACGCATTCACACACGCATTTTGCCAGCTGTCTCTCCTGCATTTCATTTGGCAGCTGCAGCCGCGTTGTTCTCAGCCCGTCTTTTGTGTCTAGCTTCATATTTGTCAGATAATATAGTTTGCTCTTTGTTTGTCAAATATGCCACTCTGCTGCCAGTGCACCTGTCAATATTTGTGACTGTAGAATAATGTTGAACCTCCTTAATAGTACAGGCCCCTGCTCCTCTAAGACAACCACTTAACCTGCAGGTCATGTCTTCAGTCTAACAAAGTCAATTCAAGAGTTTCAAAAGATACATTTTTGGATTCAAAACTTCTAATGTTATGATTAGTGATATCAACTGACGCTCACTAGAGTGTAACTGCTGTTTATTTCCTAAATATACACAGTCTGTCTCTGTCACTGTCAGTTCAGGTTTTGTCTCCTGACACAGCTGTCTACATCACAACGCCCTCAGAGACTTGTTCATGTTATAAAAAAAATCCCCCCAAAAAACGGCAAAAACTGACAAAAAAAAAAAAAAAAAAAAAACTTGACATGACATTAAAAATAAGATGCCGAATTTTCACTTCCTGTTGGATTTGCTTCTTCAAAGTCACATTTTGTTCCAAACCACGAAACGCAGAGCAGTAGATGTGGTTACCCACCCCGCTTAACCTCCCTGGGAGCTGATCTCCATATCAGCTCCTTCATGTTGTACTTGCTGTTGTTGTGATCCAGGAGGTTCCAGGCTGTAAAGGAGGGATGAGCTGTGAGAGACTTATTCCCGCTCCTGCTGCTCTACATGGGGGCTTGTCAAACTTAGTTTACAGGGTTGGTGCTGAGGTCTAGCCTAAAGCCAGTAAAGCAGCTACAGAACCTTCATGAATATATAATTTACCTCCCAACTCCCGGTGCCTAAACCCATCTACTTGTTTGGTTAAATGAGAACGTCTTTCATTGTGAGTTTTACAGTATTAATAGTCCTTCTTGTCGAGCGCTGCACGGAGACACCTTCATTTAAATTAAACATGGCAGCACAAAGCTGTTCACTGTTGGGCAAATATGACAGAATTTTGACCCATAGGTCAATTCCATTATGGTACAATGCATTTTAAACATGTACCTTACTGCTTTTCTCTGCTTTAACAACCCCCTATGTCTGCTATGACTCCATAATACATACATACATGTCAAATAAATGAAACTAAGTCAATTATTGGATGGCTCTGCTCATAATTCCAGCTAATTATGACTTTATTTTGATGTAAAATGTAATTTAGACTCATATTTATGCAAACTACATTTGCTGCTCTTTGAAAACCTTGTGTCTCCTAAAGGCTTTTTGTAAATCAAGAAATGTGTTTTGATTTAAAAGGGTGTCCCACTGATTTTACACATATGGATCAGTTTAAAATGAGGATTATAACTGTGCAAACAGTTGATGCAGGATGCGTTTTATGCACTGACCATATATAAAAATGGAGTGGATGTGCCTTAAAGTGCAGTACCACTGAAGGCCAGTAGGGCCTTGCTCAAAAAAAAAACCTCTGATCACAAGAAATAAAATTAGCTATTGACATCAACCAGTGTTCTGATGGTGTTTTTGAACATAATTATATTAGTGGATTTCCCATTAAGGGCGCATCTGGTTTGACTGACATGCTTTGGGTGCAGTAGGGGTTCCAGTATAGGTGGGCGGGGCATACTGTCCTCTGGGTCTCAGTCAGATCCACCCCTCGCTCCTTGACAGCTCGTCCAAATATGATCACTTCTGGATCAAAAAGCCAAGATGGTTGACGGCCAAAATGCCAGACTCAACACATCAAAACAGTAGTTCAGAAACCAGAAGGGATGTCATAGTAGTTTTTCACTGGATATTGTGTCATGGAAAATGATTTGTTTTTGTACTGTTGGTTGGGGAAAAGAAGCAACATGAAAACCTTGGGCTTTGTGAAACAATGAAAAAGGTAACACAAATTATGTATTGTTATCCGAGGGTGTGTGGTTCGAAAGATGTGCACACTGGGAGACTATAAGACACGAGCGAGTTGCATCAAATCACGAAAACAAAGTCTGTCAAGTGCCACAGTGAAACAAAGAGAACAAACCTCTCCGCAGCTGCAGATTCTGCTGCTCTAGTCCTAACAAAGATACAGACAGCTGAAGAGATCACAATAAATCTCAGGTCTCTGCACTGGCTTCCACTAAGACATTGAAAAGAGTTGGAATTACTGTTGCACTCCATGAATCTCACTCACTCCGCTTTCCAAAACCCATGGTACCATACTATTTAGTATGCCAGAAAAAGATTTGCTGTGTCCCATTACAAAGAATGTCAATTGCAGTATGCCACAAGTACCAGGATGTCCTACTACATCCGGTCGTATTTTGCATTCTGCACGCCAGCATGATACTCTGGATGTTCTGACCCACAAACCTTTGCGCGGCGGAAGATACGTCACATCAACTGAGTCGCCCAGGCAGTGGGTGGCGCCAACGCTCCACCCGCAGGAAAAGAAGGAAAAGAAGAAGAAAAGGCATTAAAAGGAAGCGTACTCGTTCCAAATTGCATCCTTCTTCCTTTTACTCCAAGCGTCGCACAAGGGATCGCGACGGATATGACCAAGAGGGTCAAAGTTCAAGACACATTTTTGTGATGAAGTAGTATGTCCCAGTTGTATACATGCTACATGAAACAGTACGTAGTTTCTAAGGGTAGCTGCAGTACGTACTAAAAAGTTGGAAAAAAAAAAAATGGTACGCGATTCGGAACACAGCACCAATGTCCAATTAGACTGAGTTGCACTGTCTTCTACCATATAAATACATGTTCCTACTAGAGTCCAAATTAAACACCTCTATGTGGTCCACAACAAAGCCATCAATAAACACAAACAGTAAAGTTAAAAGTAAGCTCACTAAATTCAGATTTTTGAACCAGAACCTGCGGTATTTGGAGACACAGAATCCTCAAGCAGATCATTGCAAACAAAGTGCATCAGATTTAGGAGTCTACTGCTGTTATTTCAGGGAGTCGGGTCCAAATTTAATCATCATTTATCTAAACTTGAGTATCTGGTCAGACTTAGTATTAGAAGGTATTAAAGAACTGTGCCTGGAACAACAAAAACATAATCAGGACACCCCTGTTAGATTTTATGTCTGTGTTTTAGCTCTGCAAATAGACAGGCGTTGCCTTGAGTTATGGCAAGTCAAGGCTCCACTGTTTCTTTTGGATATTCAGCATTCAGGATATTGTTTATGCAGCACGCTTTTGGACATTCTTTGTAAAACTTTATTCGTTATTTGTTACTGCAGATTGTTATCCAAAGTAACATTTTACAAGCCAAACTCTACAATCTAATTCCATTGTATGAATCAGGTACCGATGACATAATTACTGGTAATTACTCAGTGGCCCTTTGTGTGCTCTATGGGAGAAAAAAAAAATAGTTTTGTTATTTTTCCAATATTTATTTTCCTGTAAATTGTCACTGGTGTGTCGTGTACAGGAAGTGATGCTTTAGTCACACTTCTATGTGGGTGCCTTTTTTGTTGTTGTTGTTGTTTTGTTTAGTGCATTCTATTCACTTGTACCTCTCCTGACCACTTCTAACCTGCATCTCTGTGGCACAGTCATTCCAACAAGCCTTATGTTGACTTTGGGTCCATTGAGAAAAACATTCAATTAAAGCAGGAGGATACCGTCTTTATTTAATGCAATGCATCCATCCCCCCCCCCCCCCCCCCTCCAGCCCGCCACCCCATACAGGCGGAGCCCGATAGCTGCAGCCGCTCTCCTCAGAAGTAATTTTGTTTGAACTAATGAGCGGAGCGAGAGAGGAGCCGGCGTGGCGTTTGCTTTTAAACGCCTTTGATGAATGACTCCTGTCCCAGTGGCTCGTGCTGTCATTAGCTCGACACCAGATAGAAGTGAAGTCCAAAAAGAAAATGGAAAATTGATTTACCTCAATTTTCATCCGGAGCAAACAGTTCATCCCCGTAATCCCACGCGACGCTGAACAGAGCGATTAGAAAACTGCCGGTGTGCGCTTCCTGTCGTGCTCATGTGGAAAGGCATCATTCTAATCAGCAGTTATGCAATCGCTTCACCACTGTTAATGTGATATAAAAGACAGTCACCAAAGCTGGAGTCTAATTTAGGCTACTATTTAATGGGACTTATTTCGAAAACTAGTTCGACTCTAATTGTATTATATTTGAGCATATGTTCTGGGCCGCAGTGAAAGAAACATTTGGGGATTAATACAAAAAAAAGCTGGATATTTCATTTCCTGAGCCTGGACAAAACCCTCGCATGATTACATGGCGATATTTATATCATTTATGGTAAATCTTGTGTACA
The DNA here is from genome assembly GCF_022577435.1 of Embiotoca jacksoni. Lineage (NCBI taxonomy): Eukaryota > Metazoa > Chordata > Actinopteri > Embiotocidae > Embiotoca > Embiotoca jacksoni. The sequence goes on along the minus strand of NW_027185378.1, from coordinate 6,073,707 downwards.
TGGATAGAATAATGCTCCCGGGAAAAGCGTAATACCTTTCCGGATCACGTATACTAAAAATATAGCTGGTCAGAGTAAAATGTTGCTCTTAATCAAAATGTTTGTGCCATGTGTGCACAGTGAAGTAATAGAAAAATGGAAATCCTTTTCCAATAAGAAAAGATGCATGTGACTGGACATGCAATTCAGAGTAAAAAACATCCCAAAGCTGCTCGCTAAGCAAAAGGTCCTCCAACCTAGACAACCATTTTTGGTTTGTTCCTTTAAAGACCCAAAAAAGCTGTACCGGCAGCAGATGCACCCGTTCAGAAGTGTTCAGTTGTAAAATTCATAATGTGCCAAGACTTCCATTTGTCAGGTTTACAATACTAAACATGTGGTTAAGGTAATGGTATAATCATGATTAAAACAAACACTGTTGACTATCAGTTGAAGTCCAATATTTTCAACCTATCCAAACACACCAGCATCCTCCGTACACAAGCTTTGTGGTTCTACAACCACTGCAGGTCACCTTACTCTTTTCAACTCTTCCACTCACCAAAGATGAAGGGATGTGATGAAGTTTTTAAAAGGTTAAGAAAAGGTCTGTTAGACGTCCCAGACTTCATTAAGCGAGTTTTACAAACTTATAAGTGATTTACAAATCCCACTTTGCCAAAAGTTCATTTTAGCTTTGATATAAAAAGCCTTCAAGCCCTCGTTTTACTGAGAATGTTTTAATGAGCACACATCTATTCCTTTACTGGCAAACGGTTGCTCTGCAAGAGTGTAAGTTCACCAGTAGGGTTAGACCTTGGCAGGCAGAGTCAAATTACACCACTTATTGTTGATAAAACCATTTGTTACTTTTTTCTGTCAAAAAAAGGTTTTTACACAAAGTTATGTCGATGTATTTGGTCTGACACAAGTTGTCGCCTAAAGTTCTTGGCTGTATGTGATTTGTCGTAGGTGTTCCTAGCGGGGGATGTGTATGGACATCATAGAGACAACAGTCGAGTAAAACAGTAGAAACCATGAAGAAGAGAGAGGCTAAATGAGCAGAGGAGGGCATCGAGCCAAAATATAGCAAATATCACCATTGTGGTTTTTTTGGTTTTTTTTGTTATTGCACATTGACTGGTTTCACCATCTGGTGCTTCTTCATTGTTTTGACTTTAAGGATTTTGGTTATCGCAGCCTGAGGCAAAGTGCCATTTCAACACAGACAGCTCAAGTGACAAGTGTTGAGGTGTGAATGTGTTGTCGCGTGAATTTACACTTTAAAGAGCGCCGCAGCACCCAAATAGCATTTTTAGCTCTAAAACAGCGATGTTGGCTTTAACTAGGCCTCCTTCTGGCCACAATGGTGGAGAATCATTTTCGCAGTCTTTTCTTTGGGCAGAACCACTTGCAAGCTTAATGGGTGAAATCTTCACGCTCAGCAATGTAGATGATGAAGTAAAAGAGAAATGGAAAAAAAATGAATGAAAGATTAACATCAGCAGAAGAGTAAACAGACTCTGAGTGGAAACTTTAAGACATCACGATCAAAATACTGGAGGGAATTTGTGCTTCGAAAGTGAGCGTGAGATACTGTATTATATTAAGCCTTATACAGGGTGCAATCAAAAACTTACAAGACTATTCCTATTTCTGAAAAAACAGAGCTCAGTACAGTAATGCACATGAAGCAGGGGGAAGCAATAACTTTAACGTATTCCAATGAGGTTGTGGTTCTGGGTTCCGCTCACCGAGGATTGAAAACAAAACTGGCTGACATGAATCTCTAACATATTCTGCGTTAATGACCATGAAGCAACTGAAAAGCAAATGGAGACAACCAAATCCACCAATACTAAATTCATGGCCATTTATAAAAGAACAATCTTTGGACGTGGCAAGATTAATCTCTACAATCAGATTAAACAAAAGAAATGAAATCAAATTGACGCCAACTTGACTGTCATATAACATTTTACTTTAAACAAGCTCGAGATGTGCAATTAAAAAAGGTCCACACTGTCAATGTCCACTGTACTAACCCTTCCCACCGACATCTCTAAACCACTGAAGAATGCAAGTTATCTTTCATTTTATAATAGTTCATTTAACTTCGATGCAAAGTATAAAACTGTGCAATAGGCTCCGAGTAAAGAATTGTCTGGAGGACGATAAAAGAAATATTCAAACAAAGTGATAAAAAAGAGAAATCAGTGATATCAAGCCAGAAGAGTCACATTATATAGCTTAAAAAGTTTAGAGCAAAAAACTTTCGAACATCAAGAAGAAAAACGCTGATCCATTAGCTAAGCCCCCAACGTGTCAGTTACGCTTCCCACCAGTTTCACATCATCTAACAAGCAGGCGGGAAAACACAGTGCTCCAGCTCCATGCTTCTATCTGCTGCGTCTCAGAAACACTAATACATTGTAGCCATAGGACGTTTATGATGATAAGTTCTACAATGGAGCTTCAACAGGTGTTCTGGAGGAGGGGGACTACTTTGTTTCCCCCCCCAATCATACACTCACTCTCTTAGTGTCTTCCTTTTCTTGTAGTAGCCATTGAGCCAAACGTTTGTGCCTCGTGCTACCGTGTATGAAAGATCAATGACTATGTTATAACGCATCCAATATCCTGGTTTCACATCCTGAAGGAGGGGCGGGACAAACGCGGTCAACCACTGAATGAAACTGAATGAAAACGTTATATGTTTTGTTATGCAAGTATCTATCATTTTTATTTTATTGTGTCTGGCTGCAGCTTTTTTTTTTTTTTTTCGACATCCAAGCTGAAAGGCTTAAGAAAGTGGTTCTCTGCCCATCGAGGTTTAACTGAACCAGTTTCTGACAACTGACAGCTCTGCCTCTGAGAAATGTTTGTACAAGTAAGAATTCCATTTTTTTTGGTGTTCCTGGATGACAACAGCTGCCTGTCCGGTCTGTCTGCAAGAGAGGCGAGTTGGCAGTTCTCAGCAGGGCTTTCATATCTCAAACCCACCATACACAGTATTTTATGTACTCCAACATGCAGACTAATGCTATTCACGGAGTCTCCGTGTGATTTATTTACACTCCTCCATCATCCGCCTGGTTTCTGTTCTCCTGTGAGAGGGTGAAGTGAACATCAAGCGGAGCAGACTGCAAGATGCTGGATCAGGTAGGATCACACAGATCGTTCGCCAGACCTCCCGTCTCCATCTGCATCCTTGTGCTTTAATAAATTACCACACTAATTCCTTCTTACAGCCGTTACGCCTGCTAAGCTTGCTGTTGTTGCACAGTTTATAACAACAACGAAATGCAATTTACCACTTAAAATCCTGCTTTCTTTTTTTTTTTTTAAACAATGGGTACTTTATTTCAGGTGTCGGAGGCAGACAAAAGCAGGAATCTCATTTCTAGCTGGAGAACAGTAATTAAGTCAGGTGTCGGCTTTTTTTTTTTTAACAAACTCCAGACTTCAACAGCATCCGTAAGCTTTAGAAGTTGTGACAACTATGTCCTGGTGACGGCCAAGGCAACTGACAGCCAATTGTTTCCAGGGAAGTGTACGTTTGTGAAAAGTTCTCGCTGCCCAAGTTAGAAATTTGTCCAGAAAAAACTTTTGGAGTGTTTGTGGGAGCAGGGTCAAGGCAGCGGAGGTAACTGTAGAGGTCCCACTTTCTGCCCACCACCACCAAGTTAAGAGCACAACCAACCAACCAACCAGTACGGTGAAAAATGACTGACAGGGTAGTTAGTTCTGCCATTTAAGAACAGCGAGGGTGAAAGTACTTTACTAAAGAGCAGAAGAGAGCTGCTAAATATTTCGGGCGTGCTGGACACAAACTGGGCAATTTGGCTTTGGAAGTAACGATACGGTAGCAATTAACCGGCCCGGCTCCTCCCGGCTGTCGGCCGCAACCACAAACACGACGGCGGTTAATGTCGATTGGCGAGCCAGTGAGCTTAATATGCACACAATTGCAAATTACATTCGAGCCCCACTCATGAAATCCAAATGCAGAGAAATGCTCTGCTAAATAATTCCCATCCGCACAGCTTCATTCTGCCATGCCTGGTTACAGCTGCTCGGCTCTGATTGGACAATCTGTGTTCTGGGTGGGGGGTGGGGGGGGGGAGGGGGCGAATGGCGAATTGGTCTGTCCTTTAAATGTGACAGTGAAAATACCACAGGACTAGATATAGCCGAGGTGATATGGAAATAATTATTATGCAACAAACCAAGTCATGTCAGTGTTCCTTATTCATTTTACAGACACTATTATTATTTTTTTTTAATACAAGTCTCACAAAGTGATGAAACTTTGCCCGTGTATGTCCACACATGTATACAAATGCACACACGTATATAAGCGTGTATATGGATAACATACACGATCACATGCGTCCAGATCTGTGACCTGTTGTGCCGCCATCAGGGCGCACTTCAGCCATCACCGCGCACACCGCCCTCCGCCCGGCATCATGTTTGTGGTAGTAACAGCTGGGGGGGATGATGAGGCCTTGGCGGAGGGCTGCATTCGACTGTCTGCTTTCTTGCTTCGTTTGTAAATTTGCATAATGCTTCAGCAGTTTATGTAAAAGGGAAAAAAAAAAAAAGAGAGAGGGTAAAAGTGGTTTCAATCAGCATTACTGTGAGGCAGCGATGATCACAACCGCATTCAGAATGTAGTGAAAACCATAGTCACGGTCTCCAGGCAACGAGCAAGACGAATACAACGCTACAGCAAGAGCTGGCAAGGTTACTGAACCCCACCAACTCTCTCTCTCTCTCTCAAAGATACACTCGTACACCGACACGCACATCAAAAGAGTGACATGCTGCTGGAGCTGTCCTCGGGCAGCTCGGGGAGACAATCTTTTCATTCTGGTCACTCCGTAACTTGACCTTCTACGTTGTGGCAGCTGGTTATATTTGCAGGAGAAGGCCTTGGGTATTGTGGTGTGCCTGTCACATAATGTTGCACACAACTCAAATTAATTGTAAAACATTATTTATTTAAAGCGTGCAGGGCGCCGATCCCAGGGAAACTGTGCACATTAAAAACCTGAACAATATTGACATCTAGTGGTTTAACTTTAATTAATCGGCTGTCGAGTGCAATTTAGAAAAGCAACATAAAATATCCCCCAGCACGGTGATAATATTACAGATTTATTTATCCGAGCTGAAATTGCCATTTAAATTAATTTAGACTATAAAGTATTTTGAAGAAAATAACGACAGAAAAAACTGCTGAGCACAGAAAAAAAACAGAACAGACCAAAACTGTACATCTTCCACATATCTTCAAAACCACATGGACTCCTTCATATGTTGCAGTCGTTTATGTTCTACAGATCTTCACTTCCATGAATTCTATTCATGATATTTCTCTACTTCAATTTATTTTCTCTCATTTTAAAAGAGCTTTAAGAACACTTAATATAATGAATACATTCGGATTTATTTTTGACTGCAAAGTACAGATGTCATAATAATAACTTGGTTTAAGCGCGTACTTTCCCGAGTTATTTGATCACCTGTTGACCTCCGCTCAGGAAGTGTATGCAAGAACAACGAAGGACTGGTCATTTCCTTAATATCACCCGTTTTAAACCACAACAGGAGTTGACTGCATTAACCAATAATTTGAGGGATTTTTGCAGTTTTTTGGTAAATTTGGTATATTGGTACGATCACAACTGCCAAGGCCTGGAATATTTTGACGTTACTTTGGCTGGTGCTAGATTGGATCATCTGGAGGATGGGGACGCTCTGAGCTGCTGTGATTAGTTGTTTTACTGTCAATCACCTGGTCCCTAATCCTATCCCGGTCCCCGATCGTAGCCCTCCTACAGCGTAACAACCTATCAAAGGCAGAGTCCCGATTAGCATACAAATTAACAAGAACCACCTTGATTATAGTGCAGACCTCATTTAAAAAAAAGAGACATTTTAGTTTTAGCAGGGAAAGCACAGGTCCAATTAACGGTCCAATTAAATGTTACATTAAGAGGTTATTTTGGTATTTTGTAACCTGGACACAAAGTATTACATTGAAGGTCAATTCCCCGCCGCAGACTGAAGCACCTTTGTTTAATGGTGGACCAATTTCAAAAATTGTTGTCCCCATTAGTCACTTAGACCCAAAATAATGGAGATATGGTGCAGGTTTTAAATAATAAAGTTTCCCTTTAATCCATGTCAGTCAGCAAAAGCATGCACATGACCTGGAAACGGCTCGCATGGAATCATTATTAATGTTATCAGTTACCTCGGATTTTCCTGCTGTGATTTATGCTGTGAAACGGGTCTAGTCCTATAAACACTGATTATATTCAATGAAGACACCAGTCACAGCGGAAGTTTAAATGTCGATAATAAAGTTGCTTTTTTTTTTTTTTTTAACATTAATTATATTTCAATTTCAGCTCCAGCTAATGAAATACATTTATAGGATTCAGGTGATTAAAAACCAGACATAAAGCATCTAAAGCAGCGGCGGTCACTGTTTGCAGTCTGAAATCATCTTTGAATCAAGCAGTTGAGGCTAAATGTTACATCAGAGCCCCGGGGCTCGGTGTGACAGAGGTAAATGTATAGTATGTTAATACGAGGCCCCTTCCTTGACATATCAAGTTTTTGAAATTAGTATGAAATGATTTATGGTGTTAAAAAGTTAAAGGTAGGAAGTTATATCAGCTAACATTATGTCTGTGTTTTGAAAAGGACCCTGTGCCAAACAACAAAAAGGAGAGTGTCGAGGCAGAGTGGGCTGGAGAGCAAAAAGTATCACCAAAGACGCTTCACCTGAAAATGTTAAGTGCCATCGCTGAAGATCCTCCTTCAACGCGGACAAACCTGCTGCGAGCCCAGACACTCTTCTGACTGCTTCCAACACAGTGTGCACTTATAGCGAATGACTTTCAGCAGGAATTAAATGGAGTGAAATACAGAAGTGTTGTGATTTCAGTCTAAAATGCAAAATGTGGAATTAAATGAGGACATTTATTCCCGCCTGTGTCCATGCACTGTGATGCAAATAACATCAGTCCGACGCCAGAAAAATCAGGCGTCGGACTGAAAGTAAATCATGTCAGGCGTTTCCCGTTTATGACTCTTCATGTCGGTATTGACCGAGTTACCTGCGAAACGCAATGAAAGATGGAAGACGCTCGGTCAAAATGTCTTCAAGCGCTGTATACGAGATCAATTTCTCGGGCAGCGGGAGGCCCTTTCTCACGTCATGTTTAATTCTCTGTGGACTGGGGGAAGGGAAGGGCGTTGGGGAGGGGGAGGGGGGGTGGGGTTGCTGCAGCCACCACCCGCTTGTCAAGACACTCAAGAGGCTATTTGTTATTCCTGGTCTGCGAGAGGGGCTGACATTTCCCATTGGCAGTTGAAGCACATCTCGCGGTGCCCTCTGCCCCCTTCATCTCCTGTGGTTTGCTCAGCTGAAATGGGACGGAGCTCGCGGGGGCTTATAGGAATTCACGGGGGAAGTCCGGCGGGGCCACGGCCAGGGGTTTTCTGACAGATGTGCTATGGTATTGTGGGACTGCACTTTTCCTCCGGAGACTGGCGGATCACCTTATTACATACATTTACACAGGAAATTGAAGCATGAAAGATAATATTTGAAGCCAGCAGGCGAGTTAAAACTTCCCCGTGCCTGCATTCCATGCATGGACAGAAGCTGGAGAAATCTCATATTAGAGTGCGCAGCGCTCAGAGACCCAGGTATGGCTTTATGCTTTTCTATGCTCCATTATTGAATATGAATATTGCCCAATGACATAATCTACATCGTATTATTAGGACTGCTTTTATTATGTTTTTTTTTCAATATCAATTTTCAATTCATACTCTGCCGAGTTTAACATTTAACTTACGTGCTCCACATCATTAAAATAGTTCAACATGCTGTTCGGGAAATAATTGATGAGAAAATTAAACTGAAAATATGGTTTGGAAAGTCAGAGGATGCTAAATAAAATCAAAATTAGTCATATAATTCAGTTTGAAATCCAGAGTATTCACAACTCTATTAAGCAGACTGTTCTTCTCAATAAATTCAGTGTTAAAATTCAGCAGAGGTTTTGGCTCCGCCCTCTTAATATTTGCTGGTCTCTGACTGGTTAACTTGAACCCCAGCTCTCTCCCCACCTTTACTAAAGTGCAATGTGTTTTTTTTACACCCCCCTTCTAGTTCCATTTTATAAATTGTAACACCTGCTGCTTCAAAAAAAAAAAAGAAAGAAATCGAAAGGACAATTGAAAGAAATCATACATCGAGCCGCAGCACTGGGGAAGAAAAATAAGGACACTGTACTGGAGACACTGCATACTTGAGGTTTTCTGGAGGTCCAGCAAAGACCACTCGGTGATAAGTGACGCTGACAAGTCTTCACTGCACCAGAGAGGTGCACGGACAAATGGAAATTACATTCCTGTACAAATAGACTGATTTCAGTTAGACGAGAGGATACATTACATCAAGTACGAATGTTCAGTTTTTTTCTTAAAAGGAATGAAGTGTGACGTCTACGAACAGCACCGGCGTGAGCAGGAGGTTGTTGGGGTGGATGGAGGGCGTAAAAGTGCAGAGAGTGACGTTTACGTGGCGATTCCTGCTGTGGTTTAGGCAACAAAACAGCTGTGATTAAGGACTCGTCTGGGGATTTTGGGATTAAAAGCGAGTCGCAGCCTGCTGACACTAACCTGGTGAACGTGTGTCCACCGGGTCCATTAAACGTGCACGTAGCCAGCTGTGCTTATATACTCCGCTATCTCTTTTTGCAGCGAGTCCGTCTTTGACAAACCGGCTTCCGTCTCAGAGGCGTTAAATTGTCCCGTGAAAATATATAAATGGCTTTATTTAAAAATAACTGACTGATTACTCATTTTTAGGGGGTCCATTGGACTTATCGTTGATTTATACAGAAGAATTGTGTTTCCTAGTTTGTAATTAAAATGACGCTTTTGAGCTGTCCTGGTTTTCTGTAAATCACATATATTGGGCTTTGATGCAGCAAAACTCACATTATCTCACAATTTTAAGATAGAAAGTCAGAATTATAGGAAGTCTCTTTTTATTTTATTTGTTCTTGTTGTAAATGCAATGCACGTACAGCCACACAGCATTTTCCAGTACGTTTAATATTCTCTAAACCACTAATAACGTTGGAAAAAAAAAAAAAAAAAACACGACTGCCCAGTAAGAAACTGCAATGAGAAGAGATGATGCTGTTGTGAAACTTTGAACCAGAAGTCAGCGGCTCCAACAATGTTTGTTATAGACGGGGAAAAATACAAAGCAGTCTATCGTAAGTTAAAAAAAAAAAAAAAAAAAAAAAAAAAAAAAAAAAAAGGTTGCTGAACTCACACATGCAGACAAACACACAGACTGCCCTTTAAGGAACGGGGCTTAACCAGGACACAAATGCTAATGTTTGTCCCAGGGTAACTTAACAATTAGATTTGGCCTACAGACTCTACATAAGAACAGATATAGCCTGCGGGTGTGAAAGGGAAGCCAATGTGGAAATGGAATGTGGAAGGGGAATCGTATTCAAGCCAGAGCATGAACAGCCAAAAGCAATTTGGGGGCGGGATGATTTCTCAGTGACGAAAACATTGTTGTTTTGATATTGTCTTAGATTTTGCCGAAGGCCATTTCTCAACACACACACACACACACACACACACACACACACACACACACACACATATATAGGGATTGAAATGGGAAGTAGTATTTCTGGTTGAAATGTGGGATCCCTTTCAAAAGATCTCAATCAGAAGTGTTTACACACACAGAGTCCTGGTGGATGTGAGGTAAAAGATGCTGATGCATCAAAAGAGGAAAAGTTGCATGCAGGCAGTTATATCCACCAACTGTACATTACATGGAGATCCTGAGGGAAAGTTATGAATGAAACTCTGTGGAAAAGGAAAGAAATCTTGTGTATATTCAAGTAATGACTCACAGCAAATATCGTGCGTACCAAACGTCACAAAATAAATAGTAGGACCAGGACACTTAATCAGGTTAGGAAATGTTCTTAAAAATGATTTTTTTTTTAAAAAGTATGCGTTGACCTCTGTACAGAACACGTAACACTCGAGGAATTAACCACATCTATTAATCATCAAACACATCAGCTCCAGAAAGCTTGGGAGTCAATCCTCACGGCATCATTTCCTGAATAACAAACAAAAAATACAACTCATACATACACTCCTGATATACCGCTCATTAATAATGAATGTATCCATCCATAGACTGCGTATAAAAGTCATTGCAGCTTTTTTAAGAAAACATTTTTTGTAGACAACACTGTATTACTTTCCTCATCACTATTATTATCACCAGTCGCCGTTTCCTCTGTTATGACTAAAGCCAATATTCTTTTACGACTACTATTATCAATTAGATGTATTTGTCATTACAATGTAGTTACTGCTTTTTATTTTATTTTTGTTGTCTCTTGTTTTTCCACATCTCCCCTTTCTTTTAGCTATTACTGCTTGGTCTTGTTTGTCTCTTTGCTTATTTGTATTGTACTTTCTTGTCCATGTCATGTCAAGTCCCGTCTGATTCACGGTCTCGCGTGTCATGTTTTGCTTCACTAAATAAAATTACAACAACAACAACAAAAAAAGATAAAAGTGTACTGACGGTAATCTCCGACAAAATTCCCAATGCATGCTCAGTAGACAAAAAAACTGAAGTGGGAGGTGCTTTAGGGACTGAAATGGGAAGTAGTATTTCCATGGACTGAAAATGTTTTATCTATCAATAATGTCCTATTGAGCATGCACCTTCCCTGCAGCCTTTAACAGTGAAAAAAACACCAGACAAAAAAAAAAAAAAAACCCAGCCCACATCTTTTTTTCATGCGTTAAAATTTTGCCGTGCTGTTAAAAAGTTGGAACTATTGTAGCCATGAATTATGCACGCCGTTCCTTATTAATGCACACTCATAAATGCATTATTCAAAGTGCAGAGAGCCTGGTGTTCATTTAAACAATTATAGCTTCAGTGGAACAATGACATTTTATGTAACCGCTCATAAATGGTTAACCAGCAGCACCGGTGGCTGCGAGTCGGCAGCCGGGGGCCGATCATTGGGAGGAGGACGGGGCTTCCTCTTCCCTCGTCTGCAGTTCGACCGCACGCTCCGCCGACGAGCCGTCGCCTCCTCTCTGAATCAGCTGCCCTCTCGCGTCTTCCCGCCGGGCGGCGTCAACGGCGCGGCGGGAAGACGCGTCTCTCGCGGGAGCTTTAACGAACAGACCGGGCGGCGCACTCGAGCGACCCCGAGGGCGAGTCCAAGGACAAAGACGACCGCGGCGCCTCGCCAGCAAGTCCGGCAGCGCGCGCGCCGAGGTGAGATCGTTGCGTTCCCCGAGCCCGAGCAGAGCCGGCGGAGCGTTCGCGGGTGGAATCCTGAGGCCGTGCTTTAAATAAAAGAAGGTGGGACGGCGAGCGTGACCTCAGGAAGCCAAATCGTCGTTTTACTGCGTTTAGAAAGGATGAGTCCACTTCGTTTCAAACCTGGGATAAATATTATTCGACGCGTCCGTCGTGGCCTGACGGGTCGCGTTGACTTTGCACTCTCCTCCCACACCGGGGAGATTCAGAGAAACGAGGCACACAGAATGAAGCACACGCTCCCTGCAGCTTTCCAAAAGATGCGATTTGAACGTGAATCAGAACGAACGCGTATTTTGTGTCTGACCGAAAGTAAACACTGGAACGCGCCTCCTGAAACAACGGTTACAGCCGCGGCATCGGGGGATCTACGTCTGGGCGTACCTGCCGGCTGACCCCGATCACCCCGAACGGTCGTCGTTTGTTTTACAGGCGCGAGTCCGAGGAGGGTTTTCTGTTCAGCATGTGTTCACGCTGGGGAACGCGGAGCAAATGTAATTACTTGGGTTTGTTGTCGTAATTTGTACTCACCGCACGCATGCGCAGCTGAGTGGCCGGTCCGGCTGCCGTTGGTCTTGTCCTCCGGGGGGACGTCGGGCCCACCGTGTCCATGGGAGACGCACATTCTATGAGACGGAGAAAGAAAAGGAAAGCTGAACGTCAGACACTGAAACATCACGGCGAAACACTAAGATGCTTCGTTTGCTAAAATAGAAGTGAAAAAAATATATATATAACATCCTCAGAAAATTCCCAATATCAGAATTTAAAAACAAGTAATCAATTACAGGGGATTTCTATTAATCGACTCACAAAATAATTGATTGAATCTGAGCAAAGCTATTTAAATAAATATTAAAAATGGAATATATTAATTGTATATTTATAGCAAATAATGCTTTCCGCATCTAACGTTTCATGTTTTCCATCATTATGTTAGTGTACTAAAAAAGACCCATAAATTGAGTCGATAACGAACAATAATAATTATTTCTTTGACAGTACTGATATCTTTTGTTACCAATTCAATCTACCATCCAATGTCAAGTTACATAAAAGTTGTAGTTCTATCTTTAGTACGACAGGAGGACTCTCTTTCACTACGTTACTTTTACCTGATGACCAGTTATTGTGACTTTTTAGATTAATTATCTGTAAACACAAATGGTAGAAAAAGATTTTCTTAAATCTGAATATGTAGAGGTGTTGGTGGGTTTTTTTTGTTCAGTCTTCCTGTGTGCATCCAACCCCGACAACCTCCAACCTAAATGACCCGCAGGAGGGAAACCAGGTAAGCAACACTTTTATGGTGTGACAATTCTGTGGTCAAAGTTTGATTGGGTTCGGGGAAGGATCGTGGTTTGGGGTGTGAAACAAAAGGCCAACGTCGGCATTAGAAAGTAACGATGATTACAGCAATTAACATGCAGTCAGGCTTTTGGAACAGTCGAGGAAACCAACAGCAGTCGTCTGTGTTCGAGTCCGAAACTTGGTCTGTCAGTCCATCCAAACTGACCACCTGCTGCCAGAGACATCCCTCCACTCCCTTCTTTCTTCAAGTCATAATTAGTAACAGCCAATAGAGGGCGCTGTCACTTGAACGTACACCTAAATAAGTTGCTGGAAGGACTGATGCCCTCTCATAGGACCATTAAAAGTTGTTTAACATAAAACACGGCAATGAGTGTTATCAATGATCTGCTTAATTTAGGGCTTCTTTTTTCTTTTTTATTATTTTAAAGGGAGGACAGTCTCACCTCCATCAGAGAAAGTAGGACAGATTACCTGGAAGGTGGAATCCTGAGCAGAAATAGTGAACGGATGCCACCTATAAAAGGGGATGCTGCAATTTACTACCGAAACCACACAACAGCTGTTTTAGATAAAGAAGAACTCAAGGTGAGTGTATGATGGATGGGAGAGTAGAAAAGAGGGAGCACTTTGCAGGACATTCAGAGCGTCCCACCTGTCTCATCGCCTAAATCACAAAGTGGTACCACAGAGTGTTCTCCAAATCAGACATCGTAAATGTACTCCATTTTCCAAATTAAAATCTGATGTTACACATGATCACTAACAGGGAGGTACACTTAGAATAATTTAAAAATCTAAATTAAAAAAAAAAAAATAAAAAAAAGACGAATACCTAGATAAACAAAGCCAATGACAGAAAAAAAACAAAATCAAGGTGCATGTCATACTATTTATCTGCATATGTATATTTAAAAAAATCACCTAAAAAACACGTAATTTATTGCCTTTTGATTAATTTGATGTCATAATGTACACTTATTAACAGCAAGATTATAAAAATGAAATATTTGACCATCTTTTTACTTCCCCTTGAAAGTGTGTTACTGTGAACCCAACCAACAACACATCCGTTCACTGCAGTTTGACTTGGAATATCTGCAGGAGCACACGTGGGACGCCGGGAGTTCACGATGCACAAAGCGAGCTGCTGTGAAAAAGGTCGACCGCGTGAAACTGCCTTTAAAACAATAAGAAAAGGAAAAAAACGCCCGACACGTTGTTAAAGTCAGGAGTTTTAAACGGGGCATGCTTAATAAAGTCGTCCATACTTTAGAGCAGAGACGCCCAATTCGGGGCCCCCGGGCCGAGTTTGGCCCCTCGCTTTCTTTTTCGTTTTGTCCCACCGTGGCATTTAACCAACGGATAGAATCGTATAGATGCTTTACGGTTTTGGCAATGATTTCTGCAAAGTAATATAATTACTATTAAGCACATTAAAGAATGGTATTTAAACTATCTGAAAAGTTTATTTTAGATTTAGAGCGTTGATTTTCTGCCAAATCTTTTACATTTTAACAAAGCAGAATTTCACATTATGTGAACATTTATTTTTGGGGCCATTATCCTCCATTCAGATACATTCGTGTCCCCTCGTAGGAAAAAGAATCTGGGCACCTCTGCTTTACAGGATTAAAAAAAAAAGGTCTTTCAATCAGGTTCTAGAAATCAACTGGCCAACTGAGAAGTAGGGGAATGTTTGGATCTCAGCAGTTAAAACTGTCCACAGTTGAAGCAGTCATCAGAGCGTCCTTTGGGTCGGTCTGTCCCACCGAGGAGAAGACAGTCCTGACTAGTTTCCACAGAAAAGCTTCAGAAAGCAGCCGTTTGCTCTTTAGTGGAGGTTCGGAAGTTAACCATAAATGTACATTTGACAAAACAACCGGTTATGCTGCAAGTCTTTCTTTACTAAAAACAAAACAAAACAAAAAATACATTTTGAAGACTTCAACATTGAGGAGTAAATCTCACCTGAAGGAAGTTTGGTTTTTTTTCGACTTCCCTCATTGAGGTCAGTGTTCAGCCTCCAGCTTTCTTCACTCGGTTTGTCGTGGAGGTGGAGGTGTGTGTGGGTGGAGGGGGACACAGCTGTAAATGATACGATTAAAAATGACTGCGTTCTCCTGAGGGTGGAGCGTCTCGTATTGTGTTGTCCGCCTCAGTGCTGCGGATCACTGGGACTGCCAATGGAAGGGAGGCGTGGAAAGACATGCTCCTCACCTGCGTGTCTAATTAACGTCCAAATGTCTGCAGAGAAAAAAAAAAAAGGGGGGGGGGGGAGGTCTGTTTCCGCCTGGTGAGGTTTGTTGTTTGGTTGAGTGAACGTCCGTTACATTGGAGCGTTGCAAAAACAAGTTCACACATTGTTGATTAAATCGATCACTTGTACGTGAATCACTTGTATTTCGCGACAAGCATTTAAATTGCGGTTTGACGTCCACCGCTCTTCCGGGTGACCGTACACCTGCGCTGCGTCCTTAACCTGCGCACCAGAGGCTTCCGTCGGCACAGCTGATGTTTTAGGTTTTTATTTTTATTTTTTTTACCTCCAAACTTCCACGAGGCTGACAGTGAGCTCGTTCTGTATTCAGATCTGATGTTTCACGCACCTGAAGCAGCAGGGACCGAGCTCCGTCCAGGATGGATGGATGGATGGACGGACGGATGGATGGATGGATGGATGGTGGGGAGCGACACCTGTTCACGTGGGCGAGAAACTTTCAACACGTTTTTTCAGCGCGCGTTGTCAAGTTTGTCTGTTGCAAATTCCAAGAGTTTGACTCAAAAACCAAAAAAACCGGATGTGCGCCCTCCGGTCATGTCCACGGACAAATCGTCGTGCGCGCAAACGCGTGCGTGAAGCGGATCCAACCTCTTCATACTTCAGAAGTGTTTTTCAAGCTGTGTGGTTTTACACATCAGACTTATTGCAAGAAAGGAAAAGTGTTTTAACTTCTCACCTCCTACATACAGCTCTGCAGAAACGCTTTTTAGATATAAATCTTTTGGGTTTTAATTAAGCTTGAAAGAGCGCAGGGTGATATGATAAACTGAGGCGGTATAAATGTGCCCCCCCCCCCCCCCCCCCCACAAGACATTTTACTTTTTGCTAAATATTCTCCATCCTTTTTTTTCTGCTTATTCTAGGCAACTGTGAGCGGTGTTGCGAGTCAATGAGCAGGACAGCTTCAAGGCAGTATTACATTTTTATGATTTTTGCATCGGTGAAATTAAATATGTCAGGTATTTGATTTACTAGATTATCCGAGAGATGTTCCGAGTTATTTCACTGTTAAATTTCATCGTACAGCGTGTTAGGAAATGTTATCCACACCGACTGCTCCTGAGCCATGCTGAGAACTCTTTGACTGACACCCGTCAGGTGTTTCATCTTTAGGCCGAAGCTGTCACATGACCTTTCTACAAAATGCCCATGACCCCCAGACACAGCGAACCATTTTGAAAACCCATTTATTCACCTATTTGAGAAAAAGTTCACATTTTGTTTTCCTCAGTTACCCCTGTGACTGTGGGTTGAAGGCAGCGGACATGGAAATGCCCAGACACTAAATGCACATAAAAAGAACAGTTAAAACAAAGTGGGCCGCAACAAATCTGGAGACAATTTCTTTTTAAAAGAGGAAAAAAAAAAGGTAACAAAAAAAAAAAAGGAGGAAAAAAAAAAAAAAGAGACTTCACAGGAGTTCATTTAATCTGAAGGATTTCTCTTGGGGGTGGGGGGGTGGGGTGGGGGCAGCTGTAGAGGGAAGAGCTCGTACAAACACTTCACTGTACATACAGATTTACATTGCGTGGGAACATGATGTATGGTCTTGCCTGGCAATCCCACTTCTGGTATTCTGTACAACTAACAGCCAGGGAGGGGTGTGTGTGTGTGTTGTGTGTGTGTGTGTGTGTGTTGTGTGTGTGTGTGTGTGTGTGTTGTGTGTGTGTGTTGTGTGTTGTGTGTGTGTGTTGTGTGTTGTGTGTGTGTGTGTGTGTGTGTGTGTGTGTGTTGTGTGTGTGTGTGTGTGTGTGTGTGTCTGCATCCCAGCTCCACTCCTGCACTGTGTTTTGAATGCGCGTGTGCTCCAGAAGGCCTACGGAGTTGAATTAAAATAAACCAATGACAAGAGAGCTGTACTACCTACTGTTAAGCCGGACATACAATATACTCCAGTACTATTTATTAGAATATAAAATTTGGAATGGTGACTGCAGTGTAGGTAAACTGAACACGGCGCAATTCGCTTTTCAGTCATTTTGAATGCAAACTCGCGAGTCAGGGCTGGAATGCAGAACTTCCAAAATTGCATTTAGTATTTGAGCCATCTGGCCTCATCTCGACACGTGTCCCTTTGATTCTGTAAAACCATTTGTCCTGATAATAAAACCAAAAGCATGAAAATAAAATGAAAGTACATATAACTCTTTCAGGTCCATATTTATGTGGTATTTTTCTTCTTCTTCTTTTATTCTTCTTCGCTCTCGTTTTCGTGCTCCATGTCCTCCTCCTCTCCGTTCGCTTTGGATGCTTTTGTGCTGTCGGAGTCCTCGTCATCTTCGTCCGCTTGCTCCTCCTCGTCTCCTCCCACCGTCTCCTCCATCGCCTCCGCCTCCTCCTCCCAGTGCTGAGAAAGACCCACCAACAAACATCTCAGTGCACAACATCGACACGAAGCCGGCTCGAACGGCACCGCTGAGCAGACGTGCAGTAATTTACAGCGCGGCGGCTACTGATCCACTGGTTAGATCAGTGGATCCCTCTTTGATATCGCGGCCCGACTTACATCAGAGTCTTCATCAGGGAGACCTTCGTCCCCAGAAGCCTCGTCTTCATCAGATGATTCTGTAAAGGCACAAAGCAAAGGAAAAAAAACATTCACGAACTGAAGTCGCAAAACCGTTTTCATTCCATCAACTCTACGATAAAAAAGTTTGAAGGAAAGGAAAGGAAGGAAGGAAGGAAGGAAGGAAGGTTTTGAGTGAGTAAAGGTCACTCAGAACACTTGATGCAGCTAATTTACATTACAAAAGGTCCATTATTTTTTTTTTTTTTTTTGGGCTACCAAAACTCTGTAAGGAGGATTGTTGGGAATACAAAGTGGAGGATGAAAAGGGTCAACTTGAGAACCTTTCGCCATGATTGAAACGACAGTTCAAATTCCCCGACCTTTACTCACTCAAAACCTGAAATCCTATGACCAATAGTACAAAAAAAAAAGAAAGACGACAGCATGCTTCCTATCATTGCCATGGCTACAATGGTCTGTGTCTCTCCCCCATATTCAATAGATCTCCAGTCCTTTTACAAACTTTACATTTAACTTTTCCATCAACATATTTTCATCAGGTCTTTGCTTTGCTTTTTGTTTTTTTAGCTCTTGAAATCTATATTTTCCTGCATGTTTTCCTTCCAAAGCAGGAACAAGAAATGACATATTTACTCAAGTGCTTGCCTCTTGTTGACAAACTGAAAGGGGATAAAAACCACTCATGAAATATTGGAAACATGAAAAAAACCAAAAACAAACAACTACATAGAAAATGTTATATTTTGATAAACGGCAACTCAATTTTAAACATGCGAACAAAATGATTTCGCGAAAATAACTAAAATGGCTTTCCCTGTCTGTAAAAAAAAAAAAAAAAGAAGTTTCAAAACATGTCTGAAGTATATGAAATACTATATGAAGTAACATGTCCCCATCAGTTCGATGAGCAGTCGTTTGGACTCGGGGGAGACCGTTTTTCAGCGTGTCGCTGTGTAGAAAGTCACAGGCAACGTTTCAAGAGCAGAAAGCATTTCTGGAACAAAGTTTTGTTGTTCTAACTGGAAGGCCGAGTATCTGCGTCGCCTCTGGGACGTCCCTCCCGTGTTCCGACTACCGTTTCTGCACCCGCTCCGAAAGGTTCCAGCTCCTGCTACGGTGTGTGTAATTGAAAAATAAAATCTAAATAAATGATATCCGTACAACACACAACAACCAGCACAAGTGGGGAGGACGGTAATATATATATATATATATAAACGGTCTACGAACTAAGATTCGGTAACTAAGTCTGAAGTTTCCTGTCAGAATCCCGCATTGGACCCACGACGGGCCCGGCGCGCAGCGTCATCCTCACGGGAACCGACTCCTGCCTCCTGCCCATCAGCTGCTTTTATCCACTTTTTCCTCTTCAAAATGGGCCATCATATCCTGGAGCACCGACGGGGTTATTGAAACTCAAGAGGCAGGTTAAGTATTTCATGAAAGCCAATTTTCTATGTGGTTCAATAAAGCGTTTTACACGGTACGGTAATGAGAAATGAGAGTGAACAGAGCGGGGCCTTGTTGTTCCGCTCAAAGGGGAGGATCTGAGGCTGCCCGTCAGGTTGCCAGGCAACAGGAGTCGTGCGTTTGCGTGCAGCGCATAGTCAAGAGAGGCTGCATGATGGGCAACACCGTCTCCATAAATCGTAACCAATTGAGCGCAGTCTTCTCCCAGCAGTCCCAAATGACTTAAGGTGAATTGACAAGATAATGAATGCCAGTCAAAATAATGAGAAAACAATAGTGTGCTGGGGCAGAGACTTCTGCAGACCGTCGATGTGACCTGTTGCACTGCAGCAGCTTTAAGGAGTCCATTTAGCCAACCGGGCGTCTAAAAGGCACAAGTGATGAGTAAGACCGGATTATCTTTACGATCCTGCTCCCTGGATGAGGGCATTATTCAGCACATGAACACCGAGGAGACTCAGAAACTGAGATGCCGACAGGGAAGAAGGTTTTAAAGAAACAGGCCAGCAGGGAAACAGAAGGTTAGTCAGACTGGACACAGAGAGAGAGAAACAGCAAGACGAACAAACACTCACCCTCCTCATACACCAGCTTGGCTGTGTGCTCAACATCTGGAACCGTGTTGCTGCTGTCGCTTGTCGCCACCTAGTGGTGAAACGGAAGATGGTATTAAAGAGCCGGTGAAGGATTTGAGCAGAACTTCAGTTCTATTCAATTTTAATAGAGAACTCATTCATTCAAACCATCTTTACGGTGTATCCGGTGCCGGACGGGAGAAAGGACTGCATTCCAGTACCGGCACAACTAGTGTTTATCAGTGTGACATTTACCTTCCTGCAGGACAGTTTTATTTTTTTGCCCTCCATAAAAATAAAAACAAAACAACCCTGCATTGTTAACTTAATATTTGTATTCTGTCTCTATCCGTTATCTATAATAACTTCATCCTGTAGAGCGTCACAGCGGCGAAGTACACCCAACACGCACCAACAGACAACCGCTCACACTTGTGGCCAATTTAAAATAAGGAATTGACCTAAAGCACACGTCTTTGGACCTCCTTGCTGTGAGGCAACAGTGCTGCACTGCACCACCATTTCCATTCTGTATTTATCAGGTCGATCCGTCGGTAATGAAAAATATGCAATACACACAACAATCTGTTTGCTTCACAGTGCAATTAAGCCAATCTCTCCAACGGTCTGATTCGGCTGCTGCTTATCTGCTCCAGTGGCTTTTACTTTTAGGATTTGTCGTTACATTCAGGCTGCTGTAGAAATGCTAATTTCCCTCAGGGGACAAGTAAAGCAGCCTTTTCAAACAAAAGTGAGGCAATCCAAAGGCATGTTTACTCTTAACAAAATCCATAACCTTCAACTCTCTCACGATATTCAATGGCGCATTATTCAAATGTTTTGGCAACAAGTCCTGTCTGCGTGTGTGTTCATCAGCCCAGCGGGTCGCTCTGCAGTTGCACGAGTGATGGAATAGCCTGAGGCGGGTCGGGGAGGGCTCTTTTCTAAGACTGAGGCGTGTGCGTGTGTGTGTGTTAGTTATGGTTGAAATGTATTAAGAGATTGCTTTGGGTCCAGTTACACGTGTGCCTGAACTGGACACGGCCCGTTTCTCTCCAAGGAAACTCGGAAACAACTTCCTTCCGGAGGTCGAAAGTGAAAACGCCGTTTGTCGGAAAGACGCGGACTGGGCTGGAAAGTACAACGCCAAAAGTCGTGTTTCGCAAAGCTGAATTTAAAATCCACTTCATTCGGTCATTGATGAACGAGTTGAAACGTGAGCCGCCGTCACGTCGGTTCTTCAGACGGGATCCATCAAAGGCGAGGGGGGCAGGGCGTTCGATATACAGCAGTGAAAGAGATCTTCGTGGCGTTTATGAGGCGCGATCAGAAGGTTTCCGAGGATGTTCCTACTGCGCACCAATGGAGCTTCACGCACTGATGTGCAGACAGCAGGAGGAAACTGCAACTTCTGCGAGGAAGTGTTCCCAAGTTATGACCCGTGTTGAAATTGCATCAAGATTGCAATCAAACGACTGAATACTTTCCCAAGAGTTATAGCTTCTCACCCCGCCTGATGCTGTAAACGCGCACCAGCAGCAGTCTAAAAACGTTCTGATCGCTCCTCGTGCAAACTGACAGCACTCATTGCCTGCAGCAGCAGAATTGCACAAAAGTGCTCCCTGCAGCCTGCACTCTACGAGTAAATCTGTACTTAAAAGCATTAGGCATTAATTGATTTGATAATACCATTTGCAAAGTATCCATTCCATTTTCCCTGCTTTAAAATGAAAGCGCTACCTCTCGGCTCGCCGTGAACGACTTGGGTCTCTAAACATTTCACATTTCATTTCAAACCACAGCGAGCCGAGAGGACGGTGTGCACTTCAGGGGTACTCGGTGGGCAGTACGACTTCATCAGCGAGGCCATCTCAGCCGCCCAATTCACACCTCCAGCACTCACAGAATCCACTCGTTTAAAAGCACCTAAAGGGAACGACACGGTGAATATTGGTCGATATGATGGCACCTACCTGTGTGATTAGGAGATACAGTTTCCCGTGCAATTTGGTTAGCTTGCGGAACATCTTCACTCTGCTCTCAATCATGTGGTAAAGGACTCCCAGCTGGGTAACCAGGTCTGGCAGCTGTTGGGACGCACAAATGGACGGGTTGAAGGTTTATAAATGAGCAACATTTCAGCGACACAAACAAGACGGCGCTCGGCGATAAAAGGACTTCTGCCAAGGCCTCTTCTCCCCCGCTAACCGCTGCTTTCATATGACACAAATCCATACATTACATTTACAATTGTAATGGGTGAATGCCAGCTGTTATGTAGAAAGAAGTGAGTCACCGAAGTTAAGTTCAAAGTTTCCCTTTTGTTGTTGTTGTTGTTGTTTTTTTTTTTTTTTTTTTAGAGCAACATGAACAACAAGGTCAGGGGATGTGTGTCAATCAAAGTGTTCGCTTGTTTGCCAGCGCTGAATCAAAGGCGACAGGTTCCCCTGAAATAAATAGCATCCATTTCCAAAGTTTCAATGGGCATAACAAAAGGCTATTCAGCTCCTGGCTGTAGTCACACAAATGGACAGTTGGTCAGAGGCACCATCTCCTCTGTGTGGGGTAACGACTGTACATCAAACCAGGTTTCAACAGGGATGGGTCATGATTTATTCATTAGTCATTAAGTATTTTTCTTAGTTTCCACTGCCACCTGGTGGTAATACCTCACTAACCCCAACAGGAATGTTCCAACAAGCTTTTTGCCAACCTCCAAGAAAGAAAAGAAGAATGTTTTTCTATAAGGCCCGGATAAAAAGGTGTGTGAAGCTACTGTGCAAACATGCAAAGAGGACGACATTCATCAAAAAGTTCTAAATGTGAAACTGCGTCCAAAAAAAAAAAAAAAAGAAGGTGCAAACTCTGTCAGGTAACGCTAACATAGCGCTGGTCTACCACAGCAGAGAGCTTTAGAAGTTTGACGGCATTCGTTTACGGCGCGAGTCTCCCTCAGTGTGCAGACGTGCAGGAGGAGGAAAATATTCATCCCAAGTATGATCCATTTGTTTGTGTTATTCAAACTGAAGTGTTCGCGGTGATCACAACATGCACTGCTGACACCACAAAGAGCCTGAAGACATGATGGAGACACCGAAGCAACTGGTGGCTTCGTACGAGCAGGGCGGAGCGGGAGGCGGGCGGAGTGGACTCACCGACGCCAGGTATGATGTGTGGTGCAGGAGCACAGCCTTGAGCCACCGTACCATCAGGACGGCCCTGTGAGGGAGGAACAAACGCACAAGCTGTCAAACGAAGGGAGCAGAGCTGCTTTCACTGCGGGTACACGCGGGATGTGGACTTTTGTACTGGGAAGTAAAAAAAAAAAAAAAAAAAAAAAAAAAAAAGGCAGCTGTACAAGTACGAGCATCTGGACACGCAGAATTTAAACCAATTAAAAGCTTAGAGGTGATCTTTCAAGCTCTCCACTCACATGAAAGGGTGTCCTTGGAGCCTCTTTGTGAGCTGCGGAGGAGATGGAGGTTTGATTAGAAAATGCAGTTAACACAATTTCACTCGCTCGTCCTGATAACGGGAACAAAACATCAGTGCAGGTGAATGCAGCTTTATAAAGACACGTAGCATCTAAAAGACAAACAACAAAAGCTGATTATTTGTTGACATCTGCCACAGAAGAATATGCTGGATTTTTTTTTTTCTTTTCTTTTATTATAGAACAGAAAAGTGACACTCACCTCTTCCACCAACGGTAGGACGGCAGGGAGGGGTAACCGAGCAACCGTCTTCTTTATTACCATCTCTTTGCGTGTTTGGAAAACTTTCTATAGGAGAGAAAAAAGGTTTGCGCAAAATAAGTTCATGTTACTAAACATTCAAACAATGTTTTGGGGAATTGATCCATTTCAGTTTGTGCTGCTGTTACATGAACTCATGCAAAACTAACGCAACATTTTCCATCTAACTGAACTCAAAGTTGTATTTGTGAGCTCAGACTCTGGAGAGAAAGAGAGAGAGAACTTGCATTTAGGATGTTGGCGTCGCTGCTCTCCAGGCCCTGCACCAGCAGCACTGCAAAATTGTCTGTCTGTAATGAGGCCGTCCCTTTCGGAGCTCCCTTCTCCATGGAGGCCGTCGACAAATCAATTTCACCGAGCCGCTCCGCTATCGACATCTACGGAGGAACAGAGGCGTTTTAGGTGAGCAGGAATTGGATTGTATCTGTCCACACCAATGGAAGTTAAATATGACATACGACAACTGTATCAGACCACGTTTAACATGTCCTCATATTTGCATCAAACGAATGTGGATAGAATTTTAAAGAAGATTTCAGGTTTTCTCCTCATAAAATTCATCATGATAGAAGAAACAAGAAAAAAAGGAAGCAGTGGACATGAAAGTTGTCCATGTAACAAGGCAATGATGGAAATGAATGGAGACGTCTGCAAGATGACACGAACAAACAGATGCGGGCATGTATTGTCATCAAGCAGGTTTTTGAAACCCCCTTTTGGAGGGTTAGATGAGGATGTGTGTGTGTGCGCTCCTTCAGCTTTACAGTGTCTAATCACACATCATCTATTGAGCACCTCTCCTGGCTCCCTGATGACTGCGGTGGGACTAATCACTGCCCGAGCGCTGTCGTCAAAACATCTCTGCGCTTCAAGAAGTTGTTCGGGGTCGAAGCCAAAAAGCTGTCGGGAGTGAGCGACGGACGGAGGCGGTGAGCCGCTGTCTGGGACGCGTCGGCGGCGACACTAAGCCTTACCTCTTTGGTGTCTGTGTCTTTTTTCCTTTTCTCTGATCCCACTGACGTCCCCTTCACCGGGGCTTGATGACCAGGGAGCCCCGGGACCAACACTCTGCTCTTGGCATTGACGATTGGAGTTTTCACCTGGAAGAGGCAATTTCAGATTTTTCAACTTCAATCACAAAACAGTTTAAATTCATCCTGAAGTAGATGTGCATTGGAAAAAATAACCTGGCCAGGTATGTGAGGGTCTACTTCCATTACAGTAAAGAAAATGAAAGGCTTGATCGTTACCTTGGAGACGGTGGTTTCCATGGAAAGGGACAAGCTGGTCTGAACATCCCGGGTCAGACACACATGTCTCTCTGCAGTATTGATCTCCTGTACAGATGAGAGGGGAGGCAGGTGACCAACAGCTCAGCAAAATGACACAAGAGGGTGGGGCAATCTTGTTATAACAAAGATATTGGCTGAAAAAAGAAATCCGCATCACCCACCGACCGCCACAGCTGATATGATCCAAACCCAACAGGCTACCGCTTCTCCAGAGCATTAGAAATTCCCAAAGTCAAAATCAATTGAAAAATGATAGACGTAGTCATTTCCAAAACTCACATGTTTTTATCCATCAAAACATTCTGCTTTAATCCAAATGTTGGAGATGGCGGTGTGATATTTTCGAGTGATGTTCCAGGTGTGCTGTCATGCTGATTTGAGAATGTTTCAAATGTAAAGTTGACCAGAACTACTGGTTGTGTAATGCTTTTTTTTTTTAAATTTTTATATAGCTGATAACAGCAACACTATCTGTCACAAGTTACCAAACATGGTGAATATCTGCAGACTGGATAATTCACCAACAAAGGCAAGCACGGTCAGAAAAAAAAAAAAAAAAACTTAATCTGAAAGCCGTCAACTGGACACTTGCTATGCACTTAAAATCATTGCATTTCACATGGTTGTTGTGAAATGACTGCAGACTCAGCTGTCACTGAACATGATTGTCACTGCAAATTTGACTTGCTTTTCAATAATGCCCAGTTGCGTTAAATTGTTGGGTTTCTCTGTATAATATTGTAAAGTCTTGCTGGAAGGACATTGATGTGTTAAGTGCCATGAAATAACCTGTGTTGTGATTTGGCGCTATATAAATAAAATTGAATTGAATTGTTCAGGCAGTCTAATAATTCTATTGCTTAAACAGCAAGTGTAAGTGAGATAGAACCAGGAAATAGATGTTGACAGTAGTGAAACGTTTTTGAAGTGGTCTCCTGTGGACTCACCGCTCTCTCCATTACAGGCTGCAGGTGGTTGCCGTAGGCCAGCAGCACAGTCCGAGCATCCGCTCCGAGAGCAGCTGCCAGCAGGGGGACCGGCATCGGGGACTCCTTGGTGTCAGACATCTGAACCGTACACGAGGGGGACAGGGGCTTCTTACAGGGCCTGCAGGGACACGCGTGTTCAGACGGGCCGTGAGCACGGCAAGCGTACAAACAAGACTCCACGTCACGCGCTCAAAAACTGTGCATGCAATATTCTTTCATCATTGTTGCATCTCCTCACGACAATTTGGCAAAAGGGGTTCAAGATAAGTGGACCGACATTTTACCGTTCCCCTTTTGTGGTTTTAAATGAAACAATGTGTATTCAATTATCTCAACATTAGTTACGTGTGCGAAACAGCTGGAAGAGAATTCTTCGTGCTGAAATCACATGTACGGTTACTTCCCGCTGCCATATGTTGCCGAGTACAAGTAAGACAGTGTTTCAAGGACTTACCCATTTAAAAAGTGCTCAAAGAGATGCAGCTGCCCATCCCTACACACCACAGCCATCCTCACCGCCTGTGAAGAACAAGACCGCAGAGAGAACATTTGCACACGGAAAAGTAGGTAATACAAAACAGGGCTTCCACATAATTACACAACAGGGAGGAACAGTTTAGCAAAGCTTTGAGCAAATGCTTAAATTCAATGTTTTCCCACAACAAATACAGCCCAGCCGCAGCTACGGACACTTTTCATGTCCTCTAAGTAATGGCACCCAAATTGGGTTTAACAATATCAGCAACGTTATTCAACCCATGAAATCTGTTCAGAGTTGTCATCGCTCTTCACCCTGGGTTCAACAGACTGCCGTGAATTCAAGGGAACATCTGAAGAATACGCCGAGGCACTTCTCAACTCTAACCTCTTCTTTGCTGTTGGAGGCGATGAGGTCAATGTGTTGCGGCCCGTCCGTCAGAGTGAAGGACACCACTGAATTCTTGTCCTTCCCATCCTCTCGTACTTGCCTACAATGGGACAGCTTCACGTTAGTTACACAACAACCCGGTAACGGCTGCACGTTCTCAAATCGAACGCAAGTCATCACAGCGAGAGATGAACTGGAGCTGCCGCGTTCACACTCACCACACGCTGAGCAGTCGATCGTGTGCTGCACCCGACAGGAAGTAGAGGCCGTTGCTGTCGGGAGGTCGTGTGGTGGCGAAGCGCAGGGTCGTCACAGCCGTGGAGTGGCCTGTGAATTTCTGCAGAGAAATAATTAAAATAATAAAAAAAAAAAGATAAAAAACCCAGCAGTCAGTTCTGATCAAAATGTCAGAGCCATATTTGACTGTTTTTTAACCTTCACTGGTCCTCTGTCAACATTAATAAGACCGGCTCCTCTCGATTCAGCGGAGAGTGGCGCCTTTTACTTGTCCTTGAATTATAAATCGACACATATGAATGTAAACCGGCTGATTAAAACCAACTCACCCTGTAAACCTCCTTCGAGTCCAAGTCCCACATCTTGATTATCTGTCCAGCTGAAAGCAGCAGTTTACCGTCCGGGCTCACACACAAGCTGGTGACTGCAGCACGGTCCGCCTTCCACTTACTGTGTAAACAAGAGACGGAGACAACATTAGGGTTATGCATTCAGAAGGGTTTTTTTCCCCCCCTTTTCCATTCAAGTGATGAGCCTGAAACTTGCAGTGTACAATGTGCTGTTTACTGTCGAGTACAGTGAGAAACAAGTCGCCACAATTTACACAATTCTCGATACCAAAATAAAATTAAATGCATCTTAAAATGATTTATTATTTAATAAAACCCGCTGCAGACAAAGACATATTGTTTTATTTTGACTGGAAAAGTAGCCAATTAACACAATGAGCAGCTCCTAACTCCGAATGACATACTTCCCTCAGTACACTAACAAGTAGTGCTCTCACATGTCAGGACTCTTACTTGTGGGATGCAGGAATGGCGTTGTGTTGTTTCAAATCACAATCAAATTCCGCTCTGACCGGAAATGACCTCAGCGTGTGAATAAATCACCTTCAAAATATCTGCAGCTTTAATTATTTTACCCAGAAATGAGCGTGTTTTCATGCCCTCCATTTAATACACTCAACAAACACACTGATTCTCCTGTCCAGCAGCAGAAGTAAAAAAGAAACACGTTTGTGTGGCGTTCAGGAAACATCTGCAGCTTCCTCGGATGCTTTAAAATGCCTTGAAAGTTCTTCAGGTCAGTGGCCCCGCCCCTTCCTGTACGTAGCTAAGATGGCGACCGTTTAGGGTGGAAAGTGTCCAGCGTTTCGAGTGCATCTTCCTGGTACTTGTGGTGAACTGCACGTTTCTGTACTTCAGTGTGAACGAACTTATGCACTCAAAATAGTGAGTTAGGCCACAAGTACGCCACCTGGATCACAGCACTGCAGTGTGTCTCCGTCAGTCAAAACGGGCAAACGGTTTATTCCAAATGCTCTGTGACACTGTTCTGGTTTTCATTGTTGAGAGCACGTCCCTTCGCATTTCACTTTAACACGTAGTATTGTTGTTATTGTCCAATAATATCTCCAGAACCGACGGGATCCACGGCACCTTCCGTGTCATAGAAAACCAAGTACTGTCACGCGCTTAAGCTTTAGTGAGCATTAGGTCAGGGTTCATGGTGGGTTAATTACATCTGCTGACTGTCCCACTGCACAGCACTCGAGGCCGCATCAAACTGAAGGTATTTTAGGGTTGGGAAAGAGTGATTTAGCCGGTTCTACTCTCGACTGAACCTAAACGTCACAATGACAAATATTACCGACAGCAGGTCAGAAGAGCTGATCGTGAACTGATGGTTCCCACCAGCTACCATCTGTACCCGTCACTCTGTTACACCACTGGACGACTGTGCTCCACTTACTGCCCCAACCAGAGACAACAGCAACATTAGGTTCGTGTGTGTGTGTGTGTGTGTGTGTGTGTGTGTGTGTGTGTGTGTGTGTGTGTGTGTGTGTGATGCATTTGTTGAAGATCTTCACAAAGCAATTTTCATCGGATTACATTTTTTTCTCTTGCTGACATCATGAGAACCCGATACTGTTTTTTTTATATCACAACATTTTTCCTTTTTTCGGTTTAAGTGGCAAGCCTCAAACTTTCCAGCTGAAGTTAATTGTGTACTATTTACTGCCGCACTCCCACCTGAGAACAGCAGGAAACAAACAAACAAACAAACACTCCCACCTCTCGACAATCCACTTTGTGAACCAAAAATGGGCTTTAGGGGGCATCAAGTGAGGATTCACGGCGACATTACTGTTCGCGAATGTTTGCACCGACTGTACCACGACTACAGAGAAGTTAGTGTTCACAAGGAAACACAGTAACACTAAATGATTGATGGTACAGCCTTCAATTATTGTATACTGTATATTGTATAATTATTGTTAGCGCATCTCATTGCTGTTCAGGGCTGTGGGTGAGCGGGCGACTTCATCACTTTGTGATCATTTGTCTTTTCTACACAAAGAAAAGCAATTAACATGCCGTTTATGATACAAGTTCTATTTTGAGAGGTGTTCTGACAACATCACACACAGTGGTGTGCACTTTTATGGAGCAAACTGCAAGCACTTAGTTGTACTTGTGAAAGCCGCTGAGAGTTTACAGCAATGAAAACTTAAACAGTTGGTAGTTATTCATTTCCATTAATAACCAAAACATCCTTATTTTTTTCCACAGGTGTGAAATAAGTAAACATTACAGTGTGTCTCACAGCCAGAGAAGGATTTCCACCCGCTGATCCTCACAGAAATGGGTTTAGAACTTTTTAAACAGTACTCAAGCAATATTTAGAGATTTGCCTTTACGCTTGGAAGTGTTTTCTTGTTTGAATATAGACTTTTAACAGCAAGTAGTCCATTTCAGAAGTTAGTAAACTCTCCTTGTAGCCCTTTTTCCACTGCAGGTACCGGCTCGGCTCGGCTCTCGTTTGTTTGGTGTTTAGTGTCACGCGCTGAGCTTTCAAGCAGGCTGCACTGACTCTAAAAAGTTTATATAAAAAAACACTGCAAACCACAAAGACACGGGACATCCTGCACAACCCTGCCTCGGGAACATGCTCAAAAAAATGCTATTTCAGGTTCTGTTACACTGTGTGAGTATAAAAGACATCCATCCGCCAATTTAAACAGACATTTCCCATAAACTTCATAAAAAAAACTAAAAATTAAAAAAGAAAACCGTCGTGTACCAGTGTTATTGATGAGGAATAAATAAAATGCAAGTTTCATCAGTTTCTATTAATGTCATGGAAAGTTACTTCAAAGAAACTTCTTTCCCTCTGAAAACTGGATTTTGACTTTTGCAGTATGTCTGTTGAAATCAGCAGATGTCTCCTAAATCCTATTTTGATAACTTTCTTTGACTACAGCTGCAGAGAAACATTCCCCGCTCTACAGCTACCACACAGAGATATCTGTCATTAGAAGATTCCCACGGTTCAATATACTGGGAAAACCTTTGTCTCTTCTCTTAACACTTATCAACAAAGGCCATGCATTTAAGAATTGGGACTGTTTAGACCAGGGGTGGGTGTCAAACATCCGGCCCGCATCCGGCCCGCCAGGGGGTCCAGCTCAGCCCGCCGGATGACTTTGCTAAGTGTGAAAATTACAGAAAGACATAAATTGCATTTCTATGAGAATATGGAGGTTTATGAGTACAAACGTTTTGTAATTTTTTTTTTTTTTTTTAATCGATCCAGTAATTGCTTCAAAAACAGCGTAAATGCGACGTCTGCTCCGGAGGCAGCAGCGCTCGCTGCTCGCTTTGTGACATCACAAAGCGAGGGAATCTGCAGAGGAGAGCCAGGGCAGATAAACAGTGGGCTGATGGCTGAGTTTTTGCTCTTTATGTTTCTAGTTTATTGTAGAAAGACCTTAAAATAGGGTTTATCATCCAAAAACCTTCACCAACGATTTAAACAAAGAGAAATATTGTCATTATGCATGCGTTATTACGCTATGATTTTACTGGTCTGGCCCACCTGAGATCAAAGTGGGGCAGTATGTGGCCCCTTAACTAAAATGAGTTTGACACCCCTGGTTTAGACCAATGACACGTTACGTTGACTATGCTGGAATCCTGTAGATATTGAGTAAAAAAAAAAAAAAAATAGTTCTGAGTTTTTTCAGGAGGGCAGAGTCACAACATTCAAAGCATGATGACCAAACTCAGAGCGACGGTGTCATTCGGTCAATTCAGGACACATTCGTGCATCGTTTTGCCTTTAAACATACGGTGTTTCTAAAAAACAAAGCCGATACAGACCTCCTCATCTTGCCTGCCTGCAGGTCCCACTCGACAATGTTCGTGTCATCTGAGCCGCTGTATAATAAGCTGTCTTCGGGGTGCCACTGGACACAGTTCACTCCTCCGCTGTGGCCTCCATCCTGGCAGAGACACACACAGTCAACAACAGTAAACCTATTTGCAAAATACAAAAAGCTTCATATTTCTCACTTCGTGTATTGCGCTCAGTAGGCCACGCAATAAATTGCGAGTATTTCACGAATTATCTTTCTCCCCTAAGGGAGAAAAAAAAAAAGACAATTTCAGCAGGATGCAGTGAACCGGCTGAGGTGTCTCAAACTCACCAGGGTGCAGTGCAGTGCTCCCTTCGCCGTACTGTAGATGAGCACGTTGCCTGCTGCCGTGCCCATCGCCAACAGGTCGGCCTTCTCCTCCACCTGCACCGCCTCCGATTTCCTCTTCTTCCTCTGAGGCCCCTCCTGGAACAAGAGACCATTTGTAACGTTCAGCATCATGGATAAATAAATTAGGTCCACGTTATTGGTTCGCACTGAGCCCGGCGGGTAACGAACCTCTGACCTGTTGCAGATTCTGCACAAGCATCGTTACCGACTAACGGATATTAAAAAATAATAATAATAATGATATTGCGCAACAACTTATTGACGAGAATTTGCCCGTATTAAAAAAAAAAAAAAAAAAAAAAACATTTCCAACACTGGATTATAAATTCACAAAAGTCACAGGTTGCCATTTTCCGCGCCGAGGTCCAACCTGCGGTGCGGGACCCCTCATGGTCCACCCCCCGTCATGGTGGCACGCGCTTTCGAAGCTCCGCTGGGCTGATGCTAACTTCACCAACTGGTTTTAATTTGTAATAATAAGAGCGCTTCAAAAACAATAAACGACATTTAGTCGTATCCGTGTCGCTCCGGTAATCTTTACAGAGAGAAAGGTCACCGTAAAATACACAAACGTCGCCTCCGTCCGATGTTTTCTTGAACTACCATGTGGGACCGACATGTGCGTTTCTCCGCAGCTGTCCCGACGCCGCAGCTCGATGCTACCCGACATTAACGCGCGTAAAAGCCGGGTCCGACAACACGGTCGCGTCCGCCGGAAGCTCTCGGGGAGAACTTTCCTTCGCCACTCGGTGCCACTTTTTTTCGGATTTGCACACGTGGAGGAGTTCACCACCAGAGGCGGGTCGCTCGGGCCCTCGCTAGCCACCGAAGCTAAAACGGCAGGGAACTCCCGACGGCGAGCAGCTCCACGTTACCTTCGCGGTCCGGCCCGGTCCCCAGGCTATGCACGTACATGTGGCACTCAGATGAGCCGACGGCACGTATTCTTGGTGGAGCGTTTTACTGTCCGTGTTCCAGATGCGAAGCCGGCCGTCTTGGGCGCACAGCGCTAAATACTGCCGCGATTTGGGCGAGAAGACGCAGGGTAGCTGAAGCGATGAACTGCCGCCGTCGGCCGCCATTTCTGAAGCTCTGCTTGCGTCTGCCGTGCGCCGTCGGTTTACGCGAACCACGTGTGGCTCCTTGCGAGGACATGCGCGCATCGTGCGCACGGACCGCCGCTCTCCCATTGGCTGCTGCCGAGCCAATGCCGCCTTCAGGTTCCCTCCCGAAACATCCGAAATCACGGAATCACCTCAGAACCAGCTCCGTGCGTTTACTTTTATCGACACACACAAAAAAAATAATAACTGACGCGGTAACTCGGGAAATAATAATGAAAAAAATTAATGCTATAATCCTCTCTAATTCTCTCTACACGTCAGAAATGCGTATTTATTTCTGTATCACATTAAATGTTATGCTCTCGGGTCTTTGCGTTCAGTGCATAAATTTTATCTCCCAACTTTGTTGGTTTGCTGCTTACAATCAGCAGGCCATGAATTCCTGGAACATATAATGGATTTTGGTACTGTTAATGTGTTAAATCCTAAACGGTGAGGATTTATATATATAAATATATATATGGTACGACTGAATATAAAATGCGTACAGTTTTGAATGACGCACATCAGCTGTGATGTTGCCCTCTGCTGGCAGACTTAAATTACTGCACTGGTCGCTAAGTTATGACGTTTGTTCACACGTGTTTCTCCGTGGATAGGTTTCCCCTCTCCAGCATGGTGACCTCCCTGCCGCTGTAAACAGCCGGGTAAACGACCTGTGAGTTAAACGGAGTTAAATTGATTTATTGTTATATTTACTCCGGTTAGTTATTATTTCGCAGGGACACACGTTGTGTGTGTGTGTGTGTGTGTGTGTGTGTGTGTGTGTGTGTGTGTGTGTGTAAAACTGCCGCGGTCATTTATCTGGTTCTATAATTCCCTCGATGTGATCTCAGGACGTGCTCATCCTATATGATGTTATAATATTCATGTTGTGGTTGCTATATAATGTTATAACCCGAAGTTATGGCAGTGCACGCGCCCTTCAGACTGCTGCTCGTGCGCAGACTGGTGTCAATTTGCACATCCAGTCAAAGACACAGCGGACCAGAGGATGGACTCGTAAAACTCTCCACAAGTAGGAGGCAGACGAGAACGTTTTCAACTGCTGCTGTGAAACGCAACGACAACGAGGGGGACACGTCCGACTCTTCACCCCCGAGCACCGAGTTGACATTCAGGCAAGCGCTGCTGTCCAAGAGGAGGCGACCCCTGTCCCCTCTGGAGAGGATCAGCGGCCTGCTGCCCCGGGACGCCCTGAGCGCCGAGGTGACGCAGCTGAGGGAGCAGGACCAGACGGAACCCGGCGAGGACGCGAACACCCGGGCGGAGGAGCCGAACACTTCAGCGTGCCATCAGGAGGAGAGGCCGCCGCTCTCCACCCTCCCCCGGGAGAGGCCGCCGCTCTCCACCCTCCCCCGGGAGAGGCCGCCGCTCTCCACCCTCCCCGGGGAGAGCCTGCTGACCTTCGGAGAGCTGCTCGTCGCCGAGTGTCGCAGGAGGCGGGTGGAGTTCAGGAAGATGTTTCAGCTGCAGGCAGGGGGCCGTCTGCAGAGCAGCTGGGGCATCGTCCTGCACGAGGACATGGTCGGGCAGCACGCGGGTCGGTTCCTGAAGACCAGCATGGGTGTTTCCATCTTCATCCGTCGGCCCAGTCTGGAGGATTATGTGCTGTACATGAAGAGGGGACCTGCGATCGCTTACCCGAAGGTAGGGGACGAGGTAGGGGACAGTATTCGTTCCTGTTAAAGCGTCGGGAGCTTCTGACAGATGCTGTTGTGTTTCTGTTCTCTCAGGACGCAGCTACGATGCTCATGATGATGGATGTCACGGAAGGAGACAGCGTGTTGGAGTCGGGCTCCGGGTCGGGGGCCATGTCCCTGTTCCTGTCCAGAGCAGGTTGGTACACATCATACGGCGTCCCACTAGAACCCAAATGGAAGCGTTTAGATACTCAGTTTCAGAGTTCAGATACTCAGAGTTCAGATACTCAGTTTCAGAGTTCAGATACTCAGTTTCAGAGTTCAGATACACAGTTTCAGAGTTCAGATACTCAGAGTTCAGATACACAGTTTCAGAGTTCAGATACACAGTTTCAGAGTTCAGATACTCAGAGTTCAGATACACAGTTTCAGAGTTCAGATACTCAGTTTCAGAGTTCAGATACTCAGAGTTCAGATACACAGTTTCAGAGTTCAGATACACAGTTTCAGAGTTCAGATACTCAGTTTCAGAGTTCAGATACTCAGAGTTCAGATACACAGTTTCAGAGTTCAGATACACAGTTTCAGAGTTCAGATACTCAGAGTTCAGATACTCAGTTTCAGAGTTCAGATACTCAGAGTTCAGATACTCAGAGTTCAGATACACAGTTTCAGAGTTCAGATACTCAGTTTCAGAGTTCAGATACTCAGAGTTCAGATACTCAGAGTTCAGATACTCAGAGTTCAGATACACAGTTTCAGAATTCAGATACACAGTTTCAGAGTTCAGATACTCAGAGTTCAGATACTCAGAGTTCAGATACTCAGAGTTCAGATACTCAGTTTCAGAGTTCAGATACTCAGTTTCAGAGTTCAGATACTCAGTTTCAGAGTTCAGATACTCAGAGTTCAGATACTCAGAGTTCAGATACACAGTTTCAGAGTTCAGGTACTCAGTTTCAGAGTTCAGATACTCAGAGTTCAGATACACAGTTTCAGAGTTCAGATACTCAGTTTCAGAGTTCAGATACACACCGTTTTGTCAGTCATGTGTTTTGTAACATAATGTATGTATTCAAAACCGTAACACAGAGCTGAGCAACGAATCAGTATTTAGACGTTTGTTTTGAACATCGCTTTGATCATTTACATGCACTTTTTCACACATTTTCCATATCTTGATAGATGAATATTGACAATATGTCTATTGATTTTAATTTCAGCTTTAGTAACACAGACACAAGAGTGAGCAATAAGAAAATGTCACAAGTGCAGATCGTAGTCTGACTGATACCTCAATGTTGTTTAATCAAATACAAAGAGTTCTTATTTTTAAGAAATCAGCAGTCTGCATAATTTTCCCCAAATTGTTTTAGTTACAATTATAATTGCAATTATTGTAATTGTTTGCCACAAAAACAGACTCAATTAACTGGCTAATAATAAATCTAAATATTTTCCCCAAAAATGATTCTTTATTGCAGGCAGAAGAAGCGTTATGCACTGTAAAATTCTGCTCAAATTCAAATAAAACACATCTTAGTAGTGGTGGGGAAAATCAACACAGTATAGTATGCGCAATATTGGATCAATATACCAAAGACAAGCTTCAGTATTTTATCATTATTATGTAAATAAATACATTTGGCAGGTTTCCTGACGGTGTTGGCCAGTCTGCTCGACAGTCTCAATGTTCTGCACTAAAAAAAAAAAGACTGAAGTGAGATGAACGGACTGGAAACTATTTTATTTAACACCAAACATGTTTCTGTGGAGGAACAATTTGCAGTTGAAAAAAATATACCGTGTTACTGCAATAATTCAGCATATTGCAAAATGTTAAAACTGCGATAACATTGTATCGTGACTTAAGTAGCATAATGTTGAAACATCTGGCATGAACATTTGTGTTAACTATATTTCGAAACAAGGGTTTGACTTGTCATTGCATTTAGCCACGCCCACTGGCCACTGATTGGCTCGCCCCTTCAGCAAGACTGAGTGACATGTGAGCGGAGCTGTCAGATCATAAGGCTGGATGCAGCTTTTACAAAGAATTTGAAAAAGTTGGCATAATTTACTGAGTAAAGAACTCACACTTACGGCAACTCCAATAAATAGAACGTATAGATTTTCTTGTTAAATGCAACACAAAGGATGCAACAACTCCACAGTTTAATGTGAACTAAACTAATAATGAAGCAAAGATAGAGGTGAACTGTGAGCATTCAATTTCAACGTGAACCCCCAGACAATGACTCATGGTTGTCCTATAAGCGCTGACAGTCTTCACTGATCTTCATTAAAAACCTTTAAAAAAAAATTTAAAAAAAAAAACGTATATTCTGTTCGTGAAGGAAAGCGGCAGAGGTGACACGTCACACTTTCTCAAATAAAAAGCGATCTAGATGTGTCACAAAGCCATGAACCGTGACTGACCGTGTGTCTGCGTCTCCCAGTTGGCTCTAAGGGCAGCGTGCTGAGCGTGGAGATCAGGGAGGACCACCACAGGAGAGCCGCGTTGAACTACCAGCGCTGGCGGTCGTCGTGGCGACTGCGGCGAGGCGAGGAGTGGCCCGACAACGTCCAGTTTCACCGCGCCGACCTCGGCGCCGCCTCCCCGCTCCTCGCCGGGCGGGGGCTCCACGCGGTCAGTGTCCCGGGCGAACACGGGAACACGGACGTGTTCGGCGTTCAACACAAAAACATCCTCCGTGACGCGGGTCGTTTCTCTTGCAGGTCGCTCTGGACATGATCAACCCTCAGATGGTTTTACCCAACGTCATCCCACACCTGCACCCCGGAGCTGTGTGCGCCGTCTACCTCGCCAAGTGTGTAGCTCCGCGCTTTCACCGACACCGTTCACACTAAACGCAGCTCCTTTAAAAGAGCAGTAGTTTGGCACTGAATATTTTGTCATCTCCATTGAAATGATTTGCACTGACAGAGCATGAGGAACACCTCTTAGTACAGTTCAGCGGGACCGCAAATCAGTCATCGAAATGCCCATTCAAAAATAATCAACGCCTCCCAATGAGAACGTTGTAATCCTCACGAAGGGACGATTTATTGCCGGGCTGTTGTGTTATAATTATTGCTTCACCTGCCGGTGGTTTGAATGTTCTGATAAAGCCAGACGAGCTGATCCTCTTTTGTCCTTTCTGGAAGTGTCCAGCGTTTCCTTTTAAGCAGGACGCGTCTTTGATTAAACAGCTCTACAAATGCTAAATTTGGATCGTCTATAGTACGTTAAAGACACGATGACAGTGAAATGTCAGGCGTCATAATTAGTGTTCTGTTTGCAGTAAAAAAAAAAAAATAGTTTGTTTTATCTCGTCTGCAGAATTTGATACGTGTCAAATGGAGATTGTCATGAGCCATCGGAGCCCTCCTGTTTAATATGAATATTGACAGCTTTGGTTTCCAAGTGGGTTTTTGTGTGCAGGAACGGGTGTGATCTGACTCTCCCTCCGTAACAGTATAACACAGGTGATCGACCTGCTGGAGGGTCTCCGGTGTTCAGCGCTCCCTCTGCTGTGCGAACGCATCATAGAGGTCCCGGTCCGGGTCTGGGCGGTGGGCCCGGCCCTGCAGAAAGACGGCCGGTACCGCACCAGGATGGCTCCGATCCAGGATGCGGACCTGAGGCGGGGAGATGAGACTTCAGACGACACCGGCAGAGGTGATTTAAAAGTAACACAGCAGGCCGCGATGGACGCTGACGTTTTCTCAGGAGTCACAAAGAAGTCTCAATCTTATCATTTCAGAGGAGACGACCACGGAAGAAGTCCCCGTCCCCGTCCCAGCCTTTGGGAGCATTCCTTACATGGCCAGACCTCATTGCGATCAAATGAGTCACACAGGTCAGATGTTATCACACCTCAAACCCCTCCGTCAGTTTCTCTGTGATAACGGAAGTAAATGTTCATTGTGTCTTTTTTTCTTTTTCAGCATTCCTGGTGAAACTGAGGAAGTGTGTGCGGTAGCTGTTCCGCCTGTGAGGAGCCCTCGGACAGAAATTATTGTTATATTTCAGCCAAATGATCACACTGGAAGTAATTTGAAATAAATAACTGATGTCAAAATACATTTTGGTGTATTTCAATGAAAAGTCTATGATGTAATAGCTGGATTCCACTGACACGTCACCTCTGCAACAGGTTTTGTTGTTGTTTTTTTTCCATCCTCCGCACGTCTTCATCAGTCAGGCTCCACCACAGCTTCAGTTTTTCCACACTGTGATTCTCGTGGAAACTTGAAACCCGTCGCGTTAACGTTTGCGAAGCCACTGTGAAGGGCGGGACCAGTCAGCAGCCTGCGTCGCTGGTTAACCGCGGTGACGCTGATGTCAAGGACCATAACTCCCTACAGAATGTGGTCAGACCCGAATATTCCCGAATATGTGGGTCTGCAAACACCAGGCGGTGTCTTCATTAAACATCCGGAGCATTTGGTCTGCCTGATTTTTGTTGCTTCTCGTACGGCTCGATTGGCCACGTTAGTTCAAAGTTTCGGTCTATTTTAATGGTGTTTATTTCCTACTTTGTTGTGCTGTTGTCGAAAGACAAAATTAATACAGTTGGCTGCATGTTAACTGTTAGAAAAAAAACAGTCATATTCATAA
Source organism: Embiotoca jacksoni (assembly GCF_022577435.1). Taxonomy (NCBI): domain Eukaryota; kingdom Metazoa; phylum Chordata; class Actinopteri; family Embiotocidae; genus Embiotoca; species Embiotoca jacksoni. The sequence goes on along the minus strand of NW_027185378.1, from coordinate 6,035,046 downwards.
TTACTTCCCATCTATGTTTCACACAGCAGGAGCAGAAAGCATCTCTAATACTGGAAAGACCGGAGGGGAGGCGGGCGGGGGGATGGGGGGGGGTGTATAGTGATGCAATACTCTCAACTCTCCACTGCACAAGTCTGTGTTTTATTTTGAAAATCGATCAGCAGCAGCACAGATGGACCAGATGGATTCCAGCCATAATAGAGTCAAATATTGCAGACAATAAAGATCTCAGTAGATGAAGAGACTTTGGTTCTGTCAATATGGATCACAGTAATGTGAATATAGAAATCCTTTACCTGTGTGCAAACAACAATACATCTGAAAAACAAAGCTAATTAACCAAAGAGAAGTCAATTGACTAAAGAGACAAATTCATGTTCAAGCTTGTATTCCCTCAAACTGGAGAGGCAGCATTGGATCATCAAACAGGAACATTGGCAACAAAAGTAAAAGCGCACCCAGAGGAGCCCCGGTAACAGACAGCACGGGCCTCTATCCAAACTCATCTCCACTCAAATCCTTTTAACATCTAAGGAAAAAGAGGGAGTCCAAAAAAATCCCACAAGAACAAATAAATTAGATAAATATGAATAAATAAACTACTCTATAGCTTAAATAAACCATTACGGCCTGTCGTCTTGCATGTTTCAATCAGAGGAGTATGTATTGAGTGACGTTAGCTCATTGTTGTCACGGTTACATAAAATATACTTTGACCGGTTCCGAGTGCGTTGATGAGATGGATCCAACCTGGCCATTCAGACTTTTACTTCAAAAGTAAAAGTGCTGTCGAAGCCCTGAAAAGAGGCCGAATACACAGAACTGGGCGGCTGCGATGAAGAGGAAAGTGGTGCGACGCTCTACAGCTCATTGATCCAGTCCATGAGGGTGTCATACGAGGACTCGCAGGGAGAGGCATCCCCTAATAAAAAAAGAGGAGAGATAGAAAAATGGGAGTTTAGTGAGGCGGCCCAATCCTATCAATTCTTTGAAAATCAATACTGCGTGAAAATGTATTGTTAGGATTCATCAGCATGCCGGAAACATTCCCATCCCTGAACCTAATGTTCAATCTCTTTTCGTCCGATATCAGTCAGAATCACAAGATAAGACCGTCTTTACCATCCAACTCGGTGAAATCTCTGCCGGCTAAACCACTCGATCTCCCCGAGACCTGAGCCACAGATGAGCCACTCCTTCTTGTCGAGGGCCCTTTTCTTCGTATTGATCCTGGCAGTTCAGCGAGTTTTACTTTGAGAGACTCTCCGTGTCACGTTGTTTTATCTTTTTAGATCATCTTTCTGAGGCAGCGCTCGAGAGCCGGTTCAAGAACACCCCGTTAAAGAGCTACTGAACGTCGGCTTTTTTTAAATTTTTTATAGAGGACGTTTGAGGCGATGTATTTCATATTTTACCGCCGCCGGGCAAATTACACACACTGTTGATGTGCAAAGTGAAAGGAAGCAAACAAATATTAAAAAACAAACAAATGGGAATGCATTCAACAGTGTCCATAATCCTTCATCCAACAGTTAAAGGCACTGAAGCGCTCAATACTTTTAAACCAGTACGAGAAATTAAATTTAAAAAAATAACACAAATGTCAGTAATAATGCTTCATGGTAAGACTCTGACCTGTTTACTAAGTATACATTAAGTAAAATTAAAAAAAAATAAAAATTAAAAAAACGAATTAAGGCCAGCGGAGTCAATACTACAGCACCCCCTAGTGGTCACATTGGTAACTTTTTCTGGATTTCATTTGTTTTATCTCCAAATAACAGAGGAAGGCAGCGCTGAAATTATGAAGACGGTCTTATGCGTTATGAAAACTGGTCGTGACGACAGCAGGAGCGAGGCCGCCCTCGGCTGAGCTGGCTGAGCGTTGCACTGGAAGCTACTGTACTCCTCAACCCTTGTGACATATCGTTGAAACGTTGTGTCATAGAAGCACTGCAGGTTTAAAATCCCCCAGACGGTCACACTCGTAACACCATAGATTCAATCACAGATACAGCTGGAGTCTGAGCAATATCCAGAGCAGCAGCAGCAGCTGTGCCTGCAGCCAGTGGCCATATGCTGTCAGGGATCAAGTCGTGAGCGACAAATGCATCATGAAAAGTGTCACAAAATCTCTCCTGTATGTGGTAAAGGGTTGGGGCTGCAGGATATATGGATATTTCACCATATTGTCTGACATTTTTGACATCACATTATTGCAATATGACCCTAGTATTGTCTTTTCCTGGTCTTTAAGGCTGCATTACAAGAAAGCGAAGTCATTTTCTGCGTAACCAGACGTGTTCTCGCTGTTCCGTGGTTCACGGTCATATTCACGTCACGAATAATTATTCACTAAAAATGTAATCGTGTAAATATTTAGTGAAAGCAACACGAGTCACCCCTACAATGTCGTTGCAATATTTGGTCAAAAATATTGTGACATTTGATTTTGTCCACATCATAGGTTGGGATGTCACCAGAATCAATACTTTGGTACAAAGTCGATGCCAAAAATTCTGAAAATTTGATGATGCTTGTTTTTCTATGACACTGAAGGTGCCGTGGATGTTTTCCGTAATGGACATAGGCATGATTTAAGCAGCTCAAAGCGAGACAGTCTGTCAACCGAATTCCAGGTGAGAGTTTCAGCGGTTTAGGCTTCGTTTTAACATTGATTCACAATGTTCAGATCCCAACATAATGACCATAATTGTTTGTGAATGGTGAAAGCTGCACCCGTTCCAGACATATTCTCCACACGATGCTCACAAAGGTGACTCTACGCTCGTACAGCGGTATTGGTGACAACAGAAAACATGAACGGTATCGTGACATCCCTAAACTGGACAGGAAGCAGCAAACCAACTGGTCATAAGAGACCAGAGGGAATACAAACGTTAGTGAGAAGTAACATAAAAAGAGTCCAGAAAAAAAGTCTCCCGCCATGACTCTTACGAGGCTTTTTTACAATGTCTGCCCAGTTCTATGGTGAGAGTAAGTAAACACACATAAATAAGTCTGTCTGACAGAAATGGTTTAGATAACAGGGGACAAATACACTACTGTACTGTACTGTACAGACTAACACCAGTACTACTGACACCTACTTGGGACCTCCTGAGGACGGGAGCGGCAGGAATGGCGCGCCGTGCTTTTATTCTCCGCCGCAGCCCTGGGTGGGATGATCTCCAAACTCGGCGCAGAGGCAAAAGGGTCTGAATAGGTGTTATCTGAAGAGGAGACCGGGTCACAATGAAACGCGTTGCCACGGTTACAGAGGGCACAGGAGACCGGGGAGGCCGAGGGCCCGCGGGGTAAATGGATTTGGTCCTGCGCTCGGTAGTGCCGCTGGGCACCGCTGTGGTGATCGGGCCGCTGCCGCTGCCACACCAAGTGAGAGGACACAATGGCCATCACCTGGAGGACAGAGGTCCAATAAATAAGTAAACACAGCTCCGACATGAAACCAAAAACAAAAACAAAAAAATAACATGCGCACACAACAGGGATGGAATGTATGGCATTAAATCAAAGCAATACAAATTGCACCGTTCAGCAGGAGTAAAGTCAGAGAGGAACACCATTTATCAACCTCCTCAGGCAGCCCCCGCTTGTGTTGTACCTCTTCACAGCAGCGCCTGCTGACAGCAGCTCTGTACTCCATGCGCGCCCACAGCTTGTCTCGCTGCTTGAGGAAGCGAGGAAACTGCTTCCTCCAATTCTTGCCCAGAGCCCACGGAAAGATTTCGTACTTGCTCTCCTCCTCGTCCTCCTCCATGGCGTTGGCAAGATACCTGCAGATGGAGGAGAAGAGCCGAGCGCAACAAGAACATTTGAAGAGGTGGAAAAGAAGCGACACAAAAAAAAGTTCATGACGGGATATTTTTTTTTAATATTTTGCATCCGGAAAGTATTCACAGCGCTTCACTTTTTCCACATTTTGTTATGTTACGGCCTTTTTCCAAAATGGATTAAATTCTTTTTTTTTTTTCCCCTCAAAATTCTACACACACCTTCAACAAAGTATTGAGCAAAGGCTGTGAATACTTATGTTATATTTTCATTCTTTATTTTTAATAGATTTGCAAAAATTTTAAACAAACTTTTTTTCAATTTGTCATTATGGGATATTGTGTGAATGAATTTAATCCATTTTGGAATAAGGCTGTAACATAACAAAATGTGGAAAAAGTGAAGCGCTGTGAATACTTTCCGGACGCACTGTGTGTGTGTGTGTGTGTGTATTATATATAAATAGGCAGAATATTAAATCTTTTCTCTGGACTTACAGCGCAATGAAAAAATTCTTTCTGGTGTACTCGGCGATAGCGAAGTGGGCCCTTTTGAAGTACACAAAGGTCATGGCTAGAAGGTACTGATGAAACAGAAGGAAAAGACGGAGACCGCTCAGTGTCAGCATCACGAAGCTGGAGGTTTGTCATTTTCACTGCAGTAACGGCTTTATACCTTGTCTGTCATTTTATAACAACGGTCCATCCTCAGAAAGTCATGAATCAGGTCGTCATCTGTAACCGAACACAACTGCCTTTTAACTTCATTTCAAAACGTACACGTTAAATCACTCGTAAAATGCGACACCACTCACCAAAAAGTCTGAAGTACGTCGCCATTTCCTGCCGCTGGATAACAAAAATGGGACACATGGTCGTCTTGGCATAATACGCATCGCTGTGGATCTTCCACAGCGGACTCTGGGCGTCTTGACCGTTGTCTTTGTTTAGGCAGAGACGCCTTCTGATTTGGCGAACATGTTTGCGTTTGACCCGGAGCGACAGGGCGGGAGGAGTCTTCATCATGCTTCAGTTTGGACGGCCGTGTGGTTAAGAGGCCCTCTCCGGTGTCCTGCACTGGAAATGGAAGCAAGGTGACAGCATTGGTGTTTGTTTGTTTTGTTTACTCCATATCCTTTGGATTTACACAAATTTAGTGGATCACAAACGAGTCAGAAATTTGCTTCACAGACAGTTTTGACAGCTCCTCCATCTTGCAGAAGGACCTGCTGTCAAAATGTGGTTTTTTTTTTTTTTAACTTATTTTGAGCACATTTGCTTTTAAGTTTGTTTGATTAAAATGTTATTCTGCGTCTTCCTGTAATTAAAATACAGAAAACATCAGGCAAAGTTCTATTAATCCATTTATTTATTTATTTTTGCATCAAAAAAAAAAAATTGGGTAAAAAAAAACAAAAAACACACCAGTCACATGAACATTTAAAATGTTTGAGTTCACAAGCATTGACAACCAAAGCACACAATGACATCACCAATTAATCAACATTATTAACAGTTCATTTAGATTGATAAATAAACTAATGCTGCTTCGTGAACGTCCCTGGAGAAATAAATAAACTCATATATATATATAATGCAGTGGTCTCCTGTATAGTATGTCTACTAATATCCACAAAACATCCCAAACCCGTTTTACCTGTTAGCTGGCAGCTAGCGAGAAAACAACAACAACAACAACAACAAAAACAACTAACACGTCATTTTAAGTGACGTCTCGGGACACACGGAGACAGAAACGCGAAAACGTAAAGTGAACATGTCTTCTCGTGAGGAGAAGTGAAAGCTAACGTGTAGTAAACAAACAAACAAACAAACAAACAAAGGGAGAATAAGGGACCCTGACCTGACGTGACCGGACACGGCGGCAGTTGACGGCGTTGTGGTGCACGCGCCTCCAGATTAGCGCCAATACTGCAGCTGCACACTTTGCACGCGGGCACGCGCATCACACTCTTCTTCTTATATATATATATTTAAAAAAAATTATTTAAAAGTTAAAAAAAACAACAACCGTGTTGAAATAACCTACTTTACATTCAGATAATGAGACTCTTATAAATATTCTACCCTAACCACCCCGCCAACCAAAAACACAAACAACGACAGAAACAATGAAAGTGTACATTTCACCATCTATTTCACAACCTTTGAGAAATATCAATTTACCCCCAATACCTAGAAATCAATAAATAACAAACACAATGCTTGACTGTATCTACTTGTTTTCAGTGAGGACAAGACAGATAGGCTGGGAGGGGGGGGGGTGTAAACAGTTGATCATAACAGCAAAATGAAAACTATTTCAATATTAAATAACCCAACATGCAAAGCAGTCTCAGTGACGGGAGGGAAATAATATGTTGTGGTGAACGGGTAAAGGCAATGGTTGTTTTCCTGTCTTTCTCACTTTGTGACCAAATAGTCTTTTCGACTGCACATAATGCTTTCCTGGGTGCATTTAGATCCTACGTGTGAGGCAAGATGTACAATGGACTAAAAAGCCCCTGCCGTACTGAGAAGATCGAGTATGTGATCATTTAAATGAAATTAGAGTTATGGAATTTAAAAATATGTTCACACACAAATCACTTTGCTCACATAATGATGTGGCCACGACTGAACTCAACACCATATGTAATTACAGCAACGTATGTACAAATCATCATTGTTAAGTCTGCATCATTAGAATATCCACATCCAGGAAAACATTTTAGCAGCTGCCACATCAAAAGGGAAGAATCTTTCTAGCAAGAGAAAGATCTGCACTCTGCTGTAATCCCACAGTTTAATTAATAACTGATCTGAATTGTTTTGATAAATAAGATGCTCTTGTGGCACCATTTCCGGCACAATTGAATTTTGCAACCTCGCATTTTGTACGCTGTCCATTGAGCCCTTTAAATAATGGCAATCAAATACAGGTGATCAGGTCAGATATGGCTGGATGAAGACGATGGCTGACAAATGTGTGTCAGGTCGGCTACTGTTCAACCACACATTTGAACCCTTATGAAGTGTCAACATTAACCGGGCCCAAAAACAAAGGAAGACAAAACAAATAACAAACAAATAAAACAAGAAATAAAAACTAAATAAGGACAAACAAATTAAATTGAGTTAAATAATAATACAATGATAAATACAAATTCTGAAAAATGTAATCATTGAAAATAAGTACATAAATAGGGCAACAGAAAAAAGCAAAAAAATTCAAACGGGGGTCAGATTAAAGACCTTATAACAATGCATCCAGACTCTCGCCTCAACTGAATATTATTAATATCTACCCCTCTGGGCACTTTAACATGTTTTCTATAGCCTATATGTTGAAAGACAGTTTTTAGCCTTTTCAAAAGTGGTTATTTGCCTATATTAAAATATATATTGATTTTATGATATTTTTTCTTGGTTATTTGCTGCCATTACATGTTATTTTCATGACAGACTTAAATAGATAGGCGTAAAACTAGATTACTAGATTACTATAATCTTTTCTACTTTGAATTTCAGTGTCTACTACAGAGAGGCAAAGATAGTTCAAATTTATTTAAGGCACCTTTGTGTTCCAGTGAACTGATGCTGGATATAGAAGTTAAAAGCAAGTCAGTCAACCATCAGAATAACTTATTGACTTTGCCATTTAGACTTCACGTAAAAACAAACAATGAAAACCTTACAGGAGTAAGATATCTATACATGTGATGTATCCAAAAACTGTTGATAGAATGAAAGCAAAGGTGATGTTTTGTAATGCAGCTGAAAATAAAACACTTTCACTTTTATTTTAATGAACAGATTTTTGCTTCTTTTTGCTTTTCTGTCCAAAGGCTAAATGGGAAGATATTGTTTTGCAGGCTATAAAAAGCCACCTGAGGCCAGCCCTCATTACCCAAATGAGCTTATAGTCTTACTAGTAGGTGAGTTTTACATGCTTTAACGTGACATATGTGCAGGCTGAGGAGTTCACTGAAAGCCCCACTAATCCTCTCAGCTGCTTGTCCTTTGTAAGGTACAGAAGGATGCGTTTTGGAGCACGCTACAAGAATATTTTAATACACATGACTACTGATCTGTGGATTTACTTTCCCTTTCTGTGACGGGAGGAAGCAATCTATAAAATGGATTTATTCACTTTTTGTTTTGGCAGCATCCTTGTGGAGCGGGATCGTATCAGACTCAACAACTTAAGCCATCTGAAAATGACAGATACAGCAGGTGGCTAAGGACTTGGACTATTGCTCCCATAATTTACTTCACTTTCTGCACTGCTGTGTTGGTGTCTACAAGAAGTCCTTAAAATCAGCCTGTATTTGAAAAGATCAGAAATGGGCTGCTCACCATCCAAAGGTAGCCAATTTGGCACCCTGGCTGCCATGACGAAGGGGAGAATGCTGCCTCCAGTCCCTCAAGAAAGCCCCAGAGATTCCAAGTTTCAAGAAGGAGAGAATCAAAATCCCACTGGATCAGCAAATGGGGATACAAAAGAGAAGAAGGGAGCTGGACATAGTCCGGTACTTCAGAAAGAGCCACACATGATACCTCAAAAAAAGAGATCTGTCACTGAGCAAGTGAATATGGAAGCAGTGAACATGGGTAAATTGGGGAGTCAAGGGATGGACAACAGCACGGTATCACAGAAGAAAGAGAAAAACACTGACAAGCAGGATATTGCAGAGAAGAAGCCAGGCAGAAAAACAAAGAAAAATACCAAAGGTGCAAAAGCGCTGAAAAAGAAAGACAAGGACAGAGACAAACTATCCGCCGAGCAGAAAGTGGACTTCCCGGAACCCCTGGTAAAAGCTCACCAAGCCGCTTATGCCTTTTTGAATCCTAGCATAAACAAATATGATGTTCTACTTGGACTTTTTGAACAAGCAACCCAAACTCAAGTTTCTGTGCAGCCTATGGTTGCCTTCATGGCTCTACGATATGAGGAAATAATTCAGGGGATGGAAGAGATGGCAGATGAAGGAGAAAAAGTTTTAAAGGAAAATGGGGAGCATCTTGCTTGGCCAAGTCAAATGAAAAACCTCTCATCTTCTGCACCTCTGAAGTCTGGCTCTGCTAATATTGAGCCCCCACCGGATTTGTTGCAGCAGCTGCTTCAGTACACCACACAGAGAATGCGAAATGTGAGCCAGGCTATCGGTAGAATTGGGGACTCTGCTTTAGAGGAGGCAGTGGAGTACTTTGCCTCAGTGTCAGAGCTTTTAGAGGAGAAACTGAAGGTCAAACGTGCAATAGAGACCAGGTTAATGCAACTCTTATCTCGTATTGAGCTGGCCTCTCTGCGTAAGCCTGGGCCAGAGGATTCTGCTCTGTTTAGTGAGGACAGTGGAATTGGAGCTGAGAGCGAATCCCTTGCTGGGTCTGAAAGACGCCTTAGACGAGAGAGTTGTGAGTCAACAAGGACAAATAGAACTACTCCTGTCAGTCCTATGGGATACACCTCCATGAACATTAGGCAAGGTGTGTCAAGGCAAAAGCTTCTGAGTCAAATAAGTCCAAGTGTTTCGCTCAGCTCGCTCAATTCACTTGGTTCTACATGTACCATCATGGCTAATGACCAAAGAGACTCATTGCTAGGATCAGTCTCCTTAGATGATGGGGAGGATGATGACAATGATGATGGAGGGGTGGATAGATGTCTGGGTGATATGCAAGTAGAATTTAGAAAACGATCAAATTCTTCACCCCTAGACCGTGAAAAACAACAACCACGCCGCCTGCCCCCAAAGCTCATAGAAAATCCTCGAAATGTTGAAATGACTCTCAAAATGAAAAATGCTATAAGTGGTAGGATACAGTTTGTTCCATCGCAGAACACCAGTGCCAAAACAAAGGGAGCAGGCAGTCCAAAAACCAACAGACGAGAGTGGACAGACGAAGTGGTACAATCTCCAAAGAGGCCTCAAACAGCAGCACCTGTTCAAAGGGCAGCTGTAAAAAAGACCCCGGTGGCTAGAGAGCTAAGATCCCGGTCAGCAGAATCCCTGCGGAGCAAAGGTGAGGATCCTACACTGATTGAACTAGAAAGGACCCAGAAGGATTTAAACCAGAGGATGCAGAGGATGGCCAGAGGAGGAGGAAACATAAGGACTGTTACATTTAAACAAAGTCAAGGAACCTCACCAGCACAATCTCCAGCAATAAATCGCAAACATCCCTCATCAGTGAAGAACAGCAATAACCAACCACTGAAGGACAAAACAGGCCTTACAAAGTGCAACAATAACAAACAGGATGTAACTAGTGAAGCAGAAGAAGATAATCAGAAAGACAAACCATACATAGGTCCTATAAAAGCCACCCCACCACCGAGCCCTCCTTCATCACCAGGACCTTCTGGCTTTTGCAGAGGCAGGAATTCTGTCAAAAGATTGATTGATACCTTCAGTCAAGGAATAGAGGAGCAAGATGGTCCAAACGTTCTGGGGCCTCTCAGGGGTGTACGGAAGTGCGGCGTTCCAGTGTTACCTGGTTTAGGAAATGTAGAGGCTGTGCTTAGTGCTGGATTAACGAGCTGTCGGCCTGATTTCACTTCATCCGAGAAAACTGATTATTTAGATCTGGATAGTCTTCCTCCGCCTCCAATGGAAGTACTAATGGACAATTCCTTTGAAAGTGCTCAGATTCTTTCAACTGGTGCAGCAGTAGATGGGGCTACCAAAGTTGGACGGTCACCTGTGTTAAAACGGGCTGTAGTATCGCAACGTATGAGGGCCTCAGTTCAGTCTGTGACGGTGCTGCCAAGCAGAGGAGGCTTGCCACAAGCTTCAAAGCTTATTTCCTCCACGAGGGCAGATCAACAAGACACATCTTCTCTTTCAAAGGTCCTCCATCCAGGGACAAATCCAGCAATAGAAAAGGATTCCTCATGCCAGCAAGGCAGAAAGATCCTACATCTAAGAAACTCTTCGGACCCTCAGTCAGAGAGATCATCAACAAATTTTGCAAAAACATCTGCTAGTCAAGCAGCATCAACAGACACACCAGATGGTGGCAACCTTCCAGTGCCTGGACCTAACACTACAGTGCCTACAGTGCCTATTTCTTCAGCACTCACCAGCCAACCACCTGCCACTCCACCTGGGTCTAGGGGACGAATGTTACCTTCTACACCTTCTACACCAAGCAGTTTACAGCGTAAGCTTCCCAGTCCCCACAATTTCAAAAGGCAACCTAGTCCTCCCTCTTCAGATAGCCCCCCTGTTTACAGGATGCTTCCTTCATCACCAGCTGCTCAGAGGAGACTCCCGACTCCGCCAGCTGCAAAGCAGAACAATTTGAACTCAAGCTCACCCTCCTCGTACCCTTTCAAAGCACCGTCTCCACCAGCCTCGCCAAAATTACAAAGATGGTCAAAGCAGAACAGTAGCGAAGACTCATCTAGTGCACGGATGGTCAGTAATGCACGTTCAGTCTTCTGCCCCGTGTCTCCATCCATGTTTGAGGCCCAGCCTTGTTCTGTTCCTCAACCTCCTCAAGCATGGACCTCTTCCAGAGTCTCCTTTCTCTCGCGTGCTTTTGGGAGTCGTGGAAGGTTTCCTGTATCTGCCCAAGGACCGCGACCGTTCGTCCGACGTAGCCAGTCCGACCGAAGGCCAAGTCTAAATCTGCCACCACGATCACAAGGCATCTCAGTGGCTGAGACTTGTGGGAGTGAGCCAGCAATATATTCACTGGGGTAAGTTTTACCACATTTTCTGTCACATATGAATCTTCTTGGCAGTGCTTATTTTGATGGGTACCTTAATTTTATCCTTAATTCTGGGGAGAATTTCTAGGATATAAATTGGATAAATTGATAAATACTTAGTCATATTCTGGTTTTACATACAGAACTAGGGAAATTGTAATTGCAACATAGAAATCACAAGAGAGTGTTGGGGATTTTATAAACAGCAGATAACATCCAAAAATCATGGCCCCGAAGCATCAGCTCCTCTACGTTTGAACTTGATTTGGTTTCTTCTTCTTTCCTGGGTGCTGCCCTTTGCTTTTTATTTCATTTCAAAAACATATTGGACAGATCCACCCTTTAATTTGATTTTACACCTACCTGGCTATGTCTGCAGAAATTTAATTTAAATAATCTTAAATAAAACTAATAACACCTGAGTGACAGAGGTCTACTTGAAAAGCAAATTGAATTTTTTTTCATTGCCACTTTTGAACTATCTTTTTTATCTAAAAAAAATTGTGAGTAGCTACAAACTATACAGAGTAAACATATTTCTAATGTACTGTCAAATTACACAACACTTTCACAAAATGAATAGTTACAGGTCATTTAAAGGAAAATATAACAAAAACTTCCTTAAAGTATGGGACTCATAAAATAAAATATCATCAGATCACAGTGATATTGCTGGCCTCTCTCAAAAATGGCTGACACAAATACTGTCACAGAAGATCCACAAATTTCTTCACAACACAATAAATAAATGACATGGCTATGTCCGTTGAGGCCAGGCTGCTTCTCAAGATAAATGTATGTGTTTCAAATACAAGTGTCTGACTTTTGTGCAAGTGCAAGCTGGATCGCAAGATTTTAAAATTTTACGCAACGATAAATGGAATATTTTAATATAGAAAAGAGAGATGTCAGCTTGAAATGATCGGACACATTATCTAAATCTTGAGTATAATAAACAACTTCTGTCTGAGATTACCTAAAGGTTTTTTGCTCCTACAGAATTGGGCTTTACATGATTTGTTCCAGGCTGATTGAGTGAACGTTGTCACTTTGTAATGCCCCATTCCTGTTTGTTACTGACTCAAACCCACATGGCCCACTGCCCTGATTGCTAATGACATTGTCATCATTCTTCTAGGCTGGATGATGAAGCACGCAGGGACGATGAATTATGGGGTGGGCAATCGGACCTCGCAGCTCCAGCACGCTCTGCGTCACACCAGGACCTGTGCATTGTTGGACAGGCCTTGCACAGGGACTAAAGAGGCCATCTTGGGCCAGCAGGATTATGGATTAGCACGCCTTACCGAGGATTTAAAGTGACAGCGATTATTCAACTGGGAAGCGAGGAGGTAATTCTATCCACGCTGCTGCAGCAACACACCTCCGTAATGCTTCTATTTAAGAGTGTTTCACGTTTGATTTTTAATAGAAATGTGTGTGCATCGTTGCATTCATGTTTGGACTATGTCTGAGCATTAACATGCTCTTGAGTTTCATGTTTACAATATCCATAACTCATCTCCTATTTTTGGAAGGATACTGTCGATTGTCCAGCTGACTCATCACTGTTCCTTTGGCGATTAACCATGCATTACACAAGCTCGCACAAGTTTTCTTTCAGTTCATTTATTTCAGTTTAGAGTTACACCATCAAATTCAGTGTGTCAGTGGATAAGCAGGCAAAAGTGTCTTTCTCAACATGTATCTGTTTAAAAAGGTGGTCAAATATCTCTTATCTCTTTTTTAACATATTTGTATCGACAAATTAGGGATGAATTAGCCGTATTATTGAATGAACTGAAAGTAAATCAGTGGCATGAATCATTCCATGATTTGAAATGTGTTAAGTGTAAAATCACAAAATATCAAATTGTTGTTGTTAACTATATTTTAATTACTACAGTGAGATATTTTTTTTTTATCTTTTCAACCAATCGAAGCCAATATTTTCAAAGCATTTTTTAACCAATTGTTACTTTTGTGTGATCCATCTTTTTTATGTGTTTATTAATAAAAAAAAAAAAGGCAGACAATCAATTTGTATCCCAACCTTGCATCTAATACCAATAATGACTGTAAAAATACCTCATTTAGGAATACATTTTCTTGTGTGCCTCATTAGCGAAGAATGGCTTGAAAAATAACTTTTACTGTTCCCCTCAAGGGATTTACACTTTGGGCTGCCACTTGAGTATAGCCTTGCGTTTTTAGCCTATATTTGTTTACTTTTTGGAAAATTAAGTCAGCGCAATTAGCAATTAACGTTAAAAACCTGATGATCAGGCAAGTTCAAAAGCACTCTAATTTTTTAACTTTACTCTATGTTTTCTCATAATTCACACAGACGGGGTTGTCAGAGAATAACACGGGGATTCCACAGGGCGCAGGTCTGTCACATTGCCTCAGCATGGCTTCAGACCAAACAGTGACCAACCGTGATGTCACCCATTTAGGAAATGCCGTTCGGAAGCCTCGAGTTCGGCATTCAGGCCGTCGCCATCTAGTTACTTTGGAGCCACAAGCATCTGTATTTGGACAAGCTGGGGGAGGAACGAGCAGTGGATCTGACTCGATCTGATTGGGAACCCAAGGACACTATGCCTGTTCGCTTATAGCACAAATTTGACTGCACCACAGGCCTGTCAATCAATCAGACATTCCCCCAAACATACTGCTTTTTTCAGGCCTAATATCTAATTAATTATTTTCAGATGGACTGACCAGAAAACTAATAAGAAGGAGTGACTTTAGTGAATGACACCGTTATGACTTGTGGAAAAGATGAATTGACTTTTATGAGAGAAGTTGAATGGGAGTCTATGGAGTCAGAGCCTTTTGGGAGCCAACCTCCAGCGGCCGTCTGTAGTATTGGAGTTTAAGGGCACTTCTGCATCGGCCTCACTCTTTAGACCCGGAAGCTACATCCACTTTTATACAGTCTTTGCTTCATAACCCACTGGGAGCATTTCAGAAGTGAAGCATTTTTTCTGCCTGTTTTGGCCATTTATTTTGTGCTTAGCGTGGGTAGATGTATCTTTTTTGTCCATTTCGTATTTATTGTTGCTGTTTCCTACTTTGTACTGTAGCCTACAGAAAAAGTTAATACAGTTTGCAGTGTTTTTGTTGTTAAAAAAAAACATCTATCCTCATGATTATTTTATAACCATTTTACAGTGTACTGTAGCAGGAGGAGCATCCTTTTCTTGTTCTACTTGAAAGACCAGGGGCTAGATATTAATGTAGTGATGTGATATACAGTGGGGAGTTTGCACATGGTGCTTTATTTAGAGACTTCTCTGTTTTCTGTGCCATCCCTCCGTCTGATTTCCATCCCGACCTCTCTGCTCTGTGCAGCTTGACGTGGTATGACACGCCTTCCATCCCAAATACATCAGGCAACATTTTTTTTTTACAAAGTGGCTTTGGTTTTGGGACGCTGCTGACACGCTGTTGTGTATCTGCTCGAACAACAAACATTCTCTATGAAAGGCAGCAATCAACTACGGTGGCTTTCTCGCTGGAATGCGACACAGCCACTTCTGAGAGGCTGTAGGATCACATGTCTATGTGGAAGCCAGTGACTGATTTAGCTCCTGATTGACTGGAGGTGGAAATTTAGAGGCCTGCAGGATCTCTTCCTGATTACTGTACAAAAACAAGTCCCCCACTCACTTCATAGGCTATTCAATTGGTGAGTGAAATAATTCACATGCTTATCTTGGCAACCCTTTGAATAATTAACTCCCTTGGCGAGCAAAAAGCATTCCCTGGCCAGTGTCTAACATCTCAATGTTACTAATTAGCACTCCGAGGCCATCAGCATTCCTAGCGTTGTCATTCGCTTAGGAAGATCTGCAACATTGAAATACACTGTATACAGTATATCAAGCAGATGAAGAGTATGGAAGTACATTACATTTGCAGAATAAAATAAATGTAGCTCATAATCATGAAAAGAGGCTTAAGTGGTTATCAATTATTACCATACTTGAGTGGACAGAAACTGTGGTGCTACATGAGTTTTTGTGATGAATCTGAGCTCAAATACTGACGTGATTCATTTTCAAGTAGGCTACAGTAATGATTGATATCAGTCTTAACCTTTTCTTTTTTGTAATTGATGGTTAGTAAGTTAAAATTATAAAAAAAAAAGATGCAAATCGATGATTTCAGAATATAAATCTAAAGTAAATGGTCTGTACTTGTATAGCGCTTTATCACCTTGTGTGCTCAAAGTGGTTTTACATGTTTTTTTTTTCATTCACGAGACTGATCACCATGCAGGGTGCTGCCATCAGGAGCACATTCACACACTGATGGTACACCATCGGGAACAACTTAGGGTTCAGTGTCTTGCTCAAGCACGTGGACAGGAAGAGCTGGGGATTGAACCACCAACCTTCTGATTAGTGTGCAACCCACTCTACCATTTGAGCCACAGCCTCCCTAAGTAATTGTGTCAAACAAATAGTTAGAAAAGTAAGAAGCCGGCACTTCATTTTGACACCATTAAAGAAGCGTAGAAAAAAGTTATAATTACAAGGGAAGGTTTAAAACATTTTTACGCGAGCATTTAACTTACGAGAAGAAAATGGTATTTTCCAAAAACTGCTTTCCTCAAGGGCCCTCCATGAAAAGCCAATACTCACTGGCAACAGAAAGGAAGAAGCTGTAGAAATATCTTGTTGCAGTAAACACTTTGTTGGACACATCAAATCTCATTTAATTTATGTAAAATTCCCAACTGCATCACTTGCAACTGTTTTTAGCAAACACTTCCAAAGGCCGAGGCCTTCGAGCAGAACAAATCCATTATGAGACAGAACGTAGTGGCATTTAACAACCAATTAAATTACTTAACAAGGAAAAGGTGAATACACAGGTCATCTAATTGTACAGGGTGAGGCAATCATTGTGATGTAAACGTTCATCGAGCAGTGGTAATTACTGGTGCAGACCCTTAGTGCACGGACAAAAATCCTCATCTCTCCCAGAAGTGTGGTCGAAGCGGGAAGTGTTTTTTTTAAAGCTGGAAATGGTTTGCCACCAAAATGTAATGGGGAGCGGAGGTTACAGTTCCAGGCTTCTCTTGAATGGAAGTATACAAGAATGCATTAAGTTGACAATGTTGCTGTTGTTGAACGTGCTACTTCAGCAATATCATTCCCATTCGGAGTCCTTTTACATCCGTTTATCACTGCCAAGAAGTTCCTACAACGTCATTGAAAATGGATTTATTTCTGAGCCTATTGGCTCATGCTGATAAAGACTCTGGACATATAATTATTACATGTCCAGCACCTGTGACTCTGCATGTGTTTGTGCTTCTGATAAAATCAAGATTTAGAGCACCTTTATTGAATAGAAAATCTGTTTTCCCTCAAACAATTAAACCAACCATAAAATATTAAATCAACAGAATACATTTGGCAACAAAAAAACCCCACTTTGATGTCAGGATTAATGACAGAGAATATGTGATAAATTTACATCCATGTACCACAAGGGTCAATAATTGTTTTCATCATATTTGAACCTTTTCTGCCTTTTTTTCTTCATATTTTGACTGCAATTATGTCTCGGACATTCTTTTTTTTAATGCTGACAAATAAATACCCCACAATGAAAGTGCATTGCCTTTACAAAAGGGGAAAAATAGGAGATGTGTTTATGCCTCCATACCAGCAACGGCTGTAGGCAGAGGCATTATGTTTCCAGGTGGTCCATCTGACCCTTTTTCGTGAACAAAATATCACACAAACGCCCTGAGGCTCAAATGCTCCCATGGACATATAAAATAGATTTGTGGTCAAATGTCAAAAATGTAAACGTAAACTTAAAAACAACAAGAGGCATTATGTTGCCCTGGATACAGTGAGTTGACTTCTGGATTCCAACGTGAGCATAAGGGACATTTTTTACCCTCTTGCGAAATGTTACAAAACACTCACAAAACACTTTATTTTCTTAAAAATTTAAGAAGTAAATAATTTTTTTTAATGGGAAATACTAGCAATAGAATTTAGGAACACTTGGAATCTAAAGTAATGAAACAATTTTGTCATAAACATATTACAAACACCAGAACAGCTATATCCAGCTGGGGTTTTGACCCACCCGAGCACGCATAACATTTTTTATTTTGTATTTTATTTATTTGAAGTCATACCTGCAATGAAACGTGTTCTCCACCAGAGGAGTATCTAGCGCCACAATCCATCTCCCATCAGCCCTCTGCAGTCAGATGAAAGCTGGTTAGGATTCAAGGACACAGATGGAATGCAAATGAAGTGCAGCATAATCTCTCTGTTTGTTTTCTCTAGATTATGAGTTAACAGCAAATGCTCTAATGTGTCAGACAAATACCCTGAAAGAGATAGACTGGCTCTGAAGCAGAACTGTCCTGAAAATATAACGATGACACAGAGGAATAGGATAAATCTGCCAGAGCCGAGTCCTCTCCTGAGGGGCATGCATACAATCAAGTGGATTATCCCAAAAGGAATGACACTGAACTAAACAATCTTTGTTTTGATAAGGGGATATTGACATAATAATAGTCAATTTGCTCTTAATGGTGTTGGCTATATTATCTTAGTCTATCTTTCAATATTCACTGTCAGAGATAGAGCTTCTAGATTCATGATACATTGATCTTTTATGCAAGATTATGCTTATATTTTGAATATACCTGTAATATGTATAAATTATGAAAAATCATGAAAAACATTTCAATTCTCCACAAAATATTGGGGATTTATTAAAAGCCCACTCTAATGTATAAACTTTTGATTTTGTGTGTATCGTATGTTCACTGGTCTTTCTTATGTTTATCGTTTCTTGAATCGCAAGTCTTGCAAAACAAATTGGGCTTTATTTATACTGAACACTAGTGATGGGAATCTAACAACTTTATCCACCATAAGCTACTGTTCCAACCACATCAAATATAATAGCAGCAAAAACCACGAGTGTACTGAAATGAATTACAGTGTGTTTCTTTTGTGCTTATGAATAAAGAAGACAGAGGACCAATGTCACGAGTGTCTGCAGAGTCAAGGACTTCGGGGGCACGGTGCATTTACTGATGCAAGATCCTGAAATTACAGGTCAAAATAAAAATGTAACACGTTTCTTACAAATGGGTTTTTGTGCTTTGAGAAATCAAAAGAAACTATTGTACAATACCCAGCAAGACCAGTCACCAGGGTGCATGCATTGTAGTATACACTCTTAATTTTACACACATACCACTGGAAGAGGTCCTTGTTAGTGTTAGGTGTTTCAATTGTCACTGATTGGCCCAAAGAATGGATTTGTGATTTAATTTTCAAAGTACAAAATGTGATTGTTATTCTGAAAAGAGAGGAGAGAATCACTCCTGCTGTGAAAGCCAAGTAGCTGGAGAACTATTGCTTTTGACCCATCATGGGCAACACATTGTAATTTATGCCCTCAGCTTCCATCTTAAACACAGCAATCAGAGGACATTTTTGACCTGAGCATGATGTCACTGGTATCTCACTTGGGTATTAAAGTGTTACATAAAAGACAACACGATCCTTTTATTGTTCATTTATAATTTAAAAAAAAAATAAGATTCCGTGATATAACTGTGAGTGTGATGTCAGCTGAAACTAGAACGACATTTTTTTTAGTCTGTATGAATGTATTTGTATGTAACATAGTAAGTGTGAAGCATCCATAACTGTGTGTGCAAAGTTAATTCATGATTGATAATACATAATATTGCTGGGATCATATTTAATGATGTGCAACGATACACTATAACACAGGTGAGCACGTCCTTTCATTTTGTCATCAATTAATTATTATACACATCAATAAGGCAGGTTTGCAATGCTTTACACGTCTTAGATGTAAATGTGGTAAAAATTAAGCTTGAAGGATCATTTTGACCTTTTGCTGCATGTCATTGTTTTATCAGTTTGCTCAAGTCTGTCTCAAGGTAAGAACAATTACGATTCAACAAATATCAATATATAATAAACACACATGCATATAAATATTATGTAATACTATTATAGAATGGTTTATCTGTTTTCCAAAAAATGAATACATATGTTAAATTAATCTAATGTATATAATTCATGATTTTAATAAATATATAGTTCACATTCCAATGAAATATTTTTATACATAACAACTGTGATGCTGTAAATCAACTATTATAAGTATTATACTATTTAAACACAAGTTAAAGAGACGTCATATATAATACGTTTAATAATTGTTAGTGTTGCTTGACCAACACTGCTAAACATTTTTCGTATTACATCTACAATTTATGTATATATTTTTGATTTACAATAAGGTTGAAGTAAGTCCAATAAGTTAAATGTTTCATGTTCATCTTCCGCACAATATACAGTCACTAACATTATATTTCTTGAATGTATTACAGTGGACTAGTCGGAGAACAAGTTATACCAGCTATCATTAACGAATGTTAATACTTAATTTGCATCTTGTTCATGAGTAGCAAAGTGTAAAGAAAAAAATTGAAGAAAACAAATGTCCCATTGACATATGTGTTAAATATGTACTGTGCTGTTGCAGACCTCTTCTGATTATTTAACCAGACTGAACGGCTAAAATAAGCACCTGAAAGTTGAACAGATTTTCTTTTTTTGCGAATGTTGACAGAGTGGATGTCAAACAAGTGCACCCGGTGTTTTATAGATCTGAAAATAAATGCGTGGGCACCTTCTCTCTGCTGAGAAACGGTACAGACGGTACCTTTGTCGCTGGGGCTGATATGTAGAAAGTTAACAATGCAATTACTGTCACATCCACGGCGTTTCCAAACCCCCAAAAAAGTGTAGAATGTGCCAAGTTAAGCATCTGAGGTTAATGAAGAGGTAAATGATCTATTAATGTTGTTCATTATTTTTGGTTTATTTCTCTGTTAATGAGATGGAGCTAAAGTGATATTTACTGAATGAGTTCCTCTCATAATTACCTACTCCACATTGTTATTGCATGTTTGCACAGCCCGTCAGGAGGGGAAATCAACATTTGCCTGGCTCTCCAGCTCTTCAGCAGATGTCACGCTTCCAACGATGGTATTTGTTGTCTGGATCAGACCAGCTCATGTCAGTTCACATTAGGACTGCTGGCCCATGCTGGCAAAACAAGTAGAGGACAGACAGTAGACACAGAGGAAAACACATTAATAATGCCACATAACTGAGAATGAATTCTAATCCCTGTAGGACTAAACGGTCATGTAAATAAGTTATGTACAATAATCAAGCTGCTGGGTGATCAGGTGCCTTCTGGATACGATACTGGAAGGTAATCCATGAATGGTCAATAATGTGTGATTTTACTGTTGGTTTACTAGATGCATCATGGTGACAAGCCCTCCAACTAAATAACAATCTAGTCGTTTCTCATAGCTTTCTAAAATTACCTCTATGAGCAAGTTTTGACAAAACTATCTGCCAGTGTGCAAAGCTTGCAAAAAATGTACACAAAAAACCCCCTCATAATGTGTATCTTTTATGAATACAAATAACAAATTGATAACTTGCAATCAGGTTATCAACAGCCTTGATTTAGTATGAACAGATGATGCTGGTTATTTTAATCCTGCTTTTGACACCATTGATCATGGAATTTTGTTGGGTTGCCTTAAAAAGTGAGTTGGTCTGCTGCTGGGGAAAAAAAACGATTGACTTTGTATTTCATTAGAGAAGTTGAATGGGAGTCTATGGAGCAAGAGCCTTTTTGGAGGCAACTTCATAGCTTCCACAAGGACATAGTATCTGCAAAAACAATGGTCATTATCTGTGTCATGCGGATGACAACTGAATCTATGTCCAATTAAAAAACAGTGACATAAGAAATGTCTCGTCTTTCAGAAATGAAGTGCAGAATGTTCCAAAACTTCTTCCAGCGAAATGGAAATGAGTCAGCAATAATTCAAAGTCCACATCCTCTCTACAGGACAGTCTTAGCTCCGTGTCTACGAAATCTAAACCCAACAGACCAGGCTTTTTCAGTCAGTGCCTCTGAGTTCTGGAACTCAGAATCATCATTGTTTGTTTTTACTTCAATCTCCATTAGACCTCATCGTAATTGATTATTTAACCCTCTGTATCTAAACGGTTAAATTTAAAGTCGTCTTCCATTTGCTCTATTTACACCGCTGAGGAAAAATCTGTTCTGGCTAAAATACCCTGGACGTCCTTACAGACACTTTCTACTTTCTTATTCTGTTTCTTATTCTATTCTCGCATATTTGTAATTTTTTGCAAAGTGTATTTGTATTATTATTAATATTATTATTACAGTCAACCATGTGCATCCACAACATATTCCTGTGTCCATCACTTCAGACGACATTATAGTGAATTACTCTCCTGGCCCTAAAATTTCAAATTGTATTCAGTTTGATTTTTGTCTAGTGCACTGGAGTCATGAAGTAAACCATTAGCCTCGGGGCCATGACGGCGTCATATTCTTTTACAATATGAAATGAGCAAAAATTAGTACTCCATCAAACTACTTTTGAATATATGTTATACTTTTCAGGGATATTTTTTTCTAATAATGATATTTTACAAATAAAAACATTGTTTTAATGTCAAGCTTTGTGAGGGCCCTTTCACTACTGGGACGTACAGTACCACTATACCTCCATCGTTCTCCTCGCTGTTCAGACCATTTTAGCACCTTCGTCCTTTGGTTGGAACATTGAGTGCCTTTCCGCATCAAAGAGACATCAAAAATTCAGGTCATTTACCTGGATAACAAGCAACAACTGTGTCTGTTTAAAACTGATATTTGTATTTGTCATGTGGTGCATGCGGTCGCGCTCCAATGACTCCTCCAAGATGGCACCAGCTATCAGAACAGCTAGCTGTCTAAAACTCCCTCCATCTTGCTTAGCTGGCCCCAGATTCCATTCATTACACAAGATCCAAGACCAAAACAAACACATAAGCCCACAATGTCTCTTTTTATCCCATTTACACAGCCTGAATCCTCCGGCTGGCTTACAGTGACTGAACTCGCATGGCCCGGTGGGGCTGAGGAAAAAACATGACCCACCAGCTGCCATGGTTGCCTCTTATCAGCCCCTGTGTGTGCCCACTTCTGGTCCGGACATGGCAGCTCCCTGATAATACTATCTGATAACCGTCTGTGTCAAATGGCCCTAACCTAAAGGTGAGCCTCAGCAGGGCCGCGCCGATGCAAATGCAGAGAAGGAGAAAACATGGTCTAATGGGAATCATAGGCGTGACGAGCATGCAGAGAGTTTTGGCGAGAGGGGCTCACTGAGACATCTCATCTTCATGCATGAATCACTGACTAATATCAGATACAGGCATTTCTGTCTTACGCGACGTTGTTTTTAAGCATTATAAATGTTTTCATTTTAGGTTTTAAGCAAACAGATGCTAATACATATTCTACAAAAACGCTGCAACAGCTTGAGATGAACTGCTCCTATATAGACTTGAATACTGCACTGTTTATAGGAGACAATGGTTTAAATAAGACACCATGGTGCATATCTGTGTTTATCTTATGCAATTTGTTATAAGATAAATCAATATTAAAGATATGGAATATGAACCTCCTAAAATAAAATCATCATGAAAATCATGAACTGATTTTCTTTAACACACCTTAGCAGCCACTTACTAGAGACTAACTGTGAACTTTTGCATGAATAAATAAGGTGAAATATATCGTATGGTACAGTGCAAAATTGAGGCAGTGCACTTTACTTTTTTATAGATTTGTTTCCATCACAAATAACAAACTCCCCACATTTATAGCCAAAGACATAAAGAACTAAGAGTTCTGCAACAGATGGCCCCCACAGAGTAATAACATCATGGAGTCAGTGAGACGGCCTAAATCCAGAGGCGAACTGTGGCAGGTCCGTCAGGACGTTTGCATCAACCTACCAACCTACCAACCTTGAAAACTGTGTTTTTAAGGTACTTGACATTCAGTCAATGTAAAAGCGCTCGAGTGCTACCACGACTGAAAAGGGTGTCGACTTTTTTGTGCTTCATTTCATTGCTTGCATCAAATTTTTCAAGAGTTGCAGGTGAGTATTTCTTGCCACAGGTTGATTAAATTCACGGTCTACTGCTAAATGTTTTATAAGGCTGTTATTCACTCTCTAATTGAGAGTTTTGATTAGCTGAAAGTAACATTTTAGTTTTCAAATCTTACAGAGGTCTCTTTCAACTGCTCAGGGAAAACAAAAAAAACGTGTTTAAGTTGTTAATTATCCTGTAAACTCTGAGCAAAATAGTAAAGCCTAACTTTCCAAATTCAGGATTAAGTGATAAAACCTGTAATTAGAGCCTGTCATGCTACACACTTTTGATACGTTTCACATCTCATCTTGTAGACAGAGGGCCAGCCTGCATGTATAAAAATAATGTTGTGATTTGAAGCAGATGGGCAATGAATGAATCTAATTGCAGAGTGAAGCTCGTTCACATGCCAAGTGCAGATAAAGCTTCCAGGTATATATGCAACACACAGGCTATAAGAGATCATAATGTGCTTTATGTTAATATGCCATATGCTATCTAATTAATGCAGACTTCTGAGAGTTCTTGCTGCATATAGCCCTGTCTTTCATCTGTATAAAAGTGGCTCATTGTTGTGTTATCAGAGTGCCCTCAGGTCCTGACACTCTTTCATCTCTTAACAATGTTGCTCACACCAAGGCTTGGGATGTTAATTTTTGCTGATTACTTGCTTGGGAACATTCAAACTGGTTACCCCATGTGTTGATATTTATGTAAATGACTTTATCAGAGACTAATTTCCTGCAAGCATCAAGTATTGGAGTAAAGCAGAGCAGATGAGAGTTTTAGTGACATTGGGGACTGTACACAAATTATTAGGAGTGTTGGGGAAGTAAAAAAAAGAAAAAAAGAAAGGGTTACGTTGAATAAAGTTTTGTTTTTTTTCTTTTTTTGATAATAGGAGGGTAATCTGATTTAAGATAACATAATAGTATTTTATTTTCTCCTTAACTCAAATTTAAACTACACTATATTAGATAGATGTATAGGCCTATGTCAGTTTTTAGACAGAATACAGATGGATCTTTATCGATGTTAGCAAGTAAAAGCAACCGTATCACTATCTTTTGGCATAATGTAGTAATGTATGTGTAATGTTATTTCATATAGTTTCATCTAATATAACTTAAATTCAGCCTTTTAAATATTTCTTTGTTCCAAAATTGAGAGTGTAAAAAAAAAAATCACTTATTAATGTTTGAGTTTAAAGGCACCATGGCAAATCATAACTATATTTTGAGAAATAAGGCTGTGCAGTTTTATTTTTTACATTTATTTTTGTCTTTAAGCATTTCTTTTTTAAAAATGATCTGAATTATAAACTTAAATGTCAGTGTCCACTAAGATATTCAAACAAAACCCTCAAGGCAATCCCTTTCCCAAAGTGAAATAATAGATCCTTGACCCTATATCATTTTTGTACTGGCCTATGAGACATTGCCTTTTGTTTTTTTACTTTTTAAATTTCCACCTGAAAAAACTCCACAACTAAATGAACAGCTTTGGGATCAGAGACACCTTCTGAATTTAGAAATACAATAAGTATCTCTGTTCCCATCACCGGGTCAGCATGACATTTGAAAACAATTTTTACATCCGTCTCATCCAAACTGTAAATGAGGGAGTGAATGACAGCCACATGACAGTGCTTGCTGTCATGTTAAAACACTAATATTACGGTTCAAAGAATTCTCAACTGAAAATCTATTTGATGCAACAGAAATTCTGCATGCTGTCAGTTACAGTTTGTGCCAGGCCGTCTCTTCATTGAATGTGCCACGCTCTGCACTTTTCTAAAAAAGGGTGTTACGTTGTGTTTTAATAACAGATACAGCCTGGTCCCAGCACAGGAATCTTCTGGGCGGTAATAACAATAATCCCTTTTTAATTAAATGTAGGAAACTGTATATTATGCTGCCATATAGGTGTGCATGTTTGCTATCTTCTGCATTTGTGTCAGTCGCATTTAACATCTCACATATTGTTTATGTTAAAACTTGAAACTACAGCGTTGAATCGTTTGAGAGCCGATCACATGGAAGATTTGCATGCTGTGCTCTGACATGTGCTGTATAGGCACTCTGATAGCACTGGGAAACACACAACTTCCAGTAGAGGAAACAGGGCTTTGTACATGCAGCAACCCAGCAACTGTAAACACACACACACACACACACACACACACACACACACACACACACACACACACACACACACACACACACACACCATGTTGACAAGATTGTAGCTAAAAATTGTTATTACAGATATCCGACGCTGCTGGAATTAAATACAAATCCAATCCCACAAAGCTTCTTTAAAACTTATTGAATATGTGACTTGTTTTTTTAATAGATGTTGCAGACTTCCGCAGGTCTGTTGGTACACAGCTCCCAACAAAAGCCTGCCATATGCTGGAGTCGCTGTCCAATTTCATTGATCTTTCCCAAACAGATAGCACAATCAAAGATATGCGGTGTTGTGAGAGCTTGAATTTTTTAGCCTGCTCAAGTGTCAAAGTGATGATTGGATGAAAACTGATGATTAAAAGGAGCGGCTTCAATCAGTTGCCTTCGCGATAATGAGCACCAATGAAAATAAGTACCAGAGACAGGAAATGAAAGGGAAAACAAGTTGGTATTCAGTGCAGGATGAACCAAGAAGCAACACATAGGGAAGAGATCTCGAAGCTTAAAGATGACCTGACATCCTGAAAGATAAATAATCTGTTGATGCTGTGTAGGCTAAGCTATTAGTTCACAGCACATGTATACATGTCTGTACTTTGCTCTTTGTATGAAGGTTGGAGTCCCTGCACAGTGCTGGCATGTGTTGCATCTTAATAATACCATTAGCATTCAAGCTCTGTAAACTCTGCTGGACTAGGAATATACAGGCAAACTAAAAGTGGACTTGATTCGGTTAATGCAGGTAAAACACTGATCAGTTCTCGGCTTCTTTCATTGGATAAAGTCTGGAGCTACTCTAATATACAGCATGAATTAAAAAGACTTGTCATTTGCATTGTGGAGGATACTGAGAAGTCATTTTTTATCTCAGGCTATAAGTGGCAGGAAAATAAGTGCAACAATTCTTCTGTGCACCGGGTGGCAGTGTTAACAAAGACATTCATGTCATGGTGCCTTCCACTTCCTTAAGGTTGGCAATTATTTCCAGGAGAACTATCAGTTGTCATGTCTTCTGTTTAGATGCAATAAGACGCATATTTAAACTCGACATGAAAAAAAAAGTAAAATGTTCATTTTTGCAGGCATGAACATTCATTCACATACAGTACACTGAGTTCCAGTCATGTACCACCTATTGTTCCCAGATGCAGATAGGAAACCTGTCTGCAGGGGGAGAATGAAAGAAGCACATTTCTTAGACCTACAGTATCATTACACCCAGAAGTCAAGAGAACACACTGAGATTACATCAGCGACAAATGCAGTCGAGGGCAACTCTTCGGTTCCTCTGACATAGTGTTGCAGGAGCCTTTGTGAAAGGTCAGGTAAGCAGCTGTGACATTGTTCTACTCACCAAATGTCACGATGTCCCAGGGGATGCTATGACTGACAGAGGACCTTATCTGGCGGGATAACACCACTACCGGTGGAGGGCCGTGCAAGGGTCACTAGTGGTGGAGTGAGAGATAACAGGTGTTGGAGTGGTAAAGATGAAACATGATCTCAAATTTACAGAGCACTATCATTAGATTGTGATTTGTGTGTGTGTGTGTGTGTGTGTGTGTGTGTGTGTGTGTGTGTGTGTGTGTGTGCAGCTATTGTGCATACTGCGTTTGGACAAGTTGGTGGAAATACCACAACAGCAACAAATACATGCGTAGCAGCTAATTAGTTAGTTGGCACAAGACGTGCTCATGTTTGGAAGTTGATTTAGAAGGAAAAGCTAACGTAGGTTGTTGTGTTATGTAGCAGCTGCTGTCTGTGCTCGCTGTGATGGTCGTCTGGGGCGAGCACCACAAATAGAGATTAGTGGGCTATTCAGCTATCTTTAGATTTAACTCGGGTTTTCTAGTATCACTAAGCTGGCTCACTTTTAACTGGGATGGATCACCATGGTAACATATATCGTTGCGTGGCTAACCTGCTCCGGTGTCGGTTAACTTCAGAGGATCACATCAAAAGCTGTCCACTGACCGACTACTGACCAATCACATCACTGGACACACTGGAGTCATCATTCCTACGGGATCCTGAAAGGGACACAAGAGTTTAAAATGAAGTGACAATGGAAATCAATAGATAGGCTATTTTAAAACATCAACTGAATTGTTTTGCTGCTCCAGGCTTCGAGGCTACAGTAATTAACTACTTAATGATAATAATATCTGCATTTAAATCCCAACTTAATTCTTCTCTAATGGTGTTGATGCTTTTACATTTCTATTTCATCACTGCAGCTCACAATAAACAAGAGGAGTCTTTGTGTGATGTTTATCCATGGATTATCAATGCAACATTTCGGTCAGATTCAGGCACTGCCTACTGTTCTCCCTCTCTCTCCTCTCCTCCCTGTTTTGTCAGCCGAAACGGTTGGGTATTATTTTTTTAAGAGCATCACACGTTCATAACTATTTGTTCATTGCTAGACTTTTCTAATAATTCCTGTACCTATATATATCCTTAATTTTTGGAAATATATGCATCTTTGTCTGTTAGTTGTGAACATATTGTTTGTATTTCATCCTCTGGAATATCTTTTTGCTGTCACTCTAGCTCTACTGAATTTACCGACAGGTCCTGCCTTTTCATCATACATCATTCATGGTTCTGAGGCTCTCTTACAACTCCTCCTCCGGTAAACCCGGAGTTGATAGTCAGCTTGATGACAAGTCAGATAACCCCAAGAGAGCCAGACCACGTGCTCTGATCACGGTACAATGCTGACATTACTGCTTTTTGCCAGATTGTACCGACTGTATTGAAACAAGATCTGAGTCTAGATACACATTTACTGAAAAGTATTCCGTCTAAATTGATGCATAACTGAAGGGGCGCTTTTAATGATTGCAGAATATACTCAATTTAAAATTCAGATTTTTTTTCTTAAAAAAGAATATTTATACAATGTAGTAGACAAAGAAGTGTAATTCAATTTAAATTGGATTTAAGCAGAGATTATGCTTGAAGAAACTATTGACCTGGGAATTCAGATGGTGAAAGCTGTATTGGAGGAGAAGTATGAATTGAAAATGGCATCATTCGAATGACAATTGCTTGCCTGCTGCAAAATCCAAAAAAGGTTTTCCGCCTCGGGACGTTTGACAAATATGAAACATATATGAAATAAAAATTCCTAAACATATAATTCAGTAATGGTGGTCTGTGGAAACATCCCATTGGCTGCAGGGGATATTTTTTTGGTTGCAGTACTGCAAGTTACCACTGGGGGACATTGAGTGGTGGCACTTGAGAAGCTCTTCATCCATGGGAAAAAAACCACTTACAGAGCCAGCGTCCCTCAAATTCTGCAAATCTATTATGAAGAATTTATTTGTGCTCACCCACACAAATATGGCACCAATTAGTATCTTTCCCCTCCTCTCTTCCCCCACATGTCCCGTCAGTGTCTACTGAACTTACCCAATGAAGGCAAAGGCTTGAAAAGATAAAGTTGCTGATGGTTTTAGTGTTATTGCAGGTGGACCAACAGACCTTCCCATCCAGCTAGAGCCATGGTGTTAGGCTATTAATCATCACTGAAACAAATATCATCATTATTGAATATAGTTCTGACCAACTAAGTACACAAAAAAATAACATAAAAAAAGGATACAGTACTTTCATATAAAAATATATCAATATATTTAAAATATATTGAATATTGATGGCCAGATTTATGTAGCATTATATTCAATTGAAATTTCAGTTACACAAAAATGAAAGGTAAAATCTGCAATATTACGAGTTTGAATGAGAGGATTTAATGGACTCTGGAGGGAATTTGTAGATTACATTGATGAGGCACGCATGTCCTCTCCCTCCTCCTCTTCCTCCCTCAGCGTGCCTCTTCTGCCTCGCTCTT
This sequence comes from Embiotoca jacksoni, assembly GCF_022577435.1. Lineage (NCBI taxonomy): Eukaryota > Metazoa > Chordata > Actinopteri > Embiotocidae > Embiotoca > Embiotoca jacksoni. Next base: position 6,005,392 of record NW_027185378.1, on the reverse strand, counting down.
GACCCCTCGTGCTTCTTTTGCTTCCTCTCACCTGTAGTGCCAGTTAAAACGATGTTCTTGAACATGACCTCCCTTCTCTGCCCTGTGCAATCCCTCAGCACACCGAGTGGTATTTGAGTCATGAACTGCATGCATCGACTGAACACCTGTTGTGTGGGTAAAAGAGAAATACAAATCAGGAAGTTGGAGGTCTAAAAGCACCGATGCGTGTTCATCTATTTTGTCCTATTTAATAAAGCTGTTTTCAGTTTGATGACAAGTTTATTGTTCAGCTGCATGGCTCCTCTCAACCCTCTGGGCATTTAATTAAAAGAAAGCTGTGGGGAGGTACACAGTATTTTATTGTCGTGTGTCCCCTCTGTGTGATATTTATGAGAAAAGCTAGAAGGCATGCAAAGCTTTCAGTTTCTTTGACTCCATTAATCTGAACAGCAAACACTGCATGTCAGAGTACAGAGTAGACAGAGTTGCCCATTGTGTGTTTGCTTGATGAGTTGTTGCTTTTCCTCTTTTAAATATCCTACACTATCCAAATATAAAAGCTGCAGTAAGAACTTATGACAAGCTATATTTGCAACATTACTTAAGGTAATACAGTAGGCCATTTAGCTAGAAGGTAACTATTCATAGCCTACATATTTAACAAGGTTAGCATTCATTTGGAGGCATGTGGGCACCAGATGAATTAATTAAGTTCAACAACCATAATACCTTTCTTACTTATTCCACAAACCACGTGAAAAATCTCTCTCTTTAGCTGATATTGGTCCAACAATGTTTGATAGTCTACGATTTCCCCGTTTCAAAATCACTTATTTATTTGGACTTTTAGTGGGCTACGTACTGCAGCTACCCTTAAAATGTATGTACTGTTGAATGCAGTATGGGACATACTACTTCATCATAATAATGTGCCTTGAACTTTGACCCTCTTAGTCATATCCGTCGCGATCCGTAGCGTTTGGGGTAAAATAAAAAAGGATGCGACTTGACGTGGGTTGTACAGGAAGGGGTGGCATGAGGTTAATTGAGGAAAGGTAGGGGTAGTAGAGGAAGGGGTGGGGTGATTGAAAGGTAGGGGTAGTAGAGGAAGGGGTGGGGTGATTGAAAGGTGGGGGTAGTAGAGGAAGGGTGAGGGATTGAGGAAACCTCAATCACCCCCACCCCTACCCTTCTACCATTGAAACTATTCATTAATGCAGCTTTTATTTTTATTTGGTTTGATAGTGTTATCCTGATAAACAAAGTTTTTATTGGGATAAATTCCATGCGATTTTATATTGGTGATCAAGAAGTCTTTCACAAATATTTATTCATTTTATAAATTAATGAGCACACTCAGCTGCTGATTACTAAATTATGTCTCAGTTAGTTAAACTCATAATCCCAACAAAAGCAGATATACAGTAAACTAACAAAATGAGCAGCTTGGCCCACTCTTTTCATTCACTTGAACATTTTACCTCACTGTCTACTTTTCCCTGTGATGGACCTGCGACCTGTCAGCTGGGGTAGACTACGAACCCCCCCCCCCCCCGTGACCCTGTTCTGATATGAAGTGAGATAATGGATGCATGGACTCTGCCACTGTCACACATTTCAAATATGTCCTCTGACTTGACAGACTTTTAATTAGAATTGACTGACTGTACTGTACCTCGTAGCTTCCATGCCGCACCTTAAAAAACTCTCCATGGAACTGTTTTTCATCTTCCTCTATTTTTCATCAATCATTTTGGCAATGTTGCCATTCCCCGGAGCGAGATACGTGCTTCGGAAAGTGGCCATTTCTGGGTTGTACATATGTATAAACCTGAAACAACTGGATGCCTCGGATCTACAAAATAAAGAGAAAAATAGTTTTTAAAAAAACATTAAAAGATGTATTTGCAGATGGAGAGATACACATTATGTATTCTTATATGTTTTCTCATTGTTTGCCAATTAAACATTCCACTATATGCTATGGTGTTTTCAATCAGAGTCAAGTGATGCCATTGAAGTCAACATTAAATATTATTTAGATCACAGATGAATAGCAAATTGATGAGATTCTGGAAAAAACAAGAATCATCAGATTTTTAATGAGCCTAAACTACTATGTGTTGAATAGTGTGTCTTTCAAAGAACTGCAGTGCATCAAAGAAAAGGTAATATATATATATATATATATATATATATATATATGGACCTATACATACGTGTTCTTTAATGGGCAAAATAAAAAACACAGCCATAACTTTCTGTACGACATGTTCAAATGAATTTGGAACTCTCCCTATTTTCTATAATACTAGTTTCTGTATAGCATGTGCTCCCTGCAGCATGGTCTCCCTCCACCCTGTGATTCACCTGTAATCACAGTTTCCCACAATACTATAAATACCTTCAACAAATTAGTACTTGCCAATATAAAAAACATCATTCTGGCTATTTCACACTCTCAGTGCCAAGTTCATTATAGAGCTCCTTTTCACCGGTAGGTGCCCTTGGCCTGTTAAAAAAGAGGAAAGACTAAAACCCTGCTCATTTCTGTTCCCCAAATCCTAATCAATCACAGGCCCAATTCAAATCTCCACCATTATCCCTTAAAGTCCTAGGAGACGCTCATTTAACGGTTGATCTACCCGAGTCACCTATAATAGATAAGGTGTTGTGTGCATGATGTGTTCGCCTGGCATCTCCACAGAATTGACTGTAAACTGCTCAAATGATCAATTCGGAAAACATGACCAGATCTTACATGCTTGCTCCACATGTATGTCAGATTATCGTGCGGATTTTGTTTAGAAAATAGATCATTTTTACACCGTATGGTTGTGTACTCTGAATACACGGATATATCACAAATTGAATTTAGTGGCAAGTAGGCTCTTCCACTTCCTCTTTTCACTGGTGTATCAAGTCTCTCCAATTATCTGCACACAGTTTTAGTTTGGTTTCAGAACTTTTAATACCAGGGAGTTCTTCCATATGCTCAGTAGGATTATATTTGATGAGGTTTGAATACATTTGACTTTTCTACTGTTTGACAAAACAAATTAAACCTGCATTTGAAGGCACTGTTCTATCTTGATTAAGAACACAAGCATACCATAAGGCCCGGTCTTATAGGTCCATTGCTATTTTCTCTTTACGCAAGGTCTCTGTGAAATCCTTCATAGTGTTACGTTTAAAACAAATCAGAAAAGAACCCAAATGTACAACATAACAGCAGATACAACAATAAGCAGGCTTTACTTATAAAAAGTACCCAGCAACCAAAACACAAAAAAGTGATATCCATAACAGGGCAAGAAGTCAAACACAAGAAGTGTTCATATACTCGTCCGTATGTTTAACAAACTGGCTACAGATGAGGCGGGTGGGGCTAGCAGGGCACGTGAGAAAAACACTGGGAACCAGATGAAACAACAGAGTGAAAGCAGCTGAAGGAGGATGCTGCCACCACCATTTTATGTACAGGACGCTGGTGGCAGCACCGTGCTCTGACAGAGCTTCTCAGCAACAGGGACAGCGACACGCGAAGGGTCAGAATTGAGAGAGAGATGAAAGTAGCCGGATACAGAGAGGCCCTTCAAGAAAACCTGCTCCAGAGTGCAGTGACCCGAGTCTGGGGCGACAGTTCATCTTGCAAAGGTTATAGAGACCTAACCAAGAAAACGTGCAGCTATAATTGCTGCCAATGGGGCTTCGACAAAGTAGTGAATTAAGGCTCTGAATAATTTTGTAATTGAATACGATTTCAGTTTTGGATTTTGAATGAATTTGCCTCAAATTTCATAAAACATGATATTATTATAAATTATTGAAGGACAGTACAGATTGATGCGGTAAAAGTGACAACTTGCATTTAAAACTCAATCTATGACGCCGCAGAGTGTGAGCATGTGGTTAAAAGAGCATTGAATAATGAAAGACATACGTCTCAATCAAAACATCCATTTATTTAAAACAAATAATCTGTCTGTAGCACCTTCCAGTAACAACCACATGAATTGTAAAAGACAGGAGGGGGAGAACAGCAAGTAGCAGATTAATTTGTAATGGGTGTGTGCTTAATGAGACTGAAGCACAGGATTGCCGTTTAAAATTTTGGATAATGTTATATTTTCTCATTCCTGTGTTGCATAGTCCTGTGAAAGTTTTGGACTTTACAAACTATAGCGTGTTTTCCCAGCATGTCTTCAGCCTCCGGAACAGGGATAGCAGAGGGTGGCACAGCCTTCCCCAGGGCACTGCTCTGAACAACACTCACGCAAACAAAATGTGGGTTTTGAAATTCTGTGACTCCGAGCTTCAACACAGATGTGTTTGGTACATAAATTGACACCCACTGATCTGCAGTTTTGTCATCCGCATGCCCGGAAGACATGAGTGTTAGTTGTTTGTTTTCTGTCCGTGGAGATATTACTTGTGTCGATGCTGCAGACTCTGAGAAAGTGGTGACTCATGGACAAAAGATGGCTTCAAATCTGCAATGAAAACATCAATCAAAGAGTAAATTAGAACAAATGTGGTTAAGATGTTTTTTATCTCGATTTTAAACTTTAAGTGTATGCTGCAGGACAGACACACTGTCAAACGCATCACGTTTTACATCGATATCATGGAGAAGATTAGTGTCTTGCAACGCCATGCGTTGATCTGCCTATTCAAATATCAGATGCCCAGGCTCTGACGCCTCTCGTCATTCTGTTTCAGGTACAAACAGCAGCGTCTTTCCCTGCATACGGATGCAGTGCAGCAGAGAGCCCAGCCTGAGATGTCAGATAATCCTGCAGCAGAGATGGACTGTATTAGTTACAGATAACATGCTTCATTTCGCAGTTTGGCACCGTGTACCAATGGCTGAGAGAAAAGGACTGGCAAGCTCTGACGGCAGGAGCTGCCATAATGACTTCCCATGTGAGCTTGCAATGTGACAGAGACAACTGTTGCCAAGCCCAGCGGTCGGGTCCTCAAGAAGAGGGAAGGGGGGGGGGGGGCAGCAGCAATAGAGACATCAGCAGGAACCAACAAATACCAGCCCTACCGATGTGACACAGTTCAAATGTTATTTATTCCATATTTCAGTCAGAATGACGAGAGAAGACACGACGCCATGTTGTAATTTTGCTCGTCAAAAAAAACATATGGATAAATAAACAAATTGAAATGTTGTTCAGAAAGCATTGAGGAATATACTCAGTCAGTGAGCAGTCGAAATCTGTCTGCCTTCTATTTACACCAAGGTATCACACAGTAGAAGCCTGCTGAGACTTTGCCAGTGGTAGTGGCTTTTCACAGAGAAGCTCCTGCAGCAGGGCGAACTACCAGCGGAGGGCCTGGTAACAGTGGGGGTTTTATATACAGCACAGCAGATGATAAGGATGCGGTCACTTTTTTTTTTCTCTGTGCTGCAAGAACTGTCTCAGCCGGCAGGCGAGTTGTTCCCTCCCTCGACATTGTACAGTGCGCACCCACAGCCTGCGACCAGCAGCAGACTAATGAACAGGACACAGGACAGGAGCACAAAAATTCTTCTCAGCAGCTCGACATAAATGTCCAAGCACTGGCACTATCACTGAGGTCCAGGTAAGAAGTGTTTGTGTTTAAATAAAGGCTAAATATATCACTGCTGCCAGTTCTACACGAGATACCCACCGTACTGACACGCAGCTAAAGGAAATACATCCACATTTCCATACCTCACAGTGAAAAAACAATTTTGCAGGAAGAAGAGTGCTCTTGATGTTGTCAGGAGGAAAGTAAAGGTTGCAGAATTTAATTAATAACCATAACAAGTCTTTCCTTAACATTTTATACTCTCGTGGCTGTGTAGGTTTAGTGGAAGAATAAACCAAAAAAACTGCCATTGAAATTTTAAGTTGAAGGAAATTGTCCAAGACCTAACAAAAAAAAGGTGAGATCACTAAAACAAAGTCAAATTTTATGTTTGGAGATGGTTTAATAGGAGGCTAGTTCCTGGTTTTTTTTTTTTAATTTTTTTAATTTTTTTTTTATTATTTGTTAAATTTTTGTTAAAATTGTCAAGTTTTCCCTTTTCCACTTTTTGCCCGACAAACCAGACCTTGAAACACTAATACCAAGGACTGTTACATCCCTCATTGAGCTCTGTACAGGATATATCATTTCCAAATGCACTCAGCGGGGTTGTTGACTGGGCCAATGACCTTCCAGACGTCTAAAAATCATCAACTGAAAATCATGTCCTTACACTCAGAAACTGTAGAAACACAGAGCTCTGAGAATGCCAACATTAAGATTAGAAACAGAATGATGAAAATAAAATGAGGGAAAAGAACGACAGTAAAAAAAAAATTATGTTCGTATTTATAGACCAGTGAATAAACTTTCTTCTCATAGTTGATTTCACGAGTTGAAATATTTTCCTTTTATGAACCTGAGCCTGATCCATTTCTCCTATCTTTCCCTCAACACAGGCACATTGCTAATTAATTGTGGGCTCACAGAGACAACTTGATCGCACTGACTTATTGTGTGTGTCTGTGTGTGTATATATGTATTGTGTTCTATTTTAGTATGCATGTAAGTCACTACTTCAGTGTTGTCAAGGTTTTGCAAGCACGCCATTTTTGCTGTGCTTATCCCTCGCCTAGCCTGCAGTAAATCAATAAATCCACTTCTATTGTTTGTACAAGTGACCAGATAAATACACACTTTGAATGTGTCTGGCTGCTCGTCTGGCTCGGTGTGTTTATCAGTGTAAAAAAAAAAGAAAGCAGCCCTGTTGGGCTGTATTCAGTCGCCTGTAATAAAGCTGTTCGAGAATATGTTAGAATCGCTTCAGCAATTGAACCTTCTGTTTGCTTAAAGGGCCCATTTGTCTCAGTGAATCACTGTGTATAAGGAATATCAATTTAAATTTAATGACCATACTGTATACAGTGCATCCGGAAAGTATTCACAGTGCTTCACTTTTTACACATTTTGTTATGTTACAGCCTTATTCCAAAATTGATTAAATTCATTTTTTCCCTCAAAATTCTACACACAATATCCCATAATAACAAAGTGAAAATAGTTTGTTTAAAATTTTTGCAAATCTATCAAAAATAAAGAACGAAAATATAACACGTGCATAAGTATTCACAGCCTTTGCTCAATACTTTGTTGAAGCACCTTTGGCAGAAATTACAGCCTCAAGTCTTTTTGAGTATGATGCTATAAGCTTGGCTCCTATTCTTGGGCAGTTTCTCCCATTCTTCTTTGCAGGACCTCTCAAGCTCCATCAGGTTGGATGGGGAGCGTCGGTGCACAGCCATTTTCAGATCTCTCCAGAGATGTTCAATCGGGTTCAAGTCTGGGCTCTGCCTGGGCCTCTCAAAGACATTCACAGAGTTGTCCCGAAGCCACTCCTTTGTTATCTTGGCTGTGTGCTTCGGGTCGTTGTCCTGTTGGAAGATTAATCTTCGCCCCAGTCTGAGGTCCAGAGCGCTCTGGAGAAGGTTTTCATCAAAGATGTCTCTGTACATTGCTGCATTCATCTTTCCCTCCATCCTGACTAGTCTCCAGTTCCTGCCGCTGAAAAACATCCCCACAGCATGATGCTGCCACCACCATGCTTCACCGTAGAGATGGTATTGGGCAGGTGATGAGCGGTGCCTGGTTTCCTCCAAACATGACGCTTGGCATTCAGACCAAAGAGTTCCATCTTTGTTTCATCAGACCAGAGAATTTAGTTTCTCATGGTCTGATAGTCCTTCAGGTGCCTTTTGGTAAACTCCAGGTGGGCTGTCATGAGCCTTTTACTGAGGAGTGGCTTCCGTCTGGCCACTCTACCATACAGGCCTGCTTGGTGGAGTTCTGCAGAGATGGTTGTCCTTCTGGAAGGTTCTCCTCTCTTCACAGAGCAACGTTGGAGCTCTGTCAGAGTGACCATCGGGTTCTTGGTCACCTCCCTGACTAAGGCCCTTCTCCCCCGATCGCTCAGTTTGGCCGGGTGGCCGACTCTAGGAAGAGTCCTGGTGGTTCCAAACTTCTTCCATTTATGGATGATGGAGGCCACTGTGCTCATTGGGACCTTCAATGCTGCAGAAATGTTTCTGTACCCTTCCCCTGATCTGTGACTCGATACAATCCTGTCTTGGAGGTCTACAGACAATTCTTTGGACTTCATGTCTTGGTTTGTGCTCTGACATGCACTGTCAACTGTGGGACCTTATATAGACGGTGTGTGTCTTTCCAAATCATGTCCAATCAACTGAATTTACCAGGTGGACTCCAATCAAGTTGTAGAAACATCTCAATGATGATCAGTGGAAACAGGATGCACCTGAGCTCAATTTTGAGTGTACGTGATTTTTTTCGTTTTTGATTTTTAATAGATTTGCAAAAATTTCAATTTTTTTTATTTCACATTGTCATTATGAAGTATTGTGTGTAGAATTTTGAGAGAAAAAAATTATTTAATCCATTTTGGAATAAGGCTGTAATATAACAAAATGTGGAAAAAGTGAAGCGCTGTGAATACTTTCCGGATGCACTGTATATTGCATATAGGGAATATTTGTAAGTTAGGAAAACATAAGATTTTATGGAGAATATTTATATTTGCTCTGTTTTGTCAGAAAAAAAAAAATCAAATTGAAACATTTGAGAGAGTCTGTGTAGGCTATGTTCTGATATTTTGAGGTTTCTATGATGTTCAAATGTCATTGCATTGAAGTAATAACTAAAGTTGAAGCGCAAAAGAGAAATGAAGTCTAGTTAAAGTTGAAGCAGTGAAATTCAATAAGGGGGCAGTTGAAACAATAACAGATTACCAGAAATTAAAGTGGAAGTGCTAAAAAGCTCTAACATTTAAGTATGTTTTGAATTACTAAAGTGCGTGACGTTAAAGTCAAAGAGCTGAAAGGAGTTATAATGTCTTTTGAAGCTCAAGTTCTGAAATTAGCTGGTGTCAGTGGAAGTTCAAGTGTGAAGATAGCGTCTGTTGTTGTGTAAATATAGGTGTAAGCAGTAAAGGAAGTTATAGTGCCAGCTTAACTTTAAGTGCTGAAAGTACCTGAGGTATCCTAACTATACGAGCTAAATGGAGATGAAATATCAGTTAAAGTCTGATACTAAATGAAGTAAATTGTCTAAAAGGAGTTGAAGTTTCAGCAAATGTCTTGAAGCATTTTTCAAATGCTCCTATCAGGTTGCTAACAACACAAATTGCAGATTAATCCATACAGTATATGAAAATAAATAAATCATTCATGTATAGACATATATAATTATTATTGTCTTATCTTCCACACAGTCCACTGTGTGTACTTTTCGTACTGGACCTACCAAACCCATAGTACCCTGCACAGTATTCACTAATCACAGTCACGTGTTTGGGGTTATTACAATGTGATTGTTGTGCAAAGCTTGGACTGCTCGACTGCCCTGCAGTTCAGCATGGGTGGACAGATGAGACAAGTTATCCAATTAAATCAATTTTGATTCTTGACAAACTAAACTTTTAAAGCATCCATCAGCTATTAAAAGTTACGGCATGTCTTTCCATTTCTCGAGTCGTGGCCAAAGTTTTTCAGGAGGGTGCACATTGTTTTGTTTATCAAGTTGGAAGTTTGACCTGAAAACCACATGTGCATTCGCAGGAGCAAGGTTGAGGCAGCCGAGGCAACGGTGTTAAATTCCCTCAGCATTCCTAAACTGCCTTGAGATCGTCATCTAATATGCAGATCAGTATATAATATGTCATCAAAACCCACCAGTATAGAAAACGATCGATATTCTGCACTCAACCTGTGATCCAGGTGCAGTGGCACCATGTTATTGTGACATTAAATGATCACATATATTTTATTCACAGTAATAGTAAGACAAGGATTACATCACAAGGTCAAACTTGGGAAAATAAAACATCACTGCATGATTACTTACATTCAGCATCCCATTACACTCCTAAACTTTGAGTTGCTACTGACCCCTTAGACTATTTATACAACAACATAAAACAAAAAAACGGAATAATTTAGAAAAGGTTGTAGTAATTTTTTTTTACATTTTGATATAAAAACAAATCTTAGTGACAAATAGCTTGAAAAACAAAAGGAGAATAATTGGATAAAGGACATAAATGAATTAGACTGGCTGTAACACAATCACAAGTAGATTATTCGAGATTTGTATTTAAGGGTAAGGAAACATGTTGGGGAGGAACTAAAATAGTAGATGGCTTGTCACTAAAAATAAGTGGCAGCTCTCAGAAGAAGATACTTTGGAACTAAAGTGAAATATCCAAAAAAATTTTATATTTTGGTCATAAATTAATCTATTCGTCAAGGGAAGCCACAGAAAGCCTGATGTATAGAGAAGGTTATACAAGGTTAAGAAAGTAAAAGTACATATTTTGGCAAAAACGGTAAACTCATTTTCCATCAGATTTTCAGTCTGATCTTAAAATTCGGTGGATCTTATGCAGGCAGATTAATTATAGTTCACTGACTACAGAGTTTTTGGCACCTGTCACCAGTTCTCCTTCTGTAAATGTTTGCTTCTTTCATTCTGAGGGGCGAGCCTCTTTAGGTTTAAATAACCGTTTCATTCTCAAAGCAAAGTTAACTGTGGTCGTGGTTAACATGAATGATGGGTGTTATCGACATATGCATCAACAAAAGTGTCCGAGCATCTTCAAGTGTTATTAAGGAGCTAGACAAAGCACTGGATCAAATTAAAGCGTGCGTATAAAGTGAAGACGCTTCCAACCTTACTCCTGCGAGGTGCAATCACACTTACCCAGTGAGACCTGACTTCTGGCAATGCAGGGATTTAATTGCCACCTGGATTTAGAGGCCTGTCACTTGGCGTGGACCTCTAAAGAAAGCTGGAAGCATCCGTGGCACTGACAGACAAGCTGGGGATTAAAACCCCCTGCAGGGTCACAAGATAAGCCAGAGGGGTCGCGAGATGAGTAAGGAAAAAAAAAAAAGCATGAGGGATCATGTTTCTGCTACACTAAATTATCGAAGGTATCAGCTTGAGCTTTTTTTCTGGGAGGGTGCGGAATCATTTTAAGCCTCCGGGTCTGTTCTAATTAACCAAATGAAATGTTCTTAAGAGGGTGAATCAGTGCTCATCACTTGATGTCATGTTCAGCCTGTCATACGAGGTCATAAGTAGAGACTGCTTTGCTTTAAGGATTCAAAAAAGGTTGAACAACATGCACAAAAGGCACAAGTCATTTTGCCACAGGACCATGTAACCTCCTGATTTTGATTTATTTTGTCTTATATAGCTACAGCTCAGAGTTTTTTTTTAATCTCCAGAGATCAGAGAATTTGAAACGCACTGAATTTTGATGCTGGTAAGGTGCATCGTGCTGTTCCTAATATTTTGCCCGCCCAAATCATTGAAATGAGAGGAACATTGAAATGGAAGGATTTGGGGTTGGGCCGTTGTATAATAATTGATGCTTCACCTGTCAGTGGTTACAGTTGATCAGTGTATATTTTTGGGGTTTTTTGGTCATTGGTCAGACTCTAAGGCAGGAAATATACTTGCTCTTGAATCATGCGTTGGCGTCTAGAAACATTTGCGTTGTCAGCTCAGGTTACTATATTTGTACCCGTAGGTAGATTTGTTTTGAAGAAAAGAGACAGTATCCATCTTGACAAACGTTTAAAAACAGTACTGACAATATTCAAACACAACAGGAAATGACAAATAAAAGGGTTAAATCATCAAGACGAATGAATAGCAATAAAAGCCACAATAAATAACTACTTGCATAAAAAAGGTGCAATTTATACTAAAATCCTAAAAAACATAATAAATAGCAGTTCCATAAATATGTGCAAAAGGTGCTACGACGCTATGACGGTGCTGGAACAAAGCTGTTTCTGCCGCGCTTCGTCCTACACCACGGGACTATGAACCTCCATCCAGAGGAGAGAAGCTGAAATTCTCCATGTAAAAGGTGGGAGTCATCATTTACAATGGAGCTGGTTATCCTCTGTAACGGTCTGCTGTGCAGGGACTCGGGGTTAAGCTGCGACTCACCAATAAGCCGACCAGACCATTTAACAATCTGCATCAGTCTGTGAACGTGATCCCTCGCATATTTGCCTCCATACGCCGCACGTTGCTGGAGGACTCCACCAGAGGGCGCACCAGTGAAACAAAGATACCGTCAGAGCATCCAGATTTGCCTGATGTAAACAACAATAACCTCGGCAACAATCGAGGGGGTTACAACTTTGCCGATCCCTTGATCACCGGGGGACATCTCCGTAGTGTCCCTACGACCGCCTCGCCGGTCACGTGTACACTGAATCTTGCGTAGTCGTTGTGTTACTTTCTGAGGACGTGCATGACCAAACGGTCCAAACGGACGCAGGTCACGCGAGGCAGCCATCATGTGCACGTGAACGCAGAGTTTAAAGCAAGTGTGTCTCCGGCTTAACTCCAGGACGGATTGCCGTGACTTTTGGGACAGACTTTCATGGTGGCCAGACCATAAATGGTAATGACTTTGATGATCCCCAGGGTTTTTCCTCTGGTGAGACCAGCGCACCTGCTATCTGACACATCTGACACACAGCTCAAGCAGAGCCTTAATCCTATTTAAGATTCCGAACATGGTCATTATTATATCAGCTAAACACGCCGATCGGTTGGGTGACACGTTGCATTGTGAACATGTGGCGGCAGCATTCAGCTTAAAGCGTGGTTGTGCGTACGTAGGGGCCTTGAAGAGCTGCTCACATGGCAGACTGTCGATCTTATTGGGTGAATGTCACAGTGGGTGCTTCAAAATAATGAAACTCACAAAAGTGATGTCAATCTAAAGTTTAAAGGTGAAAGCGACACAAAAGTTGATAAAAACGTACATTTGAATATTTTCAATCAAAGCTCATCAAGTCAAATGTTCAGCGCTATGGCTCGTTAATATATATATATATATATATAACGCAATCACACATATGAGTCACAATTCTCCAAAAAATACTTTCAACTCTTGCTGTTGGCAGCGCTTGTTGTGAAAGCTTGCAACAATTGTTGTTGTTTTTTTCCCACTTAAAAATGCAGTGAGAAGCTTGGCAGCTCTTTTGTTTTGGAAACTCTTTGTAAGTTGTTCAATAAATTGGAATTGTATAGCTAAGATTAAAGTTGATAGAAAATGACATGAAGCAAATGTCTTCAAATCAAATCTGACGTCTTGCCAAAAACTTTAGAAAGTGAATTTGCAACAACCTTTGACAGCAGGTAAGACAAGCGGCAGGCACGTCTCTGACTCACCTTCAGCCGCTTCATTATTTTGAAACATTTTTAGAAATATCTAACCACCGAGTCTCATCTCACTTCTGTTTGCCAGCAGCTCACGTCTCGACTTAAAGACTGAACGCAAAGTCTGTGTGCAAGTCTATGTTTGATATATTTCAGGGAGGGGACGTCTGAAACGCCGGCTGATGTTGCATCATCCTCTTTTATTTAAGCACCATCACAGCTCGCTTCCTACTGCTTCGGCAAAAGGATTTGCTCCTGGGAGGAAATCCAAATCAGATCTTGGTCCAAAAAAAAACCTCGAAAACATTTGTTTTTCTAAAACTGTTTTGAGTGCTGTGAAGCTCATATTCATGAGAGTATTGCACTGCCACTCAACAGATACAGCAACATGGTTTGTTTGGTTTCCTCAAACAATGTCAGACACACAACACCCTTCACCCATAAATATTTCTCAGAGAATGTGTGGATGATGAAATGTGTCTCAAACTTACATGTATTGTTAATTGCTGTTAAATTAGAAATCATAATCCATGTGTTGTGTCATTCATCATAAGCACAAGTTTTACATAATGTGGCTGATGAAGTGAACATCTTTTCTGTCCCCGCAGTAACCCACGTAACCCATTAGTGCTATTCACTGACAAAGTTTGGACACACCCACTTATTGAACAATTTTTCTTTGCTTCTGCAATTTTGTAATGTGCAGAAAAAAACTGAAGACATAAAAACTTGAAACTTCTCTCAATCAGCTTCTTGAGGTTGTCACCAAGAGTTTTGTGCACTTGTTGACTAGTTTTCCCGAGTGATTGTGGCATGTTTGATGGTTTTATGACTGTACTTGAAGAAACTTTGAAAGTTCTTCAACTTTCTGGACAGACTGACGTTCACGTCTTGAGGTAATAATGGACCGTTTGTTTCTCTTGACGTAGTTGTGTGCTTCTTGCCATAATATGGACTACCACAGTAATGGTACAGGGATATTTGCTGTATACCAACACCACTAAAGGTTGCAAACACATTGAGATGACAAGAAGTTCCACCAGTTAACTTCTGATAAAAGTCACCTGTTAACTGACAACTGGTCCAGGTGACCACCTTAAGAAGCTGGTTCAGATAGTCAGTAGTGTTCAAAGCTCACTTCAAGGTGAACGTGGCTACTTTGAGTAGTAGAAAGTACTAAAATATAATAATAATAACACTTAAATTAAACCTTTGGTATATGTACAGTTTACATTGGATCAGTTCGGAAATTAACCCTGGTTCAACAGGCTATTTGCAGAGGCTACTTGTCATGTCCAAATATCAACGGCAATGTGTTTATGCGTTACTGACACATGCACAAACTCATGGTTTTTAATAATGCCAAAATAATAACTTGCATTGATTTCATCATCAGTCAGCAGGTGCAACACATTTTTCTAAAGTGCTTCTGTTGAAAAGTGCAGCTGACGATGTGCACACTAAGCTACGAGCTGAAATCAAAGGCTATGTTTACCTAATGCAGAGCTATCCAGGTGTTAAATTCAAAAAGCTATACTCTTCATTATCGAGAGAGATTAATTTATTTGAAGGGTGCCCTGTGCAGCTGTATTATATAGGTGAATATTCTGTATAATAAAAAACAGATAGCTGATCGGATTTCAGACTATTAATGGACTTTAAAAAAATAAATCAAACTAAAATATGATTTAATTATGCAAATGTAGAGAAAAGATAGACTTACTGAGAAGCTAAATTTCTTTAATAATAACCCAGGAAAATAGTTTTAAGCAGGAAACACTTGGAATGTTCAAACCTAAACAAACTAGACGTTCAAACCTTTGCACCTCATTGAAACAATACTTCGCCCAGCTCTCTTGTCATGCACACTGGCATGCCTTTGGTTTACTGTAGAATAAATCTAAGAAGCTGTGTAAAGGGCTGAATTCTTGTTTGATCTTCTACAATCACTTGGACAAATGTATTGATCACCCTTTGAAGTGGTGATAAATCCTTGGAGTGGAGCGATATTCTTCACCGAGTATCACAGGAGTCTTAAATCTCATAATCAGTCATTCAGCCTTCACTTAAAATGTCCACATTGAGCTGTTTAGTATTATTGCACCACAATGAACTCGGACAAGAGAAAGAAAAAGAGTGGTCGGAGGAGATAAAAATGGAAATAATTGCCAGGAATAATCGAAGTAAAGCTACAGGAGCATCAAGAGAACTACAGCTGCTGAGATTATTTGGAAGTTTTAAAGCAGGATTCAGCTGGAATGTA
Source organism: Embiotoca jacksoni (assembly GCF_022577435.1). Classification (NCBI taxonomy): domain Eukaryota; kingdom Metazoa; phylum Chordata; class Actinopteri; family Embiotocidae; genus Embiotoca; species Embiotoca jacksoni. Next base: position 5,989,881 of record NW_027185378.1, on the reverse strand, counting down.
TTGTCCTGCTAACAGGAAATATATGTGAAGTGGTTCTGAAATATATTTATGAGGATGACGAAACGGATAAAAAAAACCCCCACATTTAACAAGTCCACTTTCACACACGAGAAGCACAAAAAAAAAGTAAGAAAAATAACCAAATCAGAAGGTGAACATAACCGGGCAGACGCTTCATAAATGCTCCCAGTGATGTATGAAACTGTAAGAAAATAATGTCTCTCACACACACACACACACACACACACACACACACACACACACATGATGTGACAGACCAGTACCCTGTAGAATCCCCTGGGTAAGGTCCATGGGAACTGAACAGAAGGATAGTTTGATTGATTGATGGACAAACTTAAAAACACAGATACAAGCTGACCTTCTAGATCAAAGTGCAACAGTACCCGTTTGTACTACGTGTCACTTTACATGGAGGAGGCCCAGAGTGATCAGGAGGCTGCTTAGCTGCATCTGGCACAGGGGATCTGAAATACTTGCAGATCACAAAGTCAGAAGATCATCAACACATGCTGTACTGCTTAGCGTCAGAGACTCAACAAGATGATGACCAAAAACACCTCTAAAAGCACCAAGGGCGGACGAGAAGACAACATTATGAAGAGGCCAGAGATTCCTGAACTGCATCCAAATGAACATCTTTGGAAAGAGGTTAAAAAAAAAAAAAAAAAAAAAAAAAAAATGAGGACATTTTTAACCATGCCATTTTATTTTGTTGTATTATTTGAATAAATGTTACATCGAAAAACAAAAACACGTTTGTCTGATCTTTGAAATATGAACTGGAAACCGGTGAATGCCAAACACTTTTGTGAGTTCCAGCTTATTTCAGAGAAAATTGTGTTGTTTTTGGAAGGCTGCCTATAATTTTGGTTGTGTCTAATCAACCAATGAAAGAACACTCTATTGGAATATCCAATTCAAGAATAATGGCAGTGAACATTCAGGTAATGGATCAAGCAGAATTTCTGCATAGTGAAGTGTGCCATCGCTCACTCTGTTGGCGCTGACTGCTCCTTTTGAATTTGATTACATTTTCCTGGTTCCTAGTGTCACACAAATCAGCAGTCACTCTGTTGGAGTCTGCTGCAGAATCCACAGCAAGCCAGAGTAAAACAACTCCCTAACACAGAGGGAATTGGTTTTAGTTTCTGCCAGGCATCATCTGGCTGGCTGTGCAGCTTCCAGGCCAAACCAGGCCAGCCAGTGCATGCGCCTCTCTTTGGGTTGCTTTTTCCTCAGCGGTGCACTCTGGCTCAAAACATTGTGCTTTTGACTCTGACAACATGTCGTAAAAATATGAAATAAATCACAATGCCCATTCACAATGAGCACATAGACTGAGAAGTAACTTTACCTGCCATGGGGACCCCACCAAACCGTTACAGCAGAGGAGGTAATCATAACGTCCACTTGCGTCACTGTCCCCGCACTTTCTGATAGAAGTAAACTGTAATTCATATATCCTCTTTCTCTACTGAAAGACATTAAGTTTCTATAGAAGCCTGAAACTCTACAAAGATTTTTGGAGAAACTCCAATCCTTGTTTAAATTCAGCTTTTACTGCTTCGTCGTGCAACAAAAAGCACCAGTTTAGCGGGTGGAGTTTACCATTTCAAATCACTGACGACTATAAATGTAGATATATATGCTGGGATCTCTGCCAACACTCAGCAGGCATCCCAATTTATTGCTGTGCTGCTATAAACCCCGAGCTATGTAGGTGCTGCATATAGGAGGAGGTATACAGTCTTTATGAGCTCTTCTGAGAGTGTTTGGTCAGTTACAGTGAAATATTAATGACTGATAATTTTTGCTTAACTGTTGTAACACTAAGTTTTCGGGATTCATGTTCAACACACAGACTTATTTTACAAAATAATGAAGCAAACCATTTTTGTGGGAGTGAATAAGGTAGTTTTTCCTCCTCTCTATAACGGACATAATGAGTTTTTATTTTTTATAGCCTTATATGACAGGCCGTTTACACATACGTTTACACATATGTTTACACATGCTTGCATCTTTACTTTCGAATGAGGCATGTATTAGGTATTAAATTTATTGCTGATCTTTCTGTCTGTAAACTAGCTGTTATTGATTGTTTGCTGAACATCCGATGGCCAATCGTGGCTAAAGTGTAAGGCACAGCAGGTTTGTCCACAGATTAAAGCAATGTATATGGGTCTTTAAAGAGAGCAGTACTCTCATCTGCAGAGGCCAGAGTCAGCATTTTTATAAGCTCACCACATGTGGGGTACACATTAATTGGTAAAAGGCATCTTTATGGTAACTTTGTAACTGTCTTTATTACTTTAGGGAAATTTACTCAAAATGACTTTTCCAAACTCAACCAATTTGAATTACCATGGTTATATCACGCATAGTTAAACCTTTGTGTTGTTCGAATAACATGTTTATTTTCATAGAAAACTTTTTGATTATGCTGAATGAAAAAAAAATATGAAAAAACAGTAGTCCTATATATTTTTTTAAGCCCTTGGCTAACTAGTTCGACACTGCAATACACCAAAAAAGCTGCTTTGTTATGTGCACCTTATGCACTAGCTTACGTGTTTGATTGACCAGTGGGGATGCAGAATTCTTTCTCTAGATTAGTTGGTTTGCATCACCACTTGTGCTTTCACTACTTCTAAAATAGACAGATGTAATTTGTGGGGATTTTGTTGGATGTTGTGCAGCACTTTGGTCAACTTAAGCTGTAAAAGAAAAATGTGCTATACAATAAACTGACTTTACTTCAAATGAGTCAGATTGATAAATTAACCCCTTAAACTCGAGGCTATTTTTGAAATTCCAATCTGAAAAAACATTCCTAAAATTCCAGATCCACAACTGTGAAGCCAACAATGTTATCAGTGTATAAGAACGCATACAAGTCGCATGCTTTGAGTTTACAGCTTTCCACAGACACAGATATCAAAGGCCTTCATTGGTTTTAATTCCCTTTGGTCCCATCAGCAGGCCGAAAATACCGAATACAAACGGTACACTGTAACTGTTGTCTCAGGTCATCTTTTCATTGAGACGCTGGGTAACCTTCTGAAGACGGCGTCCGATTGCATCTCATTAAGCAATATAGCCTGCTGCTGGTACGAGGACCTCCAGGGTGGACGGGGTTAAAGTTTCTGCTATAACCAGAACTGTCAACCAGCTCACTGACTTGTAGCTCGCTACCTACAGCTTCTGCAATCTGTCAGTGACAGGTGTCATTTCAGTCTAATGGACACTTAATAAAAATGAGTGGCATTTGTTTGTCTTTTCTACAGTTGAGGGCCTATTATTTGAGAAAAGACAATCAAATTCAAGTGGCAACATTAAATGTGTCTCCATCGACTTAACCATTACACAGGCCTTGTTTGTCACAACTGTACTACACTGTTGCACCATCCAACTGACTGTAACTGCCTTTTTTGTTCAATGCTGAACAAAGCAGTTCCTGGGAAATCTATACAGCATCTTCACAACCAAAATATGACTTACTGCTAATGTTTGGACTGTAAAACCTTTGACCTTGACCCCCCCCCCTCCTCCACACACACACACACACACACACACACACACACACACACACACACACACACACACACACCACCATGCATACTTTTCAAACGACTATCAATCAGGTAAACCAATTACTCCACAACAGATTAGTATGTCACATTATTTTTCCCCCCCAAGCTCCACAGTTCCCAAGGGAGAGCGAGCCTCCACCGCGGGCCGCCATAGCGGAAAAAAAAAAGAAGTGTAATCTCATTTTGTGTGACAGCTACAGCATTAAAGCCATTCCACAAATCATTCATAACTGTGAAGTACTGCAAGGTTCAAAGTCGCCCTTTGCTATTTTCTGTGAGCACTGAACTGCTGTATAAGTGAAAAGAATCAGTGAAAGAAATAAGAGCAACAAGGGGAGTAGAAAGAGATAGTTGGATAGGGACTAGAGAAAGATGTGATACTTGATGAAAAAAAAAAAAAAAATAATTATTAACCTACAACCTAAAATGAACGAGGGGTACTGATGTTACTATTCTGAGTGAAAAGGACAAAGTCAGCTCAACATTGGTGAGCCGACTTTGTCCTTTGTCATTTAGTCTGAGTAAAGACTTGAAGGTGGCTGCACTGCGAAAGAGGAGTTTAGGATGGAGTAGTGGCACAACTCGAGCAGGTTGCTGCACAAGCCTAATGTTATTCATAAGTCCATTTTTTTTAAGCTCTTAGAAAAAAAAAATCAAAAAAAGTCACAGCACAAAAATGTATACAATGTTGAGTTGAACCTTTCCCATGCAGCTATGAAAATCCTGCTTTCTTTTGTCTTTACCTTTTGCTTTTTGTCAGAATGGTGAAAGCGAGAGAGAAATTGTTTTTGCCACTATGGCTCACGTCTGTCGCATTTGAATGAGGTGGTCCCTCACTGAAACTATACATTCAACTTTTAGCTTCTCATTTACAGGTATTTTAGAGAAAAAAAAGGTACACAAGTAATTAAAAGAAATAATACTTAACTAAATGGCCTAAACACTTAACACTGTCAATCTTTCACATTTTATTCCAAAGGAGTAAAACACACCCTCTGGTACATCTGTCATTTGCTAAAGTTAGGAGACGTCAGCAGATTTTTCCTGACAGATTAATGAGGTATATTATTGATTCTGTCCCTTTCCTTTGTGCAGGTTTAAACATTTACAATAGTCAGTTGTAAAATGTATGGGGCCCTGCTTTGAGCAGAATCTTTTACATCAAGATGAAGGTTTTATAGAATCTTTTTTTCTAACTGTGCATCTCCACCTCCATTGATGAGATTCAGGAAAATAATGAGTCACATAAATCAGTAGATATTGGGGCCAAAAGTGCAAAACTTCTGAAAAAAAAACAACCAGATTTTTACATGAATAACTTTAAAACTTTTGCTAACTGTATAAGGGATTTATTCTGTTTGTTGCTTTAGGTGGCCTTCTTCTGCATTTTCTAAAAGCTGCCTGATAGAAATCTTTCCCTCTATTCAACAATATTTTACAGCACGTAATGCAGCCATGGCACAGCAGGAAAATGTGACAAGTTTAGCTTGAAACGTTTGGGTTGCGACGTTGAATTTGGGCCAAACTTCTGTTCAGATCTGAGGAAAGTAGCAGTAGAGCTATACGCTGGAGATGTGAGGGGACAAATTCTTTCACAGCTCTGTAGATAACCTAATCAGTGGAAGAAGACGGGGAGGTGTTGTGTAAAGGTCTCAACGAGCCGTAGGGGAGTGTTTCAGGGCGTAATTGAACTTTAGATGGGGGATGACTAAAAACTGGATGTGTGGGGCAAAGTGGCGGATGATTAGATTTTGGCTGGACTTTAATCTTGCAACAGGCAGTGGTCCACAGGAGGGTCACTTATTATAAAAACTTATACCTTTGTTCAAACCTACAAAACACAAAGTTTCCAAGCATAACAAATATGTCAGACAGGTATTTAGATAAAATGATTTCAAATACTTCCATTATATTGCATGGGCAGAAAATTGCAGAATCTGAGTTGGAGTCCAAAAAAAACACAGTATGTGTATTCAAGACGGAGAAAGTGAAAAGTATATATCGGTGATCAAAGGAGACTTGAAGAAGCTTGTGTTTGAGTATTTCTCTCAGTGTCACCATCATATAGATTTAACGAAGTGTTAGAAAAAGCTGAAACTGTCAGATGTGAGGATCAGGATGATTCTTACAACCTTAAAGCTACTCATGGGAAAGTCGACAGTGGCAGTGAAAGGTCTGTGCACACCTACAGACACTGCGTCTCACGCGTGCAGTGCGTCATTTATAAAATGAAACCGACGCCTATTTTTCGCCCGTACCACGCACGGTTCCCAGCTAAAATATACAGGGAAACGATCTGCGATTCCATTTGTACTACATCTTCATAGCAACACCCAGTGGAGGCTGTAATTATATCATGGCGACACTTTACCAGAAGCAGGGCGGGGTTTTCTTAGCTGCTCTCCCTCGGTGTGAGTGCCTTTGTGTGTGTGTGTGTGTGTGTGTGTGTCTGTTTGTCTCGCGCTGTACGAGGGTAAACAAGAAATCATGTGAATACTATTTGGTTACAAGTCCTCACATGTCAGACCTGAAAAATCAAACACTGACGGCCATTCTCAAAGATAAATTCACTGATTAAATGGCAGGACATGCAGCCGCAGCACCGCGGCTGGTGTGAGCACACACGTGCATCTAAGCCGCTGCAGTAATGCAGTAATGTGTTCCAGGCCTAACTGTTGATTTCTGAGGCTTCTAACTAATGAAACTTGTTCTTTGCAGCAGAGGGAACCCTGCGTTCCCTCGGTGGTCCTCATGACGGAGTTCTATTACAGCGTTTGATGATATTTGTGAAATTATCTGGACTGACTGACCTCCATGTCTTAAAGTAATAATAAACTGTGGATTCTCTTTACTTCCTAAAGGGTGTTGCCATAATATGGATGACTACAGAAGTTAACAGGGTTTTCGGCTCATTATCAACACTGCCACATCACTACACAGCTGATGTTAACTGAAAGCCAAACCATGTGACAACCTCATGAAGCTGGGTAAGAAATTGCCAAAAGTATGAAAAGCTATATCTATATATTTTTAATACCATACATGTCGTTTCATAGTTTTGATGGCTTCGGTTTTGTTCTACACGGTTGAAAATGTACAAATAATGACAACTCTTGAATGAGTAGGCGTGTCCAGACTTTTATCGAGTACTGTATGTTAATCTTGTAGGCGGCTGTAAATCACACCGACAAGAGAAAGGAGTGTTCAGTTGTAGTGACTGAAAAGAAAAAAATGAGGCGGACACATGATGGGGATCAATGTTGTGAATGTAGTATTGAATTCAAGAGAGCAGGGGGGTGTAGCCTGGAGGGCCTCCAATGAAACAAACAGATATGAGGACATTTTTCTCAGGGTTTCATGCAGCAGTGTGTTATAATCTTTCTAAGGATTCACACAGAAGCCCAATTTCATGTCAATAGAATAATTTACTGACACACTGAGGTGCAAACAGAATGTCAGGATTTGCCATCATCAATCTGTGGGACCGTTAAACAGGAAGCGCCATTCAGCAGTCACCTAGTGTACATGTTCCAACGCGGACTGGTATATCACAGGGGTCTTCACAGATGTTTTATTGAATTCGACCCATGACACTTCCACTATAGGCTCAGCGATGATTTCTGGCACTCCAGAAAGACAGTGACAGCCCAGAGTAAAACAGCGTGGAGCACTGTGAAGCCGGAGCTGGCATCGAGGCTGCTGGGATATTGACCGAGCTGATCAAAGGGGAGCTTGTCTGGGAGAGAAAGGAATGATATGAGGCCGTTGGTACGAGGCTGGCTGAGAATGGGCTCGAGGTTGAAAGCGAATTGGAGGAGTTGGTGGAGCAGATTAACAGCAATCGTCTGAAGAAAGAAGAAATGGGCTGCAAAGTTTAGACAAGCCTGCAGCTCTAAGTAAAAAGAAAAAGAAAAAAGTCCTTAAACTTTCATAATAGAATAGTTGGTCATATGAGGGCAGCAGCACATGCTGTAAACAGAGCATTTCCATATTTGCCATATTAAGCTGCTATGGCTAACATATGCACCATTGCCTATTTATACATGTAGTTGACAAAATTAGGTCATTAATACATTAGTTGAGTTCATGTCCACCTGTTGAATGTTAGCTCTGTTTGGTGCTCCAGCACCTCCTGAGGGAAACATTTGATTATTAGCTGCTATGGTCAATACTGCATGTTTACCAGCGAGCTGCTCTTCAGTGGGTGTTGGGTAAAAGTGTCCGCAGGCTACGGCGGAAAACAAGGCTGATGAGAGCAGAAAAACAAAAACAAGGAGCTTATATTTCCAGTTGTTGTCCAAGCCACAGCACAATCATTCAGTTCAAGAATTTAAGGAACCAACGCAACACACTTACGCAAAACAATGCAGAAAAGTTGGCACATTTTTTTACATAACACAATGCAAAATTGTGCAGAAGTACAGTACATAAGAAATATTTTGTCAAGTAAACGGCAGCATGTGTCAATAAACACGATTAAAGTAACCTGGAAAATGCGGCATAGAGGCTGGAAGAGGCAACTAATTAGAGTTGTGAGAATGGGATGGGCTATTATGGGCAGCCTTGGTTATGCTGGTGTGACCGATTGGAATCACAACCAAGGTGCACGAGGTCCTGTATGTGCAAGATGCCTCTAAAAGCATATGGTACTATGAAAAACCTTTAGGTACTGTAGATGTTCAGATTCTTCTCATACTCATTCTGCTGCAAGATGATGAGTAGGGGTCCACTGGGACAAAGGGGATTACAAACATCCAGTCGGAGTCATAGAAACAACAAGAACAAGGAGTCCTGCAACAGATGGTCTCGCCCCGACAGAGCCCCGATATCATTATTCTGTCAGTCTGGGATTACATGATGGGACAGACAGACACTCAGACAGTTTCAATCCACAAAAGAGTAGGTTCAACAAGCTTCCTGCCAAAAAACGGTGTGCAAGTTTAACGAAGACACCTGGTGCAGTTTTTAAAGGCGTTGGGAACTCGCATCAAATATTGACCCTATTTAGTTTAGTTTTTTTCTTTTTTCTGCACTTTGTATGAAGCTCTTTGATATATACAAACTATCTACAGCGTTTTCAAAAGCATCCTCAGTGCCTAACACATTTGCACAGTTCTCCATCCAAATGTAATGAAAGAAAATCATTTCTCACAAACAAAGTTTAAATGTTCACAGCAAAGCAGAGGCTACAAATGCACGAATGAAAAGAGTAGGTCAAGGCACAATGAGCTTCATGCTGCCTGCAGATGGAACTGGTGAATTTGTGTTTACGACGTGAAGTTGTGTGCACAGTACGCTTGCCGTTTCAGTGGTTAAGTCAGAAGACCAAACATGAGCGGCATCTAGAAGACACAGAGGCTAACAATTAAGCAAGCGAGCAGGCGAGTAAGGTAATGCAGAAAATGCAAAGTGCCGTTGGGAGAATCACCAGTTTCCTCAGACGTTTTATTCAATTACAAAGATCAACTCTCTACAACTACAATTACAATATATTATCTTATAATCAATATCAAATAAAACTTCGATAGCCTACACCCTCCAAAAACATCAGCAAACATGTGACCTCTGAACTTTTAGAAAACTATAAAGTCATAGATACCAGAAGAGGGCAGTGTTCTAATGGTCTCTTCATTTAAGCACATAAATATGACCCCATTTGAAGCCAGCATTATTCACAAAAAGATTTGTTTCGAAAAAATAAGGCAGGTCAGCAAAAACATAAAATCAAAGCTGGATTAGAATTGAAAAATACACAATGTTTAAAAGACAAAACTGGAAAAACTCAAACTGGCCGACTAAAACCAGAACTCGGGTAGACTCAGGCACTTGCAAAAAACATAATCTGACAGTTGGGAGGTGGACAAGCGGGAACACACAAACACACACCTGATGGGATAACAACACACAGGTAGGTACAGGAACTTGTTCCAAACTAAACAATAGTAGGGAATAAAGCACACATGGTTACTCAAGGAGTCCAAACAGGGAGTGACAAAACTCAGAAACAGTAAACCTCCTTCTATTACAATTCTTTTTTTCCCCCTTGTGTTTTCATGTGCCATTATTTTAGTTTTAAAAAAAAAAGGTAGCAGAAGCTTTCAGCGTAGCAGCCTGAATGTCAATATTCCTCTGAAAGTAAATCACAGCGACAAAGACGATAAAAGACAGAGGAGAGGTTTGAGGACAGAACTGGAAAAGATTGGTAGCCGGAGAAACGAAAGGGACAGACTGAAAGAAAGAAAGCCGAGCCGACAAGCTGGGCTCTTGTCCCTTTCTTTCAACTGCTTTCAGCCGTGTGCTTCAGACTCCCGGTGCAGGTGTGGGGACATATGGAAAGGTCTAGATGAACAGAAGGAGGAAAAGGGTAAAGACAGAGACCAAATGTTACGCCCTGTGGTGATGGCATGGAGGTAGACAGTCAAGAAGGCTTATTAGCGAGGGGACTCGGGAAGGAACTCAGCTGCTAGCAGAAAAACAGGAAGGCTAACAGCTGCAGAGAGGACCAGGAAGCCGCACCCCGAATTTAAACCGTCACAGCAGAACTCACACTTTCACACAGACCCGCTCTGTCAGGAGACTTCACTGCTTCCGTGCTAAGAACATTCATTACCGTGTTCATCTAGGATTTTATAATAGCTGGGTTTTCACTCAGACATGACATAAATTGGTTTGGCTTCCAAACAGAATAATGTATTCATTATTTGTTTTTGATTGCTTGCCTCTGAGAGATGAAAACTCTTTGTGTGTTGCTTCCTGATTGTTTGGGGAATTGCTTCATTTGTGCAAGAAATTCAATGTGATGAAGTTTTGTTTTTTTCCTCTGTCGTTTTCCTCTATACAGATCTGGGTCAATATTTATCGAGCTGTGAGTCACTCCTATGAATCCCTCAGATGAAATCAACAAAAGCTCATTGCAATTAACAGTTCAGAATATCTGAAATCCAGTCAATGAAACCAGATTACGCCGTGGGTTACAGCTACTTTAATTACATTTGCTGAAATCAATGAATTAGTCCGCAGTTAAGCAAACCGTCTATAACTAGAGAGTATTTATTACTCCCTACAAGTGTTCCCAATGATGGCCCCAAAAAGCGCAATGCAGTATGTTCAATAAGGTAGAAAAAAGAAGAGTATCAGCTAAGAGCTTAAAGGGGACCACATAAACTGGTTGCAATCTACCATTCATCACTGGTGCATGGAAAATTAAGTCCATGACCTAAAAATTTGCCAAAGACCAGGGCACACTCAAAATTCTTCTGGGAAAATATTTTGCGATCTGATAAAACTAAGGTTTAATTGTTGGGGAAGAATATGCAGCAGTATGAATGACCCATCCAAAAGATGACTTATGGTGGAAGCGTACAACAGACCCACGATTTTACAGTACTTCACAAAGCACAGCGAGGAACCCTAAACCTGTAGGGTGGGACGTCAACCCCTTCTAGCAGCGACATCAAATACAAAAGCACAGATGATGCAAAACAACTTTTGCCGGGTAACGTAAAGCTCATCCCGCTCAACGTACCAGTCCATGAATTTATCACCAGACAACAGAGGCCTGTTCTGCAAAGCAGTTTTCAGCTAGCGAGGTTAACTTCAGTTTTAACTCTGGGTTTTAAGGGTAGACTTTTCACCGGGATACATTGACATAGCAACTAATGCTGCAGACCTAACCTGCTCCAGAGGTTAGTCGTGTTCGAGATAACAGATCAAAACGTTGAAAAGCCCCGCCTGCTCATCACTGTTCTTGGAAAATAGCATTATCAATCATCGAAGATACCGCGGAGCTGAACGCACAGATAGTGAGCTTCTCTTGAGAGAAACTATTGAGACCCCAGCTTAGGCTTTCCCTGAGGATTTTTATCCAAGATGTAGATTAAATCTTTTTTGTGCTTTTGCCAATGTCATCCTACATCAGAGACTGACGGACGCACTAAAGACTTGTACTTATAAGTTATGAAAGTAAACCTACCCACTGCTTTGAAGGAGGTTTTCTCCCCAGTCCATTTGACATCGTTGGGGTTGCAGCTGAAAACAATTGAGATTGTCGGTCGAACACGGCATAAGAATAGACATCAAATTAAAATCTGTTATCTCATTTTGTACGTCTGAATTTATAACATTTAGTACAGAGTCTCAGTCAGTCACAATGTCTGACCGACTTAATGCAATTATTCTTTGTAATAGTTCATTGCATGTTACACATACTGTTTATATTGTGCACATTTGCACTGAAACATATTTTTGTACATTGTCATAAAATTCTAATATGCAATAAGTAGTTCGGACCCAGAGATCTGATTGGTCAACTGTACATTTGGAACGTGCTCAAATCAGCATGACAGCATACCGTGCTCATCACTTGAAATATCACTCCGCCTTCTCAACGGCAATATATAATTGGAATTGAATTTCCTAAAATATGCAATATAATCTGGTTTTTACTAGTTATATGCCTATTGAATGTGACCCATTTGACAAAATCTGACTAGCTTGACCGGGTTTTAACAAATGATGCCTCACTTAACCACAGTCTGGTGAGTAGGTGACACAGTGCCAATACTTTAAAAATGATTTAGTCCATTGGTATATTGTTTCGTCTTAGTTACAGCAAGACTGAACGAGCAAAGAAGTTTTGTGTTTCTATGTGTGGTATTTATTCAGTTTGAGAAATCCCTTGATCTCCAGAGAAAAGGAAAAGAATTTGTCTCTGTTGCTCGGTTGTCTGAAATCATATACGACCTGCTTTTGTTGTTGCATTTTCCTGACTACTTGATTTTTGGCTTATTAGTTTTTGGTGAATGCACCAAAACACCAAGATAAATTCGATGCATGTCAAAACTTACTTGGCAATACATAAGATTCAGATCAATAAGCTGTACATGAATTAATGGCATGGGACTATAGTCAGCCCTCCTAGTGTCATAATGATGGGCCCATTTTATTGTAAGTTTTTTCACCTACGCATTGCGCACAGTTGGTGATATATTTTCCAGCTCTTTCCTGCATTTGGCAGCTGCATTGATTTTAGCCAGGATTGTGTGTTAAACATCTTCATAGTTGTCCAATATTATAATTTGCTCTTTGTTATGCGCTGCCAGTACCCAGTCTCCATGTCTGTGATTGGTCATATGCTGCAGACCATGCCTCTTGTACATGTACACACTGATGGCTGGAGTAGGAAACTCTAGGTCGACTGCTTAACATGATCACGTTTGTTAGTGAAGCCAGATAACAGGAAGATATTCTGGGTATGTTGAAACTGCTTGGTAGTACAGGCCTCAGATATAAAACCTCCGTATTCTTTCAAATACAGAGGGGTTTACCTGGTGGGAATGGGTTTAATCAGCATTGAGTGAACTCGATAGGCAAAGGCTAAATGTGAGGGCCGTTTAATTATTTGTGAAAGCACTTCAATCTTTGCATTATTTGAGGCACAAAAGTAATACAGGCACTGCAGAAACTGGAGGGATGCTGATTATACATGAATTTCTTCTATAATTCACGAGCATTGGCAGGCAAATGCTTAGCTCTCAGTTTTGAGATTCCCCAAACTGGAAAGAGCATAGATCATTTTTGTGCAGAAGCAATTCTGGCCTTCTGGCTCACATGTAATTTGACTTTTTCTCCACATCTTTTCTAAATGTATATTCAGAGTTTTTTGGCCACTTGGGGTTGGTTCTCAACTCAGAAATGCTTTATAAATATACGCCCAGATGTGTGTAGATTAAGGAATACTGCTGAATGAGAGATTCAATTAGTGTGATTTACAGAGTACATTATGGTCCTACTGCTAAAAATGTTTTTTTTCCCTCAGCAGTAAGTACTCTCGTGTATGTAAATGTGATATACAGGCACGGTTTAAAGTCCCTCGTCAATCAGAGTTAAAGCCTCTGTTCGTTCAGCAATTTCCATCTCAAGAATATTATACAGCTACCTTTATTTCTGCTGAGGCTGATCCGCATGACAGAAAGTTTTAATAAAAGCACTGGGGGAGATTTCAAGGCTTTGCGGACTGAATCAGCACCATTACAAGATAAAGAAATCCCACAACAAAAGGAGCTGAATTTTGTACATGCTTTAGATTTTAATCGGCGCTCGTCGTAACTCTGGAGTCCCGCCGGAGCGCATCCGTGACAGGTTCACACGAGACGTAACAAGCCTCTCGGGTGGGGGGTTGGGGGGGGGGGGGGGGGGGGTGGAGGAAACGGGGGAGCTTACAGGGACAGTTGAGCTATGAAAAGACAGCAAACGGGGCGACACAGTCCTCCAACTATCAGCGCGCAGATGGATTGCCCCGTTGAGGCAGGGGGTTTGTGGGTGATATGGGATGATGTGTGTGGGGGGTGGATGATAAGGTGTTTGACCCTGTGCCACAGAAGGATCCGTTCTTCTCCGGGTGAGGAGAAGGAAATATACATCATACCGATGGTGTGAGCCCTTCGGGGACTCGGTGCTCTTGAAATACTGGCTCATGACCTGAAACTGTGTGCATGGGTGATTTCTTGTGTTCCTCTGTGTGCTGTAACATCGTGGAATACAAATGGTAGTTATCATTCCACTAACCACAGACCCCCCCTCACGTAAACACACGGACCCATGCACACCACATCACACCACATCACACCACAGTGCCCCTGAACCGCTCGGCTGCTCTCAGTGCCACACACACCTCTGCCCTGGGGGCTCGTCACCCTGAAGAAATCACCGGAGGGGAATTGTGAGCTCAGTCCCCAATTTACTCTGCTACTTTTCCACAGCTGCCACATGCTGCCTGTAGTAAATGACTAGAGAAGGTCTTGAGGAGAGAGTGTGAGAAAAACAAGTCCCGCTCTTATAGTTTTCTCCAGCTTTTTAAAACAAATTTTTACTCGTATGTGCATAACCAAAAATGGATAAATCTGCACGCTGTCACGTGTGCAGATATCACTTTTTAGTGACTCAGTGTCCTCAGGTGTTTGCTTTTTTTTTTTTTTTTTTAAACAATTGTTTGGGTTTTAAATATAGGGGTTAAACATTTTGACATTACAACATAGAAAAAAGAAATGAAGAAAATTCGGGTAATAAAAGTAAAAAAAACCAAAAAAAAAAACAGTGCCTCCCATCTGTTCTCAGCGAAATTTCTTAACTGACAGCATCCAAAGTGTTAGCTTAGGGAGAAAGGAAAAACAAATACCTGAGGGTTGCCGTGTTTGTAGTGCGCCGGCTGCAGGTGGTTTGAGTCATAAGGGGCGGCACAGGATGGATGCACAGGTGCCAGACAGGCCTCTTTGAGCTAAGGAGTAAACACACAGATTTCTTTTTTTTATTCTTTTTCTTTTTCAAACATTCTGTCAGGAAGTGGGGAGAATTACAGCTGTGTAAATGATGCAGGACTACGAGGAAAAAAAACAGCTTGTCACAGTTTAACAAGAGAAAGGATGGAACTGCACAAAACTGAAGCAGGTTGACGCAAAACGAAAAATGTACTTACAAAGAATTGGTGAATTAACAAGGCAGGCAGGTTGACAGTGCTGGAGGCGAAGTTTAATCAGGATACAAAAGCTGACAAAATAGTGAAAGAAATCAGAACTCAAGGAAAATAAAGGTTTGCGTTACCAGAAACATAACAGACTGGGAGATGACACTGAGTGGGCTGATTGGCAGGTTGGCTGCAGGTGGGGGAGATTGGACAACTGGGAACAGGTGAAGTGGGTGTGGCACTGCATAGAGAGAGACTGGGGACGTCTGGTGGATGGAAGGAATGAATTAGGGAATAAACAGAATAACTAAAGGACAGTAAGACCAAATGCGTGATATAGACAAGGTCCACACCAAGGCCAAAACAAGTCACTGCAACCATTTTTGGCCACACTGAGTCAGTCATTTGGTCAGTCCACCATAAGGTCCAGGCAGAATCTCTCAACATGTACTGGATAAATTGATTTATTTTTTCTTTTCTTCACAGACATTTATGCTCCCCAATGGATGAATTGAACTTTGTTTATCTCCCGACTTTCCCTCCAGTGGCACCAGCACGTCAAAGTCAGGTCATCTTGATGGTTTAGCAAAACACAAGATATTTATGGTGTGCAGATGATTAATCCCAGAAAACCTGGTGATTCTTTATCTCCTTAACCAAAACTAAAAGTTCGGAAGAATGTAAATAGTGTACAGCAAGTGTATGTCCCTATAGAGGCTTTGTTGTGTAAAAACTTATAATAAAGCACAGAACTATGGTTGCTGTGGTCATAGTATTGTAAAATGATTTACAGCGTTGCACTGTGCTTTGAAATGATGTGCAGTTTGTAAAATTTGATCCAGAATGGGCCGATGCCTTTTGGAATACAGCAACAGAGTTTTCTCTCGGCCTGTACTCGATCCAGTGAGTGTTAAGGGGTCGTGTTTCACTAGCACACTTCATACATACATATATCTTGCTGTCAGGATGAGCTGTAAGGTAGTGAGCTCTTTCCTTTTCCTCTGTTACTATCATTAAATCTGATTTTCAGTTGGTCCAAATGTTTAATTTATGACCAAAACCAACACAACGGATTACATTCTACTCGTGTTTTGTGCCAGTGCTGTGTGTGAATAATACAGCATCATAGAGCTGCAAGCAACACTGAAGGTTTTTATTATTATTATTAGTTAGGAATTTAGTGCCCCTTTTATGGTTTGAAAAGTAATTTACATTTATCTTTATTTACTAAAGGATGACATTGAGGTTTTATATAAATAAAATGAACAGTGAAAATTGAACCTTAACCTTTTTGTTTCCATCAGCGGCGTCCTGCCTTCACGTTATTTCTTTCTTTTAAAGAGGTCCAGTCTAGTGCAACATAACTGAAGCAGTCAGTGAAAACAACTTATTCAGTGAACTCTTATTTTATTCTTCTAAAGTTTTCATATTTTACCACAAATCTCCCACATTGATTTTTCACATCATTCAATCACTGATCTCTATGTTGAGCTGATGATCAAGTAGCATCAAGCATTCAAGTCGAACGGCAGAAAACGTTAGCCGTGCACTCCGATGCTCTCCAGACACGTGATGCAGCGTCTGAAAATGCCAGCAACAGATCTTATTTTTTGAGACTTTATGCAAATGAAATGAGCTGCGGCAGGACTCATTTACATCTTTCGTCGTTGAAAATATCACTCTTAATTGAAAAATTGCACATATTTCAGCAATAAGCAAAAGGCTTTGTAAACATCCACTTCTTATCTTGTTAAAAGCCAAATGGACTTCCTTCAGCCTCATTTTAAGTCAGACTAATAAACATAGTAAAATAGTGAACTTCAATATGTGCATATATATATATATATGTATACACACATATATAAAAGCAAAATTAGATGCTTATAACTTCAGCAGCTCCTGTGTTGATGATCTGATTAAAGTAAAGTACTCACAGATGCACCTTCATGCACCATGAATAACTCCACCTTGATTATCAAGCTTAGACCACAGTGCAGGATTTTTTTATATATCGATGAACATCTGTTACATTCAAGCCCTTGCCAAATAAGTTCACACAATGCTAATTAAACCCATCTTCACATGCAGTATAATGATGGTCTACATGTTATAGTGATAATGGAGCCAGGGAAATCACTACGACGGGCCCATACGTTTATCTTCAAAATGCTTAACCAATAATCTAAATACTGTATCAGGTGCCAGTGATTCTGTTTTGGTGTATCATAACTGTCGAACACCAAGTGAAAATTTAAAAAGACCCCTGTAAATGTCTCTCTGCCTCACAGTACAAAATTCAGATCGTAGATTGGTACACTACGTAATGTATTTTCCTTTGATTTAGTCCGCATGATTGCTTCCTAGAATGGGAACATTAGTGGCTGGAAGAACTTCCATTTCATTAAGTTATTTATTCTAAAACAACTCGCATATCTTTTGCAGAACAGAAAACATAGGAGAGTAATAGAAGCCGAGAAATAAGAGGAAGCCTATGGAGACCAGAGAAAAGCTCTCAGATGGAGGGAGATAAGAAGCCTCATTGTGAAGACTGAAGGCCACTGAGATCATTATTTCTTCTAGGGACAATATGTTGTCTCATCAAAGCCATTTTCAATCTAAAAGTGATGAAAAAGCTGGTAATTACAATCATACAGACCACGAAGAGACTCGGCTAATCAGACTGAGAAGCGCCCTGAGTGGTCTCCTCCAGTCCGTCAACAACAGCAGCTAATGAGCCAGAGGTTCCAGTTAAGAAGCACATCTGCCAGCTTGTTTAGGCCTGGTAGAAAGGAGCTGGCACAGATGGAACTGACTGCACACTGAAGTTTCAGTTACACACAAAGAACTTTGAAAAGAACAGGCTGCTCAAAACCTGATCAAATATATCTATAAACATAGATAGATGCCTCTATAAAGGTAAAATATTATATTTTATTTGGCCATTTAAATGTACAGAGTACTTTCTCTCACCGTCTTATTTCAACTCAGTATCATACCACAGCATGTAATGCAGCTGCCAGTCACTAAAGAATAGTGCCATTGTCATGTCTTGCCTTGCCCAGGTGTAAAAAGTACATGTATATGACCAGGGTCAAACTTAAGTACACTTTAGAGTTACTTGTACTTTACTTGTGTTTTCAATTGATTCTTCTTGATACTTCCACTCCACTACATTTCAGTGGTAAATATTGTGCTTTTTGTGCCATTACATTTATTTAACAGGATTGAATTTCAGATTAATGTTTTATACGTAATATATTCTACAAGTTGCTATAAATCAATGAATACATATTCCAGCAATATATTATAAAGTCATGTATTATAACACTTTAAACAAGGCAACTTTGCATAATGGACACTTTTATTTTGGATACTTCAAGTACATTTTGATAGTAATGTACTTTTACTGAAATAAGATTTTGAATAAAGGACTTCTACTTGTGATTTTCATGATAATATTGTTACTTTTTAGTTAAGTAAAATAACTAATAAGCACTCCTTCCACCCCTGAGTATCACTGATGTAAAATAACCAAAACCCAGATCTTTTCCCAAATCTAACCAAGTAGATTTATTGCCTAAACCTGAGGCACCTTAATTTGAATGCCATAGGTGAAGAAAAATGTGACCCAGATGTGGCATCGTGGCATTATTTTGCTGAAATGTTGTCGATGGTCAGGACAGTCGGTAATCCCTGCAAGAGTACTGACCACATGAAATGTTCCTCCAAAGAGAAGCGTGAATATGTGCACCAGATGAAGATGACAATTCACTCAACAGCTCTCAAAACATTTCACTAAAATGTAAAAATGTTAACCAAGGCTTGGGAGGCATTAATGTCTGTATAGAATTTAGTTCATATACTCTTTATGAAGTGTTGAATAATTCAACAAAACCATCAATTGTATCTCAGTTAAAATACATTAAGAGACACTGTTTAGCACAATACAAACTGTGAGGCTGCTCTTTGCCATGTTATCACTGATCACCAGACTCTATATTGACTTCAGCAGGGGCTTGGCTGCAGTCCTGACCTTGGCAATTCCGCTCCATTTTTCAGCTGTTAAAAATGAGTGCAAAACCCTAAAGGCAGCTCGCTGCACTGGAAGTTATGGCTTCTCCAAATTGCTCTTATGAATGGCCATAAACATAACCTCCGCCTGAACAAATAAGCCTTGCTGAGCGCAACAGCAGAGCAGCTATTAAATAGGAGTCCCCTCCAGCTCATATAAGATGTTTTTTTTTTTTTTTTTTTTTTTTTTTTTTTGCACTGTAAGCCTGACAAGAATAAAGATGAGCAGTACATATAGCAGACAGCCGTGACAATCGAGAATCAGACGACTCCCCTCGGTCTTTAACGGAGGCCTTGGTGAATGTATTATGAATCAAGAGACTAACTTGCAAGTCAGGAGGAGCCGTGTGGACAGCCATATCACAGGGCCCCGCTCAGACAGCAGCAATAATGCAGCCCTCCAAATCCTATTATCATTGTAATGGAAGGGATGGCGTGGGAGGAGAGACGATGGGTGTGTGGGAGGGGGGAGAGATGAGGTGGAAGGGTGCTCTTTCTCTCTGTCTCCCTCCCTTTGTTTCAAGAAAAATGTGGGCACGCACTCATTCACTCACTCACTCACTCACGCACTCACTCACTCTCTCTCTCTCTCTCTCACATATATTCTGTTTTATTGCCGGTGTAACAGAAAGCCCCGTGGTGACACCTGTGTCAAATGAATGGCTCCTTATAGAAGAAAAACACCGGGAGACATGGAGATTTCTGATGTAACTACAAACTTCAACTGAAAACATCTTTCAGGACTCAGGCAGGAGCGAGTCAGCAAAAAAAACACTCGAGCGCAGACGAGAAATGTATAACATAAAAGAGACGACGAGATTTGGCAAGAAGACCTTGAAAACTCAGAGGAAGTTGTGACACTGTGACGCAGACAGGCAAAAATAGACATGATGCACAATACGCTGAGACCTCATCACGTACCACCCGATTCATCATAAGAATACTACACAAGATGGGATGTCAAAGTTGATGAGCATCAGCAAACACTGCAGTCCTCAATAATATGGTTAAGAGCAGTAAGGAAACCCATCTGTCAGTGCGCCTCATTAAGTTATCAAATGAAAGCACTATTTTTCCAGAGTAATTTAGCTGGTTGAGGGGGAAATGAATGACCAGCAGGCAGTGTTTGGATTATGGATACTCCAACAAGACCCGTGCCATGTGCAGAGAAACACTCCGTGACCCATTTGGACTGGCATAAAAACAACTGATCAAATATGATTATACAACCCCATTTCCAAAAATGTTGGGACACTGTTTAAAATGAAATAAAAACAGAACGTGATAATTTGCTAATCATGTATATTTAACTGAAAATAGAGAGAAAGCAACATTGAAACAGAATTTTGTGTTTTATAAAAAAATATATGCTCTTTTTAAATTTGATGGCAGCAACACGTTTCTCATGAAAATAAACTGATCTGCATGTCATTTTGCTGCAATGCACCTTTAGCTTGAAACTATCAGCATTTTTCCATTTTCTGAGGTGACAACCTGCAGGTCTAAAGCCCCTTTGTTGGTCTTTGTTTCTCACTTTGTGTTTGTTTTATATATATATATATATATATATATATATATATATATATATATATATATATATATATATATAGACAGGAAATGTCCCTGTCAATACTAGAAAGTTAACTTAGCTGAATCTCATAGTACTCGTTCAATTATTTTTTTCTCAGTAGGGCTTAAAGAGGACAATATTTCCTTTCTGCCTGCCTGTGGGGGAATATCCATGTAAGCCTGATATGACCAGGTTTCTAGACCAGAAATTAAAGGCACGTGTCTCAGTGAGGAACAACACAAAAAAGAAGAATGAAACAAATAGCAAAACTCCTACAGGACACTTTGTTTTTTCTTCAGTTGATTGTGCAACATGCTGCTAACGAATTAATTGTTTCTGGAACAAGTGGTGCTGCTTTGTGCTGTGACAGTTTTGCTGAAAATGCCAACGACAGTGACAACACCTAATCTTGTTGAAAAACTTGTGATGCTGACATCGTGTTTACTCTTGAAACTGTAAAATGCTCTTCTCATGTTTTAAAACGTGGATCACAAAGCTTTTTTTTCTGGATGCCACGTGCTTTTATTATAGTGGTCTAACTGAGCCGACACTGTGCAACATTTCTGAGATGAAAAAAAAACACAACACACAGTGTCTTGGAAATCTTCACAGCAGACCATCAATTTATTTGCTCTCGGTGAAAAGATGCGATCCGCACAGGTCTGACAGTTATGACAAATAGGGATTGAAAAGGGCAAGAATAGAGGGCAAAGGAGAGTGGTGGTCTGAACAGTGTTACCTCCTCACGAGTGTACAAATAAAAAATACAGGACTGTAAGAGTGCAGTGGCAAAGGCAGAGAGATACACAAGGACACAAACTCGGAAAGGATTAAATTTAAAAGGTCAGGGAAAAACTGCTGGAGATAAGATTTGCTATTAGTGAGCTACTATTTCAAATAAAGTACATGTTTTAGTGACAAAGAGGTCGTGTGGAACAAACGTAGCGGAGAACAGCAAGCTGAAGCAAACAAAGGGAGCGACTGAGCGTGGGTGTGACCAATTAGGTCGAGGCAAAGTCCCGCCCCTCTCGGCCTTGGCAGGAAGGAGGATTTACAACAATGTGCGTTGTATGAAAAATATATTATAATTCTGTATTTACACAGTGATACTAGGGTACTGATCCTACCACGTCTTACCTTCCAGTAGCTACTTGCTCCAAATACCTTCTGATATGATATGAATAACAACATATTTAGGTTCTGAAGACTGGAATTAATGCAACATGATAAGTGGATGGTTTTACAAGAAAATATATTTCACTCTGTTGAAGTTGTTGTTGGAAAAAAACCCTGTATCAAATAGTGGCCTTCTAAATTGAGGGCAAGTTACAAAGACACAACAGTTCTGAATAAAAAAGGATGCAATATGGAAAAAGTACCTTTTGCAAATTTCTGATAAGATTTACTTCTCACTGCTTTGACCTCTAATATAGACAGGAATGGCAAAAAACACATATTTTGTGGAGGAGCAAAGGATGAGAAACGGTGGAGTTTTGAAGAATGAGAAGAGAGAAATTAAACGGTGACCCAGACAGCAGACGAGAGATCCTGGAGAAGGTGGACAAAGACAAATATGAAAGAAAAGGGTTCCCGACCAAAAAAAAAAAAGAAAGGAAGATGAATTGGAGCATTAGAATTAAGAGAGCAGAGGTCTGAGAAGAAAAACTATTGGAAGGATGCTTAGAAAAGTTCAAAATGGCACAGGGCAGCGCAGGGCCAAGAGGACATACCGCCTCAAAGTCCACGAGAGCAAAGGGTTGAAGAGCAGGCGGCAGCTTTTACGTAGGAAGATAAAAAAAAAATAGGAAGAGGGATTCAAAACAAAGAACGGTTTTATAAAAGAAAATTCTCAAATTAATCAAAGACCTAAACTGACTGAGAAAACTGGTATCAGGAAGACACCTCCTTAAGACAAGTCCTGATATCAGCAGAGGCCTTCTCTTCCACAATGTTCTTTGACGTGCTCCTTTTTTTTCATAAACGAGCAAGTAGCATGACAACTTGTTGACCACTGACATTATCAGGCAAAATTCGAAGAAAGGATCGCCTTCTGCATTTGATATGACAGTCGGTGAGACTTGAAAGTTCATACTAGTCACGAAACAGACAAGAAGCTAACCTTTCTTCAGGGAATCAGTCAGACTTTTCAGGAGATTTTTGTGAACTCTTGACACAACAGATACAAACTGACTCCATCATCAAACAAGATTAGCTTCAGCAAATGTTCCTGAATGGCTCCATGATTAACCTCCACAAACTGTAACCCAACTGTGAAGCCCGGTAACTCTTCCTTCTGTGCTCTGCGGTCCTGCTTTGTTACAGCACCAAACGTATCAGATAGGAAGACCCGTCTGTGTTACTTATAAAACTGCACCCCTGATTTTTCAGCTTCTGAGATCTCATGTGTTGTGAAGTCAACAAACTGAAGGACAGCTTACAGTTAGTCTGTTGATCTCCAAGCAGCAATAGAGTCTGGACGCACATGGACTCAGTCCTGAAAATTCTCTATTTATCAGATTTCCATTGGTTACCACTTTCTCTTTGCATGGCTGTACAGAGGAACAGCAGATGCAAAGTCTGGGAAGAAAGGATCCTTTCGCCATGTTGATGTAAGAGGAGACGGGGGAAGCGGACGAGTTGATGGATGAGGAAAAGAGGAGCCACTGAAAGATCCTGAAGGCCATAAAAATGACTCTAGATGACAGTAAGGAAGGAGACTGGCCGGCAGTGGTGTATTAAAACCACTTGTGACCAGCAAGGATCAATAAAGTGGGCACAAAGCACCAAGATGTGAACCTCATGGTCCAGAAGTTAACCCAAAACATAGTCCGTTTCTGTTAGATGCTCTGTAGAAGCTAATTTGCAATTTTTGTGGATCAACGTGAACTTAGCTTTGCCGAGATGGGCGTAGAGGCCCAGAGAGCGGTGTCGGTAAAGTGGCGCCACTGGAGTGCAATTTTGGCATCAATTTTGAGGTGAACTTGCGCGTCTATCAGATATAACCAAGCATAAACGCAATGCAGCCTGCAGAGGGCTATCGTCGTGGCCTCAATGGCCAAGAGCGCACATGAACAGACCAATCTAAAATCCCACAGGTGTGGTGGATGTTCTGCGTATAATATCACATATCATTATATTAATAGCGCTTGCATGAATAATTAAAACAAGATCTTTTGAAATGAAAACGATTCCAATTCAGTTAATCAGGTAAAACAAAAAAAATCAAGTTGACTCTTGTCTTTTGACTTGGATGTAAATCAGGCAGTTGGCACACATCATGAGCCAATCTCAACCAGAAAATACAAAAAGCACTTCGACTTCTTATCAACTCATCTGGTTGAGAAAAGCAGTAAATTCGTTTTCAAAATTTCATGATTTTTAGTTAGTCTGACAGAGTTTAAACATAAAATGTTAGTTTTCAGATAAGTGTCTCAGTAAAAATCTGTTCCCTGAAGATGTAGTCTTCATCTACTAATATATTTATTTCCAGTCAATGGGTATTACCAAAACTAAGATAATATATATATTAAAAAAAAAAAAAAAAAAAATGTGTGTTAAATATCTCAAGAATCACTGTTATATATGTGATAATTGCAAGTCTAAAAGGCTTTTGAATATACAGTGTACAACCACAAATTCAATATTTACAAGCTTGGAAATGCTCGGAGTGATTTTAAAGCAACGAGACAGTTTATTGAAGGTTTGTAATTAAACTCATGCTTTACATATATTGTGTATACAATACATACACAAGAAAGCATCATGATGAGGCCACATTTGTTTCTACATCCCACTGATTAATGAGGAGAGCAGAATCCAGCCGCTCCTCATTATGTCATCCAAGCAAAGCACCGCTACCATTTGCATAAACATCTTGCTGAAGTTGTTCAGAGCAACTAAAACAGCGCAGAAACAAATATCCATCAGCTTGGAACAGAAAGCCAAAGGGTCACAACAAAGGACAAATCCAGCGGTGCATGAAATTGCAGTACTGAAAATAAAAATATCTGTCGTGGGTTTGACGTTGCTCGTCTCTATTTTATTGAGTAAACTAAGCACTGGTGCACTAATTTTGAGACTTAAGATGGTAGGAAATTAGCCTGTTGATGCAGGTGTAATATTGTTGCTCAGTAATTACCATGTTATTTATAAAAGCAAATGAAATAATAAGCTTGTGATAATCAGTGAGTGAATATTTACCTCTGCTCAAAGAGGACATGGAAGCATCAGGTTGTTCACGTGATTTATATTATTAATAAACCAGTAAATATTTGAATACTACTCATCATTTCCTTTTTAGACACTTCTTTAGATCAATAAATCTCCATCCCATATCAAGTACAACTCAAGACTAATTAAAGGATTTCAGTCCTCTTACTCCTGCCTCAAAATCTAAAATCTTAAGCCTGTCCAATTTGAGAGGTTGTCTATTGATCACTGTTCCCCTTGTCAAGTGTGGAGCTGTGCTTCTGATTCAATCAGTCCTGATATAATGGACCCATGCATTTAATTGGGCCTGGCCTCGATGTTCTCCTCTATTGATTGAAAGCTCTGCACTAAACTCCGTAATCAAGCTCATTGGTCCAACTATTGCTTCCCGATAATACCACGCGAGACGATTTTCATCAGGTATCCTGCCATATTAAGATAGAGCTTTGTGGTCTTTAAAGGTTACCTTAATCCTTGTCAATGTTTGTGTATTGGCAGCCTTAAAACTCAACATAAAATAAAGTTGGAATGAGAGATGGATTGGACATGACAAGGGGATACTGACAGATAGAAGAAAGTGAAAATTTCACCCAGACAAAATCTACCAACGGACTTACATCAACACAACAAAAGTTACCAGTTGATTCAATCACAGAAAAACAATAACAACAACAAAAAAAAAATCTAGTTACATAAAACAGGAAACAAAGACAAAAATAGCTGATACAGTGCAAGGAATATGAAAAAAAAGAAAAGAAAATAAGTCAGAATCAGTGATATTTGTCCGTTCACATAAAATAGATGGTGCCCAGAAGTTTGGTGACCGTGACTACTCCCGAGGGCGGGGGTCTTCAACATTTTTCAGGCCAAGGACCCCCAAACTGATAGAGAGATGGAGCAGGGACCCCCGACTATATATATATATTGTATAAAATTGTGTTTTATATTAAACTGGAGGAGTGCAGGAGGCTTGGAGGGAGGTCCAGGCTAGTCTCACGCTATGAGTGAGCCGGCGTCCAGCTTGAGAGATCTCCTATGTGTCGCTGAATGTGTGCATTTCTGACTGAAAGATAACATCTTCTGCCTCCATTTATCTATTCGCTACAAAAATTGTCCAATCAACCGAAAATGTCACAGACCCCCTGCAGTACCGCCGCGGACCCCCTAGGGGTTGCGGACCCCCTGTTGAAGACCTCTTCCCTAGGCTAAAGGTAAGCTGCTGTAGAGTGGTGATCCATAGATATAAAAGATGTAGGTACCTAATTGGCTACTTCCATTCATTGATGCATCAACGTTTCGTGCATCCCAGTCATAGGCTGGGTCTTCCAGAGGTTTTACTGAGCAGCATCGTGAAGCTCAGTTCTGTGGCTGTGGCCATGTTGGGTCACACTGCCTGCATGGCGTGTGCGTCACCTGTCAGGCGCTGCTCAGCTGCGGCTTGGTTTGTGTGTGTGTGTGTGTGTGTGTGTGTGTGTGTGTGTGTGTGTGTGTGTGTGTGTGTGTGTGTGTGTGTGTGTGTGTGTTGTGTGTGTGTGTGTGTATCCACACTGGCCGTGTGTCAGCAGAGGTGCTGCGGCTGCAGGTCCTACCATTAAAGCAATGACTTTCTCTTTGACAACGGCCATCAGTATTGAATTTTTGAGGTCCGACGAGAGATGAGTTGTAAGCAAAAAGCAATCACGTGATTCTTGTTTATCCAGCCCTTTTCTTGGTGTAGTGTCGCCGTGATGTAACGAGAGCCCGCACTGAGTTTTTGCTATGCTTATATATTTTCCTGTGTATTTTTTGCTGGGAACCGCGCGGCTCCTGTGAAAAATCGGCGTCGGGTGGTATGAAGACTCGCTTTTCCCAATGGTCACAGCACAAACCTGTCACTCAAAGCAACCTCGTACTTAAAGCCTTAAAACAGTTTTAACTGGTGGGTTATATACATATTCACACACTGATGGTGTGGAGCTGCAATGCAAGGTGCTCGCTTGCAAATAGGGGCAATTAGGAGTTTAGTGACTTCCCCAAGGACACGTCGGCATGTGGACAGGAGGAGATCAAACCGCCAACCTTTCAATTAGTGGGCAACCCACTCTAACATCCGAGCCACAGCTGTTGTCAAGCTAACTTCCCAGACCTTTCAAAAACCACAGACTTCCCGAGCGGGATATTTCCAGTTTGACGGCGGGTTCAGGTGTATTTTTCTACTCTGGAGGTCGAAACCATCCCAATTCCCAGTTTTTCATGAACACACCATTAAATTCACTGATTTGTGATCCTGTCTTTAACAGCATTACATTGAGTTAAGCAGTAGTGCCTCAGCACACCCTGCTGGTAATAACTGATCATTTTACCTGTCAACAACTTTTCGACCACAGATAGTTCGCTTTGTACGGCAGAATAAAACACATCACAATAAACAGATCTAAAGCCATCATTAAGTAAAAGTGATTACAACATGAAAGTCGATTTTAGCTTGAGGGGACGGATCATCTTCACAGCAATGAATGCAATTAATAATGTTTACTCTGTAAAGTGAGGCATCTTTGAGCAACATCGCTGCTAATTAGTTGACATACTGCATTCAGATCATCCATCAAAAAGAGCTTCAGGAGAGAAACTGCAGGTACACAGTACAGCTAACTGAGGTCTCCAATCCTCCATCAGACATAATAACAAATAAGTATGATTATTGATCCCTTCCACCCTCCTGAGATGAAAGTGGACAGTTGATATAATCCAAAACAATTTGATCTATTTCCAATTTCAAAGCCTTTATCGAGATTGTTTTTTTATAAACTCGGCTAACTGCCACATCTTGTTCTCCAGGCAGACGTCACTGTCCAAAGCGTAATTGTCTGCAGGACAGAAGCTAATAATGTGCACTTCAACAGCAACAAAAAAACAGCCTGGCTGTTTATTGAGGGTAGAAAACAATTACTGCACCGCTTGCTACTAGGTAGCATATGCTCAGAATACACCCTGCATTCACAGAAAGTGTATCTACCTTTCATTACGTACAGGCTTTTACTATTCCATGTAGTCATTACTCTCCGTGAGCTCCTACGATACACTAATGGAACATTATGATGGTCTTAGTAAATCAGAATGTTTTTTTGTATTTGTTTGCTCCTGGTTTTTCCTTAAATACAGTGTAGAGCTTGCCATTGGACAGAACTAGAAAAATGAGTAATAAGAAAGTAAACAAGTAATATGAAAGAAAAAAACAAAAAAAACATGACAGACTTCATGATTTCGTTACTTAATAAACAAGCAGCAATATTTTATTTTACTCAGGACATGTAGAACAGACAGAAGAAGCTGTGTTAAGCCTTAACATCAATTATTTATCAGTACATTGGAGTAGATAATCACAAGTGACTTCTGTGAAGAAGGATTTGAAAGAACATCACATTTCTATGTTTATTGAACCACTTCATAAACACATTTATATTTCTCAAGATGCCATCGCTCGATCTGGGTCCAGCAGAGAATTTAGCAAGATAAACAAGTGGCTGGATATCACGCACTGGTGCGAGGAGTAAATCATGGTTCCGTGCTGCTTTGTCCATTTTTATAACATTTATCTTTCATCGGCTGCCTCATATGTCACCAAGACTCCGTTTTTAAATTGAGTAACAAAATCAATACTTCAATAAATCAAGGGATATTGCCTGGTGCACCTGGTGATTATTTCTCACAGGGAGGGCTGGTCTTGGGTCAGCATTTTTATGGTCTGTCATGGACTCCGAGGGCGGCTGAGAATCATTTGTTATCATATGGTTTTATCCCAAAAGTGCATTGGAGGTCAGCTTTCTTTCCCCATTAACCATGTTGACACTTTCCATTTGAAATCAGTTTACATCAAACTGTTGCACCTTGTCAAAACTTTATGAATTTTTTTTTCTTTTCTGCCAGGCTTCAAAACCTGCAGTAATCCAAGGTCTTGGCCACCAATCACTTGTTGAGCAATAGAGAGTAATGAGAGAGGAAAAAAAGAGACTGAAATTCAGGATGAAATTGTGTGAAGCACAGAGAATGCAGCGAAGTCAAGTTGTATTAAAGTGCAAGAGACATGACTTTGAAGTTACCCTTGAACTTGAACCAAGGAGCGTGCTTCTCAGTACAAACCACTTCTGTGATTTTCGCTGGCAAATGCTGCCGTCAGATCAAATAGAAGAAGCACAAAGGGCAAAAAAAAAGAAGCTTTCGGCGAAGTAGGGGTTTCTGTTTTTAGGGATTCACATTATCTCCCTGAACCGCTGCGTGACACCTTCTTAACTGTGGCGGTGACGGCAGTCGGGACATCGTGCCGCGGTGGAGAATCCTGCTGCTACGTTACCAAAACAGACTGAAGGACTCCAGCCTTATTTCAACTTTCTGATTGGCTTAACAAAGCCAGAATTTAAAAGCATATGTAATTTGACTTCATAAAAGTAGCCCAGCCAAATCAATGTCAGCCTAACTACAGCCACACTGGAAGGAAATAAAACAGAGAAATGGCCCAAACGATTCGGTATTAAGACATTCTAAAAACTTAACAAGTGGTGGGAAAAGAACAGCTGCTGGCTTCTCTTTGAAGTATCTGGTAGAAAATTAATTGAAAGAAACAAAAACAAATGAATTTACAAAAGGAAACTTTCCAACAACATTTTACAAACTGTATGCAGAGTGGAGACAAATGAAAATACTTTCCAGGCCTGAAACAAAGCCCCTTCCCGTGACTTGGAGACATGCAGGTGACTGGAGACTATTTATAAAAAAAAACACGTTAATACTATGTTAAAAAGGGCATTTGGTTAACAAATCTTTAATTTGATCTTAAAAGCTCGTATTTATAAACCACTAAATACCTTTTTTTTTTTTTTTTTTTTTGTTCCAACAAATCTTTTAAAACAAAGGGGAGCCTCCCAAAATCACCACCAAACAAAGGTTGGGCTCAGCTTGTGCTCAGGTGTGCAGGAAGGAGGCCCAGGTGAGCTTCCTGCTCCCTTCCTTCCTGTCTGTGTCTAGTGCTAGACAGTTATCTCCCTCCACATTCAAAAGAAACCTTTTTTGTGTGCAATTTTGGTGTTCATTTTGGCATCAAGTTGGTCTGACCACTTCTTATCACAGACATTTTTTGTGTCTTTATTTGACAGAAGCGCGCGCACACACACACACACACACCTTTCCAAAATCCCCAAACTCCTTTCCTTTATGTTAAGTTTGGCCTTGATGCATATTAAAACATTTTCTTTTCTAATTCAGGAAGAGTTTTACATCATCTAATATATTATTCCACATCAGTGTAATCTGGAGTTCCTAAGCAACATCAAAACCAATATGTTTGATGAGAGAGAGCAACTTACAAACAACTTCTAAAATGTCGTGAAAAAGGTGACATTATTGGTCAGGATCTAAAGGAATTTCAAAAAGAGCTCAGGGAATGTCTTACCATTTAAACAACAAAGATTCAGCTCACTCTGGTCAAAGATTCAGCTAAGAGATGCACTGTGACCTTTCACCTTTACTAGCATTACCAGGCAGCAGACAGTTAGAAGGTGGGCTGAACCATTTGGATGGATAATGTGAAAATAATCTTACATTTATTGGCTATTTACCGAGCTTATCGATAAAAAAAACAAAAACTATTTCTATCTGTCAAATTATTTCTAGTGAAACATTTACTGAATATTAATTCAGATTATTTGTCATCCCTGATTTACCTATTCTGGACTGCAGATACCTTTCAGTGAAATGCAACACTGCAAGAATTGAAGTCTAAATACAACTTTATATAAAGTGATATATTCCTTTCCCTCAACCAGATGACACTGTATAATTATCCATCTTCCCTGTTAATAACTACAACAAAAGGAAGTGAACCATCTGCCCTGTTCTCAGAGAGTTTAAATAAAATAGTATTAACACCACTGATTGGCATAAACGCCATAATACTTCTACCACACTCTATTTCTATAATGCCTGTCACGCCACAACCATTTGTCCTCTAATCTCTTCCTCTTCTTTTTCTTCTTGATGTCTGTGTCTGTCTCTCTCCCTCATATCTGTACTTAATTAGAGGAGACAGGTTAATAGTCAGTGGCCTGTGGTACCATAATAGCTTTACATACATGAAGAGCCATTGTAATGACTGCTCTGTCATGCCTATTGAGTTTCGACATTTTACTAATAACCTTCCACTCTGAGCTGCTTGATCTTTTATGCCTGATGCTCGTAGGGACTTGCAATGGTTCCACTGTATGTGAAGAAACTCTGAGGGGAATACGAAGAGATACATACGCTTCAGTCATAATTATTTATTACAATTTCAAATTTAATTCAATGAGGTCAGCCTGACATCAACCACTGTGGGATTTTCTTTCATTTTCTGGATCAAAATACTCAAAACTCGTTACTATTCAGGTACACTGTACTTGGGTTTGGACTTTCCTCTTTCACATCTCTAGTCTCTGATCATTAATTCAGATGTTTTTTTTTTTTAATAAACCAAAAGCTGTTCCTCAATGGAGTAGCTGTATATATTTATATTTCCTGAGAGTAAATGTATGCTGTTTGGTTGAGAGTTTACAGAGTTACAGTCTGGATTTAGGGCTCTCTTTTGTTTTGTTACCAATTGCAATGAAATAAATATAAAGGTGATAAATCCTGGCATAGCATAATATAATTTTGAGCTGTGATTTGAACTGTCTGAAAATTAATGAATTAAACCTAAATCACATGTGAACGAAGACACTTGAATCTGAAAATAAATGCCTCAGATGCGTGCGCGTCCAGAAAGAGGGCATGAAGAATAAGCTGGAGTGAAACATAATTTTTTTCTTATTTTGGTAAATCAGAGCATAAGGCACAGTGTTGGAATTAGACCTATATGAAGACAAATGACCCGATGCATTTAATCCACATTATTACTGCTCAGCTCTAACTATGACAGACGAGGATTGTGCAGAGGTGCAGCCGATGTGTTTCACAGAAGCAATTCTTCTTTGTGTCTTAAACCATGTAATTACTTTTTTTCTTGTTATCGTTTTGATGCTTCCTGACAGGATGCGTGAACTGCACACCAGCTTTTGTAAATACGAGGTGTAGGGTGGGGAGTACTGGGTAGAACCTATACATATAATATGTCTTAAGTGTATTACATCATGGTGCCATGTATTGCCGGCAAGTGATACTTTTTTTGTGTCAACGGTGACAACATACAGTTCAGACTATAAACATCTGGACAGTTACCTATTCCTTGTTCTTTAGGCTCTGTTTCAGGAAATTCAATTTAAAATAAATTGTTGATATTACATGAGAGTGCCAAGTCGCAACTTTACAAGGGGCATTCAAATAGTTCAGAGATGGTTCCTTGTTCAGCACAGTCATAGAAGGGAAAACAATAATCTTTGTTTGTTTCCAAGTTACGTTGCTTGATCAACATCACTTCCTGAGTTACACATGTTTTCGTGACCACGAGTACGTGTGCATTTGTGATTTTAAAATTGACGTTAGAGAAATCGCACGTAAAATTTTGTGTCAAACAAAAAGCCATAAAAAGGTAGTTTTAAATTGAGTTCACATTTCATGGGGGTTTTCTTTTCATATTTGCGGGTTTGTTGAATTCTTCCCCCAGAGTCAGACTGTCAACACCCAGTTCTACTTTGATGTTCTGAGGTTTTTGAGGAAAAAGATTTGGTGCAAAAGACCTGAACTGCGGCACGATGGAAGTTGGGTTCTTTAACATGGCGATGCACCAGCTCAGTGTTAAAAACGGTCAAGTTTCTCTGCTGCAACAACACAATCGTCACTCCCTACTCTGGCTGCTCGCCAGATTTGGCTGACTGCAACCTTTTTCCATCAATCCATTATCTATACCAGTTTTATCCTGAACAGGGTCACGGGGGGCGGCTGTAGCCTATACCAGCTGACTTTGAGGGAAAGCAGGGTGCACCCTGGATAGATTGCCACTATCACAGGGCCACACAGAGACAGACGGAAACAAAGACCGTTGACGCTCTCATTCACACCTAAGGGCAATTTGTAGAATCACCAATTAACCCGACAGACATGTCTATGCACCGTGGGAGGAAGCCGGAGTACCCGGAGAGAACCCACGCAGGCACAGGGAGAACATTCAAACTCCACACAGAAAAGATAAAGAAAAGAAGCATTTGTATTGGTCCTTATATCTTTACAATTGTTGAATTATGAAATATCATCCAAAGAGTTTTGATGCATTTGGCTGAATGTGAGCACTAAGAATGCTCCTGTGTACCTCTGGCATTTTTGATGATGTCACTGCTGAAAGAAGCAACAGACCAAATGTGTCAGTTCCATTCAAATGAGGTTGTGCGTCGGATCATTGGCCGTTCCTTTTTGTCACACCCTGTTCTTTCCATTATGTTGCTACAAGTGGATTTTTTTTCAAAAGTCCATTCAAAGTTTCTCCAGAACTCTTTGCATCTTTTGGATGTTTTTGAAATGGCTACAAGCCTTTTGTGTATTTGAGTCTTACTGTCTTTGTGGTGAATCCTCAGAGGTTCCAGTCTCGGAGTCTTCTCCTGGTCATCGACAAACCAACTTGTTCACCAACATTCTGGCAGTTGTAGAGGTTGTTTCCCCACTATGAAAAAAGGATTTGTGCTCATCCACGAGGGCTGTCTCGGCTAGCAGTGTCCGGACGCTGCTCAAACAGACAACACCATCTAAACTAGAATTCTCAACCATTTTTTTCAGACTCACTACTGGATTGTGAATAAATACCTCTAAATTGTTGCTCATTTAATTACAGTGTTATTTTCAAGTAACCTGTCGTC
The DNA here is from genome assembly GCF_022577435.1 of Embiotoca jacksoni. Classification (NCBI taxonomy): domain Eukaryota; kingdom Metazoa; phylum Chordata; class Actinopteri; family Embiotocidae; genus Embiotoca; species Embiotoca jacksoni. Next base: position 5,956,164 of record NW_027185378.1, on the reverse strand, counting down.
TATATCCCATCCATCACTACACTGCCAGCTGACCACAAATTGTTACTTTTAAAAGAACACCTAATGCTTTGTAGGTTTGCATCAGCCTCATACCGTGCAACATTGCATTGCATTATCTGCTTCTGTACCATGTGCTGTTTTTTACTTTGTAGGAGATGCAGTGTTATCTTTTGTTGCTGTAGCATGGAGTTGCACTAGTTAAACAGGCATCCCTCAGTGGGGTCGTTTATTAAGGCATACTGTGTGCAGGGTAAAGGTTTTGCTGGGTTGCTGATGGAGAGAATGGAACCGAGAGAAGGGGAAAAACACAGTGAGGCAGGTGGTGTAGTCCTCTGAGACGGAGCAGTGCAGACTCACTCTTGGCTCAGCTCAATCTACCACTGCAGTCTTTCGTATTGGTTTTGGCGATGACGCACAAGCATTTTATTTTTCAATTATGTTATGCTCTGTGTTAATCCATATAATCATTTAATGATACTTTATTGTATCATGCCTACTAAATTGCATCCCTTTGTTATTACATTATTGTATTGTATCATACCGTCATAAATCATTTAGTATTAAATATTATTTTATTGTAACTGACCTTCTGCTAAACCCTTCCCCCAAACAAGCAGTCCTGCTTTGGATTTGTCCTCATACCAAAGCAGTCTTCTCTGTGTCACACATGATATCTTTAAGTCTGTTCTGAAACCAAAAACATAAGAGCAAAATGTAACAAAATGGATTAAGATGTATTTGTTAGTATGTCTGGATAAAGTGCTTTGTCCATCATCACCCCCTTGTTCACTCATTCAGCTTGTCCTTATATAATGGAGACAACATTTTACTGAGTAGTGAGCAGAGAACTGAGATTTCTGATTCTTTTGCCAAATCAACGTCAGTGTGGCATTTATTAAATGTGGCACTTTGCATAGTAGGACTATTAGCAGAAGTACTTTCTTTGGGGCAAAGAAAATGTCGTAAGGTACGTGTAGAGCACAACATAGATAGATAGTTTATTAATCCCGCAAGGTAAATACAAATACAAATGTAATTATATTAAATTAAACAACAGTGCAATGAATTAAACAAACTAACAAACAACGGTGTTATTTATCTAGGATGGATTTGGCCAGAGGTGAACTATTGTACAGTCTTATTGCAGTGGGCAGCAATAATCTCTTGTATCGGTCCTTGTGACAGGATAGGCAATAAGGATGGGTTTCAGACGCAACTATGGCCTGGCTTAGTAGCTTAAAAAAAGTTCGGAAGGTTAGGAGCATGGGCTTAATTACTTTTAACCAGCTACAGTTTACAAATGAAAAAAATAGCGCTTACGGCTCATGCATTGATAAATACTATTTCCGTATCGAGTCCAAGCGGGCCCTGGATACAACTAGAATTTAGCCTAGTGTTAGTATCTCTATCCAGCTCTGCAGCCAAACTGATGTTATGTTTGTGGACAGAACTGAACCCAAAAGTGAGACACAGCACCAAGAGGACAGACAACATGGAAAAACACAGACTGACAGGACAACGAAAGGGAAGGGAAACAAATAGGGATCAGAGAAGCCAGAAACTAGTGGATCCGGACCACTAAAACCTTCCTGATTCTGTCAAAAATCAAAACCTCTTTCAAATGGGTCGATAACCACAATGGCTGCCACCACGCCCCCAAATCCAGTCAATTGGGCCAACTTAATAGGAGCTAGATACAGTTTTGCTTCCTGTTCTTTTTCTTCCCTGCTGCCATTGTGTAAACCCAGCATGAGCTCTAGCCTTAGCTCAATTATCTAGCTTGCAAAAGATCAAATCTGCCAGCAAATCAAACTTGCAAGACATGTGAGGTCTTCTTATGTCCGCCTCTTTTGGAAAACAAGGAGACAGTCGTCCCTTGAATTTCAATGATGACTCTGCCACTGTTAGTGCTGAGGGAGAGTGGCTGGGCTTTAGGAGTATTACATTACATCTTTTGTTTGCAACCTCTGTTTTGGAGTTGGTGAATAATCATTTTTGTTGTTCATTGTTAGGGGGTGACAGAGCTGTATGTCAAAGGTTTAGCTGGAATAATACACAAAAATTGAATAATTCAAGGATTCTCTCTCAACCAAAGCTGGTGGTGATAACAAAGAAAAACTATCATTGCTGCACTGTAGAAATGCATTATGCAAATGTTACCATTTTCACAGCTTAAATGTGTGGCAAAAAAAGAAGACATAGACTGATCAGGCTATCAGCATCACCTTTGGCTCTTCAGTAAACAATATCCTCCGGTAGAGGGAAACAAATGAGTCCACATCATTGTCAGTGGCGGTGAGCCCACGAGAGCAGGTGGAGATAAGGAAGATGTTGAGGCTGGATGGCTGAGAGGCTTTGTCTGAGAAAACAGAGTAACTGCTCAATATCTGAAGCCCAGATTCCCAGGGAGCGCTTAATAATTGTTGTTCTCCTGATAATATTTTGCAGTGCACACAATCATTTTATGAGAGCGAAGAGGTTTCATCAAATTACACTGGCCGGTGTTATGCATGCAAAGCGAAAAAGGCCCAATGACTACACAAATGAACACTGGTGTTGAGTCGGCAGTCTCTCTACCTAACAATTATTGTTCCATAGAAATGCAACACAGATATAGACTTAGTTTTCTTCCAGCATCCGCTCACTCATCTAAACCCGTGCCCTGTGTCACTTTAACCATTTACATCGTTATATTTCCCTGGATCACCACAGCCTGGGGAGATATTGTAGCCGAGTACTGCAGCACAGGCAGTGCACCAGAGGTGTTTTAAAGTAGGCTGGTAACTTCTTCAAAGTCAGCACTTTCCCGCGTACTTGTCACAAAAAAAATGGACAGGTTGTCACTTTTAACACCTACACTGTCAATCACTTTCATGGGATGTTGAACAGCAATATACAATACGTTATATCAAATCTGTGTAAAAACTAACAACTGTCAACTTTAGAATTCAAAACCAACATTATATACACAGTAGATTCAGAATTGCACACTTTACATTGTTGTTGATTTCAATTTTAAATAGTTAAAATTCTTTAACCCCCACAATAACGAACACGTGGTATACTATAATGTTTAATGTATGCATCAGGTTTGAAAGTTTGCTGTACTAAAACCTGGAAATATACCATTGATGAGCATTACTGGACTTATCTTTACTTTTACATAAACAAAAGTGCTTCTCTATTCTTAAATATCCAGGCGGACATCAACACCACTCAAATCTGCTTCCTTGCAATTTTAGTCAGGTACAGTACAAATTATAGATCCCAAAAGGGGCTCCTACAAAATATTGAATTAAGGGTCTGAATGCTTTTGTAAATGAGAGATTTTAATTTTAGAATTTTACTAAATTTGCAAAAGATTCTGAGTGGCTTTGACATAATACTAATACTAATACTAATACTACTACTACTACTAATAATAATAATAACAACAATAATAATTACAAAACATTAAAATAAATTGGTTAAATTTTGATAAATATGTGCTAGACTGTTGCAAAATGAATATAGAAATATCCTTGTGCCGATAAAACTTGTTTGGACCAATTGCTCTTCAGTTTTTACTGTGATGGTTTGGCAGATGGTCAATGAATAAATCATTGGAAGGACAAATAAAGTCATACACCGTTATGCACAGAAAGTTTGAGGGCCATAACATCTTGAAGATGTCCAAACATATAAACTTGATAGGCATCTGCTTTTGGTAGCATGTTTGATCTTCTATGCATAGTGGATGCTCTGCACACAACAGACAACAATAACTTTCCTGTGAGAAATAATGTTGGCAGGATGGAAACAAATTAGTGAATGTGCTCGGTCAAGATTCTCACCACCCCCAATACTCCAACCTGTTATTTATGATAATGTATTCTTTGTGATCATACCCGATATTCAAGTGCACCACAGGTGCAGCAGGCATGTCTGTACATCAAATTATTGAAGTGCTCTTAGCACACCTCTGGTGCACTGGGCGAGACTCACTTAAGTGTGATCTGTGCCATGCTACTGAGTTTACAAAAACAGAGCCCTGGATATTAAAGTGGTAGACAGGATACACGAGTGAATACTGAAATACTGAGTGTTCCACAGACATCTTGACCCTTCCTGCTCTCAATATTAATAAGCACTAAAGTGTACTTAACTATACTACCCTGTAGTTACACTTAAACCCATCCGTGGTGGCGGTGAGTCAGAATCGCTCCTCAATAAGTTTGTTCGAGCAATTTACTCCCAGGAAGCGCTCTGCATAAGGAAGTGCAAATTGAGTCACTGATTGAAATCATTGTTACATTTCCTTCACCACTGTTCAAAATATGTTGTTTTTCTGCTCTGCATTTTACCCTTAACCAAGAGATGGGATGAAAAAAATACAAATAAAAAAATCCCACCCACAAAACACCAAACTTTATCATTAGCATAGCTTTTTTGGCAGAAGTACTCACAACATAAATAACTTACAAATACTTTTAGAAAGCTGGGAATCGTAATTAACTTTTACTGTAAGGAATAGCCAAGGGCCCAATTAACCCACAGTTCACTCAAGAAATGTTCTGATTTCCTTCCTTAGAGTAACAAAACTGGGTCAAATCCTAGTATATGGCTGGATTAACACTGAAATTCAAGAGAGCTTTTAAGTTGAAAAAAAGGGCTTTTAGTTTGAAACAGATTCATAAAGTCATGGCATTCAGCTGACCTATGGTGACTTCAAGCTTTTCTCAAAGAAGCTGTGGAGAGAACGTAGAGTTCACTCACCGATACGCAAGGAAAAGGCCCAGTACACCAAAGAGTGACACGTGCCCACTTTAAGCTGCATCTCTGTGCCAACTTAAATAGTAAGCATGTGTCAACACTGTCTTTGTAAATACTCGGTGGAGTGGAGACAAAAGTTCAGTGCTGCAGGTTTAACAAAGTGTAATCCTGGTAGTGTTATTTTAACTCATGGCACAGCCAGAGGAAACTAGCTGCAACTGACCGAGAATGTTGCATTACAATTATTTTTTCATTGTAGCAGCCTTTTATTAAAAGGGTGTTTTAATTTACTTACTAGTAAAATTTGAAGTTAATGTGATTTTGGTATTGCTTTGTAAATTAATTCTGTTGAATGCCTCTACATGTACGTATCCCTCCATTTAGACTGCTTCTGCTACAGTACAACTGCAAATGGTCCTCGAAGTATTTTTAATCTGTCTTTCTCTCACAGTATAAATCCCTTTTAATTTCCTATACTCCACTATTAGTTCATAGACCTTAGACCCCTGGGAGGCAATTAGAAATTGTAAGACTTCACCTGATTGCACTTTAATTAGGTCCCCTGAGTGTATTCCTTGTTAAATGAGCCAATAACAGGTACAGTCACCACTTAAGCCTTCAGTGGCTGCTTCGAGTGGCTGAACAAGACAATAGATGCATGTTTCACTGGCTGACAGAATTTCGTTTCAACCATATCGCATGGGTCTGAGTGGTAGATTTTACCTATCAGTTCTCCCAAAGGCAGCCATCTCTTCAGTATTTCATGAATTGATTGATTCAGTCAGAATTAGCCGTGAGAAATGAGGAAATATGAACTCTGTGTTGTCATGGAACACATTCCAGATCCTTTTTTTTTTTTTTTTTTTTTTTTACATAGACAAATGCAAAATCCTCTACATAAATCCTTAGAGCGACGAATCTTTCCAACTAATCAATTGACACAAGTGGTAAAAAGAGTTATTGCACAGTGCAGGTTAAAGCCAACAGTGTGAAAGTGATTGATGGTGCTTCTGTCTTATTCCAAATAGTAGTAAGAGCCTACGGTTAAAAAATTGCTAATGAGCAGTGAGAAAGAGTGAGTCAATGTACTCTGCACCTCCCACCCTGTCATGTTAATCACTGTACTCACAATGATGTCTTCATATCGCCAGCTTGCCCTGCGAAAGTTTGCAAATCTATTTCTGCCACACAATTCAATAGAGCGCATTGTGTCGGCTTATTGAGATGGATGTGTTGAAGGACAGGAGTAAAACTAATAACTGCCTCACCGGGGATACACTGAGGATTATTGACTCCATTATGTCTTTTTTTTTTTTTTTTTACACAACAACCTCCATTAGACATGTACTATAGCTGAGGCATCGCATCCATATGTAACAAACATTTTCTTAAGTGCACAGGGCTAAAATGATCTTTTTATGTTAACATCGTCTCTGAAGGTTTATTATGTGTTGCAAATGTCATTTACTGACATTTCCGAGTGGTTAAATGATTCATTATTTGCTCTTGCTTCCCACAAAGTATGAAGCCACACCAGGATAACAAAGCTTACGCTTGTCAGTAGCTTTAACCAACAGCTGCTGCAAGTCGCTGGGGCTGCACTTTACTGCCTGTGTGTGCAAGCTGTGCAATGTGTAATAATGACAGTTGAGGACTCGGAAGCCCGACTCAGCTCAGTTTTATGATCATTACTGAAATGATCAGGTAAAGTCCAGGTGTAGGTACAAACCGAAACCGAAACCAAACTCAGAGACGATGTCACAGTCCAATTATCAAAACCAGAGGTCAGTTACAACAGGCAGAGGTACCACTCAGGTACGTACCACTCAGGTACTCAGAAGAAACTCAGGTCATACAGTAAAAGACTGACCGACAAGAACCGCTGCAACGAAGACCTGTGAACTGGGACCAAGTGGCACATAAGGAAAGGAGCACACAGAGTAAATACACATGAGGGCGGGAAGACAAATTGAACGCAGGTGGAAACACTCAGGACCCGCAACAGGAGGGATCGGAGGTGAATTAACCTAAAAAATGAGACGCGAGGTGAGTATCAAAATAAAACAGGAAATGGAAGACACAATACTGCAAAAATAAGAAAAAATAACTTAACGGATAGGACGAGATTTTTCATAATGATCAATTTATAGTAGCACAACACATCCACTTCCTGCTAAAATTCCTATCAAAATCGTGTGCAGGACGAGATTAAGAACACTCGTCATCTTTCCCACGGTCATCTAATGGAATAGTTTCTTATCAGTTTACCAGCTGTCTATACAAGCTGCGTCATGGCTCTACTTTTACTTATGTTACCATTAATTGAGGCATCAGGTCCTACTTCCAGGTTTTACTGCATTATAGGTACGTAACTAGTGATTTTGTTCTGTTGTCTGAGTGCATTCAAAACACAGGCAACCTTTAGCTCAGTACTGTGCCTGAACGCCTCCTGTGAAGACACAGACGAGCACAGAGGCTGCTGCTCTGCTAACACGCTGCTCATGCTCGGTCTTCTACTGTATGGAGACATGGCTCAACAGTCTTAAGCACCTACAGTACCTACCTACAGTATGTCAGACTGTATTTGTGGAAATAATTAGCATTGGTCATTACCAACGTAAAAGATGGATGGGGATGACGGCGGCTAGTCTCATAATGGAAACTCAATCTGCCGAGAACATCCATGTCCAAATATCATTGCCATTATTGTCTCGACATTTCACTCGAAAACAAAAATGTCAACCTTCTGCTGGTGCCAGATAAAAAGACGGGAGCCAGCTGCACCAGCTGTTCATGAGCACAAACTATTGACTGTATATAAATATGGACGGCGCATTACCGCTTACTTTCAGTGTACAAAAGTGGAGCCTTAATGTGGTAATAAGGTCCCGTTTCTCGCCACTTGAAATTTATACTGACCAACCTTTGCAATCAGGGCTGTCTGACGCTGCTGATTAAAGAAGCAGTGTGTAATAATTAGTAGCAAATACTGATGATGTTGCAGATTGTCCTGCAAACTTTACCATTGAGGCAAGCCCTCTCCATTGCTTTCACCTGCAGACTCCCCTGATGCCCTTTGACCCTCTGACCCCACAGTAATATATTGTGCAAAGGGCAGACCTCCAAGCAGTGTTACTGGTGTATTTGGAAGGGATATAATGACAACTGCATGGCACACATACACGCACAACACATTTCATTGCAGTAATGATAATATAGTATATCTATATATTAAGGTCATAGTCATAATTAGTCACAGACAAGGCAAACCAGTCCAGGAGATCACTGAAGTCATCAGGACGCATTGTCACAATTGCATCATATTTGTCTGTACCAAGATTTCTGGTGTGAAGATATTTCTGAAGATACTTTGCTGTAAGGGTAGCCTGTCTGCACCGACTGGCAATCACAACTTCAGTTGTTTTTCGTCGTGAATAATACGTGTAAAAAATGGAACTATGAGCAGTAAGGATGGCAATGATACTGCAGTAGTCATCACTATGTGAGTACTGACACAAAATGTGTCATAATTAGAAAAAGGCCAGCACGAGTCGATGAGCTTTCTGTTTTATACATACTGTAGGTCTGGGCGGTGGTGGATGACTCCCAGGGATACCATGACCCGGCTCATGTTAGCCTATCAGCTCACTGTCATTTCCAATTAGCTCCCATCGCTTAGCTGGACACCCTGTCTGCTCCACCGCTGGATCCCGTCTTCATGGTACTTTTTGTTATCAGAGTGTGGACATACTGAGACAGGAGCAGCTCGTATGTTTGCCTGTCTAACAGTAGAACAATTAGTTTGAAGTGACTGGAAGGAGAGACCCAGCCGAATGCCAGCGTACCTGCAGTTAATCAATAATTGGATCTGTGCGATAATTGTATTCGGATTGAAAATTAAATTAAGGATTTAAGAAAGATGTGAATGTCAGTCGAACCCTTTAAAGCTAATTAACTGCTGCTGTATGAACCTTCCAATCAGCGAAATAATCCACAAGCATACAGTCTATTAAGGGCAAGATTAATTGGTTCACTGACGTCCTGAGGCGTGAAAGCTCCTGGTAAAATTCACCCACAGATGCAGATTTGCAATTTAAACTTCATTCGCACAGTCCGGGAAAGATGAGTTGTTATTTCCTGTCACTTGTAATTTGGAAATCATTTGTTCATGATTCATGGTCCTCACAGCTCCCCATAGACTCTCATTGTAGCTGCAGATAGCACATGCTCTTTTTATGTGGAACCTGCATTTAAAATATGGCCAGCATGATAATGTACTGTACATATAAAAGGAGAGGTTTTGTTTCCACAAACTGGACTAATTAAATTTAGCACCCAGGAAATCTCTCCAAGAATTATTATTCTTTTAACCTCAAGGTATTGTACCTGCTACTCTTCAAAAAGCAGAATTATTTATTTTACTGCCAACCACTTAAATTATGTTTGAAACAAAATGTGTTTTCCACTTACAAAATTTCACAGTATAAATATGTGATTCATTCCTGCTGCTTTGACTACATTTGCTTGATTAGAGAAGATGAGTTAGACAATTCTGAAAAGAGGTTTTTGTACTTGTCATCCACAATCAGACAACAGAGGTACATTATGCTGTTGGCACTACACTTTACAGGAGTTATGTTCACAACAGAAAAGAGTCCGAAATTATACACAGGACTCCCACTTGAGCTCCGAGGAGCCACATTAACTGCGCTGAATATGATGAGCAATCTGGTGACGGAGCTGAATCTTCACTTTAAGTCCATGTTTGCAGGGCTAGCTGTTGTGTCAACCAACTTCATCTGATGGTCATAGGTGAATGAGAGAATATATTAATGGTGGTGCTAATAAAAACAATAATTACAACTCACACAAGGTTTTACCTGCAGGAGATCTCGATGTGACGTCCACCAATTGACCTCCACCCTAACACACTAATGGATTTCCTGCCTTTAGGGTTTGGCTGCACAAGTAGTTGTCAAACCTATTCTGTAATGCCCTCTTGTTTACAGAAAATATGTAATGGCCTAAAATAGAGCGCCAAGGTGTAAAATAACTACTTTGGTTCGCGCGAACCAATAGTTTTGATGTGAACTATGTCGATGTAGGGGGACGTACATGTTTACCGCATCAAATAAATGTGCATCTTAACATGTGGAACTGTGAAAAAAGTGGTTGTCAGTTTCTCGCAAAAAATATTTTTGAGTGTTGCCATTTTAATTCACAAGACAGTAAATAAAATCTTACAATATATTGTTAATCAAAATGTATCCTTGTGTTTTGAGAGCACCGTCTAATTCACATAGACTGCATTAACAGTAGCATCTAGTACAGCATACAATCATGAGCAGAACAGAATACATTAAACAATTGAAACAATATTAAACATTACACACCACACTGTTGTGTAATGTTTATTGCAGCACAGTAATCAATGTAAGGTGCCTTTCATTAAAACTTATAATAAATGTTGAGTGCAGCATCATTTCCCTTCTGTAATATTGTCCGTGGAGTGTATTCAGTACAACAGAGACATTACAAAAGTACAAGGAGAAATGCAATTGTAAATGTAAAGGACTTTCTATTCTCTTGTGCTGCATTGTTGAATGAGATTAGGTAAACAACTCGGAACAGGCCCGACAGCAGAGAGGGATGAGCTCGGACTGTTAATGACCTGCTGATGGCGACTGTGGCTATAATAGATGAAAACAAGCAACGTACATCTCCCATAGCAACAGTATGAAAGTATGTTCTGATGGAAATGATTGAAAAAATAAAGAAAAACCTTCAAACTGCAAGATTCCATTGCAAGTATATTAAGAATGCGATGAAGGATGCTTCAGACTGCTTGGCTTGTCTCTCATATGCCAGCCACACCCTTGCATTGTGTGAATTGTCACGCAGCAAAGAAGGGTTTGCCCTGGACAAATTGCATTTTTTTTTTTTCAATTCAGACCTTCCTCTAGTTCAACTCCCCGCAAGGTATTCATGTGGTAGAGGTCACTTATTGCATTTCGTCGTCTCTTCTGGAAGAATCACAATGATTTCTGCTCTCTCTGTCTGGAGCCTCATAATTTATCCAGGAACAAAATCGGTAGGATTTTATTTCTGTGTGTGTGTGTGTGTGTGTGTGTGTGTGTGTGTGTGTGTGTATTTTCCTCTGCTACTGTGCTGAGGTGACTTTCATCTAATAACTGTTCTAATTCTTCATAATTCAAATGAAGAGGTGCAGCAGATGTACAGCATCAAAAACATGAAGTGTTTAAACCCAAACTCTATTCTACCCCTTTGTAGTTTTTGCGACATTCCATTGTAAAAGTACAGATCTATTTTTGATCAGTATCTACCCCACTGTGTGCTTTTTTTGGTTTCCAACACTTCTATGACATGATTACAGGACTCGCTTGAGTAATATGTCACATTTTTTGTGCTAAATCTATCCGAAGACAATTCAATTTAACACGTCTATGCACAATTTAATACTTTCAAATTCATGTGGAAGTCCAAACTCAAAGTTCTGTGTGGAACAGTGACCCCGCAATCTGTGCCACAGCATCCTCCTCTTTCAGTCGGGAGCTAAAGCTGAAGCTCCGGCCAAAAGCTGAAAGCTGGAAAGCCAATTTGGGTTGTTCCCCTTAAGGCTTAAATACAATCGAGGAGATGAAAAGTAGCCGTGCGTAGAGGGGCGTTGGGTTACGTTCAGCTCCGACCATCTGGTCTCTCTACAGGAGGTGGGTGATCCATCGTATCGGGGGGGAGAAATAATGGAGCCTGAGGGAGGGTCGATGGCCCGATCGGAGGCCGGGTCTGATGCAATGGGAAGGTTGTTGGTGTTACACCGCCGTCTCCTGACTCTGCAGGACTCGGTTGACCTCTGCTTACCGTGGAGTGAGACTGCAGTCTTAAGCAAGAAACACAGCCTCTCATAAGACTTTCCTGGAGTATCGTGTGCCATCGGTGAGATGAGAAATTTGGAAAAAGTAAGGTGAGCACGTCTTGTCCGACGACTGAGGGCAAGTTGTGACATCTAAGTGGCAAATTACCTACATTTGCATCGTGTCAGAAAACAACAGACTGACTGCAGACCTTAATTCTGGGGATTACAGGTCAGGCCAATGGGAAGAAGGTACAGTGCCCAAGTCTGAGGTGTGTCACTTCAGTTAGGGTCCCTACAGTTGAAGTCCATTACATTTATATGATTTAAGTATGTTTTTGTCAGGATGAGAGGGTCAGGGTACTGCAACATCTGTCTGAAATGGACCAAGAGTCTGGAGCACAAATGGACAAAAGAAGGAAGGGAACCGGCTCATGGACCATCTCAATCTGGCTTCAAAGGAAAACACAACAACCTCTAAACAAAAAAATCAATCCCGGCAGCATTATTTTAATGAAACTTGAAGTGAATAACGACAAAAAAAATCTGTACTGCTATTTAACTTGATTTCAATAGAGGGCGCATTGATGAAGGCAGTGTCTCTGGGAACCATGTACAACATTTTAGTAGTCCATCCAGTGAATACGCAGGTCAGCAGATCACAAAAGTCAGCTGGATTATTCTTCTATGGACCATGAATATCAGTTCTAAATTTCATAATCAATCCAATAATCGTTCAAATATCTCAGTTGGAACCAAAGTGAGACACCAACTGACTGAACTGCAGTCCCATTGCCATCCTCAGAGCCAAACGCATTATCTAACAGTGCTGGCTACTTAAGTAAATGTATGTTTAGCCTGAGCAGAAACACTCATTAAAACCTGGTTAAATTGTTGTTGTTTTTTAACAAATCAAAGCTAACACATGAGCAAGAGACCATACTTCTGTAGACCATAAAGGCATTTTTACCAATATTATGTATACTAATTATTTCAAAAAGGTATATTTACAAAAACAAAACAAAAAACATCATCAGTGCATTCATGACAATGTGCAAAAACAGTGTAAACATTTTGGAACTTCTGATAAAGAAAAGCAGAAATCCCAAACAAAACATGACTTATACCAGAAGAAAACACATTTAATTTCATAAAAAGAAAGCATTGCAAAGCCACAGTAAGACAATCCTGGAAATAAATGAAACAACAACTACACTGTCTTTGTGTTTCTTGTGCACAAAGTTATGGCCTTGTCTAACTTGATTCTCCTCCATATTGTTGAATAAGCTCTCACATGGACGTGTGTCCGAAGGGAAGGTCACGGTGGGCATTTTAACTGTAGAGCGGCTCACCAGCCGGCGCGCCCTGGTCACTGGGGTGAGTCAGCACTCTGGCGCTCGTGGCCGCTCAGATTATCCTCCTTCTGTGAGAGACTGGAGACGTTTGGCTTTGGCCGATGACTCGGCAGCAATCAGGGGAGATTTGATGTGGTTGTGTGGCTCACATCAGCAAACATTTTTTTCATATTCGTTCCTCTCTTCATAACTTGTTCTGAATGTTATATTGGGAGAAATAAACCAGATAAATGTAGCATTCGTTGAGCTTAGTATTTTCACAACATTTATACTTTAATTGTACGTTCTTTTATATGAAATTTTAAGTATTTCTTATTGTATTTATTGCATTTAAAAGTATTTATCGATTCTCAAATACGACTTGCCTTCTGGGAGAACAAAGTCTAAGAAACAGTTTAAAGCTCCATCTCTTCATTTCTGAACAGGGTTTTCATACTATTTTCCTTTCATTAATTTCATGAGAGCATTTTATTCGTTATATGTTTGATATTAGATATGAAAACAGCTATATTACCAACCAAACGGTTGGACACACCTGCTCTTTCAAGGGTTTTTCTTTTATTTCTAAAGACATTAAAACTGTGAAAAAAACACATCTTGTGAACAAAACCATGCTTCATATTTCTGATTCCTCAGAGTAGTCATTGTTTGTCTTAATGGCAGCTCTGCACACCATTGTGCAGTGACCCATTATCCTATCTGGTTTGCCCTATAGTGGGACCCTCATTTGCTTTTCAACAGCTCTTCCGAGAACTCATGACGTGGCCTCCACAACCATCCTCAACTCAGATGAGTTAAGTGAGGGGCAACCAAAAAAGTGCTTAAAATATGCAGGGGCTCCTTAAAGTGTGTCGGAAAACCTCCAGGTGACGACCTTAAGTGTTACTAAATACTGCAGGGTTGGGGTTTATTCCCAGAATCAACTGTGTAATACCTCTCCCTCATGTGGGATACCTCGACACAGCTCAGCGCTCCCATGTCAATACAGTGGAACAGTATGGGACTGAGTTTTGTCCCTTCCAAGTCTATATCTCAGGAGACTGAATAATTAACTACTGATTTATTCCTGCAAGAGCAAGCTGTTGATAGAAAAAGATCCATCTCCAGCTGGCAGCTGCCTCCATACTGAAAACGGAGACAAAACTAAACTCCTGAAAGAGTCCTATTTTCCAATTGGCAAAAAAAAAAGAAGAAGATTTTTCAGTAATGGGATTCTGTTAGAGGCATTAATAAAAAATATATTACTGTATGGATTACTGGGCCGCTGTGCATCTTTGAGACCTAGAAGTCCAAATAACTACTGATTTTCTCAGATCACATAGGAGCATCCTTCCTATGCACAGAAGGTATAAAATATATTAACAGGCTGTATATTTTTGGATCTACACATTGTCCAGTGTACAAAGCAGTTTTCTCTCCATTGCTTTCAAAGCTAAAATCTAATGCTATCAGGGCTTATGGAAGCTCATAACCACACTGGTGAGCCTCACAGGTTTCAAGCAATATAGAGTAATGCTTTTTCAGATGCAATAAACAAATTCTCACCAGTCCTCAGACACGTGGAAGAGTGGAGGAAGAATATTGACTTTACTGAGGAAGGCAAGTTGAGACAAAGTTGTTCAAAACTGACTAAAAAATATGAAAACAACGATGCACAAAACTTTAATGTGCTGTGGCAGAGCAGTCCTCAGACACTGATCCAATAACACTGAGCCAGACTTACACTGCGTCATGCCCAACTATACTGTAGCACGAGTTGTCACCAGAGAAATTCCATCTGTCTGCATGAACATCACGCATGAGCTTTTAGGGTGAAATTAAGACATGTCAGTAAGGAAAATAAAGTTTGATTGATGATTAATAGACGTAGTCAAAACTGATCTCCTGAGGTGCATATCACCACGCAGAGTTCCACCAGCTGTTTAACTGACAGCGGGGGCCTTCGTTAGTACGCCACATCATACGCCGGAGCCACCCATGCTCCACTCCTGAAAGCACCCCTCCCCCTCCCCACGCCCACACCCCCTCTTGCTAACGAAGCATGTTCTGCATTTCGGTGCTTCAAAGCCTTCCAGTCTATGTATCCGTGCATCTCGCGCTAAAGCAAAATTAACATGATCCCGTCTTATCCTCAAAGCTTTGTCACCTGGTCCATTCACTGTCATTATGACAGCTACGAGCTGTGCCTTCGCTTAATGGGATTATCCCACATGTTCACTATAGGGGAAGAGTAGGCTGCTTGGAGACATCTTATCAGTGTACTCTGTGACCACATCCGTCTGTGTCGTCACTACACAGGCCTCCTTTGAAGAGTCAGAGAGCGAATCTCTCAACGCAAAAGCCCGGCATCTCGAGAACAACTGCTTCGATACTGGATGATTCAAATCTATTGCTCGTGTTGATTGTGAAGCGCGTAAACTGGAAGGAAGATGTGTGTCGCAGCAATAAAGAGCCAGCGGTGGTGGATAATTGCACTAACATTGAAGTTAAATGTTTTTTTCTTCACGTTGTTCCAACAGTGGCAACGGTGCTAGAGTTTAGGCCAAGCGGCAACCAGCAGTGACGTCATCCATTGGTTTGTGAACGGCTGGTATGAAGCCTCGAGTTTGGAATTTGACCAGCGCCATCGTGCTAGTTCTGAGCGGTTTGGAGCAGGAAGTGACTGTATTTGGACGAGCTGGGGGGGGGGATCTGGCTCAGTCTGACCCAACTATATTACGTCCCGCCCACTGACAGCCATAACCTGACTGCACCACAGGCCTGTCAATCAAACAGACAACGCCCCCCCCCCAAAACACATTGTTTTTTACTTATTTTTACTGAATGACGGGATTATTTTCAAATGGACGACCAGAAAACTAATAAGAAGGAGTTACTTTAGCTAACAAAACTGAGATAACTCGTGGAGAGATTTTATTGACCGAGAATTTTACGAGACAAGTTGAATCGGAGTCTATGGAGTCGGAGGCTTTTTGGAGCCAACCTCAAGTGGCACTCGGTGGTATTACAGTTTAAGGTACTCCCGCATCGGCTTTATTTTTCAGACTTGGACGCGAGGAACACTTTTATATACAGTCGATGGTTCAGGAATTTATGGTGGTCAGAGGTGATTGGTTAAAGGCCGCTCTAGTAGTTTCCAAATCAACCGCAACCATGACCCATATAGAGACATAATAGCGTTCTCATGGGGAAACAAGCCATGTTGAAATAGAGCAGAATTAACTTTTAACATTATCCTTTCAGAGGAACCTACATAGTAGGTGTTTCGGTCAGTTTTTTTCACCAGTAGCTTACATTTTACTTGTAGTAGTCCATTTTGTTCTGTTTGACATCCCAAATCGCAGTGATTGTGTGTTGGTCTCTGAGCGCTGCCAAATGCGTGTGACCTACAAAATATTACTGTGCCTCTTGACTCGACATATAAGATGAAGCACCGAAGCTGCTGCTGTTGCTCTGCTAAAATGCTGCTGACGTCATGTCTCCTGAGTATCGAGTCGTTATTTGAAGCAGGAGCACATGATAGACAGGATTTTTTTAAACCAGTCTGTGCTGTGGAAATGTACTTTACACTCAATGTGAGCCAGTATATTGCATTGTTCTTAACGTTCCCTGTTTAGGGACAAAATTATATTTATGTTGACAGCAATGACTGTATTTGCAAGTTAATGACATATGGTATTTGATGGCACATAGTCAAAGTTATAAAAGCATAAAGCTGTATTTTACTTTCATAAATCCCTTTAATAGACCAAAACCAATGATTCAGTGGACTTTCTTTCTTTCCATAGCACAATCAGACATACATATTTAAAAATAGATCTCTATATAGTTACATTTTTTTAAACAAGGTTTAGTAATTTTGAAGTGGCAACCCACAAGTACATGACCCATGGGGGTTATACAGGCACAAGGTGTGGACCCAAAAGCCAAACTCCAGAAACGAGTAAAAGTTCAGGTTCTTTGCTTTGAAAAAAAACACAGGTGTTCAAAAGGCAAACAAAGCAGAAGGGAGATGCAGAGCCAAAGAACAAAAACAGTCCAGAGGTCAGAACCAAAGAGCAGCACATCGGCCAATCGAAGTACAATGGAGGCAAGGCAAAAGGCTTGGTGACAAAGAAAGAACATGTCATACACAGGAAAACGCAAACAAAAATCAGGTACAAGAGGTAAGGAGACACACACTTTATACCCGTGAGGGGTGGGGCTAATTGAACACCGGCGGAAACAATCAGTACAGGTAAGACAATCACAACGGCGGGACGACGCGAGGAAGTGAAGAGACCCGCAATGAGAGACAAGGTGAGTTTCAAAATAAAATGAGAAATAAATATTAAAAACTGAAAATGACAGAAAAACTAACTTTACTAATGAGTTGTAACAAAGCGGTCAACCGTTTTAAACTCGAGTCTAACTTTTTGGCATTTTTCGGGGCCAGAATTGACCATATTTGGAAGAGCTGGGGAGGAGCGTGCGGTAGATCTGACTGGAAACTATTCTGTCCTCAGAGTAGGTGTCACACCACACTTCGACAGATAGCGAACATACTCTTGTATGGAGAGTCAGACGAAGAAGTAAAGTTGAATGAACCTTTACTGTTCTTTCTTCTTCTCATGTACAACAACCTTTTTTGTAAAACTGAAATAAAGACAAAATAAATCCCTCAATCAATAAAGTATGGCGAAATAAACGTACATATCTTTCTCTTTGTTGTACAACAGAATGAAACACTGTGCGAAATCACCTTCCTTTTCCACAAACAAGGCGTGGCTTAATAATTAACATTTTGCCGAGTCATCACAATGACACACCCTAACTTAGATGCTAAAATACTAGCTCCACAAAACGTCCCTCTTTACGTTAAAATTTCTGTGTAAACATTCAATAAACAATACAATTCAGCACATGATATTTTGGTACTCACAAGCATTGCTTTTCAAGGCACTCAACGTAAGAAAGGCAGATGATTAGCTGCCCACCTGATCCCTCATTTCTGCTCTGGGCTGGAATCATTAAGCTGGCCAGATCATGTGACCCTCTTGGCCAATGAATGAAAAGAAGACTTCCACTACTGAAACTAACTGCAATAACGCATGCAACCACCAGGGGGATACATTCAAATTTATTTGAATTTAATTTAATTAAAATTAAACATCAACTCAATATACAGAACAGAAACCCAAGACCACTACACCCTGTCCACCTATAGCAGAAACCTGTCTGCACCACAGGCCTTTCAATCAGTCATTTTCTGTTATTGGGCAGGAAAACTTGTACCCATTGTTGCTTTAGTACACGATCCACCCAACAGTTTAGCATGAGGAATCATCTACACAACTCTTAAGCCTCACATCTGAATGCCTCGTGAGTGGCCCCTCAATCTATGAAGGCGTTGTTTGTATTCTAGTCACACGGTGTTAAACCCTGTCTGTCTTGCAGGTAGAAAGTGGCCCCGCCGTCTCCATTCACTGTTATTTGGTATTCAATGTGGTCTTGCGTGCAGCTAAAGGCTTGTCCGCATCATCTCGTCTTAGGCGGCAACAAAGGAGGTTTTAGCGCCAGGGGATGCAACAGGCAATGACAGAATCTCCCCAATGACTCTTTATGGAGTCTTCCTGAAAAACAAAGTCAATACGACTTGGAACGCCAAGCCATGGATATTGATTATGTGTCTCCGACTATGAGGAGGAAGAGGTGATGCAGCGAGGATTAGGGGGGAAACAGAGCGAGAGCCAGGCATGGTCAGGGATATACAGAGAGAGTGAGAAGGGGGAGGGAGAAAGGACATGGAGGATGTTTTGATGCTCCTAGAATTTGCAGACATCAGTGAGATGCAGGTGCTTGAGGGGGAAGCACGCTGCGGTTTTCAGTTATGATCGTGGGAGAAGGAGAAGGAAGGCGGCCTGCTGCAAACCACAGCAATGTACAGAAAACACAAAGCTCTGCTTACTAAAAATAGTCTGGCAGTGTTCTACTGCACCCTTGCATGTCTGTACAGTGGTATCACAGCCAGTAGTTTAGAGTTACAAAATGTACGAGTGGATAGATTATTAAACAATAATTCAGCAGGGTTGAATAAAGTTAAACCCTTGCTGCCGTTTCCCCAAAAGAAGAATAAGACGTATTTATCGTGTTTTTGCTGAATAAACAGAAAAGCAGTTGCATGATTAGCACCAGCAGTATTATTGCTGTGCATCATGCAGTGTTAGAGCATATGCAGCATTTAAAAGTGTAGTTCTTCACATGACCACAAGGTGCAGACCCAAAGGAAAATTATAATATAATTATTAATATTGCATCCATCCACCCATCTATGAGCTGACTTTTGGTCTTTCACGGTGCCAAAACAGAAAGACAGACAGAAAAGACCATTCACGCTCTCTTATTCACCCCCAAAGGCAATTTTTTCAGAATCACTATTTCACCTGACATGCACGTCTTTGGCTGGAGTACGTGGAGAGAACCCCCGCAGGCACAGGGAGAATATGTTAATTCCACACGGAAAGGTCCCCGGGCGAGGTTCGAACCCAGAATCTTCTTGCTACGAGTGGATATTTCCAAGACGTTTGGGCCCGTATTGTGGTGCTGCTGAAGGAGGCTACAGGTAACAAACTGAGGCTGACTGCTTTGTTTTACCTCATTGGTTGCGCACCATTCTCTTGATACAGCGTTCACTGAACAAGCAATTGCAATCTCATGCATCTTTTCTATTTTTCCTAAAGTGCTGATGCTACCAAATATGACAGCTCTTTTGCTGCTCACTTCCTCCAGCAGCACCTCAACTTTAGAACGACTGAAGTTGTTCTTCCTCTTGGAGTCCAGTGCGCCATCGTCCTTAGATTTTCGTTTTTGCCATTATTTACGTTTCTCTCAACTTCTCGTTTTTCTCCCAGTTTCTGTGACTCCAGGTCGAATGCTGTTTTATGGAGATCGGCAGGATGTTTACTTAGATGATGTGAAAAAAACTGGCACGTGCTTCCAATTTACAAGGACAATGGGGTTTATTAATTTAAGAACACAAATCAGCAGTTTAAGGACACTTCATGAATCTTAAAAAACAGCTAAATCAAGTGCAGGTGGCATACGAGGCAGCAGGTATGATGTGGAATCACCATGACTACCACCAGCCAACCAATTTCAGCGTCTTTCTTGAAGCTTCTTTTCAATTTGGACACAACCCCTAAAAAACATGTAAAATATGGGTGTGTTAGTCCGTATTTGTTTAAAAGGCTGTTGCTACATGTGGGGTTTTGTTCATCTGTCCCACAGAACCCTGCAGTTCAAGTTTGCATAAGACAGGCAACCAGCAGAAAGTGGCACAGAGCCAGAAATGGGAATTCACCCCAAATCCCTTCACAGAAAAGAAAGTCATAACAGTGGATTTTGAAATTTGCCACCCATATGGTTAATGTTTGTTTAAGTTGAAGCAACTGCAAACTGCATAATTAAGGTTAAGTATGTAACATTACATTTTCCACAAATTCTTGAAACAGTTGTAGTTACTGGAACACGAGTTGTGCCAGAAAAAAAAAAAGAAAAAAGCTTGTTTTTTTGGCATTTAAACCAGAAACCAATGCTGTTTTTTTGGTTGTTTTTTTTTGCCAAGGACAGTCTCCAGGAAGCACACAGTTGTTTGACTGACAGGGGAAGTGCAGCAGAGAGATATGACAGCTCAGCGGGGTCAGACCTGAACCGAACTACATCGTGCAGTTTCCTCTGAAAATCAAACCTTCAACACAAAAAAATAAAAACAGATTCAAAATATCTGCAGCAGCACATTTTCAAAACTTGAGGTACGTTTACTGGACATTAAAGAACAATACAAGTTATTTTTATTTTTATTGTATATAGCCAAGTCCTGTACTTTAAATCCTCCTTGTTGCTGCTTGCACACAGTCATTGCTGTACATCGAGAGGCTCCGAGACACAGTCAGCAGCTATTTGGCATTTCTCTTGACATTTTTTCTTTGTAGTTTCCTTTACTACAAGCTATCCTTAATCATGTTATACAGAATCACCCTTTTTACAAAGGAGGTGATCAGTAACTTCCTTTAGTCAGAAACACAACAACTTTTGAATGTGTGGCAACATGCAAATAAACTCACTTTAAACCTTTTTTTCTCCCTAAAGAAGATGGGTTCTGCCCCAAAAATATTGGTCACCATAAAAATAATGTTTTCTTGTTTTTGTTTCTAAAACTACACAACTACCAAACTGCAAGTGCAGCAGCACATTGTCTGATATCGCTGCTGCACTGTGTTACTCGTTATCGATCAGCTGACGATGATGGGAAGAAATGGTAGTGTGAGCGAGAAAATAATCCCTCAGGCAGACACTGCGGTGGCACCAGAAAATTGTTATCTTTTAAGGTGGCAATGAGTGAATGTCAAGAAGTCTTATTACATACATGAAATGCAGAATGATTGGACAGGGGGTGTGAAGGAAAGCACGTTGCCACACGGGAAGTTTTTTTTTTAATCTAAATCCAGATGACCAGCTGAACCCATTGTCTCTGTGCTGTGACAATTTCTCACAGTCTAGAGCAGCTACTTGAGAGGTCAGACAGTGATATCATAACTCAGAGAAAATCACAGGACAGGGTTTGATGTGCGAGCCTCGACATGTCTCCAAGCTACTGGGAGTCTTAGCAGATTCTGATTAAAAGGCAGACTTCCTCTCAACCCTGGAGATGTGAAGGGAGTTTCTACTGTCCGCGGCGCGTGAAATAAGAATCAGGTGAGATCAAAACGGGGAGCTGATGCGGACCAAGATGATGGTGTGGAATAGAGGGTGGTATGGGGGTGGGAATGAGCCCTGTTTTTTCCCTCACTGGTCTTTCAGATGATTAATCTGTAATGCTCAGCTGCAACAAGTTCTCGTGCCACAGTGTGACTTAGTACGTGTCCGACATCTCACACCGAAAGGTAATAAACCAAAGCGATCAAAAGGCAGGAGAACAATGGATGCTGGCAATACACTATGTTTTTGTATGTGGTGTGGCACTCTGAAGAATATAGTAATTGCTATTCAAATAAGGCATTCTGCCAGCTGACTGTAGAGTACACACTCAAGCATTTTGACTGATTGTCATATGTACTATATATACTAGGGCCAGCATAAAATAAACCTCTGATAGAGAAGTTAAAGATGACAACATTTATTCAATCAAAAACAATACAAAAGGACCCTGATCCTGCCAAAAGGGCAAATCATACACTCCACTTATAACTCAACTGTCACTGGGAGAGTGATAAATCACACAGCAATGCACAAATCATCACAACTAGTATTTTAAAGACAACGCAAATACTTCAAACTCGAATGCAACTAACATACAGGTCGGTGTCTCAGCACCAGTGAGAGGAGTGGCTAATAATTGCTCTAATAATTGGATTAGGATAGGGAAGTAACTAAAACACAAAAAGAATATACAAAACAATTCGCAAAAAAAACAACAGAAGACATTAGTGATCTTTTGTCCGTATGCCATGCAAGGCTGGGTGGACTACCTAAAACAAATAAATGCTAAACAAAACAAAAAAAAAAAGGACAGCAGGACACAGTTATAAATTCCAAGGATCACTGTAAAACACAAACAACAATTACTACATTTGCAATTAACCAATCAAAACCAGGCAGACACCATTTTAATAAGTATCATTTAAAACCACAATAAAACTAAACAGCAACAAACATTGTATTGCTACCTGCTACGCCGACACATTTCCTTGCCCACGGTAAAATTACTTTTCCTGGAAAACTCCTCATAAAACATGGTGTGAACGCACTGCAATGTCCAGAACTTACTAGTGTTAAAATACAGCACCTGCATCAAAAACCATTAAAAACAACTCAAACATCAAATACTAAACATTTTACTTCTTACCACAGGCTGAGGCCTGTGTTTTTTCTGGCCTCCTACAGAGCAGAAGTTAACCCACCTCACACACCTGACTTCCTTTGCTGGCTCATCCACCAATCACTGACCAGGAAACAGGAAACCCACAGGTACAATTAGTTAAATATGCACAGTACCAGACACACCTATTCAGTCAAGGGTTTAGTTTGACTAATTTCTAAAGTTAACAACAGAACGGAAGACATCAAAACAAATAAACAAATGAATCTGACAGAAAACCAAAAAAGTGTATAACTGTAAAACATGTTTTAAATGAGAAAATCTGTAAATTATCCATCTTTTGGTTTGAAAACAGC
This sequence comes from Embiotoca jacksoni, assembly GCF_022577435.1. Lineage (NCBI taxonomy): Eukaryota > Metazoa > Chordata > Actinopteri > Embiotocidae > Embiotoca > Embiotoca jacksoni. Next base: position 5,932,974 of record NW_027185378.1, on the reverse strand, counting down.
TTAGCACACCTTCTCTAAACTAACTTCATGAGTTTGTCACCTGGAGTAGTTTTCAGTTAAGAGGTGAGCGTCATCCTAACTGGTGGAATTTCTTCTCAATCTGCCGAACTTGATGAAACTTTCAAAGTTCTTGAAATTTTCCATCCTTGACTGACCTTTATGATTGAAAGTATTGATGGTCCGTTATTTTTGTTCACTTGAGTGGATTTTGCTATAATATGAATTACTACAGTAGCTGAATGGGGATATTTGCTGTATACCGACACTACCTCAGCAAAACGCAACAGCTGGTTTCAAACACATAGAAGATAAGAAAACCCTCCAGTTATCTTTTGACATTGTTCACCTGGTAACTGAAAACCATTCTGGGTGACGACCTCATGAAGCTAGTTAAGGTATTGCCAATAGTTTGCAAAGATTCCATCAAAGCAAATAGTAGCTACTTTAGGGAGTAAAATATGAAAGGCATTTGGGATGTTTTTTTTAATTTTATGACAGATTGGCTGCCCTAACACCTTAGGCCAGAGATCAATGATCGACTTTGTAGTCGTATCATCGGATCTGCGGCCGTATGTCTTGGACACTCGGGTGAAGAGAGGAGCAGAGCTGTCAACTGACCACCTGGTGGTGAGTTGGATCAGATGGCGGGGGAGTCGGCTGGAAAGACCTGGCAAGCCCAAACGTGTAGTGAGGGTAAACTGGGAACATCTGGCCGAGGAACATGTCCGGGAGGTCTTCAACTCTCACCTCCGGAAGAGCTTCTCACACATCCCGAGGGAGGTTGGGGACATGGAGTCTGAGTGGACCATGTTCAAAGCTTCTATTGTGGACGCGGCCGCGGCTGCTAAGAGTTGTGGTCGGAAGGTCATCGGTGCCTGTCGCAGCGGCAACCCGAGAACCAGGTGGTGGACACCGGGGGTGAGGGAAGATGTTAAGCTGAAAAAGGAGGCCTTTTGGGACTGGTTGGCTCAGAGGTCTCCGGAAGCAGCTGACAGGTACCGGCAGGCCAGAAGGGCTGCAGCTGCGGTGGTCACGGATGCTAAAACTCGGGCATGGAGAAGGACTTTCGGTTGGCCTCAAGGAAGTTCTGGCAAACCATCCGACGACTCAGGAAGGGAAAGCAGGGACTACCCCCAGCTGTTCTCAGGTGTGTGTGTGTGTGTGTGGGGGGGACTGCTGACTTAGAAAGGGGACATCGTTGGGCGGTGGAAAGAGCACTTTGAGGAACTCCTAAACCCGGCCACTATGTCCTCTGGAGAAAAGGCAGCGTCTGAAGACTTGGGGGGGTTCGCACCCATATCCCTGGCAGAGGCCTCTGAGGTAGTCAAAAAGCTGCTTGGTGGCAAGGCACCGGGGTAGATGAGATCTGCCCTGAGATGCTATAGGCACTGGACATTGCTGGGCTGTCTTGGCTGACACGCCTCTTCAATGTCGCATGGGGGTCGGGAACAGTGCCCATGGACTGGCAGACCGTGGTTCCCATTTTCAAAAAGGGGGACCGGAGAGTGTGCTCCAACTATTGGGGTATCACACTACTCAGCCTCCCGGGCAAAACTTATGCCAGAGTGCTGGAAAGGAGGCTCTGACCGCTTGTCGAACCTCAGATTCAAGAGGAGCAGTGCGGATTCCGTCCTCGTCGTGGAACAGTGGACCAGCTCTTTACCCTCGCAAGACTACTGGAGGGGTCCTGGGAGTCTGCCCATCCAGTCTACATGTGCTTTGTGGACTTGGAGAAGGCTTTCGATTGGGTCCCCCGGGGGTGGTTTGTGGAGAGTGCTGCGGGAGTATGGGGTGCTGGACCCGTTGCAACGAGCCATCAGGGCTCTGTAAAACCACAGTAGTAGCTGTGTTCGTATTCTCGGCAATAAGTCAGACTCGTTTCCAGTGGATGTTGGCCTCCGCCAGGGTTGTCCTTTGTCACCGATCCTGTTTGTGACCTTCATGGACAGGATATCTAGGCACAGTTGGGCGGAGGAGCACATTGGGTTCGGGGGTCTCCGGATCGCATCTCTGCTGTTTGCAGACGATGTGGTCCTCTTGGCCTCTTCGGACCATGACCTCCAGCACTCACTGGGGCGGTTTGCAGCCGAGTGTGAAGCGGCGGGGATGAGGGTTAGCACCTCCAAATCTGAGGCCATGGTTCTCTGTCGGAAACCGGTGGATTGCTCCCTCCAGGTGGGAACGGAGTGCCTGCCTCAAATAAAGGAGTTTAAGTATCTTGGGGTCTTGTTCACAAGTGAGGGGAGGATGGAGCGGGAGATCGACCGCCGGATCGGTGCGGCTGCCACCGCGATCCGACCCCGGATAAGCGGAAGATGATGGATGGATGGCTGGATGGATGGATGGATGGATGGCTGGCTGCCCACCCTGATGATGAAGATCATAATGCAATATGATGGACAAAGGGCAGATGGGCCACGAACTGGACCTTGAGGTGTCAAATGGATGTACTGAGTTTTGAAACACCGCACTAGTGAATGATCAGTCAGCAAATTCTGAACATGGCTTGATGAACAAAGAAATTATAAAATAACCTGATGGGCTCTCATAAAGTTTTGGTCCTCCTTTGTTAAATATCTAAATACATAGATTAAAAACATTAATTTAAGTGAGCACAAAACAGAAATAATTACGGCCTAAAAATGGAGCTTTGTCAAGACAGGGCTCATGAGTAGTATCTATCATGAGGCCCTTATGTTATCTTATATTGGGATTTAGTGGCACATACTGTACTGTGGCACAAACACATTTTTATTCACAGATAAGAGCTACTAATGTCCCTCGCTGCTCTCTGCTGTGCTGACTCGTAGTGAGACATGTGGTCAGATAACGAATACCAAATATCCAGGCGGTTCAATGTCAAAGTATATAATCCAAACGACAGTCCAATATGAGGATACCGCATCAATGTCAGATTATGTCATGCCTAAGCCTGAAAAGTACACGCTAAAAAGTATACGTGAAGAGTACCTCGTAGAAGGAGGGCATATTATGAGGGTCATGTGATGAAGTAGAGAGGAGGTTGCTGCTCTCACCTGACAATTGGCGTTAGAATCTGCGAGAAAGCCAAAGTCAATGTGAATTTTGTATTAATAAAGTACGTTTCTTTTATAAAGTAATGTATTTATCCTACGCAACACATGTTATATAACTTACGTCACATACCCAACATTACTTAAATGACATTACTACTGTGAACCATAAATTGTATATAAAAGTGGATGTAGCTTCCGGCTCTGAAAAATGAGGCCGATGTGGAAGTGCCTTAAGCCGTAAAACCACCAGCTGCTGCTCGAGGTCAGCTCCAAAAAGCTCCATAGACTGCTATTAAACTTGTCTCATAAAATTCTCAGTCAATAAAATGTCTCTACAAGTTTCCTGAATATCATTCGCTAAATTCACAGATTAGTGTTCTGGCCGTCCATCTGAATATAATCCCGTCATTAATTATAAAATATGGCTCAAAAAGCTGGGTTTTGGGTGGGCGTGTCTGTTTGATTGACAGGCCTTTGGTGCAGTCAGGTTATAGCTATCAGCGGGCGGGACGTAGTATCGCCGGGTTTCCAATCAGATCGGGTCGGATCCCCTGCTCCCGTGACATTGACACGGTATCCTCCAATGAACTGACGGATGTATTTAGTGTGATACATTCACATTGTGACATTTACTCCACATGTGCTGACTGACATAAACAGTTTAGATAGAGTTTAGTAAAAAAAAAAAAACAACAAAAAAAAAACAGCTGTATTGCTAATAGACACAAATAGACCAAATCTCTGCTACACGAAGCATTGTTGTGTTCATAGTCATTTCTCTGCTGCATTTATCAACATAAAAACATGAGGTTGAAAGAACATTTCAAGGATGATTCTTGTTTTACATCTCATTAGTGATGAACACAGTCTGTATTAGATAATGAAACAAGAATGGTTTATCTCTCTTTGAAGGATATTTCTGGGGAAAAAAGATGTATTATTTATAGACAGATCAATCTTTTTTTAAATTTTTTTTATTTATTTATGATGTTATCCAGTCTGATGTGAAATATGCAGCATCCAAAATGATTCCACCTCAGATGATTATTCTTACATTTGCAATGGTAAGCATTTCCTTGTTGACATTCATTGAATGGCTTCACTCTCTGCTGTTCTTGAATCTCCGCCCTTGAGACTTGGCCTTTCTGTAACAAGTTAAATAATACACCAGGGAGTTTCAGTATATGGAAAAAGCTATATTTTCCCCCCACTGCACCATTACTAGGCTCAGCTTGGAAAGGGCTTTAGCCTGGAGTTCAATGTATTCTTACTTCATAAAGAGCAGTGGTGGGGGAGAGCCTTGGAGGATGAAAAAACACTCAGCGCTGCTTGATCTGGGGTTGTGCACGGCGGGGATCACAAACGGAGGAGCCGAGGCTCTACGAGGGAAGGTTTTCCTCTGCCTTTGTTTAATGCACCACTGCTTCAACAGCGAGCAGCTCAGTCGATGGATTTCTGTAAACATTCAACCTCAATCACTCAATGCTCATGTACAGCATTTCATGTTTTTCCAAATCCTTCAGAAAAAAAACCTAAAACATATTGCTGTCAACCCGTGTAAAAAGCATTGCAAATGAAGCGGCGATGTTGTTTTGTTGCCATGTAGGCCTACTGCACTATTTCTACCTTATTATTATACGAATGATAATGAAATAATGTATGTTCAACTATTTTAAGCCTGTTTTGATGATTAGCTTACACAAAGGCACAAACACGCAGGTTAGCTTTGGACTTCCACTGAATTGCTTGTACTTTCAAACTGTATGTTCTAGATATATGGTGACAAGAAATGGCTTGGAGAATATTAACTAATCATTGTGTTCATCAGGCTCATGCTCCCTCATGTAGGCAGTTTCTGGAGTGTTAATTTCACTAAACCCAATAAAGAGCAGGACAGAAACACAAACACCAGTCAGTTCACGAGAGCAGATTGTGTCAGTGTCATGTTTTGCTTTTCCTCGGCATTAAAAGTAAGACTAAGAAACATCAAGTACGTCACAGTAGTTACTTAACATAAGATAATTCAAGTTGACTTTTGCTTTCTCACAAACTTGAACACATCCTTCTTCAACCGCGGTTCATCTAGTTATTCATTAATATACTTTTCAGGCCTAAGTGAGGCAAAATGTGATACCTCACCTTTTTTACTGTACCTTGATGATATGACATATGCTAATGATTTACTTTGAAAGTAATGCTGGGTTATCAATTAGCCAGCAGAAATGTTGTGGTGTATACGTAGGCTACTTCTGGGCAGGTGGATTCACAATATACAGACACTGTTGTTATCATTGAATTTTTGTGGGTAATGTCTTTAAACGTGTCATAAGACTTCAGCGGTGAGGAATTGCAAAAGCAAAAGCAGTGAATTGAAAATGTCAGCATATTGTCCTGAATGCAAAATATTTCTTCTCAGAATAGTTCCCCTGTGAGTGCTGCACTCTATTACTGAGCTACTACCACTGATGAATGAATGTGCAGGCAGAGTTTTACTGCTGTAGTTGGATTAAGTCTATAAAACTGTATCATATTTATTAAATTTTTCACCTCGTCTTTTGACTCAAATCTTTTATCTGTTGAGAAACTGGGAACTGTCTGTGAAATAAATAAGTGGAATAGAAAAGCAAAACATTTTCATGAGTTGTTGTGAAATAAAAAGTTGGCCAAATTGGAAATATTCAAGGAAGCACAAGTACCGGACTTGATTATGTTCTACATACTTTCAAATTGAACATGCAGAGCTTAATCTGACACTCAGCACAAAGCGGCCTCAAGAGCCACACATGGGTCTTTCATAGATTCAGATCGATGCGGTTTTCCACCCAATGTTTACATTGTTTAAATCGCAAATAGACAACAACCATTAAAATGGACCCACCAAGGTGCAAGTGCTCCTAGCTTTTAAAGGGAATGGGAAATGATACTGTGGTCGGTTTATTTCATGTTACACCCAAAACACACCTCTACACCCCCTGTGAACCACGCACCTCAACTTTCGCCAAGATGTATCCATATTCAAACCAGCAAAAGAGGTTTTGGACACGCTCTAAATGCACCATGCGCTTATGTTGCTAAAATAGAGCCCAAAAAGTCAAGAGGCTGACCCACGCGAGGGGTTAGGAAACTTTGGACTTTGAAAACAACACTAAACTGCTATGAGCCTAACATGCTAACGCTTGCAGCCGGCACAGAGTGATTAAACACTTCTTAAAAACATACAGACGCAGGCAGTGAGTGCTCATTGACTTTTAAATTCATCACTCATTGGCGCTTCTTATTTGCCATTTTGAGACCACTCCAACTGCTTTATTAAAGAATTGATTCTTTTCTTCAACAAACCCAAATATATGCTAATGAGGCATTGCTTTCCTTAAGCTCCCCTCAGATGAATGTCTGGATTGACCCTTTGATAAATGATTTAGCTGGCAGTGCTAAGTAGCATAATTTAGAATAGCGATTTAAAATGATCCTTTCAGGCCTTTTGTCATTTTCAGGGTGTCTGTAAATAGCACGCACTCGCTCTAGCAATAATTTAGTTTCCTGCGTTGCTTGCCAAATGCCAAAATAATACTTTCCTCTCAGTCTGTCCCAGTTCTGTCAGAAAATGCTGAACTTTTACTTGAGAGCAGAAAGCCTGTGCAAAAAAAAAAATGTTAAAATCCAGAATGTGACCTGCTCTTTTCAGTTTGGAGAAAAGTTGACTCAGTTTTTTGAAACATTCCACTATTTTTTATACATCACTGAAATAAGGCGGAGGGAAAAGTTGCTTTGTAAAACACAGACACCAGACGTACAGTACATTCGCAAAAGACAAGCTATACACAGTAGACTGCTGTTGGACAACTTGCTTTCCCAGCATGCACCATTAATGCTCAGTCGCCTGGGACTGGTTCCAGAGGAAAAGAGAAGAAAGAACAGTTTGTGATGCACGTTCTAATGTGAGCCATTAGCGCTTTCAATCAATAATTCAACATCTGAATTTGAGACAGATGGAAATTCATGGATTCCAGAGTTCAGGTCAAGTTTATGAAAATAATCATTTTGTTTTGTTTTGCTTGTACATGTTCACACCGTGTAGACACAGTACAAAAAAAAAAATATATTCTATTATTCAGCATTGTGGTGTTTCGATGTTGGGTGAAAGACAAGTTGGCAAGAGTTTTCTACTATTTGAAAGGATTTATTCCACCAGCCTGATCAAGCACTTCATCTTCGGAAGGACGTCACTCAGTTTACAGAAGCAGTCAGAAGTTTGGTTTTCTGCATTGTAGACTAGTGCTAAAGACATCAAAACTGAAATGAAAGGCCACACATGGTTTTATTTAGCAAGGACAAACAGCAAGCAAAGCAGATCAAGTTTAGCTTCTTCAGTGTAGCCATCTTTTTCTTTTATCACAGTTTTGCACACCCTTCATTCTCTTAGCCGGCTTCATGAAGTCATCTCCAGCCGTCCCACATAATGCTGAGCACTTGTTGGCTTCTTTTCCTTCATTCTGCGCTCCAACTCATCCCAAACAATCTCAGTTGGGTTTAACTTGGTTGACTGTGGAGTCCAGGTCATCTGAATAAGCACTCCGTCCCTCTGCTTCTTGGTCAAAGTGCCCTTTTAGAACCTGGAGGTGTGTTTAGTCCGGTTGAAAAACACATGATGGTCCCATCAAGTACAAACTATGATGGTTAAATGTTGCCCAGAATTCTTCCATAATATGAAATATTTTGTTTTTACCACCCTCACTTTATAATCTCATGTGTTTTTCATATTTTTTAAGTCTTCAGTTTTTTTGTACAATGTAAAAAAAAAAAAAAAAAAAAAAAAAAGCAAACTAGCTTGAATGTGTGTCCAAACTTTTGATGGGTACTTAAATCCCACTTAAGTGCCCACTGATGTGATGTTGCAATGATTTTAGATTAAAAAAAAAAAAGATTTAAAGATTTATTGCTTTTTAAAGATTTTGAAAAAATATTTTTCCATCCGATCAACACAAGAGACTGTTGGACTTTGTTATCACTCGCAGCCCCGACTAATGTAACGCTGTCGACTGAAGAATACAGGTTGTATGCATATATTCAATGTGATGACTGCATTTTTTTAGATATGATATTCCAAGGTAAAAACTGGACAAAAATGAGATGGAAGCTGTTTCTTGATCAAAATACGTGTTTCTAACCGCTTTCATATAGTGACGTATGAGGAGCTGGTGAGTTTTGAAGCATGTTTTAAACCAGGCAACATGCTTTTCTTTGTAGACATTAACACTCACATTTACACCGATTTAGAGTCACCGATGAGTCTTTGGAATGTGGGAGGAAGCTGGAGCATCTGAATAAAACCCACACAGAAACAGGAAGAACATGTAAGCTCTACAGAGAAAGGACTCAGCTGACCAGGGGGTTCAAACCGAGAATCTTTTTGCTGATAGGCAACAATGCAAAGTAACCACTGCACCACCCTTTCAATCCATCCAATACAATTACATTCATTCAATAACGGATGATCTTGAACTTGCATTCCATTCAAATCTAACCATACAGCTCCAAATATATTTTTCTCATTAGTTCCTTTTCTCCAGTTACTGATGTTAACACATATATTAGCCCTCAAACAAAGATGTGTTATGGTTGTTAAATGCTCAGAGCAAAATAGATCTTGATTACTATTCCTTAAAAAGAGATAAAGTTAGTATCGAAAATGATTCATTTAAAGGATTTTTAACTGACTTTGCCTGTTTGAATAATGTTCAGCCTTCTGTGACCCTCAACTCTAATTAGTAGCTGTTGAAAATGAATGAAAAAGTGTATAAAGGGGGCCCTTTTTGTAAAATTTAAACTGTGCCCCCTTGACGTCAGCAGTGACGCTAGTTAAATGCAGCAAGCTTTTCACAGTGACTCTCTGCAGGCCTTTTAATTTCACCTGTCAAGTCCAAGTTGTGTGCTGTTTCTCTGACTTATCCTCTGTGTTTGTCAGGAGATTCCACCGGCAGTCCACAGGGATTTCAGACATGACTGGAGGGTTTGCTTTCAAGACACAGGAACTAGAGGCAGCTTTTCACCGACCCGAGCTGAATATCTGTCTGGGATACACTTCCCCAACCTCTGCTTTTCTCAGGGGACTGAGATGTGACTGCTGCTGGTGGGTTGATAGAGGATAGACCCTGGCCAGCCAGTTACTGAGTGTTTACTCATTTTGTTTAAATAAAAAAAGGTGATGTTTCCATCCCCAATCTAGATCTTGCAGGAGACATTTTTTTTAGCTCCAGGAAGTTTTCCCCGTGAGTGTTCTTGAAAAACAACCATTTTGTATGCTGAAAGCTCAATTTTTGGATGGATAATTTGTGTACGCCCCAGTGATATGCTTATTACTGCATGCACCAACAGTTATCTAATGCTGACTCTGAACAACAGAGTAAAACATCAGCCTACAGATGCAGGATTCATCCTGTGAAATTGGCACGTTTAATGAACATAAAGCACATAAATATCAAAACACTAATCACCTATATATACTGTAAACTGTAGATGCTGGCTTAATGATGTGAAAACCACCACTGAACAACAACCATATGGAGCTGTGGTGTGTGCATTAATGTCCTTATGGCTTTATTTCTTTGCCACACAGACAACAAACGGAGTTTGCCGCTCGTGAAGATTTTTCAATATTATTCATGTTGCTGCATAAAGAAAGGGATCATTAGTTATTGTTTGGGTTTCTCTCAGCGCTGTTTGCATGAAATACACATTTTAGGAAAATGTAGATACAATATGTGAACACTTTCACTGTGTGATTTGAAGAGGAAATTCCTATATTACAAAGATTTTTTTTTTTAAAGTACAATAGACCTAAACAAAAGCAAGAAGTAGGAACTACATGAACACTGAATTAAAGGGGTTTTAATTTTTAAAGCTTTTACACAGTTTGCCAGCTTATCTGAAAATAGCTTGGCAAAGCCTGTACTTTATGCCCTATGAGACATATTTTTGCACCCTAAAAGAGCAGGATAGATGTATGATAACAAAAAATGAATGTATACATATACGAACTGTGCTCATACACAATGCATAAAGTTACAACTTGCAAGGAGAGCAGGAAGGAGGACCCAATGTCAGATACAACCTGGCAGCCAGGCAGAGTTCATTATGACTACAAAATAGAGGCTCACAGGCAGGTTGGCTCGAAGGTAACAGAAAAAAGGAACAATCAGCAATTTAGAACTGAGGGACACATGATTGACCTGGCGAGGGACAAAGGCAAAACGGCAGGTAAAACTGCAGCGGGGCTGATTGTGGAATTAGAAACAGGTGAGATGGGCGTTTGAGTCAGGTGACTGGAAACAGGAAGAGTCAGTGGACATCTGGGTGGGTGAGCTGAGTGGAACGAGAGGCAGGGGTGAAAAAGTGAAAGTGAAAACAGAACAAAGCTCAGACGGGAACACTGTGACAGGCAGAACACACACACACACACACACACACACACACACACACACACACACACACACACACCCTGCCTGGGAGCCATCCATCCAGACCAACCAAGAAGGTCCACGCTGAGCTATGTGGGTGCAGACGGTCTGAAAAGGACAAACAGGAGCCCAGGAGTGAAAAACAACTCTCCTGCGAGCGATGACAGGAGTCAGCCAGCCAGTGCACAATCACCGGATGTTCCTCCAGAAAAAAAAACACATTTTCTATGACATTACAGCTAAATTTGTATTATTCATGAATCATTTCCCTGCTAATTCACTATCAACGTCACTTTGTATTAATGTAACAAGGCCAACATATTTGATTATGAACTGTGAAGCCTATCAAAGATTTATGTAATCTTTGACCTTTAGTGTATTCTGTATTCTATCTTTTTATTAAGTCTTCTAAAATTATATTACTAAATCCTTTTACTTTGCATTTAAAAATAGTTGGAAGTTAATTTACCCATAAATTACTATCTAAAGACTACATCTATGTAATTTCATTTTAACTTTATCAATAAAACATGACTTACTATTTATAAAAGATAAAGTATTGTCACATGAAATTTCCCTATTTTTTTTTATACAGATCTGACATTTGTGACAAACCAAACAGCTGGAAAATCCGGAGTAAAACGAGTTGTGATTATTTTAACTGTGGACAAACCTCCTGTCCTGACAGACATCCATGCATTCATATACAAGCACATATGTATTTTAGCAGAATTGGAACCAGAAGATGGCATTTTATTCATTTCAATGAAAGTTGCTCTGCGGTGCATCCAATTGAAACGTTTTCTGCACACTTATACAATTTTATAGCCACTGAGGATGTGTATTTAAGTCCTTTTCAGCTGTGCATAGAGAGCAGAGCTTTCCACTGTTACGAAGGCACAAGGTTTGGACCCGAAAGCACAAATCGTAACACAGGTGTAAACCAGGCAAACGCACCAGTAGGGAAACCCACAGGCAAATTACAAAAATCAGTCCAGGGGTCAAAACCAAAAGAGCAGCTAGTCTGCAACATTACCAAGAGGGCTGAGCAAAACACTTGGTCACAAGGAGAGCTGAACAGGTCATACACAGGAATAAATCAAGAACAATAAGAAAATGCTGGAACGAGACGGCACAAGGGACAACAATGATCTGACACGGGAACTGAGGGCGGCAGACAATGAAACACAGGTGGAAACAATGAGGGTGAGAGTACATGAGGAAGTGAAATGACCTGAAAGAAGAGACCAGGTGAGTTTCAAAATAAACCAGGAAATGAACATGGAAACTGAAAAAAAACAAAAACAGAAAAGACCCGAGACTTTACCAAGGGGATGAGTTGTAACAACCACCATCAGAGATAGCTCACTCAGTGCTGGGCTTTTCCACATTCATCAAGCATTTTCACAAGACAATCACTGGAAAAGGAGCAGCTCTAAAGCAGTGAATAACGTATCATGCTTTTATTGTCAGACTTCAATGCATTTGGTACAGCGACATTTAAAAAGTCTTGAAAAGCTATACGACTATTTTATTTTAGCCCATTCATATGTGCGGGAAACCAACAGGGGAGTCAGACAGTGGGAATCGTGCATGCTCTTACGGGCTCGACTGAGAAGGACAGTTATGCCTAATAGACCCATATTTGGAGAAACATACACAACATTGTACCTCATAGAGGAAGCTTAAAAATGTTGTTTTGTGTCACTGAACAATTTTCATTCAAATGAAATAAATTTCTGCATTTTGGCTTTATGGTACTTTAGATAAAAAAAAAAAAAAAAAAAAATCCTGATCATGAATGAGCTTATGAAATTCAGCCATACAAGGGAGCAAAAAAGAATTGCACAGAAGTCTCATCTTATCTGAGCACACAACAAACACACTGATTCAAATTCATTTGTCGGCTCACTTTCGGGGAAATTCATGTAAACACCAGAATAAATCTGAAGCGCCGCTGGTCTCCTTCCAATCTCTGCACCGGTAAAAGCAAACTAAATAGATATAACCGAAGGATGACTGCTTACCTGGCAAATATAGGCCTGAAAAAAATAACATTTCAGTTAATACAATTTGTGGATGGAACTTATTTCCTGGACCATTTACGACGTAAAAGTGTGCCATAAAATATTCATAATGCTTGTTGTTGGGAAAGGAAATTTCTCTCCTCAATTACAGAGGCAATTTTTATGCATGAGATCTGCAAACAAGTTTGCCACATACATAGGACATTTGGATATAATGATTTAGTCCTCTTGTGCATCACCCCAACCAGCTGGGTGACACTGCCGCCGTCACGTTCGGGACGGGAGCTGATAAGAGGAATGGTTCAAGGTTACACACAGTTCCTCTGCTCTATTTACTGGGTGACATTCACACAATGTTTTACAAAGGAGTGAGCTGAGGTGATGTGCTGAGATGCATCATGCTGCGCTTCAGATGTCATACTGAGCTTCATTATGCTGTGCCCACTGTTTGAGATGCAGCTCTGAAATGAATCAATACAACACATTACTTTTTTTTTTTTTTTTTTCATTCAAATCAAACCATGGATAATATTTTTTGATGGTTTTCTAGTGATGATGATGTGTTGAACAACGCCCTGCTGCATCATTACGAACAATTCGTTTCACAAGTTAAAAAGTGTTCTGGTTTCCTTCCCAAGGCTTTTTCACACTGCGTGGCAGGAATTGAATTTGGGCCGTTACTTTATCCTCCCCTGGGCGCAGTCAATAAGCACAAATATGTCTAAGCTTTATTTCAGCCAGATTGCGATGATTAGCTGTCAAAAGAATGATGTGTTGGGTAAGTGTTGTGAGGTTGAGTTGGCACAACTGCAACGAGGAACGGATAAGGTTTAAAACCTTGTACACAAACAGACTTTAGTTTATTGGAATGTGTGTTTCTTGATAACACCATTTGACAGGGAGATTTATGTTTCAGTTTTATTGAAGATAAGGTTTTTGCATGTTTCTTGTGAGTGACCTGTACCAGCTACCGACACGCTCACTGAACGGAGCTATCGACAGCAGACAGAGGTGATTTCAGTACCAAATCTCTCATCACATATAAGGTCAAACTCAGAATACTGCAGGAGTCCTTGAGCTGAGAGATGAGAAGTCGGAGGTGGTGAAAGGAGAATCAATTGAGGTGGAGGTGTTGATGCAACACAAGGCACGCGGTGATTGGATATTTGGAAAGCAGGCATCGTTCTCCTGTAGGGGAAGTTTAAAGGAGCTCAGGTGTAACGGGGCATGCATAAGAAGAGGGAAAGTCGCCATCTTCCCCTTATTCTGAAAATATAAGGTTTGGATTTTAAAATGTAATAAATTAGTAAGTAATAAAGAAACTGCACCATAGGATCAAGGGTCCATTATTTTCTTCAAATGGGTTGTCAAATTAAGTCAGCGATGCCTGACTTGTATAGTGAAGGGAATTTAGAGGTTCCTGCACCTTACTTAGTATTTCCATTTTATCTTGCATTACTATAATTACTTGACAACTTAAGTTTACTTTGCAGATTAAAGTTTTAACATACAAATAATATGATCAGTTAATAGAATAATGCTTCTTTATAGATTAAAGTGACTGACGGGCTACAAAATAAAATGAGCTTCACCTCTAATTACATCATAGAAATGTTGCTTAACACATCAGTGATGATAACCCTAATCTATATAATAAAGGCCTATTTAGCATCTTGTACTCGTTTCATTTCATCCCTGTAGAGAATCTGAAGCTGAAAACAAGACTGTTTCTCTCAACAAATGCAAATGTGCTACATGGTTTTAGCAGGATGGCAACACTTTGATTGATAATGCCTCTTCACGTTTATGTAAAAAGCTGCTTTGACTGATCGCAGAACAAACTGGGGCCACAATATCAGCCTTACCAAGATGTCAAGGCTAACGTTACATATTTACACATCTAGAAGTCAAGTGGCAACATAAACATCCTGTTAAATTTGTGTTTTTAGCCACCTGATGAATGTAAAGTCCAATTTGTGCTCATGTTTTAAAGTACATGTTGGTTGAAAGTCACTGCCTGTTGTAGCTGGATGCTAAATTAATGCAAATGATGTGAATACATTAAAGCTGCAGGCCATAAAACCAAAGCAATATGACTATATTACAATATGACTCTAGACCTCATCAACAATGAGCAGAAATAAGGGCAACACTTTATAGAGCTGTGTGTGTGTGTGTGTGTGTGTGTGTGTGTGTAGGGTGGGTGGGTGGGTGGGTGGGTGGGGAGTGATACATGGCTGTAGTACTGTCACCATAAGCTACACCTTTCCATAACTCTTTATCATTTTAACCTCTTGGTATTATAAACAATTTTGATTTGTGCAGCTTTCAGCATAATTTTGAATTCCTGCAACATTATCCTGTAATTTCTGTTTTTGCTGAAATAAGTAGGAGTTACTACAATAGCTAAAGAAAAATACTTCAGTAAAATTTATTCATAATGGCAGAGGTGAAACACCATAAATGACAGCTAATGTTATAACGCGGTGATGTGATTGCATTTCCAGAGGAGCATTTTATTGCAGTCTGACACTTTATTAAACTATCCAGCAGGTATTACTTAATTGCTTGTTACAGGGAGGGAGACAGAGTGACAGCAAATTAGATACTTATTAAGACCGAGTGAGAGGAAACCGGCTCTGAGACGAGACAAAATAACACCTGACGGGCTCACATTCCAAACTTTTCTCTGGCCAGACAACTTTGTCTGTGAAATAAACAAACCCCACACCGAGTTACCATTTTCCCAAAGTGTTATTAATAATGGGGTTATTAATTTCGCATTCTGGGAATAAAGAGTCCCCATGAAAACGATGTTGAGGCCGCAAATGCAGATGAGGTTCGCTTCCAGAGAGCTTGTTGTAATGAAATCCCACTTTTATTGGGAATATGAGAGTCCACTCTCTCTCTCTCTCTCTCTCTCTCTCTCTCTCTCTCTCTCTCACACACACACACACACACACACACACACACACACACACACACACACACACACACACACACACACACACACTTCCTCCCATGCAAACTTTTCATCATGACCTTCAATACAGTCTGCTGTGCCTCTATAAAAAGACAAAACAGACTGCCGCAGGTCGTGTTCAGGCATAAGAGATGATGGATAGACGCACCGCGGGGCTGCTGGTGTCCAAAAGCTGCAAAGTATCTGTAGAAAAAAAATAACAAAATAAAACTTCAGAAAACCTAAAAGGGGTTAGAGCCTGGCAAAATCAAACTTTGGTTGCAGTGTTTTAGAATAAAACAGGGACAAGCAGTGTTTTATAATAAAACACTGACAGTGAAGGTCAGAGATCAGATGAAAGAAGAGCAAGATAATTGGTATGAAGGCTCCCAGTAGGCAGCACTGTGGAAATAAAAAAAAAAGAAAGTTAGTCAACAAATATGCTCTTCTTTTTATTGAGCGCATTTCACATCTGCTGTTAAGATTGCAAACATATGTGTTGGCATATGAGTAATACTCCTGGCATGGTGATAGATTGATGCCAAATTCAAATACACAATCTTTTCTACACCGACTTTAAGTACATTTTCAGCCATGCTGGTGGCGTCATTGAAGGCAATGTTGGCCCGTGGTGAGGAGATGATGAAGATTTTTTTTTTTATCATCAAGTAAAACTTTCACATGCGCTGTCCATACTTCGGATTACTCAGGCTGGAGATATACTCGCTTTAAACTTCGCGTTAGCGTGCACATGTTGGCTGTATCCTGCGTCTGTTTGGAGCGTTGGTCGTGCACGTTCTCAGAAATTAACGCAACACGTACGCAAGATGCAACAAACACATGAGGGCAGTGTCGGTGCAGCATGGAGATGTGACAGGATCACGGACCTGTCAAACTAAATGGGAACAAGTCCGAGATGAGATGTCTTTAAATGCTTTACAAAATTGGAACCAAGAGACATTGCACACATACGGGTCATTCTGTGTTAAGGAAAGCTGGATTTCCTCATACCGCCTTCCTCCTGTGGGTTGGACGCACAGCTTCAGTATCCAAAATGTCTTCTCTTCAACCAGAATTTCAACTTCAGCAGCAGAAAACACATTCATTTTCAATTTGCTTTTAAGACACATCAAAACATCAAGTCATTAAGCATCAATTTTTGCAAATGACCTGAAGCGCAGGCTTGCTTTCATCTGTAGTTTGAGTTCAAAACATGCTAAATTTAAATGCTTAATGCTTAGTATAAAAGTTGTGACAGATTTAGCAAACAAATTGATGCTCTGATTTGCTTTCAATACAGCTGTCACAGAGGAAATAAACAGTGTGGAAATATAAAGCAAAAATGATCACCTTTGTTAAAGCTGCTTTGTTTTGCAAATCAAGCAACCTGAGATGTTGTCTCCTGATCTCACAAATAAAGCTGCGAAGATGTGTGTCACATTTTACTCACTGTCTTTAAAAAAAAATACCTGCTGCTATCAGATGACTTTTCAACACACACCTCTAATTTACCTTTTCAAAGAGTATATTTGAATATCTTGTGCATCACGGCAACACAAAGCCTGATAATAACAACCTTCCCTGTACGTTCAGCATCCAGCAGTCAAGTTCCTCTTGAGCCTTCAGCAGGTGCATATCGCCGTCTTATAATGCAACGCTTGCCCCTCATGGGGATTATATTTACTCTGTGCTGCCGTAAGCACCTTTCCTGACAGATTATATGAATTAAGGCCTTATTATGGGCTCTGGCTAGGAGCTGCGTGTACCAGTGATTTGTAATAAGGACAGTGTTGAGGTGAGTCAGCAGTGACTGGCCTGATTACAGCAGCTGGACCTCGGGAGGAAAACCCGTGGCTTGTCTGCGGTAAACAAAGACAGCATGTGGGGAAGGGCACACCATTAGCCTTTTTGTACTTCGTGGGTAGCGACAGTGTAGGCAACACTTTGAGGGATCATGTCGTTCATAATGGAAACAATAAAATAACTTGATGTTGGAAGAAGAGAAAACACAGACGAGCCAGTTTGGTTCATAAGAATTACTCCGTTTTTTTATATTTTTTTGTAGCAAAATGTTTTCACACAGAAACAGTTTTTTTTTTTTTTTTTTTTTTTTCTTGTTTTTGTCCTTGAACCTTGGGTGAGAATCATAACTATGTGGAGTCAAGTACACACTTAAATTTATATTCTCAGTTAGCAGAGTGGAGAGGGATGTTACATGTCACAAGTAGAGACGGCAGGTTAAAGGGTCGCTTCACACAAATGAACTAAAAACGATATTTACTCATGTACTTTTATTGGAATTTGGTCATGCAGATGGTTTTGGTTTTATTTGCTCAAGTTTTGAAACATCAATTTTTTATATTTTGGCCTCCACCCCGACAATGGAGGAGAGTGGATTTTGGTTTGTGCTGCTTACAGTTACAATCAATTTAGTTAAAAGAGATTTAATGAAAACAAAAATCAGTTTTGGATCCAACGAAGCTTAAATTTTGTTCCTTTACATGTACAATGTGTTGAAATGAAAATAAAACATTGAATTGAACTGCTGAGAATTGAGGAATAACTGTGGTTTTGGGTTTATATAACACATTGTGCAATTCATCCTTTTGTTTTTTTAAGTTACGCTCTCAACTTCTTCAAACTATTTGTCTTTTACAATCATCTGGTATCAAAATGTGAAAAAGCAATGTCTTTTTTTGTGTAAAAAACTTTAATGTTGAAAGACAATTTAGAGGGCAATGTTGTCATTTTCTAGTTTGACCTGTTGCCTCACTGGTACACTGCCTTAACATAGACACAATGATACAGAAGTATGTCTGTGTGGCCTATTGTCACAGCATCATGATGGCACAGCGTGTGAGCTCCAGGTTTAGTGCAGAACAGCATTTTCTTTGATATTGGGGGGTTGTGATGGCAACAGCTCTGCAAATGAAGATGCACCTCAGGCTATAACGATGAGGATTAAGTTTTTCTTTTAATCATGAATCACATCATTGAAGAGCAGAACTGGAGCATGAAAAATAAACGTCAAATTTGCAACTTGGGGAAATGCCTTGTGTCCATCCAAGATCAACTGCAAAACATTGGAGTGTTGTGCGCTTTGTGCAATGACCACACTGCAACCTTACCTTGCCTCACCTTACCGAGAGCACATAACCTTGGTTGATGTTTACTGTGCGGACTGATTGGGGTTTGGTAGGTGGCACTTAATGAGAAGTTACATTGGGCTGTATGCAAGGTAAAACAGTGTGAACATAAAATAGATTAGTCGAAATCAAGATATGGTAATAACAATTTTTTTCCCCACATATTTTTAAATAGTTGTCAAATTTCATCATAAAAACATATTATTTGTGTTTGTTATTTGTACTGCTACACTATGAAAAAGTTATTATATGACTTAATCAGCCTTGTAATAGTGTTAGAAAATGACCCATCCCTTTGATGGTTAATAGGATGTTGTATGTCAGATTGAACGTCAGTATTAGTGTTGATGGTAATGGAGGAACATATCAGGCACTGCAGCAGTGTGGCTCATTGGACTGGACAACAATGGAGTGCACTATAGCATGGATATAATATATCCGGCTTTGGTTACACAGAGTGTGCATGTTAGTATCAATTCATTGTTGGTTTTGGTCTTTTGATAGGATTTGGTAGGATTGCCCCCAAACATCGAATACACTTAGAGCTTAAAAAAAAAAAAAGAAAAAGAAAAAAGGGATAGCTCCACAGACATTTGACAAATACTGTCAAACAGTATATATTGTTAGTCTGCACACCTCAACCACACACTGCACTGCAGTAGAGGCAGACATTTCTCAGAGGGCAGTCTTAAACCCTGGACAAATAAAACCAAGGCTGTCTACATGAGTAGATACCACTAGAGGTAAGTCAAATGTGTATTTAAGTTATCTGCGTGACCAGACCCTTTGAGAACAGCCAGTCCCACACCTCCCCTTCTCGGAGTACCATGTAAAATCCCATTTCAGTGAGCCAACTAACAATGACCAAGTTGGTACACCACAGTAAAGCACCTTCTCACTGTTTGCTTCACATAAAAATAAAAGTACTACTGCACAATTTCCCCCCTCCCCCACACCATTCTTACCCAGTTATTGTACAAAAAAATGCCAATATACAGAACAGTACACCTACTGTAGGGAAGAAAACAAAACAAAAAAATAATGACCACCCTACATCTTGAAATTCAGCAGAGATCCACAGAATATTGAGAAAGGCATTGACATATTGGGATGTTGCAGTTGATCGTAGGCAGTAATCTGAACAGTGACTATTTCAAAGTATCTTCCTGCATGTACAGCCCTGTATGAAAGAGAATGAAAGATTAATGTTTCCCCTGATGAATCAATTGAAATAACACAACAAAGTTTTTCTATCATGCAATCTGGCGAGATAGATTTCCAGATTTTTCAACTGTTTGGCCCTTAATAATTCTCCCTTTTTTGTTCCCTCCACATAATAACCTTTCCTAAGCAGCATGATGACCTTTACCGGGCTAACAAAAGACAATTTTCTCCCTTTAACTTGGCTAAATGAGTAATTGTTGGACCCTCTTGTTTGTGTTGCCTGAAGAGAATGACAGCCCTATGATACATCCTGCTGTGGGCTGCTTTGGGCAAAGGATTAAGTGGGCTTGATGGATTTCAAACACCATTGATGTCCAGCTACTGTAATACATCCTGATAGCATCTGAAACTGTACCCTGAGGCAAACATTGTTTACATCAATGGCCCTGTTCGCCTACAGGGACCACTGTCACCAATGCTAACCAATGGGGGAGGAGTACCAAATCATTAAAAAATACATTTTGTTCAGGCAGGATTTCCACCTGAGCTGAATTAGACTGGTTGGGCACTAAGTAGTCCTTTGAAGCATTTCCAAAGAAGCAAATAACTTTGTTTGGAGCTATTTGTGATCCATCTTCGTTGTATTTTCATTTGCTTTCACATATAAATAACCTCATTTGAATCATAACCTGAGGTAGAAATACAAGACTGGCTTGTGGTTCAGTGTTAGTGATATCTAGAGGGCCATACTGCTTTTTGAAAGTGAATCATGTCAGTATGACTGAAAGTAAATGAAATGGCTGTATATCGCTTCTCTCTCTCTTTGTGTGTGTGTGTGTGTGTGTGTGTGTGTGTGTGTGTGTGTGATCGTCATCAACTACAACCTCATTACAGAGCTGTGCCTCTGCCTGCTGATGAATCACCTCAAATAATAAATAGTAAAAATAATAGAAAAACTCAAATGAAAATAAAAATGACTTTGTCTTAATTTGTCTTCTAGCACCTCCAGTCCTTCCATCTACTGTTGCAGGAGTCCCATTAAACACTGAGGGTCCACGGCATTGCGATCCAGTTCGCCACAGTCTCTGCAAATCCTCTTGGCGTTCATTCATTCATTCAGTAAAGACATATTAAATCCACTTTAATATTCGTGTCTTTCTTTTTCCCTTTTTTTTTCAGAGATCCTTTAATATGCCCTGTGGATTGAGAATTATTCCCTGTCGTCCATTTCTGCAGTTGTTTCAAAATGGTAATGTTTTTCAAAAACAGTTTGACGCTGTTCGAGAGTTGATATCATGGCCAGGAATCTATTCATTTGAGCGTCTTTTCCCACTTCATCACTTCGACAGTATTCACATGGGTGAACGTCATGCAGTACCCAAAATCGGCTTCCTTTTGGAACATCTCTCCTTCCACACTCATGTTCCTTTCGTTTCTCACATAGATTTATTGTTCGGCCATGGACCTCGCAGATGATCAGTACTCAAACTGTGCTCTCCATCACCCACTCGGAGCTTTCAAACGGGGGCTTCTCGTCCTCACTGTCATCATACTGCAGCAGCATGCCGTTAACAGACAGACTGCGCTTAGTCCAGATGTTACTGATCCTGCGAGGGTAGCTGCTGCGACACTGTGCCGCCCCCACGTGACCCATATCAAACGAGTGGCTCCTCTTGGGCTTACCCTCCTGAGGCAGCCCGAGCAGACGTCCCAGCATGGTCGTAGACTCGGCCCTTCCAAGCAGCGGTTCTTTATCAGATGGTGGCACCACGGCAACCGTCATCATAGCATTGGAAGTGGTCGGGGGGGCAGGAGCCCCTTGGAGGTCCCTCGCTGCACCCCGAAGCTCCAGTGAGGTTAAGGCCCCTAAAAGGTGGTCCAGGTTTGGCCGTGCTTTGGCACCGTGCCCGTGCCTTCTGAACTTGCTGGGCAAGGTGCTGCACTCGCTGCCCTGCATGCTGTAGCGGTCGCCAGCCCCTCTTCCTGTTTGGCTGTCTAATGAGTTAGAAGAGGAGGATGACGAAGACAGGCTGCTCTGGAGGGATCCACACTTGAACTCTACCATTTCCTCACGCATGACCACCACTGTGGACTTGACCTGTGGTGGAGCGCCGTTAAACCTGTTCAGTCCCCCATTGGTCTGCGAGTATGTGTTACTCACAGTGGGTAATTTATTAGTCTGGATCCCACTGGTCACCTTATAGCGGACCATGAGAATGATGATGAACACCAGCAGCGTGGCCACAATGATGCCGCCAATGACCAGGATCATGGTGCCGCCCAGGAAGCCACTGTGAAGAGACTGGCACTGCGGGTAGTCCTCCGTGGTGATGAACTGGACACATCCAACAATGTTGGTGGCAGTGAGGGTGGTGGCAGTGTCATCCCAGATGGCCAACACACACAGGTCATACTGCATCCCTGGGACGAGATTTGTGACTACAAAGGCCCTGTTAGTCATGGGAATCATCCTGAAAATAAAAGCAGAAAGCCACATTACAAATACAGACCTCTTGACATGAGAGTTCAAGAAAAGGCGAAAGAACTTAAGTGTTAAAAGCAGCAGTGGACTTGTCTGTTATGCTCGGGCTGATCAAAGCAATAGGCAAAATTAAGCATGCTAAGTAGCTATTTATATGCACAGATTAATGCAGAAAGATGCCTTCATTTCTCTCAGTAGATCTCATTTGATATGCATGAAACAAATAGTAATGAGATAAGTATTGAATAGACACTTTTTGAATATTGTTTTGGTGAAATGTAATTTCTTGTACATTCTATTTAACAGGCATTAAGTTGTTTCAAGTCAATCTGTTATTATTCAAGATGTTTAAATATGACTGATTAACTATGGCTCAGTGCTTTAAACTGAAATTGAGAATCAATGCTGCAGTAAGTTAATTGTCCAAGATGTATTGCCAATCAATGGGCTGTAGTAGCAATGGATATTTTTGTTGTGGAGGCAGCAATTGACAAAAGCTTTAATCCCTCCAAACCCATCCATTTAAAATGTAAATCGCAAAGAAATCAAAGTAGAAAATCTCCTCGCTCGTTGTGTCAAAATATATTTTAACACTCTGTGCAAATTAATATAGTAAACATACCTATATTTTACCCTCAAAAACATGCAGGTGTTCAATTAATGTAGTTTGTCTTAATTTGCAAGTCATTGCAGTGCCTGACTCATCAAACAAATGGTGCCCTTTGACCAACCAAAAACCTCACAATTGGAAATGTTATAAAACCAATTGGGCTGCTGTCATAGTTTTTGTTGTCATGTACGGTAAACTGTCTGTCAAGTGTAATTAACTGTATTCATCATATTTGATCACATCATAATGGAACATCACTGAGATGCTATCTGAAATTTGAATGCAGATACGATGCATGCGCAGGCGAGGGTCCCCAGTTACGCCAATATTCAACAACTTCAAACGTTCATATGCAGCGAAGGGGAAAGTCGCGGTAGTGGACGGGCGATCGATGTATCATTGATCTTTCATCCGACCAGACTCCAGGCACAGACCTACAATTAACATTTGGCTTTTTACTGACTGTAACCTAGCCTGGCTGCGCAGACTGTGGCTCACAGCTTCAGTTTGCTTCGCTATGATAACAGTCTGGTAATTTTGCTCGTATTAGCGTTTGCACAACCACTCTGGAGGGCGGACCAATCAGCAACCATTGTGGTTAACCTCATTTGTCCTGCCCCTCCTTCACTGGGATTTGATGGCTGGTGACAGTGACGAGTGAATTCTGGGTGACCGGAAAGAAACGCTTAACGTTCAGCACAGAATAAACACTCAGCACCATGTCACGCTACAGGTGTTCATTAAAAACAACGTAAAAAAAATATGCTGTGCTCAGGAAAAAACGCATTGGTTTGGTGGTCACGGGCCATAGGTAGTTGAAGTGGTGGCAATATCACACGGTTTTGCCACATGCTGATTGGTTCAAATTAAATGGTTAAAGGTCTACGGCCAGTAGGATGGAACGACTGCAAATTATTCTCTATGCAGGGTGGCCAGAATAATATTCACAGAGGGAAATTGGGTCAGGTTCGCACCAGGCAAACTGTAACCATTATGTTTCGCAAACCCTTAAGCCCAACTATGACTTAGGTTTTATGAAATTAAGCTGTCAGCTACATGCATAGTCCTGGGTGGGGAAGGCAAGAGTCATGATTGGTCGACATGGGCTGTTGACGTTTTCTCCTAGAAGTTTCATTACAGAAATGACACGTGGAAAAATTGTGTTCCATCCAAGTAAACTATGTTATAATGGGAAATATTTTTAAGCATGGTATGGCTTGATTATATACATTTGTATAGCGTTGCTGTGGAGGTATCAATAGATGAATCAACCACCGCTGTAGGCATTTACGGTTGGACTCCTGTCTCACCCTTACATCAACTATGAATCTAATCCAATCAAATACATTACTGCAGTGAGTTAACTATTTTAAAGATCAAAGTTATTGTGTTATAAAACTGTCCTTCAAGAAGAAAGTAATGCCTGAACAATACATACAGAGCCTAAGAACTATCTACCAACCAAACAGGGAAGTAGAAATAGAATGCTATGAGTAATAGTTGAAGTGTGCAACGCTCAAGCAAATAGCTGTTACATACTGCTTAACATAGGGATAGAAAATGGCCCTTAAAGACTCAACCATACCGGCATACTGTAGTTGTCTATAAATAGATTCCTCTGTCATCAATCCATTGTTGGCTGTCTGCTCCTACAGTACATGCATCCAAAGCTTTGATCCCTCTGAAGCGCCTCTACCACACAGCTCAGACACCAGTGGGGCTGCAGTTCATTATTCACCCTTAATTGCCTTTTTCCATAACCGGGGAGAAGCTGTGTTTCCTCACGTGTTCGAGAGAACCCATGCAATCTCTCTCCTGCCCCACATGGCTGTGATTGATTTTTAATCATGCATTTGCTGGAGTGGAGGCAGTGGGAAACTGTGTCGGCCAAGTAGAGGTGCGCAGAAAGTATGCATGTGTGAGCAATGAAGTCATAATATAATTCATTCAGAGGCAAAAGTTGGCCTGCCTTTACATATGATCTTTTCTTTCTAGCTCCTAATTTGTCTTCTGGTCTGCATAGAAATTGATTGCTTTAATTAATTTTTCTACTGTATATAAACTGCAAACAATGCTAACTTATGATAAAAACATTTTAAAGCATCAAAAAAGAACAATTTAAAAGTAATACATGAATGATTTCAAATTAATGGCTACCAGCTGAGCATGAAAGTGAGGTTAAAGTCAGAAAATCCCCATCCAAATTGCCATATTAAAGTTGAAAAACCTATTAAGTGAATGAGATGTGCATTTTTCTAATGTCTCAAGCTAGCATTCAAAACAAATTAATGGTGTAGTTATTGTTGACAACATCAGAAATGTCATTAAAATAATCACTTTTCAAGTAAAGAATTTTGCAACTGCAAATCAATGAATGAGAAGCTCACATTAGCATTATAGTTGCAATATTTTAGGAATTACAGAAAATTGATGAGGCTATTTATAAGACATGTGAATGAGTCATTTAATGTTTCTGTTACTAGGGAGAAAAATAAAAGGTCCTGAAATGTCCTATTGTTGTCTTTTCTCTGGCATGAAAAACTGGAATAAAATGTGCAAGGCAGGAAATCAGATAAGCGGCTTATTACTGAAGTCACAGGGATGGTGATTTGCATTAACTGTGTTTGGATGAAGTCATATCTTTCTTTATTATTGTGTACAGTTCTAATCTCAGATTCCTGGGTAATAAGCAATCGTTTGCCATCCCATATTGTGTCAGTTATGTGTCATTCAATGACTCGTGCTGGAATACACACTACAGGTAAATAACGTAGGACTATTTCACAGTCAAATTATCAGATAAGGCGTTGGTAAAGAAATTCACCATCAATTATCAGTGTTTGGAAAATAAACTGCTGGAACTGCTATCCACAACAGACCAACAATTTCCATGCAAGTACATTTGCAGAGTAATACTGTCTTTAGCGTAACAAGCGGTAGTCATTCCCTGGAGGGATCCATTAGTGTGTTTAAGTGCAATGAGCTACTTTAGGGGATACAAAACCTGAAAAAAGCACAATATTGTGTATAAAGTAAATACCAGAATCTAAGAGCTGGAAGATAAAATGTATCCTTCAGATTCACATGCAGGACAAAAATGGATGTGGTTGTTCGCAATTATCTTTTAGTGTCCCCAAACTGATTCAATCTTGAACAGAAAGGCTGTATTTTTTATATTTCCAACCAATTATCTTGGTTGAATGTTACTGCTTTCACCGTCTCATTTGACATAGGAAACTGATTTCACAGAGCCTAAAGATCTCCAGCAGCAGTCTTCAAGCTTATACTTTATGGACTTGAGCAGCTTAAGAGGGATACATTAAAATGAGGGTCTATAATCCTTTTTCTTCTTGGATTTCTAATTAATGGTTTGGGGCAAGGATTTCGCTTTGGGTTTCACTTTTCTTAAACATATGAAAGCGGCATCACTGCCAATTGTCAATTTAAGAAAAAGAAAAATCTCAAGAAGGATTAAGAAAAATGAATGTCGATCTTTGAGTAGCTCTTCAAAGAAATTGACTGTCTCAAGTACTCACCCAGCAAACAATTAGCAATCGACTTTAAAAACACCTATGATTATTCTGAAGCTAAAGATTATACCTCAGGTTTAATTTGTCACTTTGACCAGAGAGGTCTCAGCTCATACTTGGATGCAATTGAATTGAGTTCCATTAATCATTCTTACCTGTAGATTAGGACTTCATCTTCAGAGCAATTGTACTGAAGCTGGTACATTTTGACCCTTGGAGTTGATTTGCTCACGGTCCACTTGACCAGAGCAGAGATGGCAGTCACTTCTGATACAGACACCACCTTCTCTGGAAGAGGCTTGGCCTCCCCTTTACTGATTTTGGTAGAGCTTGTTATGTCCGAAAGTCCCGACTTTGACTGTGTGGTACGATTTGTATCATTACTCAGATGAGGGAGTTGAATGATCGATAGCTCAATGGAGGCTGTAGATTCCCCTGCAGCATTAGCAGCTATGCAGGTGAAAGTACCGTAATCCTTGGATGTAGTAATTGTAATGTCCAGGGTGCCATTTTCATATACGGTCGCTCGGGAGGAGTTGCTGATTAAACGGTCATCGGGAGCAACCCAATGTACGGTTGGCATCGGATCCCCGACAGCTTTGCAGCGCAAGCTAGCCGTTTGGCCCTCCAGCACCAGCAACTTGTGCGTATGTTGCGTGATTAAAGGGGGCTCACAGACAAACTCCTCCTCACGAACGGACCAAAAGTAGCGTCCTTTTAGACTGGTGGGAGAAGCACATGTCTCCATATCATCCTCACGCTCCAGCCTCCGTAGCCAAAGCACTTCACAGTTGCAGTGCAATGGGTTTCCACCAAAGCTCAGAGAGAGCGGCGGTGCGTAAGGAGTGCTCATTACTACATTGCTCTGGGATCGAGCAAAGATCGGGTCTGGGGGAAGCTTCTGGAGGCGGTTGGAGGTGAGGTCCAAGCGAGCCAGTTTATCCAGATCTGTAAAAGTCCCCTCGGCAATGAAGGCGATGAGGTTATGATCCAGACTCATCTGATGGAGGTTAACCATTTTGCGGATAGCTTCCCAAGGCACACTGCGCAAGTTGTTGTATGACAAATCCAGATCCTCCAATGTCACTAATAAGTCGTCAAAGGCTGAGTTAGAGATGCGACTCAGCTGGTTGTTGTTGAGAATGAGGTGCTGAAGGTTGATCAGTCCTCGGAGGTCATCTGGTCCCAACTCGGTCAACCGGTTACTGTCCAGGTGCAGGGATCTCAAAGTCTCTAGGTCGATGAAAGAGAAAGGCTGGATAGCGCCGATGGTGTTGCGGGACAGAGTGAGATCCACCAGACCTGACATGTTGGCAAAGTCCTGAGGGGTGATCTTAAGGATAAAGTTGCCTCCCAGCCGTAGCTCCACAGTTCGCCGGTCGATGTCAGGTGGCACAAAGAGCAGCCCTTTGGAGGGGCACAGAGTCCCCAAAGACTCCGAGAGGTTCTGACAGACACAGTATTTGGGACATGCATGGACCATCGTAACTGTGGTTCCCAGAAGCAGGAGACTGATGACCACTTTGTCCATGTTAGTTCATACGAAGGGGACCTGCAACAAGAAAGAAAAAAAAATTAAATTCTAAATTAACAGTAACAATTTTACCACTTTAAACATTTCCAGGTGCACATAATTGCATGATTCTGTGAGCATTGATTGAGCACAGTGAATAATCTAGGTCAGATATAATTCCACCATGGTCAAAAAACTGCTCACTTGATGAGCTGGTCTGATTATCATCCATGAGGATATTTCACATTAATATTCTCCATAATAACCTTCATATGCATGTACTTTGCAATGCAAAGAAGGTGTGAAAAATCACATGAGGATTGTCTGAATGGAGCTCAGGATTAAACAGCGCTAAGAAGGTATTTTTAATGATGCAGATGCCTGTAAGCTGTCATTACAAATATACTGACATATGTGCAGTGGAAAGTAGTTCAAGTGCAGGGTAAGTGCATGTACTGTATAACCCAGCAAGCAATGGCTGTGTTCCTTCTCGGAGCGTTCCACCATCTTGTCAATAGAAAATGGAAAAGAGTTTGAGTAGAGTTTTCAGGAGTAAAGCAGCTACTTGGTGTCTATTTACTGCAGGTCTTTTCTCTCTGTACCCGTCCTTATCTTGTTATGTCATTGTTCCTTTTCTCCATTGAGTCTGAACCATTTTTCCAAAGGAAAATGCAAAGTAGAAAAATATTCTACAGGCCGCAGGTGTTAGACTCGGCATACTTGGCTGATGAAATCAGTACGCCTCTGTGAATGTCTTAACAGTCCTCACACCTGGCTGACTCCTCTGCATTGATGGCCACACTTGGCTTCATCCAGGGAGCTTTTAATTCCCCCAGACATTTGTATCATTAATTCCTAATGCACTCAAAACCTAAAAATCAATTTCAATCATCTTTTTTTTTTTCTTCCTTTTTTTAACAGGAGCAATTTTTATTAATGGAAAACTCTGCCTCGTAGTCTCATCAGAACCATAGGGAGGAGTGCTTGTAATTTTTTGCTATCCACATGTTTGTGTGATCATCTATTATCATGCAGAAGTGTGTGAGATGCCAGTCACAGCATGAGTACTTGCTATCTTCAACAACCCTGAAATACCCCCTTCATGAGCACAATGCTTTGTAATAACTCCTAATTACGAGGGGTATGTATGTATGAATAACCCTTCCACTTTTGAAACCAGCTTGTCATCATATCATGAGGTGCTGTAGCACCTGGACTGTGTGTTACACTGAGATAATTACAATTAAAACTGCAAGCAGTGATGTACAGGCCCTCGCACTCCCGCGCGCTGCCTCCCCGAAGCCATCTCCCCAAAGCCGTCTCCCCAACGTGCAGCGCGCGAGGGACCACATATCCCCACTTCTCGCAAAACAGGTATATAATGTATTGTCTCACCACGACGGATGTATGTCACACGTTTCGTGAGGTTTCAAGCATCCTTTGACCTTAAACATCAACTTCCTGTGACACGGCGAGACATCCAACTTTGCCACATCGTCACGGCGACGCCCATTGACAAAGTCAAACGAATGTCTCAATATATCATCAACTACATGTTTAGGTTATTGTGACCTGACTTTACGTTCATGGGATCAACCAGCTCGACGTAGAATGTGAAAGTATGAAAAGTGTCATTTCCAGTGGCCAACAGGGGGCGCTATGACCATGAGCGAATATTACCCCACAGGGGTCTTCAGGACGGGGCTGTTATCATACCTGTGATGTTTGGAGAAGGTCGGTCCATGTACATAAGATTTAAAGCAACTCGTAGTTTCATGGCGAGACGCTCAAAATGGCCACCTCTTACAGGCACACACATCGACAAAAACAAATTATTTTAAGAAGATTTAATCCCAAACATGTTTTCTATCCATAGAACCTAAATTCAAGTCGGTTGGACAAAATCCCTCGGAGGAGTTCGACAAAGTACGTGTCAGAATCGCCCAAAATGGCGACTAAATTCAAAATGGTGGACTTCCTGTCCAGTTGACGTAACGGTGCAGTGTAACTTTTTTGTGCGTCTAGGTGTGATACACGTGTCCACCGGATTTGGTAAATTTAGCTAAATGTGACCGCCTGGGCATCTCTTTAGGGGGCGCTCTCGAGCCGTTTGGCCGCACCCACTCGCGACTCCACTAGAATATGACATTTTTCGCTGTGAGACATATGTGTATCCACTTTCACGAGTTTTTGAATATGATAAAGTCTCCAAAAAGGCAAATCACTTTACGTAAGAATAAGAAGAACGACAATTCCTTCAGAAACAATCGGGCTTTCGCACCGGTGCTCGGGCCCGAACAAGCAACACGTACTTAATGATTGCTAACATAGCCACCATACACTAACGGTCACCGTTTCCTCATACTGCCCCCGTGAGGGGGCGCAGGTGAATGCTACATCCGTACAACATGACAGACATTTTCTATCAGCTGTCACATGTTTCCAAGTCATTGCATTAAGATTCAATCAGCATGCCTGAAAACTGTGTGAAACTCTGTGGGAAAGGTTTTCATTTCAACCTAATACTTGCAGACTTGATGCATACTGTTCTGATCCTCTCAGCACTCTGAAGCTAATCCTCACAAGGCCTCAAGGCCTTGTCAGCGATGACAGACAGTTTCTCTCAGACTCAGTTTAACGGATGTCATCTAGAAAAACCAACTGAAAACCCCTGAAAACCCAAAGAAGCTGGCTTTTACTTTAAGTTTTTTCTTTAGATCTTCCATACCCCTGAAAATGGACAATTGCGATGGGTAAGCATTCTCTCAAACTGAAAATCTGCAGAAGTAAAAGTACTGCTGACTGGATGCAGTTGGAAAGTTCAGTATAATTTCCATTCACATAAAGTGTCCCATTAAAGCTTGAGGGGGGAGCATTGTGGTTACTGGGCAGAGAAACAGGCGGACGACCTTTCAGGGACAGTAGAGATTGAGTCACAAAGAGATGAAAACAATGGACAATGTTTAAGGCCCATATCCATTTACTCATGGCCTTTACCAAGGGACAAAATGTAAGGGACAAAAATCTTGGTGAAATACCAATAGGTATACATCCTCTACAATTTCACAGTGCATTAGTGGGGCTGACATATAGAACTGTGACATTTATTTGAGCGGTTGTGACTCCTTGGCTTTTTTTAGTGATTACGGTGGCTGACTTCATCTCCTCTGGGGAAAATACAGCATGATTACTTGGTTACTTATCATTTCATTTAGAGCATTTCAAGCCGTACTGTTTAGGTAGGTTATTTTTAAAAGTGGTGATTATTCAGTGTGGAACAGCAGGTCAAGGTTTGCATCTGCAACTAGTGAGATAATCAAAATCTAAGAGTCATATTTTCATAGCCTTTCAAAACCAAAAACACAACAGTAAGAGCATAATAAATTCATTTAAAAAGTATGTTAATCCACTAAGAATAAGTTTATTTTAGCATGTACGGGTAGCTAGCATAGATACATATATATTAATGTTACTGGGTTTCTGAAGTCGAGGAGCATATCATTAGTTGACGTTGCATTATTATTTGGCATTACAAAAAGAAAATGCCCTGCTCAGGACTAAACAGCTAATGCATCTGTTTTTCCATCAAAGAGTTCTGGGAACTTGTTTGGCAACTTTCCAAGGAACTAAAAGGTTCCTTTATCACTGTGAACCTTCTTTTAGACCTCAGTTCTTCTGGTGGAAACACAGGTAGAGGAGCTGTCTCATAAACACAGCTTCAGCATTTTACAACTTAACCAGTTCTGGGTGATACTTTAACAGAATTTAGGCTGTCATTGGAAACTCGAGTCAAACTGTAACAAAAAACAGTGTTACATTTACTAAACTTATGGGTTAGTTCTCATCCTAAAAACCTTTTTCTTGTAAGCAAAAATCAATGGTTGTCTGCACGAAACGAGAAGTGGAGGAAGAGTGGACTTTTAACACAGAGTACATCTTGACAAACAGGCAAACATCTGATCATTGCTTTTAAGCAGTCTCCAGCAAGTTCAAGGAAAGTTTGTTCCTCCCTTTCACTAGGAGACATGTATCTTAATAACTGAGAATACTGAATAACAGCATCAATATGGTTTCATAAATGGTGTTTCAATAGAGGCGAGAGGTAAAGCTCACATCCTCTCTGGGTGTCGTGCAACAGGTAACTCTTTAGATAAGGCTCAATAACTACATCCATTTAAATCCTTCCTAAGTATAAAGCAGTACATTAGCATGGAAGAAATGAGTAATAAAAGCTATTTTAAAGTTATACGATACGGAATAATATCAGACCGTTAAGAGTCGCTGGAGCTCCTTGACTTCACTTTCACACGTCAGTGTGCAGTTTGTTCACAGTCAGCTCTCATCTTGTTGTAAGTGCATATTATTAACAGTGAAAAAAGTAAAAAAAAAAAAAAGTCTAAGTGACGGTGATCAATGTATTTTTGTCCATTTCCTGGAAGGGAACATGTATTTATGGAACTGACGTCCTGTCCGTAGGACCGAAGCAGACAGACGTCTTATTGACTGCACAGTAAGTCCGAACCAGTGTGAAGACAAGATACTGGGCAAGTCAGTATTTTTCTCTGTGCTTATCAGGCTTGCTAACGCCAACATTACCAGAATCTCTGCATGTAGGCTCAGTCTGTGACTGTGGTTAGTACACACATTGTTTTTTTTTACCTGGTGCAGCAGCTGCTACCATAGTTGAGGGGGTCAACGTATGTCAGAGTTGAGGCCAGAGATTTGATCTGAAGCGAACTAATCCAATGAACACTATTTAAGTGCCTAATTGTGGGGTTAACCACTTATTTAACCACAATCTCTTGCATTAATTAAGCTTGCAGTTTTAGGTGTCAATACTAAAATAACTGAAAATGAAACCATTGTTTTACAAAGACATAAAATGAGAGTTAAACGAGTGGCTCAGAGGTGAGTCTGAGAGTGATGTCATGGCTTCAGCTCTCTACGGGGATTATGACTTACAGAAACGGAGAGAATCAATCAGGCATGGCAGAGAGACGGTGAGAGTTTGTCAAAAACAACCTGCGTTTTTGTGAGTGGGAGTTTGTCGTACAAGGGTAACCTTCATGTGAACATGTCTGCACAGCTGTGTTGCCATCTGTTAGACAAAAAAATAAATAATCAGAGTGTAATGGAGGTGGTGTCGGTCCAGAGGGAGAGTTATTCTGATGGCTTCTTCTTCCCTTGACACAAATAAAACCCTTGATCATTCAGTCCGTGGCTTTTAAAGTGGACGCTGTAGACTCCGGGGAATTGTTTAGGTCTCAATCTATGCGCTGCAAAGTTGTTTCTTCCATATTTTTATCGTGGAAAATAAAAACAAAACAAAAACAAGAACACTCCTGACATAGCTTTGTCCTTTTTCGCCTCAGTTGTCAGCTGTGTTCAGTTGAGTCCTTCAATCCACTACCGCTGTCTCCTGAACAACATGAAGTGAGCGCAGCAGAGACAGCGCTGGACTCACCAGCATTACATGTTCCTCTTTCTTCTGACACACTTTGATAAAACGTGTCAGAGAATGACAGCTCAGTAAACCTGAGCGTGCTGTGTACAATCCACTGATGTCATGTTGCATCATTTGTGGGCGCTGACGCTCAACATTGTGACAACAGTTTTCTCACGCTTCTATCTGGGTCTGCCGACACGTATATGAAGTTGCCTCGTGCAGTAGTAAAATGACAGACGAATGCTTCTTTTCTTTTTTCCTTTTCATGTGAATCACCCACAATCTGGCATTTTTTTCAGTCTATGAAATTGCATTTTAAAAGTAAATGGAAGAGGCAAATTGCTCATAAGATTTCAAGTCTGAATCTTGCCGATATGGAAAAATCCAGACAAAAGATGGAGATTATCCGAGTGGGAAATGGAAGCGGCACATGGTGGCCAAAACCTCCGCTGGATGATAACCAAAGTAATCACAACCAAACACGTACAAAACTTGACGTGTTGGCTGAATAAGAAAAAAAAGAAAGTAAATAACGGGCAGAATGTCTCTACCTTTCTACAACAGTGACAGCCAGATGCTGAGGATTACATCAACCAGCTGTGAGCCTGTCGTTCTCCTAACTGTCCTGACAAGCTTCTCAGAAACGGCTCTGTGAAATACATGCAGACCTTTATCAGGCTTAAGCCTGGAGGGTAACTGTACAAGTCTGTTTGAGCAGACGAAGGCAAGGTTGTCTACGAGCATTTTGTTTGTACATTTTTATTTGTAATTCTAAGGGCTGCTGGGAGTTTCATCACTGTCAGCTGTTTTCCTGGATCCTACGCAGTTTTTAGGCACAGGTAGGCTCACACTGAGGGTAACACGTCTCTAAATCCTCTCCTGACTTCCCCGCAACAGATTTACAGTGACTGGCTCTTTCTATGGCTATTATAGAAAATACCATACAGTAGGACACTATAAAAAGAGAAGACAGAAACACGTTTTATCCTCTTAATGCGGAGCGATCCAGCTGTAAGACTCTTCTAAACTGCTAATTTCGAAGCCCGTCTAAAGTGCGCACCGTAGTGAAACTGATAATACCTGCAGCTCAGCAGAGAAATGACAGGCTCTCTTGTTTTTTAATGCAAATTGCAGCAATCGGACAGTAAGCTTTTTGATTGCTGACCGGGTTGAACTTCAATAACGAGCTTCCTGTTCTTTTTTAGAACTCCGTCACGCATCTTTCCCTTTCACTTCACTTCAGTAGCTTTGCCTCAAATCTCTCGAACAAGTTACAAAATTGCCCAAATGAGATGTCGACCAAAACAAACATGTTCGAGTCCCCATTGTTGTTTCATTTATTTGCACGTTGAGCAAAAACAAAAACATTTTTGTTCTTGCCTCGGCTTTCATTCAAGTCCCAACTTAGCCCGTCTTGCACACGGTGCCACGACAGCGTCTTGAGTAACGCGTGAACCAATCGTTAACCCTTTGTTTCACTTTTTATCTCTGATGCTTCCGTGAATTAAACAAGACAGCTGCTTCTTTAACAGGCTGCCATGGCAGGAAAAGGTCAGACATATTGAGACTCTGCACCCTCTTCGATCCTCCAGTTTACCTTTGTCTTGTGCTCATTACATACGTGCTCCCGACATCCGAAAGCAAACAAAGGCAGTCACACACACACACACACACACACACACACACACACACTGATTAATCGAACCACATTTCACAAACTTTTCTTGGTATTTGAAAGCCGCTTCCTTTGCTCAATAATGAATACCAATCAATTGATGCAGCTTGAGGCTAGCAGTTAATAAATGAAAATTTTTAGCAAACACTGTCTGACCTAATTAACCTTTATCGAATTATACTGTGTCCATCTATCTCTGCTGGTTTGCATGAATAATATAGTGCCCGGTGCCTTTTATTATTCTTGGTGGTGAATTTCAATAGCAATGTCTTGGAATATATTCGAAATGGAAATGCCAGATGAAAATGAAGGAATGTTTTCTTAACAAATTTAAAGACAAATTAAGATACATGTGTTCACAAAATATTAAGGTTAATGACTTCATATTTAATGCTTCGTCGTGATGGTTTAACAATGTAAACAGGAAGTCTGGAATCCCTGATACGAGCTTAATTTATATTCATCGGCAAACGTGCCAATCGAGGTAAAAGCTGAATCAACCGAGCAGCGACTGAATTGTCGGGGATATTCTGCAGCTAAAATGTGCCAGAAGCATGATTAATACGCGGATGCTGCAGATGGAGAGTCAGGCTTTGACAAGGTTTTCTTTTCTTTTCATCACCATAATGATGTATGCTGCCGAAACCATCTGGAGTTTGTCGCACAGTAAAACACTTGATGTTGCTTCTTCCTCTTCGGTAAAGAAGTTAGCAGGTACAAGATTTGAAATTATTGCTCCATGATATCACATTTCAACATGTTGGCAGCAAAATGGCTGTCAACACCTGGAACTGATGGAAGGTCGACAAGTGGCCAACAAAAAGCTGTGGTGTCTGACAGGTACTCCAAACTGCCACTCACTCTCAAGAATAAATATGATCAATGAAAACTTTACATGACTTTACATTATTACAAGTGAACAAACAATGGAATAATAATTAAGTGTATTAGGTGTCCCATGGCCGCAGGTCTCTAGCTCCAACTTAACTAATTGTCAATTGATGATTCTTAATTTGGGATTTTGAACCACAAACGTACAAGACCAGTTAAGGTGGGTTCTGGATTTCTGATATGGGTCTTTAAGACCCTGTCCTGTAAAGTCGACTTAAATAAGCTTTACTATTTTACCTTCAATTGCTCTCACATTGTGTATATTCCTTGTTAAAAGTTGCATTTCATCATTACCACAAAGTGGGAAGTAGTATTACTATTTTAGAAGTGTATGTGTCCCTTCATGGCTTTTTGGGCTGCTGTATAGTCTGCTGTTTGCACTGTACTTAATCAGAGTTTCTGAAAAGTTTTCTGGGTTCTCTAAAAAAAAAAAATCACATTAAGTTCATATAAATTCCTCTAAGCGCCTTTAAAAGGTTCCTAAGTACATAAGACGTTTCCTGAGTTCCTCAAAAGGTTCCTGGGTTTTTAACAAGGTCCCTGGTACCTCATACTCACCAGACATAGTCTGCTTCCAGAACTATTTCCGTTCAAAAAATGTGATGTCAGAGGGCCACCTTTGTAACAAAACTACTGCACATCATAACAGTGTATATACACTATCATCATTACAGTGTATATACACTATCATCATAACTGCATATACACTATCATCATAACAGTGTTTATACACTATCATCATAACAGTGTTTATACACTATCATCATAACAGGGTATTACAATTTCAGGGAAAAACAGAAAGAAAGTTGTCTTGTTTACCTGTAAGCTTTTAGCATCATGCTTATTTGAATCCTACGAAGTTACATGTGTCAATAATGGGTGTTGACACTGAGTACAATGCCAAACGAGTGAAAAGTCAAATGTTTTTATTTGCGGACATTTCCCAGTGTTTAAGACACTGGATGTTTGTGACTCATGTTCCAATATTTTTTGGTACCTAAGATCCAGCTTTTTTTTTCCTTCTCTTGGAAACATGCGGAAAGGTTCAAATTTAGGTTCATGAACCAGAACAGGATCATTTCTGCTTCGTTCAAAATATCCCTGATGCCGCTTTAGTTTCTTGGCCCTTGAGTTCATATAATGGTGCCTGAGCTGCTTAAAAAGTGCCTGAGTTACTTAAGAGGCCCCTGGGATTCTAAAAAAAGGTACCTATGTTGCCAAATGGCTCTGCATTACAGAAGAGATTAATCAGATCAAACCAGTGTTTTCGCACTCAAGAAGTAATAACTAAATCACCAGAGAATTTCATCATTCTGGACACCATAATAAGGGTGGCTGAACAGGCAGTGATATGCAACCTGCATACAGTATAAAACCAGGGGAACATGTAGGGATGAGTCAGTTTGCTGTGCAACAAGCTCCCACACAAATCGGTTTAAAGCTGTCCACATATCTATATTTCCAATGGTGAATACCCTCGTATAACACCTCTCACACCTCCTGAGGCAAGTCCCAGGTTCTGCTCTATATCAGACATAAATGGATAATTGACAAGTCATTGCGTACACCTCATTCTTCTGTTCCCTTTATCCAGCCAAAGAATCTCACTTGTGTCTCTTATTTATTAAATATTTATTTGGCCCCCTGCCAAGTAGATCACATCGTTTCTGACTGCTGAACTTTCCGGCCAGATCCTCTGAACCTTTCAAGCGTTAGATGGAGCAAAGGGTGAGATACACATGGCCTGGACTGTTTGTGTTTTGTGTGTGTGTGTGTGTGTGTGTGTGTGTGTGTGTGTGTGTGTGTGTGTGTGTGTGTGTGTGTGTGAGTGTGTGCGTGTGTGTGTGTGTTCTCTATGTGTTCTTGTGCTTGATCACATGTCTAGAAGAAGAATCAAGATTCTGATGCTGAAGAGCCCCGATCCTGGGAGTTTATTTAAGAGGCTGTAATACATGTAATGGGAATGAATTGAAGGCCAAAGGTAACATAACATTTATATGATTCTGCCATTTATGTACTTTAAAAATTCAAAAACATTACACTTTGTTTGGAGAAACTCGGTGGAAAATCAACACAACAATGTCCTACTTGTGCAAACTAAGTGCTGCTTTTGGCAATTTGAAATATTGAGCTGATTTTCATATAGAACCCGATGAAAACAATTTTAATTCACAAATTTAAAAGTACTGGGATTGTCACTTGAAATCAAAATTACTTGGATATGGACTAAAAACTGTCAGAATTGTTGTGTCATCATAACATATTTTTCAATATATATATATATATATATATATATATATATATATACATATATATATATATATATATATATATACATATATATATATATACACCAAAAAAAGATAAAGGTCATGCTGCTTATTGCTGTCAATATTTTACATTAAACATGTTCTGTAGTTTTGTTTTCTGTGTGTTTTGTCACTGGTTTAAAACAAATGTCTTACAGGAATGCTTTGTATGCCTTTATTCCATAAATAGCTAGAGCGAGAGGCTTTATGTTTCTGGGTTATCCGTATTGTTCTCATGTATGTGATATCTCAACAGCGCTGCAAGGGAGCTTCTTAAAAAAAGTTCGCTTGGTCTCAAGGATAACCTGATCATAAATTGGGGGTCAAAGGTCAAGGGGACTGTGACATCTGTCTATTTTTATTTTGAACAACTATTGTCAGTCAGCTTTATTGGCTGAGCATGTGAAAAAACACAAGTATTCCTTGAAAGCCTTGACTGCATCTATTACGTGAGTCCAGAGTGACATAGATGTAAACTGCAACTTGACTGGTTGGTGTGGACACACAACTGTAAAGCAGTGATTAGTTTGCTTGTATTGTGATATTGGTGAGATGACTTTGGCCCCCAGCCCCAACAATTCATACATTTTAGTGGCAACTCTGTTAACGAGTGTAATTCTTACAAAAGAGAATATCTAATCTAACTGATGCTAATAAATGAATGCCTTAATATCATTTATTTATTTCTTTGGCAACAGTATGACAAAGAGGACAAAAACACCAGCCACAGACTCCGCTAGTGGCAATCTTGTGAACATGCTGCGAGTTGATGATTTGAGATGTTGTAATGCATTTAAATGTCGATAGAGCCGAGCGGTAGCACTGCTCGCAAAGCTCTGGATCAATCTGTGGCCAGCGATGCCCCACATTCCCCTATGAGGCTAAACACGGAGATGATTACAGCAGGGTATGAATGCCTCTTCTCCCAGAGGTACATTTGGAATTAATTGCAGAAGTAACAGGGGAGATCTTTCCATTAAGAAAGGGCATGCACACTACAGCAAAGTAGGCCTAGGAGTCAAATTAATATATAGATGTCGGCGTGTTTGTCCATTGAGTAAAGCAATTAATTCCAAAACTTCCTGGAAAGAGATCTTTTACCATGATAAAACGCAGCCTGTAGCTCGGATTATCTGTTCACAATCAGTACGTAAATCCCTGAGCCTGTTCCACATAGACATGGGTTGCCAGAAGATGAAGCAGTATCAGGAATATCTAGAATCTCCAAGGGCACCATCAAACTCTTGTGTCTTTGTAACGGTAAACTTTAGCCATGCGCTGCCTCGCGTCTGAGCCGGTATGTGATAAATAGGCCATTCTTAAAGCCTCAGTGATCCACATTTTCATTCAAACGGCCGGTCCCACTACGGTCTGTAATGTGCAAGGGGTCATTCTTTTGCGATTCACTAAAAGTAACAAGCAACTGTAACTGAGTCGTTTTATTGTCTTTCAGCTCTTTGTTTTGCTTCCCTGGTCCACAGCACCTGTTTCTATAACGCAACGGTTTTAAGGAAAAATACAAATATATGTATATATAAAAAAAAAAATATATATATGTATGTATAATATACCTAGCCGAGCACCTAGCACCAGATAGCTGTTAGCTGCTCACGAGTTTGGTATTTTTCTCAGGAATCAGTACAAAGTAAAACTGAGCATGTTCTTGTAATCGCTAAGTTTATCTATTTATGCATTTCCTCACCTTTCTTTGAGCAGTTAAGCAAAATCATAATCTTCTGGCCTCTAAACCCCATTAAGTGCAATTGAATGGAAGCTAAATATGTAATAAACCTGTTTGCCACCTACTCAGAATCAGCTAAACAAGGTTAGCAACTGGGTGCGAAAACAGGGCTATTTAGCAGCTTAAGTGAAAGAGATTTTTCTCAGGAATTTATCGAGTGGGGAAAAACACGACTGCAAATGAATGCCCATTCTGCTATCACCAAGGAGACAGAAATGTATGAACTAATACAGCTTTAAGATTTGGAGCACCATATGAGAAAATACCGACTTATCACCGTTATACATTTTATGGCCACTGTGGTAAGTTTGTGGTCTGAGTTAAGTCAATCGTAGAGTATTTTCTCCACAACGTCCTTCAGACACTATAAAAAACCTCGGCCAATGGTCTCCCTGGACAACCCCCTTCTCTACAAAAAAAAAATAAAATTAAAAAACATCTCAGAAGGAGTAGCACCAGCTCACTCGCTCTCTTATCAGAGGCTGCCAGATGCCAGCCCACAACACCATCCCACACACAGCCTGAAGGTGCACTACAACACGAAGCCATCACAGTGGGGAGGGAGAGCGAGGAGAGAGGGAGATACAGTAGAGAGGGAGGGAGGAAGAAAGAGATGTATAGCCTAGGAACATTCGGAAGGAAAAGTAGATCACCGTGTGGAGGAGGGTCGATTGGAGAAGAGGGAGTCTGGGAAAAAGTAGTGTCAGAGACCAATCTCTTTTTTTCCCCCTAAACTGTGCCTGAGAGGCTAAAGACCAAAGAGAGAAGAGAAACGACTTTAGATGTGTTCTGAACAGAGTCTGATCTGTTACCGTGAAAAAGGAGGGGGGAAAAAAAAAGAGAAGTGGTTTATGACGGTTCCCACGGCAGCTTTGTGGCAACAGTAAAGATGATGCAAATCACTTGTGAGTAACAAGCTCCATCCATCACCCTTGTTACAGCGCCGATGTACAGCACAGGCCCAGTGGCAGAGCCACTCATGCACACATTGTATGCAAAAGCCTACAGGCTGTCTTTCACTGTGGGTGGAAGCTTTCTCAATTTTACATGTAGACAGCAGAGAACCTTTTACGAGAGCAAGATACACTGTCTGATCAAGCCATCTGTGATTCCATTTTGACAGGCTGCTCAAAGTGTGCTGCTTGACAGCCTCAAAATTCTATTTTGTTTCACTTTTTCGTGCTGTGCTTAAAGACACCGATCGGCGGTGACATTTGAATGTACACACAGACACACACACGCACACACTCTCTCACACACACACACGCACACGCACACACACACGCACACACACACGCACACACACACACACACACACACGATGGCTGGCAGCTGCTCACTGTCTTAACTTCTTTTTCAGGCTGCCAGTGAAAGCTGATTACCAGTGCCAGTCGTCCTCCCAACAAACAGCAGAACGCTAGCAGAGAATTCGAGTTGAACATTTGAGTTTGAGAGAAAGAAAGAGGGAGATGAAGATAAACAAGAAGCAGTCAGGAAAAACACTGAGGCTTGTATAAAGACATAATTTGAGCACTGAAAGGGAAAGAAAAGGAGAGAGAGGGTCGAGGCCACAAGGAGAATGGACTGAAATGGATCTAGTTTTTAGCTTGGGCTTGAATAATGATGAATTGCTTATAAAAGGGCAGAAAATGGGAAAATTGCCCATGAGAGGCTGAGGGGACTTGCACAGCTTTCCTAATGGCTCTGTAACACCTGGATAGCAATCATATGGCTACTTATTGTAAGTCGCTTTGGATAAAAGCGTCAGCTAAATGAAATGTAATGTAATGTAGGACAACATGCGATTTATTTATTCTATCCCTATGCCTCATCCTTTACCCCACTTTTAGTTAGTGTAGGATTGTGAGTCACACTGTGGATCACAGTTCAGATCACTTCTGGCGATCCAATGGAAACCCTTCTTTTTCCCTACTTTATTCATGTATGTCTTATTTCCCCTATAAAAATGACGTATCAAGCTAGAATAAGAGTTTATCAAGCCTGGCCCCATTTAGACATGCTGTATAGCTACTTCTTATAATAATCTATCAAAACTACTCTGCCACCATGGCTTGAAGTTGGGCTGTTTTTTTTTTAACAAATCTAATTGTGATTTTCTTTTAGATAATACAGACACTAAATACTCACATGTTTTTATCTGGTGGTTAAAAAAACACTGTTATCCCAGCATTTATTTTGAAATACAGAATTACAGGTCTAACAGGATGGTCCTTTACTTCTAGGTCAAACTGAACAGGTGATGCTCTGCTCTCACTTTGTGTTCATGCTCACAGGTTCAGACTGGCCAAAGACAGCACGAGAACTACGTTGTTATACATTT
Organism: Embiotoca jacksoni; assembly: GCF_022577435.1. Taxonomy (NCBI): domain Eukaryota; kingdom Metazoa; phylum Chordata; class Actinopteri; family Embiotocidae; genus Embiotoca; species Embiotoca jacksoni. The sequence goes on along the minus strand of NW_027185378.1, from coordinate 5,890,645 downwards.
CCTCTTGCACACTCAAAGCACCACGCTCACCTCTCTCATGCTCAAATCTAATTCTGCTCTGGCAAATCGTTTCCAGTTCGTCTTCAAATGTTGACTTGCAGACTGACTCGCACACAAAATGTTTGGTTTGTCTTCTGTCAACACTTTTATCGTTTTCCAAAGTTCCCTACTGAACGCATCATATTCCATTTAAAACAACGATCTCTACTAAAACTGATGTGCAGGACTACTTCTTTTGCCGCAGCTAATTTCCCTCAGTCTCCATTGGTTGCCTGGCAACCTCACAGTGACGTCACATAGCTAGAGCCAGGCTACACTAACCCCTCAAAACCTTTTCATGGTATGATGCTAATCCCAACGTGAGGACGCTGTGTATCCCAATGATTTGCATTTGAACCTGGTTGGAGTTCCTGCTCATTTGGCTGAGCCACCCAAACAATGCAAACAAGGCTGAAATGTCTCGACAATCAGAGTGTTTGCAGGAGGAATTAACGCAGCCATCTGTAATTCAAACTTTAGCCAACATTAAAAAAAAAAAAAAAAACTCCCATCTGCCACTGCAAGAAGGATAAGACATACAAGGACTGTCAGCAAATATACATTCAACCCAGGTCTGACACAGACTGAGTAAAAGCTAAGACAGGCGGTGACGGATATGATGGCCGATCGATCTCTATTGGCAATGTGCAAAAGCTCATGCAAGCGAAATGTGTGTTTATGCAGGAAACTGTCCATATGGGGGACTGTTATATAATTCATATTGCAGGTGTTAAAGAGCTTATAAGCTTCCTGAATGAGAGACAAGCAGCTTTGAAATAGGGCTCCTCACATACAGTGTGCCTGCATGTTCACAAAATGGCTGACAGGTAGAAGTCGTTGAAAAGAAATATGCCCAGGACGGAGGTACACAAAGGGAGGAGAATATGAAGGGCACGAAACCAATCAGCCGGCTGTCAGCCAGCTTTTTGTCAAACCCGAACGGATCTGTCACGTGAGGCTTCCCTCGTGGACAGAATGCAGCATGTTTGAAATTTGTTTGAAGATGAGCTGTGACAGAAGATGCAGATCAAATCTAAATAATCTGCATGCAATTCAGTTAGCTGATATTTCGGCTGCAATAATGGGATTAACTTTTGTTTCTGACACCAATATGTGATTTGCTTTCAAAGTCTGATAAGGGTCCCTTTTAATTTGATTTCCAAAATAACAAAAGATAATAAAAGGACGTAAAAGTGATGCCTGATTAAAGAAGGCAGTTTTTGGAGATACTAAAATGGTCCCTTTGATATGTGATACACTTTGCTTCGTACTCTGTACAGTAAACATGGCTGTCACGGAGGAGATGCTGCTGCCTCTCTTTGTCGTACAAGTGGTCCAACGACAAGAAAACGATCTCTCATCAGCGAAGGCTTGTACAACAAAGGCATCTGGTAATTTCTAATGTTTAGCAGATCTCTTCAGTGCATCTTGAAAGAATTTAAGCAGCACACAAGCTCGGCTGTGGAGCCCTTGCCTTCCTCTGATCTCTGTGGGCTTTCTAGCAAACAGAAAAGACGGAGCTAGACTCCTCACTCATCATGTTTTTTTGTCCTCAGGCTGAGCTTAATCAACAGCGTCACCTATTACAGTCGATTTTGATTCAGCTCTACCCACACTGTAAATAAATAACCCTTCCAAATTGTTAGATTTATAATCTTAAATTAGACACATTTAAAGTGAAAATTACAATTGTGCCAAAAAATAAATATTTGATTTGTCACACAAGTGGAAAAAATATTCTGTTTTGTTCTTTTAAACAACTTTTTTTCCTTCCATGTAATTACGTAAAACGTAAAAAAAAGTTATTTGGAAATATTAGTAGCTCATTCGCAGGTTTCCAGAAATCATTTTTTTCTCATGGAAAAAAAAATACATTATGAAGGCTTATTATTATGTCTCCTCAAAGATGTGCTGTATCAGTGAAGTCAGATGTCTTCTTGCTGATCAAAATTAAAACAACTCAAACCAGGATGAAGACAGCTCTTCACTTTACGCACTTCCTGCACATTACATATGTGCATGCATATTTTACAGGTGTCATCTTGAGATATTAAAATGTATTACTAGGAATAAAGATTGATACAATAAATTATTAATGTCAGAAATATATTTTTTTAATGGAAACCGATAAGATACACCCACTTAAGTTTTCAATAAATTAACAAAAGTAAACATCATGTTTTACTGAATACACAAGTTAAAATATATTAAGGTGGACAAACTCAAGGTTTAAATGACATTTTTACTCAGGTTTGTTGCTATGAAATTTTGTAAAGTCTGTAAGGCTGCAGTTAATATATTCATCTTTTTATATTGAACATGTGTGTCACAGTATCATTTCACTGTACCATCAATAACATGTCATCCACGTCATTCGTTGTAACGTGTTACTATAAACAGCATATAAGATGAACATTCTGTTTTAAGATCAGTATTGGGGAGTGCACAAGGCTCCCTGCAACTCGATAGGCTCTCTGGGATGGTAGTGCTGACCAGAAACACCCACTGACTGAAATCCATTGATTGAAACATAACAATCAAGGGGAATGTCAGAGAGAGGAGTGTGTGCACTATCAAACTCAGCCTGGTGGGGCTGCAGCATCCTGAAATCCATTTATCGATCCTGGTTGGCTGCTCACTGCTTCCTTTGACAAGGTAAGATCCTCAGAAGGACATCACGGATGCACTGTGCTTTAAAAATCCTATAATTTTACACCCAGTGCACCGTGAAACACGCAACAACAGGTAAAGCTGTTGTGCTTTCCCCTTTAGTGCTCTCGTCTTGTTAAATTTTCAGTTTGCTTTGACAGCGCATGCAGGGTTAAGGTTTGTAGAAATGAACTAATCAGAACAGCTTTTACAATTTTCAAATCACTCTGATGAGCTTTTATCTTGCATATTCTGGCAATGATTATTTTTACCCTCACGGTACAGTGTTTTATTTTGAAATTCTTAATTAGCCTGGTACAACCAGACCACACTCCACGAGGATTGCTTGCTGATGTTGCCTCCTAATGGGCTTAGCCCTCAAATTAATTTAGGAACTACTGGAGCACCTTTCAACCAGTTGGCATTGACCACCATATGACGTAGATGTAGCCAACCCTACTGGTCGCTCATAAGTCTGCAAACCTCAATGAAAACAGGGTTTCCAGACTGTAAGCACAGTGAACACTGAAACTGAAAGATATATTCAGGCGAAGCAAGGCTATTTGTTTCTGCCCGATGGTGTAAATATCGATGGAGCAACTGGAGCAGCACACCAGGGCCAGAAACTGGCAAAGGCCTATGTAACAGCTTCAGGGCAGACCCACTTGCAAACAGACTGCTTTACACATTCCTCAAGGTAACCACTCAACAACATGATTTGACCTAGTTGAAATTGTGGTAGCTATTTATACAACCTTTGCACATTCACAGTCTTTTTTTATTTTCGCATCTTTGTCTTTGTTTAAATGTTTCAAACCTATTTCATCTGATCGCTTCAGTCTCAAAAGTTACCAAGGAGGAAGGCTTCCTAGGAAATGCTAATTTCTTTGTCCGACGACCTTGCTCTTTGTCATTTGTTCTTGCAATGACCTCCTAACAATTTTTTCTCAAAATCTTTGCAAGAAGCTCCTCAGCAAATAGACAAGAAGTTAGCAGAAATAGCTAAACGTATGTATGTGTGTGCGCACAGGTGTGTGCTTGTGTTTGGGATGAGAAGAGGTGGTCAAGAAAACTATTTGGACAAAGGCTAATCACAATCATAGGATTACTATCCTACCAAGAAAGAAAGAGACATGAGGTGGTTAAAACGTAAATGTATAAACCAATTATATACTGTGAACTCACTTCACTAAATGTTTATCGTCTTTCTTTTCAGAGTTCTGTTCTATTTATATCCTTCAATCAACAGCTACAAGATAATAAACAGTGAATCACAATTTTCTCCCCCTGTAGTGCCTGATAATTACGAAGTCAGCGCCACAAAAATGAAAATAAAAACTTGCATGCTGAAGGGGGTTTCTCACCAGATGTTCGGTTAATTCCCTCTATCACTCCAAGCGCACACTTCCTTTAAGTGCTAGTTGTTTTCTGCATACTGGTGAAAACACTTTGTGGCGGACAAAAGAACTTTCCTTTTCAAAACATTTTTTTGAAGGCATAAAGAATACTGCTGACGCCATGATGCAATAAGAGGCAATGTAACATGTCTGACGAGCAGATTCCTATCTTTGTACTTGTTCACAAAAGCTTTACAGTTGACACGGTAATGAAAGTGAAGTGCTTATCATGGGGGAGACGGGTGAGAAACAACACCATGAAAAAGAGCTACAATTCATAACATGACACACCTAACAGACAGGGGAGGAAAATAGATGTGATCCTACAGGTGAGATTTCCGAAATGGCATTGCAAAAAAAAAAAAAAAAAAAAAAAGTATTTTTCTTGGCAAGATTGAGCTCAATTGCTTTCTGACTCAACTCTTGCGAGACAACTTTTCTTCCTTTCTACAGCAGAACACATCAGACTGAAGCACTCGGCAGACGGTGCAGCTTTTTAACAGTATTAGTTCAGCTCCAGCGGGTTTGTCACCGTGGGGAAACCAAAACTTGTGCCGATTTAGCGCAGATTAATTTTATTCTTTCTCAGTAATAGTGCATTGTGTGCGACACGGCAGCGCATCAAAGGTGGCCTAGTTTGGAATGCATCACATGAGCTTGTTGAGCTGATGGGCTGTGCTGTAGAGGAGTTTCATTTGAGCACTGAAACAGATTAATTATCATGCGAAATCACTTAATGACAACACAAAGAAATCCCAAGTTGATAAGCAATTAAATCAGGCAGATGGAAAAATATATCTGTTGTTGTTGTGGTTGACAGATACAATGATAATCCCTGTCTGCACCGATCCAGTAATGAGATTTGATGTGCTAGGCTAAAATTGGGGTTGGGATTTCTCCGTCGCTGGGCTGAGGGATTCATACTGAGCGCCAAAAAAGAAAAATCAATGTGGGAAATATTTGATTTACACTTACATAATGCATTGATGCCTCACCTTGCCTGGTGCATATTGTCGATGTCAACTCGCAGCATAAAAATGTCATGATGTATAGTGCATAGTGTGGGAGTGTTGACAAAATACCTGCATCACCTCATCACCTGCACAGGCTGACTGATTTTAAGACGTGGGCATGATTGCAGCAGACGCTCAGTTCAAACACCTTGATGGCTTCTCTGGTGTAAAGCTCAACTACAGTTGTATTGTATTTTTCTTTTTTGTTTTGGTTTCATATTGGCATTTTTTTTTAATTTTCTAGAGAACTTTTAACATCCTGCCGTCATTACCTCAGTAGGATGCTTCTCCCTGTACTTGACATTAATTGGCTTGTAGACGGCCGTCAGTCTGCCGTCAGCGTGTTATCAGTTCGGTTTTCAGTTCGGATGGAGAGAAATGAATGAACGGATTCATTAGTTGCTCTTTTATATTCCTTCTGCTGCCATTTCTTTTTTTCAGGTGGATTTATTCTCAGTCCTCTGCCTCTCAGCCTCTTGGAAAATAAGTAGAGTTTTGACATTTGTATGTGTTTTTTTTCAAGTCAACTTTTGATTTCTTTGTTGGACCAAAACTACAATGAAATACTTTGTCTCCTTTTTTTTTTTTTTTTTTTTTTTTTTTTACCCCGTGTGCTACTGCGGCTTATTTTGAGTTATTTCTTTTTTTTATCCTCCCTCTATATTTTAATGTGTGACGACAGCCTGCCTCGACTTCCTGTAATTGGTCTAAAAGTCCGAACCTTGCTCCCTGAATATGTACCCTGCAACCACCCAAGTCCCCAATAAGTTTGGCAACCAGACCTCCTGTGGTGAAATTGTGGTGGTTTAATTACAGATCCCTGGAACGGGACAAGGCCATATCTGTAACACACACTGACTCCATTTTTAGAAGTTTAAACACATTTAATGAAGAGGCCGCGTAGTACTGTGATTAAAATGGCTGTAGCATTTTTTGTGCTTTATTTCTGTTTTATGAAATTTGCCAGCGTTGCAGTTGACAGTTTTTAGAACAGCTTCAATAACATCAGTATGTCAGACTCTTTGTTACTCTTTGTTATTTATAGTCTATTTTACAGTTTGATTAGGTGGAAATAAAAATGTTAGTGATGAGGACACAGGAGACCTTATTGTATTTTATCCCAACTCAGTCCAAGTTGTAAAATATGGACCTCACACTTGTGGAGTTATTACTGAAAAAAAAAATTGCCCAAGGATTAACGAGTAAATGCTAATTTATTTGGGAACATACTCCCTGTAAACACTGACACATTGCCCCTCTTAATCTATTTGCCAAAACGAATGGAGGTGAATGAAACACTAACTTAGCTTTTGGGGCTCCTCAGGGTCTGGGGACAATTGCTCACTTTGTCCGGTTGCCTGGCAAGTCAGCCCTTCTTAACCATTTAGTCTCTCTGACCCAGAAGTTTTAAATCGAACAACATTTTTTTTAAAAATAACAAATGTCCGATAAGAACAAAATACAATAGTGTCATAGTGTTTTATAGCGTATTGGGCTAAAAATTAGGATTGTAATATTTACTTGAACAATTTATTTGGACTAAAACTTTCCATTGCCGAGCTGAAATTTGTTGTTTTTTTTACATAATTTGCCAGCTAGTCATTGAGTCAATAAGAATAACAATTAATAATGCTAACACAGTATTGAAAGCCTAAATGATGATACAAAAGTCTCTAGTTAGTAACGCATGGTTTCTGTTAAAGATGTGTCACCAATTTAAATGATGAAACTTAATTACCTTTCTGACTTCATAAAGTTTCCCTTGAATCACTGTCACACTGTAAATTCACTTGTGACATTTTTTTAAATTGATGGATGACACAAGTTTGACTTGCAATCACCCTCTTTACACACATTTTCTTCAACTGAATAAAGCTGAAATGCCCACAAAAGTGATCTTGAATCAGTTACAGTCAATCAGCCTTGATGTAAGGACACTATTTTGAAATCGACAAATGTCAAAGCATCCCCAGTCATAAAGGCAGAAACCACATATTTGAGGTCACTACATTCTTTATGCTCTTCCACAGACTCAAATACTTTTGTTTTGTAGCACAGACACAGGTAATATTGAAGGCTATAGAATGTAGTAGTGAAAAGGCAAAAACAAGTGTTGCACCCACACAGTCCTCACCAATTGAATTTGTATTCATCCTCATAAAGCAAAAGATAAGTGCTGTGTGGGTTTGCTGAGTGTCATTTCTTATTAATTAGATCTACAGTTGTATGGTGTGATTTTTTTTTTGTGTGTGTTTTTTGAAACAGTCAATGAATTTAGTGCTGTGTTAAAACCCAAATTGATATAATGTCTGCCAGTGGGGTCAGATTTTCTTTGTTCCAGATGCAAATCAATTGTTTTTTTCAAAGATAATAAAACACCCACTTGTGAATTATATATAAGAAAAAGTACCTCAATATTACAGAACAAATGGCCTGCAAAAAAAATATGCTTTTTGCAGTGAATATGTTGTCAGCCTCGATATGTAGCTTGATATCTCCTTTAGAAATCGTAAAATGGAACTGGGTACAGATCAGAACATTTTCCATGGCGCCAGTGAAGTAGAAATAGCTTCTAAGCCTGATATAGATACTGTAATTGGTTGATCTCTGGTGTGCAACAAGACAGTGAAAATTCTCTCAGCAGAAAAAAAAAACAAACTGAAAATGTTGGAAAGCGGGCTGGCTGTAGCCAATCGATGACAAGCTGACTGAATGAAGAAATAAATCAAACTGTAATTGAAAGAGAAAGATGTGATGTGACAATTCTGTTCTGTATATTACAATGCAGGATGGATGCTTTGTCTTTCCTAAGCGGCGTTCAGTATTGCGTTCGAGCCAACAGTATATTTTATAGCCACCAGGAAGTTGTGGAGTAAAGAAGTGTGGCACGGGCCTGCATACAATCCTTTACGGAGAGTTTTATAGGAGCTGAAGGCAGCTAAAAATGAAAAAAAAAAAAAAAAAAAAAAACCCATTGTAGGGCAATTGAAGCATGCCGGGTGGGGGGGGAGGGCATAAAATCTGTGATGCCCATCTATTAACATTCACAGCCAACTCCATAATATCTTTATGGCTTTAAAAGCTTCTGGTGAATCTCAGAAGCATCTATGGAGGAATATAAAACCAGCGACAGTTATTACAGAAATATGAAAAGTGCTGTGACGGAAACAATGTTTTTGACTCATGAAACACAAATGAGGCAGGAGTGTGTTTTTCCACTGTCACCACATTGTTTCAGCTTTTACACACTGGGGAAAGGCTTATGGGTTTCTTTTTGTTTTTTTTAATAACACATGCAAACTAACGTGAACAAAAAAAATCAGCTGACATACAATACAACCCAAAATTACTATCATTCAAAAAGATAACATGAAATGCAAAAAATATTTGATTTTGTATCTTAAATTAGAGCTTGTCGTACTTGTCTTTGTATTAATGTTCCTTATTATCAGTTTGTGTTTGTTAATTTTAGTCTGCTTGTTAAAGTCCTAGGACAGTGATTGAGTTTATCAGACCAATAGAAAAACACTTTTATTGGAAGTGCAAAGACAAACAGGCAAACCCGAAGTAAAAACGAGAAGCCTAATATGGAAGCAAATATATCACTGCATTATCACATTTAAAATAATGTTCGTTTTTTTAATTGAAATTATGTACCTGGATTTTTAGTTTATGAATTAATATTTTCAAAATGTCAATAGCTTATTTTATTTTTTTTACTGTTCAATGTTCACAAATATATATATCCTCGCCCCCCCGCCCCCAACTTAAAAACATCTGATTAAACATCTGGATATGATTCCATCCAAAATCCAACCAACATCCAACCAATCAAGTTGCGCTTTTTTGTCATGCGATGTTCTGGTGTTGAAAGATTGTTGACATATTGAGTTGAGATATCGATGATACTGGCTGTTTTCATTCATTCATAACATGAAACTCATCAGACTATAGTCTACAATAAATTAAATACATGCATTCATAGTTTGTTCATTGAAATTGATTAAAAAAAGATCTTGCACAGTTGCCACAAAAAAATTACAACTACATCAGACCATGTTTAAAGAATCTTAAAGAATGTCCTTGTTGGATCAAAACATAATTCATGTCCTAATATTCTTAATTTGACCACGTGGTCAATTATATACTCCTTTAAATCTGCAGTCATCCCGGGGATTATGAACAGTATCTATTTATTTCCAACCCTGGTGTGCTTTCACGATATAAAAAAAAAAGGCTCACTGTATTCTCTCAGCATTACTTTAAATATCCAACAGAGTTGGATGTTTGAAGTGAGTTGTACGATGCTGAAAACCAATAGTGACAGTATACTGGATGACTAATTCAACAGTTTATATTGTTCTCACTGGAAGTGGATTCCATAGCAACTCCAGCAGCTGACTTCCCTCTCTGTATCTTTGATCACTATTCTTTCATCTTTTGTGAGCCCGGGACCGGCACAAAATTGCTGCGTAGCATGATATATGACATGCCATCTCAGCAGCGTATGAAAAATAAATTTGATTTCCACACACCATTTCCTGATCAGCCACCTCCCCCATCTCCACCGCCACCAACAGCCATCCCCCTCCTGTCATCACACCTGCCTCTCCCTTCCTGCCCATGCACGTGGCCACTCAGCTGTTAGACCAAACACTGAGGGTGTGTTCACACCAAGTGTGTTACAGTAGGCTTGTCCAAGCTGTCAGCTCTGTACTTTGAATGGTATATTGCTAGAAAGAACAAATGACATCACAGTAGGCAAAAAAGATCTACATAATTGACATGATCTACATTTTAATCTACATCTTCGGGCTCACCCATGTTTTGTCAGAAGGAAGAATACAATTTAACTGTACAATTTTGGATTTAACACAATGAAATTCACCATTGTAATTGCATGTTTTCCATATGGGATTTTTTTTTTTGACAGACAACATATGGTGTTGTCAGGAAGAGAATATTCCCAGCATATAACTAGGTGTAATTTTGTGCTGGGGAGCTGTAGGAAGAAACAGTGCCCCCCCCCCTCTTCTGTTATTCAAAAGGATAATATTGTTAGTGATTGGAAATTAAAACTGCTTTAGCTAAGTAGCTAAAAATAGCGTGCACGATATGTTGTTTCACATTCACGTTTTAGCAATTGTACTTGTAACATACAATCTACGTAGTCTCTTGCTGTTCACAAGTGGGTTTCGCCAAACCACCCACGATGAGCTTTAGAGGTGCGATTTGTTTTTTTGTATTGTAGACAAATGAAGGCAAGCCCTTCCCCCCGTCTCCAGTCTGTATGCCAAACTAGTAATATACAGTGGTGTGAAAAAGTGTTTGCCCCCGTCCTGATTTCTTTTTTTTTTTGCATGTTTGTCACAGTTAAATTTTTCAGATCATCAAACAAATTTAAATATTAGTCAAAGGTAACAGAAGTAAACACAAAATGCAGTTTTTAAATGAAGGTTTTTATTATTAAGGGAGAAAAAAAATCTAAACCCACATGGCCCTGTGTGAAAAAGTGTTTGCCCCCTAAACGTAATAACTGGTTGGGCCACCCTTAGCAGCAACAACTGCAATCAAGCGTTTGCAATAACTTCCAATGAGTCTTTTCCAGCTGTGGAGGAATGTTGGCCGACTCATCTTTACAGAGTTGTTGTAATTCAGCCACATTGGAGGGTTTTCCAGCACCAACCACCTCTTTAAGGTCATGCCACAACATCTCAATAGGATTCAGGTCAGGACTTTGACTAGACCACTCCAAAGTCTTCATTTTGTTTTTCTTCATCCATTCAGAGGTGGACTTGCTGGTGTGTTTTGGATCATTGTCCTGCTGCAGAACCCAAGTTGGCTTCAGCTTGAGGTCACGAACAGATGGCCGGACATTCTCCTTCAGGATGTTTTGGTAGACAGTAGAATTCATGGTTCCATTTATCACAGCAAGTCTTCCAGGTCCTGAAGCAGCAAAACAGCCCCAGACCATCACACTACCACCACCATATTTTACTGTTGGTGTGATGTTCTTGTTCTGAAATGCGGTGTTACTTTTACGCCAGATGTAACGGGAACACACCTTCCAAAAAGTTCAACTTTTGTCTCGTCAGTCCACAGAGTATTTTCCCAAAAGTCTTGGGGATCATCAAGATGTTTTCTGGCAAAAATGAGACGAGCCTTAATGTTCTTTTTGCTCAGCGGTGGTTTTTGTCTTGGAACTCTGCCATGCAGGCCATTTTTGCCGAGTCTCTTTCTTCTGGTGGAGTCATGAACACTGACCTTAACTGAGGCAAGTGAGGCCTGCGGTTCTTTGGATGTTGTTGTGGGGTCTTTTGTGACCTCTCGGATGAGTCGTCGCTGCTCTCTTGGGGTAATTTTGGTCAGCCGGCCACTCCTGGGAAGGTTCACCAGTGTTCCATGTTTTCTCCATTTGTGGATAATGACTCTCACTGTGGTTCGCTGGAGTCCCAAAGCTTTAGAAATGGCTTTATAACCTTTTCCAGACTGATAGATCTAAATTACTTTCTTTCTCATTTGTTCCTGAATTTCTTTGGATCTCGGCATGATGTCTATCTTTTGAGGATCTTTTGGTCTACTTCACTTTGTCAGGCAGGTCCTATTGAAGTGATTTCTTGATTGAGAACAGGTGTGGCAGTAATCAGGCCTGGATGTGGCTAGAGAAATTGAACTCAGGTGTGATAAACCACAGTTAAATTATGTTTTAACAGGAGGGGTCAAACACTTTTTCACACAGGGCCATGTGGGTTTGGATTTTTTTTCTCCATTAATAATAAAAACCTTCATTTAAAAACTGCATTTTGTGTTTACTTATGTTATCTTTGACTAATATTTAAATTTGTTTGATGATCTGAAACATTTAAGTGTGACAGACATGCAAAACAATTGGAAATCAGGAAGGGGGCAAACACTTTTTCACACCACTGTACATCCTGACTCCAGCTCCATACCTAGTTCACAGATTAAGATCTATCTTCTCCTCTCAGTGTCACAAAAGTAACCAAATGAGGATATTTCCCCACAACACAGACATACTGCACCACATTATAGGTTGATATGGTGAACTTGTTCACGAAAATTTGCCAATTTAGATTCCAGCAGATACAGGGCACATCCCCTCATGGATGTTGCTGCAAAACGCTCATCTAAAATGTGGATGCCTCACACACAGCCTCAACCGGACAGCACAGAGGATCTATTCAAATGCCACAGTTTCAATGTGGCCACTCAAGATTAGTGTCACCAATTAAGTAACTGACCAAATGGGATATACAGTCACAATTCCCCTTGTTGTTCCTGAATAGTCAGTTGAGATATATATAACCTTTTTGGTTATGAAATGTCGTCATTTCATTATTTTGTCCAAAGTAGTGTATGAACCCTGGAGGTATGGCTAAAAAAGTGTTTGAGGACACAGTAGCCGTGACCTCTGACATCTCACCACATTAAATCAAATGCGTTCATCTTTGAGTATGAGTGAATGTTTTTGCAAAATTATAAGAAATTCCCTCAAGGTGATCTTGAGAATGGGATGGATGGATGGAAATATCATCCAAAAAGATGCTATAGAGCTTGATAGAATTGAGGGGAACTGAAGAACTGAGTGATGATTGGTGCCTTTCACATTACAGAGAGTATTACATTTAATAGACAAACTATAATTCATGGCAGTTTTAAGGTTTTGCTTGTCTGGCACATTTGTTCATGGGACTTGATTTCTCTTCCAAAGCTCGTGTGAAGTACGATGCACTAAATTAGAAGAAACATTGCAGATTTGATCTGACTATAACAGGGCTCCAGTAATTTGAAAGTTAACATCTACACTATGCGTGCAAAGTGTTTCCATTAAGACATCACATTTGTCGAATCACGGGATGAAAGGGGGAACTAATTGAAACAATGCCTGATGGATTTCCCGAGACATTCTGGGGAGGAAAGCAACTTTTTTATTGAGCTTTATCAGAGCTTGTCGGATCTCCTTCCTGTTGGTCAAAAACGATTTATCAAGCTTTCACTCAATATGCTCTAAAAATAAATCTTCATCTAACTCTGGTTCATCTTCTCAGCCACATGATCTTGCTTTTCGCTGAGGTAAGACGTAAATGAAAATATGTGATGCATTCCTTCCATAGTACAAAAGATGCTCTTATGAATCATATAGGAGAGACATCCTATTTTAAACTGCTACACTTACTATTTCTATATAAAGTAATCGCACAATTGGGATGCACTAAATAATTCCATCTCAGGCCTGTGTTTTATGTAAAAAAGGGACACATCAGGGCCAAAGGGTAAACATCAAACTGATTTGAATTCAGTTCTCTTCTCTTATATTTTTCGTATTTCTGTGAGTGCCAACAAAAGCCAGACATGACTCCACTCCTTTTAAGTACTGCACACTCAGAGCTAGACGTACTTTGAATCAAAATAAATCCCCCGCAGCCTGAGTTTAAGCATTGTTTTGTTTCAGCACAGGGTTTACAAAGACCAAGGCCAAACTGCCCAAAAAAATAAATAAAAAAAATCAAGTAGCACATTTACTCTGGATGTCCTCATATTTTTATGAGCTTCACTTCCTTCTGAGTGAACAAGTACAGAGCAAGAAAAGCACTCGAGCACTTTTGATCACATTAAATCCATTACGATGCAGGAGATTCAAAATGTGCATCAAGAAAGTAGGACAGCTTCCATTTAGGCTCTAAACTGACACTCGCTTTACAACAGTGACATCTTTAAAAGCTGAAGCCTCGTTTAGTGGCAGTTGTGATCAGAGTATCAAACCCATTATCATCATCATACTCTGCTCCACCACAAACCTCATTCACTTAGTGTTTCATTAACGTCTGGGACACATGGACGCCTGCGTTCACAGCCCTATAAGAATCGCAACGTGTTTTACAATCTGTACAACATAAGACACCCTCAATCCTTCCACTTTTGTTTCCGGTAAGGATAACTTTCACAAAAAAAAGGAGAAACCTCAGTCCATCAGTCATTTAAACTGAAATGTAACACTCCTCTTTTTTCAATAAGTTCCCGCCGGTTTCCCTCAGACACCATCTGTGTCACCATTATCCTTTTGGCTAGTTAGCTTCAGTCTTTAACTTTTCAACGAGTTGACATTTTGGGATCTTTCTCACTGAGTGTTGGATGAGAAGATGAATACCGCACACAGTACGTTATGTGTTATTATACAATATGTCCATTAAATGTCAAGTTGGAGCCATGAGATGACAAGATTAGCTTCGCATAAAGAGTTGAAATGAGGATGAAACCAAGCCGCAACTACTAACGGCTTCAGGCTGAAGCAATATGGAAAGAGCCCATTTAAAATGTGCCAGGACAGTTGTAGGGGAATGGAGGCTCATGAGTCAAATCCAGCCCTCCGTCATATATATGGAGAACTGTTTGCACGTAGTTTTCATTGCAAGGTTTAACATAGTGTTTCATAAATGTACTTTAGGTAACAAGACTTCTGTAAATCCCAATAAAAATGACCTCATAACATCAAACTGTATTGAATACAAATACCTGAAGAAAGCAGTGTAACAGAAATGCAGTTAGTCATATAGTAGAATAAAGCCTAATGTAGCTCCTTTAGTCCTCACTTACGATTGGAATGAAAATGCATCTGCAAAAATACAATACTAGAGCAATTTAAAATTGCAATGAAATATCAACAATAAAAGTTATAACATAAACCAGCTACCTTTCTTTAACCATCCTTTTAAATTTGTGTTGGCCCTTATTGTACAATGATGAAAAAAATGGCCCTAAATTGAACCTCACTGCTAACCCCTGCCAAAAGAAAATGTCTATGTCCCTGAACGGCTATTGTCTGATTCATTTATTTTCAATTCGGTGATTCATTTATTTTTTTCTGCTCATCCGGGGTTGGTTCGCGGTGGCAGCAGGTCAAACAAGTTAGCCCAAAATTCCCTCTCACGAGCAACATTTTCCAACCTCTCCTGGGTGATCTCATGCATTCCCAGGCTAAATCTTAAATATAATCTCTCCAGCGTGTCCCACTAGTTAGATGTACCCGGAAAACCTCCGAAGCGAGGCCTCCAGGAGACATCCCAATCAGATGCCGGAGCTACCTCAGCAGTCTCCTTTTCAACAGACCTCCTTACCCAATCTCTGAGCCCAGCCACCCTGCTGAGGAAGCTAATTTCAGCCACTTGCATCCACAATGTCATTCTTTTGGTCACTAGCCAAGGCTCATGACCATAGATGAGGGCTGGTACATAGATTAACTAGGAAATTCAAAGCTTTGCCTTCATCTCAGCTCCCTCTTCACTAAAACAGTCCGGTACAACGTCCCGCTCCTGTCAATCTCTCGCTTCATTCTACCCTCACTCGTGAACAAGACCCCGAGATACAGTGCAAATCATCGGATAGCGTTACACCACACTACATTGCTCTTTATATAAAGTCTGTGGAGGAAGTGTTTAGTGAGGTTCTGGCTGGTAATTGGTGAGCTGTAAAGGCGGAAGGTGGATTCCGTAACCGCTGGACACAGCTAGACTGTCTGCTTCCCTGTGTTTCTACTCTTTGTGTTAAGGTAAGTTATCCTGCTGCTGGCGGCACCTATGTATTTACTGCTCAGGCATGACAGTGGCATCACTGTTCTCGTTCAACTCTCAGGTAGAAAGTGAATTTTCCAAAATATCAAACTCTAGCTACCTTTAGCGTGGGGTCTTAATAAGTCCATGTCTGTCCTGCCGACAACAGACTCGATAACTTGCTGAACCTTTAAGCCACATGGACAAGAAGTCTTTGAAGTAAAATGGAAATCTACACAAGTGGGCAACTCCATCCGCTGAAGAAGATTAGGTGATAAGATCGAAAGCTCCACAACAGCTATTGTGGCAGCATTTTTTTCTCCAGCAGCAACTAAACTGTGATGACACTACCCATTTCTACATTTACATTTTACAATGTGCAAAAGATGCAGACAAGCAGTCTGAATGTACAGACACGAGGCAAGTACGTATCATAACCAGACCATGACCTTGACAATGAACCCAATTTGAACACAGCTGGCCGAAAAACACCAATTCTTCCACGGTATTTTGTTTCCTCCATGTTATTTACTGTAATGAGTGTTTCTGTAAACACTTTAATGATCACACAACCGATTCGCATCATTCGTCACTGGAAGAAAATGGTCGGATTCCTTCAGAGCCTCACAACACATTATTCAATTGGTTTTCAAAGGCGGGCCAGTAATGTCCCCGGTAAACTGACTCTGACATGCAAAGATTTGTGGAATACATTTCCCATAATGCATTCAAAAATCCATGCACTGTATCATCCAGGTAAATGCCCTCCGCAGCTCCAGTTTGTTGGCATTTTGTTGTGAATTTGAAGACATCAGGACATTATTTTTCAAACTGAAAAGCTCCCTGCGGAGCCACAAAAGACATCATGGAACAGATTTCATAAACTGAGTACTAACAGTGAGTAAAATGATTTTGTGTTGGAAATCTGTGGTGCGTCTCTCTAATTTATCAATATTAAATCAGTGTAGTTGCCAAACCTCTCCACCGGCAGACCACAGCATAACCTCATTGGTAAGTGGTCAGCTGTACAAGAATATAGTGCATTTAAGTCCATTTATTTCACTTTTTATCAGCAGCGAAGAAACCAGCAATGTGCACACTGTGCAGGCAGGGGGATGCTTTGTGACTGCAATGATAACATAAATATGCAAAGCTTAACATGCAAGCCATTATACGAGTAGGAGGTGTTATTGGCCTGTTTGACTTGTTTGGGCTCTTCACATGTGGTGAGGCATTTAACACAAGTGAGCGGAAAAAAACAAAAAAACAAAAAAAATGAAGGATTTCTTTGTGTGGCAATGATCTATATTTTTCATGAGAGAATTCTATGTTTACAGAATGGCTAGTTTGAGACAGCACTAAACGATTAAAGCGTTATTCCTGTACAAAAGATTTGAGAATGTATAAGGGAGAAATCCACCAATCGGGTTATCAAGGCTGAAAGTTATCCAGTTTACGTCACTTTTATCACATTAAAAATCCTCTTAACAGTTATTTTCCTGCAATTGCGGGAGGCTACTTTGTACGTGCTTTAATAAGAAAGGCAAGGACTTTTCAGAAATAATTAAAGGCCTCAAAGTATTTCAGTGTTGAACAGAAAAATTGGAGGGTACTAAAAAACTCTTACCTATATTGTGTGGTATTGTGCCATATGGTCTCTCGGAAAAAAACCTCAAGGCCTCACATTCACACTCAGAAGAGCAAGATGAACAGTCAGCCTGTGGAGAGAAGATAAAAGAGCTCGTGTTCAAAGGTAAGGTGGCGGTAGTTCAAGGTTCATGTGAGGTCACAGGCATCGTATCTCGGACAATTACTGAATTGAATAAGACTTCATGCATTTCTGAAACACACAAATGTACAAATTACCA
Source organism: Embiotoca jacksoni (assembly GCF_022577435.1). Taxonomy (NCBI): domain Eukaryota; kingdom Metazoa; phylum Chordata; class Actinopteri; family Embiotocidae; genus Embiotoca; species Embiotoca jacksoni. The sequence continues at coordinate 5,873,111 of NW_027185378.1, read as the reverse complement.
TCAGGATATGTGACAACGTAAATAAATAAGTCTGTATATGGTCTCAAAGTAAGGCAATCTCAAGCACATCCTAAACAATGCAGGTGCTATTACCCTTATTTGCTGTGAGCCAATCATATCACTAAGCTATGAAACCTTTTACATTTCAGGCAGTTCTATTATGATTTAGAGGGAATTATCTGCTTCTCAAACAAAACCCTATAAAAAATCTCCTCAAAGCAGAGTGTAGGAGGGGATGGGGGATTAGATTGGTTTATGGAAAATTATTGAACTGGAGCACAGCAGGGTGTTTGTGCAGGGCCCCGGCTCCCGAGTGACATTTTTATCTCTCGCAATGACTTAACGCACTTTATTTGTCTCTTTTTCTCTCAGCTTTTGTCGCTGGTCGTCCCTACAAGCTGTTTTCCTTTCTAAACACACAGTCTGGAAGATGGGTTATTTGTTTTGCTTCGCAAATGTGCGTGGGAGTGAGCGTGTGGGTGTGCATGTATACATGTCTGTGAATATGTTTAAGCTTGGCTTGATGTATGACTGGCTGTGAAGGGCGCTGATCTACAGGGTCATGCATGTACAAATGGTACTCCTTTTCTTTTTTACATGCATCATGAGCTCTAAAAGGAAGAGAAACATAATCCTAGAAATAAGCGCGTGGTATAAAATGTGGCTTCTGTGTATTTGTATCAAGGAAAAAAAACAAATTACAGGTCATTCCTCCATTGATAGTAAACACCTTTGTATTCCACTCTTCTCTTCTATAAAGGTGTTTATGGGCCACTTCTCTCATACATTTGCTCTCCCACGCAACAATCATATGGACGAGCCTTTTTCTAGTCAACGCCACCATTAACTGACCCCCTTTCATACACATTAACACACTCATGCCACTGTTCCCTTCATGCCTCTCTCAGGAGACTCATGACAGCTCGGTTCACATTCACCGCTGTGTTTTCCCGCCTGCCCGTCCTTTGTGATCTTGAAGAGGATGTCAGCGTGATGAGTGGAAAAAACGGCAAGCACACCCCTAACGGTGCTTTGATTTCTGGGGCAGACCTTGCTCATCAACAGTTATTGTTTCTTTTTTTTTTTTTTAGAAGACCAGGGCACCCTACAAAAGAGTAAACTAAGCCTCCGTTTTTAGCGTGTCCCCGGCTGGGCTTTTCCGTAAATCGCAGACTTATCAGAGCGAACACAGGATGCACCGCTCGCTCACCTGAGAGAATTTAACTCAAACCTTTCCTGACTGGAATGTTCGAGGTTGAAGTTGGATTAATGCTGATTACTTCATATATCCTCGTTCATGATATCACGGTTAGCTTTTGACGCAAAGCAGCCAGAGAATGCGAATAACACATTATTGACCCACTGTCATTAGCTGCCTTCACTCAGCTTCCATTCAAAGACACTGCTTAGAGCAATCACCTGCTGCGGTGCACGTTCAAGCTCACGAAATGACTGAGGGAATTGAGACTTACAAGACATCAAGAGAGCATGGTTCCATTATACCAACACAACAAGCCTATTAATACTATTTATTATGCATTTAAGAGCTGTTTGCTCCTGTTTCTTTGTGTCAGGCACCATCCATTTGTTTTGCCAGTGGTCTACTACATTAACTTAATCTGAATGTCATATCAGCAGATCAATAAAATGGTGGTGAGGTAAAACATTAAGGGGCACTGATGCGGAAGTGCCTTTAAATGCAGTTTCACTGAAGGCCGCTAGTGACTACTGGCGCCATTCAAAAACCATCAACTTCTCATAAAATACAATATATTTAGATTTTTCCACAAGTTGCTGTGATGTCATTCATTCAATTCAGTCCTTCTGATCAGTGCTTCTGAAAATAGTTTATTTATTAACTAGATATTAGGCCTCAAAGGCGTGTCTGATTTGATCAACACCGGGTGAAGTCAGGTTTCAAGTACAGGTGGGCGGACATGGTTCTCAGTCTGATAGGGTCAAATCCGTCTCCCTCTCATCCACACCTCATTCAAATATGTTCACTTCTGACTCCAAAAACCAAGATGGCGAAGGCCAAAATGCCAGTTGGTTCTAACTTGAGGTGTTATCCATATTAGAGGCTAAACATCCCTTCTTGGGTAATGCTGAGTGTAAAAGTTGACATCATGTCACACCTCTACAGGAAAATATGTGTTCTTAGTTGTATTAATCTGTCTATTGTGGGGAGGCTGAATTAAAGAAAGAAAGACAAAATATTACTAAAGACACCTGTTAAGAAGAATAAGAAAAATGTTTAGGGTGAAATAATTGTTACTGTTGTTGGACCCAGCTTAATTAATTAGCACCATCATTTGTGGGAAAGCTTATTCAATGACACATTTTAGAATATTGAGCAATAAACAAATTATTCAAAATGGTCAGACGATTCAGCTAGTTGTACAGATATTAGTTGAACACCACAGTTTTAGAGAGAAGGGGGTAATGCAATTTAAGAAGAGCCAGACTAATATATTTTGTGTCGAGGCTGCAGCCAGCACACAGATATTTGGGATTTCTTAAAACGAGGACATGTTTAACCATCAAGGTGAGATGTTTTGATTTGATTTTAAAGATCAGTATTCATACAAGCCCTTCTACTGTAGCACATCAAAAGTGAGTAATTCTTGTTTTTATTTCTTCTCAGGAATACATGTTTCAGTCATGAGGCTGTAAATGACAGCTGCTGACAGCTGGCAGGCTTTTTGAACTCTGCCTCAAACTAAAATCCCGCTTTGTGAGCACCCTGTTGGTGTTTTATTTGCTCCATATTTTACTTCCCTTCGACATAATAGTCAGTTTACACCAAAGAGGCTGCAACACATGCTGTCACCCACATTACGCATCATTGAGTCATTAGAAACTGGCTCACGCTCAGCTTCAAAGGCTGAAAACCCCGTCTTCCACAGCCTTCCTCGGACATTACATGCGTGGCAAAGTTGTTAGCGGGTTTTTGCAGGAAGAGACAAACGCGGGTCTCCATAACAAGCCCTCCCCCCCGCAACAACGTCCCACATTGCACCTCCTGTGAAAAAAAGTGTAATCACATTTTCCGCAAGGGTGGTTCTAGTGCCTATGAGAAAAGGGTTTATCGAATTCACACACGTTGTCATTACGCAGTCCGTGTGGTTTCCCCTTCGTATCTGTGACCACTCATCCAGCCAGTGCAGTTTAAAAAGCATCAAAGGGAACATGCACACACACATGCACACGCACACACGCACACACACTTGTCATTACGCTGAGTGCTGGATATATCACACAGAAGGAAATTACAAGGTAGGTGAGGGATGTGTACTGAATTGTGTTTCTCTGCTTTTGAGCACACACAAAGTAACTCTCGAGTTGAATCCTTGAAGCCAGAATTTAAAAGAGCTGGTGCTATTTCATCTCCAGCCCACTATATGCAAAACCACCATCAACTTTTAGAAGAATGGTATTCATTCGCCTGATTACAGTTCCAGACACTTTGAGAAACTATGTCAAGGAGCACTGAAGGTGTACTCGAGGCCTGTGTTGTCTCAATCCATTACCTGGACACTTTGTGTTGTTTTTGACAAATAAAAACAATACCAACAATTTATGCTAGGTACACACAATATCAGCACCAAAATACCCAGAGCAGAAAGACGTAGGCAGTGGCGGAGCTAAACCCTCAGCACGGAGGGGGCGGAGCATTCTGCGTTGGCCCTACTGTTAAAGCCATTTTACTTTTTTTTAATTCACAACTGTAAAATGGATTAGATGTCATATCACATAAGCACATAATTGTAAATGATTGAGCCGAGCAAGCCTCTGTCTGAGAAAACAGAAAAGCCACTTGTCTGGTGAACTTGTTCTGAAAAGAAAACAACGGTTCAACGCTTCAGCACCAAGGACAGCGCCTGACACTTTAGGAGCATCGATTAAGGATTGGTTCAGCACGACAGCTGATTGACAGCAACAGTCAGCTAGACTGTCTCACCATGACTTTCTTACAGGGGAATAACAAACATTAAGTAGACACAGCGGTCCACAACACTGTACAAAGTCTATTCAAATATAAAGTCGAGAGTCCACAGGCAGTGACACAGACAGGTGCCAAAACGCACATGGACTTAAACAATAGATTGTTCTAACATTCTGACTGATCACTTTGTAGTCCTATACCCTAAAATCTAAGTTAATTAAGAGAAATTATGGATGTTTCACTCTCAAATAGTTTCCCCTGCTCAGCCTGCTGCAGTTTTGTGCAGTTCACCATCCTCCATTGAACAAAATAATCCCAACAGGTTAACCAACTTCACTGTCCCTTTTTACATCTCCATCCTCCTCACCTGCATGACAAGCACTTTGTCTTTGTCGATGTTTATGTCACACTCAGCAAAGTGAGGTTGGTCTGATTCATCCGTGCACGAACGCACAGGAGGCGAGGGGTTTAAGCAAAAGGCAGGCAATCAAAAAACAACAGCCACAAAAACAGAAATCATCAACATGCAGCCTCATTTTAATTCCTCAGTCTGTTAGGAATTTATGATATAGGCCTATTTCACATTTGTATTTGTCTGGAAAGTAGTTTTTAATTTACATCCTGAACTCTCAGGACTGATCGGTACAATTCAGGTGTGGGGCGGCCACACCCTCTTCCCCCGCGGTCTGCACGCAGGTCATCGGGACCAAAAACGGTCATTCGACATAACAATTGATTGTTTCTCTGGTGTATTGCATTGTAGATAACCACAACCGGGGACACTGCATCTATCAGATTTTGTTTTATCATCTCTCACATTGTATGACAACTTGCATGTGTTTATAACATTGACATTGAGCACACCACAGAGCAACGTAAAAGGCTAGACATGTGTCCTCTTCAACGTCACCTGCTTAATATATTGCTCTCTAGCTTCCATTATTCCTCCATTATAGCGCTAGAAGTGGGCTAAGAAGTTGTCTGGCCTGTTTAGAACTACAAACTATGTCATGCTTGATGTCGAAGCATGGATGAGTACAAGTGTGTTTCCTCCAGTTTGGATGATACCGGCGGACCGGCCATCTGGACTCTTTTTTTCTTTCTTGGAGGTCGGTGGATGTGTGGGCCAGCAGTGATCCGAGACGAGTTTAAAACATGTCACGGTGGTTTTGGATGGTGGCTGTCATGAATACAGTGAATCTATTTACCCCCCAGGTAATGTTACTTTGGTACCACTCTGACACTGAGCAGATAGTAATGTACGATATGGAGAACTAAATGTAAAAATGAAATGTACTGTAATATTGGAAATAAAAAAAAAAGATACAGCAAAGAATTTCAAAACAATAAACATCCCTGAGGCAGATGGGGCCTCATGCCCAAAAGTGATTCATTCATTTTGCAGGACAACAAACCATTCATATTGCGGGACAATAACTACTGTCAGTACAATATTGCTCCCCACATCAGTGTGCAGCCGCATGTCTTTGCCACTGAGTCCAAGTGCTTTGTTCTCCTGCCTTAAGGTCCCACAAGATTTATTCCCTCCTGGCCAAAACAGTCACAGTCAATTTATATCGGCAAGTAGCCTCTTTGATAAAAGATCACTAACCCCAAGAGCTTGAAGAGAAGATGTAAATAGTCCTGCAGCAAAGCGCTATGAACAAAATCCTACTTTTTCTTTCTGTATTGACATAGTCGAGCTAAACACAGTTGACGTGACTGAGCTCATCAAGCAATGCTGCAAGCTTTGTTGGATTTTTATCTTTGAACTGGAAAATGCTTCCTCTGCACACCTGAATATGTGACAGGTGCTGTGGAGGAAAGCCAGCGGGAATTGAAATGAGAAAACTCCCTCACGCTGTCCGACTCACTGCTGAACAGATATTCATTTACAACAGTCTGTTTGAGGGCAGCATGGTGGTGCAGTGTTTAGCAGTCGCCTCATGACAAGAAGGTTCTGAGTTTTAACCATAGACTGTATATAAAAATGGACGTAGCTTCTGGGTCCGAAGAATGAGGCCGATGCAGAAGTGCCTTAAGCTGCAATACCAACCGAGTGCCACAAGAGGTCAGCTCCAGGGACTCACGTTCAACTAATCTCAATCAATAAAGTTTCTCCACGCGTTATTTCACTTTTGCTAGCTAAGGTCACTCCTTCTTATTACATTTCTGGCTGTCAATATGAAAATAACCCCGTCATTAATTAGAAAATAAGCTTCAGAAAGCCGTGTGTTTGGGGGCGTGTCTGTTTGATCGACAGGCCTGTGGTACTGTCAGGTTACGGCTATCGGTGGGCGGGACTTAGTATTGTCGGATTTCCAATCAGATCGAGTCTGATCCACCACTCGCTCCCCCCCACCCCTAGCTTGTCCAAATATGGTCGCCAACGGCTCCAAACCGCTCCGAAATTGCAAGACGGCGCCGGACAAAATCCGAACTCAAGGCTTCATAACGGCCGTTAACAAACCAGTGGGTGTCGTCACTCTTGGTTGCCGCTTGGTTTTAGTCTTTCGGTGTGGAGTTTGCATGTTCTTCTGGTGCAATATCGAAAGACAGAGATCTTAGGTGTGAATCGCTGTCCGTCTCTCTGTGTTGGCCCTGTGATGGACTGGCGACCTGGCAACCTGGTGACCTGGCGACCTGCAGCCCCCCCCCCCCCCCCCCCCCCCCACACACACACACACAAGCATCACAACAGTAAATAGTCATAGTCATACACTTACAAAAAAAACACACTTTGCATTCAATGCATTTTTTTTATTATTTCTAATAGGTATCAAATTATTCATTATTACTACATTGTATATTAATAGTGAAGACATTACAACTACGTTTGGAATTATGCAAAAAAACCCAAAGTGAAATGTGTTTTTAATTTTAGATTCCTTAAAGTAGCCACCTATTGCTTTAAAGACAGCTTTGCACAATTTCTTTGCAACACATCAAGCATTAAGGTTTGATTTATTCAGTCTCCTCTGAGGAGTCAAACTCTTGGAGGCATCAGTGTGGTCTCTGAACTGAGGTACTGTTAATTGTTGATTTCTGATGCGGGACACTAATGAACTTCTTCTCCACAGCAGCTAAACTCTTGGTCTTCCCAGCAGCTCTGATGACAGACAGGTTCATCACAGTGTTTGATGTTTTTTGCAGCTCATCTGTGAACTGGAAACGGTTCCAGGTGACAATCTCCTGAAGACGTAGCCACCGGTGTGTGAAGCTGTCATCAAGGCAAACAAAGGCTACTTTGAGGAATCTAAAATATGAAAAAATATTGTGATTTTTTTATTTAAACACTATTACTTAATTCTACATGTGTTATTTCATAGTTTGGATGTCTTCAGTATTACTCTATAATATTCTGCTGAAATTTAACCATCATGCGTTTTAACAAATATAAATCTAAGAATCTTTGTCAGGGTCTCCTTTATTCCTGGACTTGACAGCCTGAACTCCATTATCCTGTTTGGCTTTTATTTTGTAAGTCTTTCGACGTGGTCCATGTTACAGAGTGTAACCTATTGCTCATTTATGTAAATCCATGTTGCTCACTATTCCTGCATTGTCAAAAAAAAACCATCACATGTCTTCTGATTTCATTATTTCAATCAAATAAAATGTGTCAGTCACAGGGGGCTGAAGCAAATGTGTGGATGCACGTGTCAGCCTGTCATTTTAGATTTCCTCTGTTCTTTTAACAGTGGAACGATTCAGTGCACACAAAGCCAAAGAGAATATTACAGAACTTAAATCACGTCGCTGGCCACCACTGAGTGACACATAGTCAGCTGCAAGATTCTAATTATATAGGCGATGGTGAGGTGAATCTACATTTCTTACTGTTATGTGAACGCTTTTTTTTTTTTCTTTTTTTTTTCATGTAATCATTTATAATGACTAAACACCTTTGACTCACATTGCTTTTAATGCAGTCACTAAGGCTGTAGGTTAAACATTTTGGCTTTGGTAATTCTCCTTTTTTCATACTATTATATTATAAGTATTACTGAATATTCTTCTTCTATTCTCATTCAATAGCTGTCAAGAATATAATTGTTACACTGAAAACCATAGAAATCTGTGGGAAACATGTCAGTGGATAAGACAGTTGGTAGAACACTGCACTTGTGCATGAATAAAGAAAGGCAGTGGTGCATGACATGAACTTTATGTATTGAGTTATAGTACACATTCCATATATAATCCAAAAAGAAGGGGTGATTAAGACTTATTACGTTGCTGAATTACAGGATGTTTTAGGACTCAGTGTCAAAACAGCTGAGGAATATTAACAAGAGATTTTCTTTAATACCAATAATAATTCAAGATGTGACACTTATGGGGCAGTGATAATGGAAACAACGCAAACAACTGATGCCATAAATGTCATTTTTCTAAGAGATATTTTTAAGTGTTGTAGAATATGTGAAAATATAATATGTGACCGTCTGAATAGTTAAGGAATTAACCAACACAACAGACTCCTGTGTCTAACTACACCATCAGCACTCGCTGGTAATGATGGACTCTGGTATAAAAAAAACGTATAAATAAAATAAATGTCCTAACCTTTGCCTCATTAGCACAATCACTCGAGTTTTATAGAGCTAAATTAGCTTTTTGAATAAGAGTCTGTTGGAGTCAGATGTTTTATTGAGCAACGCCACAGTGGCTCTCAGTGGTATTGCGCTCTAAGGCCCTTTCATATTGGCTTCACTTTACAGACGGGGAAACTAGAGCAGATTGATTCAGACTGAGGATGAACTGAGGGGCTAAATGAAGATACTACATTTTTTTTTTTTTTTACATTTGTGATGTGTTCCAAATGGCGTAGTTGTGTACTAACACTCACTATTTTGAGTGCATCAGTGTGTTCACACTGTCAGTACAGAAACATGCAGTTCACTACAAGTACCAGGATGATGCAGTCAAAACGGTCCAAAAAAAGGAAGCGTGAAACGCTGGACACGTTCCACGCTAAACAGTCGCCATTATGGCTACATAGAGGAAGGGGCGATCGACGTAAAGAATTGTCAAAATAAGGTGCAGGTGTTCCCGAACACCACATACAAGTGTTTATTTTTCACTACTGCTGCTGGACAGAAGCAATCAGTCTGTTTATTGAGTGTTAAACTGAGAGCACAAAAACATCTTCATTTCTGGGTAAAATAATTAAAGCTTCTGATATTTTGGCATGTATTCACATGCTCAGGTTATTTCCAACCAGTGCAGAACGGCAGTGTGAGATTTGAAACAACAATTGCCTGTCAAAATTCAAGTAATTTACAAGTAAGAGTCCTGACAAGTTAGAGCACTATTTGTCAGTGTAATACGGAAAGTGTGTCATTTGGAACACAGCACTGGACATTAAGATAATAAGTCTCCTTTAAAGAGACAGCCTCTTTACGGCAAAGGCCAAACTGAAGTGTTGCATGTTAAATGGCCAGTATAACACAAACACTTTTTTTTTTCTTTTTTCTTTTAATCATGACTTTTCAATAAAGCAACAGAATAAAAAAATATAGACCTGGAAATGAGCATAGGTTCCTTTGGGCATTGAGCAGTGTGTGAAAAACAAAGACTGAGACTGTAGCACACACACACACACACACACACACACACACACACACACACACACACACACACACACACTAAAACTAGGTTAATAATGGGTAACAGTTATGAGGACTGGAGGATAAAAAGATGACAAAATACAACGAGCGCCATAGAAATACAATATTCTCTCTATTTACCTTTGACTATCGTAAGCAGCATTTTTAACAGTACACCCTATGCTGGAGGCACACAACAAAGAGATTTTTAACATTTTGGGAACCATTTAAATTTCCAATATTAACTTTACAGGGAGAATAGCTCATTCCTAACATTGCAACAGCTTTTTTGTACCCATTTAAGTCCCATACAGGAATAAAGAATATCTAAATTAGCAGTTGTCAGCCCGACCACCCCTGTTTCTTCAATTTAATACCTTGTCAGACGCATTAAACTCCTCTTTGGTACAGTATTTTACACCCATTCCCCTCCCCCACCAGGATTACAAAAAAATCTTTACTACTAGTCATTTATAAATAGAACACCCCATCACTCTGAGTGTAGATTTTGATAGAGAACCAAAGCTGCTCAACTTCATGTTTCAGTGTCGGGGCGAATGATTTGTATCCTTGGAGCCCATCTCCTGCTGCCTGTCACCGGAGTTTTAACACAGTTTGTCAGAGGATGTTATACGACTGGATGGGTGTGCTGCATCGCCGGGATTTTCAGATGCAGGTTGGGCCCTGACAACGCAGCCTCCAATTGGTCTCAGTTATTTCCAAGATGAATCAGAAAAGCTTTTAATAAGGAAATCCGAAGAGCTCACGGGCTGTGCGGGTAACTTCAAAGGGAGGTTAATATAGATCCCCTGAGCATTTGCCGCTCTGCCACAACCTTTACAGATGGCGAGGAATGGACAGAATTAAGCTCGGTGAAGTAAACTCAATTTCCAGGCCGCAAAAAGCGTATTTGTTTTGCCAGTCTTAGAACTTCAGGGTGAGTTTGGTGTACAAATACTGCAGTAAGACAAGAAACATAAAGAATAAGAGCAATAAACTCAGCGATATAGGCTGCGCGAGAGTATCAGCTGCCAAATGCACACATAATGTCACAACTAACCCTGAAACTTGTAAAGCTGAAAAGCTTGCAAAGAGATTTCTACCCGAGTCCAACGGAAAACATCGCAGCTCCAGAGCAGGTGAATACATTGTGTGCTTAAGGCCAGCTTTATAGTATAAAGGAAACACTGATAGAGGCTCATGTGAAAGACTTTAACAAGCAGCATGGGTGAAATCCATGCAATTTTCCCTCCACCACCAAGATGGAGCGAGAGCAGCTGCCTTTCCCCATGTTATCTGGTCTGCAGCTGACAGAGACATCCAAATCCTGACACACATACTATAGTGCACATGGCAAATTCATGACATCTGCACATGCTGCCAAAGATGAAAGCCACAAGTCTGGTACAAGGCATGTGGGAATAGATGTACAGTAACGAGAGCCTTGGGGCCCGGCTTAATGAGGAGGATTAGTGAGCCATGATAGTGCTCTTGTGCGCAGCTGTAAGCGGAGAGGTGAAGCTGGTAGCTGGATGGATGAGGGAACGTCAGTTTGTCAGGTAGAGGACGGGCTCACCTCGGCTCCCGGGAAACTCTTTAACTGAGACGGGGCGAGCGCAGGCCATTAGATGAGGCCAGATTGTAAAAGCTGACAAGTGCAATCAATAGATCACAATGTGATATTAACTCGCAATCATCTTTTTGATATCCCGCTGAGATGGGACGGAGAAGGGAGGCAATTCCCATGTTCAGCAAATTTGGTGCGTCTCCTCCTCGCCGCAAATGTTCAAGATTACTTTTTCAGCACAAACATTATGTGACCTTAATCTATTTCTAGTTAATTACTTAATGTGGAAGTAATATATAAAAAAAAGAGGCATTTCATAGCTTCATACCGAGGCGGGTTCATTTGGAGCACAATGTTGAGTCATTTATTGCCACCATCTTTTATTTAATAGTCCACATTAGAAATATTAGAAACATGATAAATATAAATCCAATCATAATTCAATCTTGGCCTCTGAACATGCTTCCTCACAACGCAGCATGTTCATTCTGAGGTTCTTTTGCTTTGAAAAGCTCTTGAGTTATGATATCATTTCTTTTCAGAAGAAGTGGCAATCCTCGCCATTATGAGCCTCAGAAACAGGATATACATGATTACAGATAAATAACTAACATGTTTGTCTTGTTTACGAGGCAATGTTCACTGGTTAGAGGGCCATCTCTGCATCACACTTTGTGGAGAGGTCTCCTACAGCCAGTTGTAAGGTTGATCTGTTCGCGGTGCCAATCTCTACGTCAAATTCAAGGTTGGTCGGGAATGAGCCATTACGTATTGCATCTCTGCTCACATCTAAAATCTGGCTTTTCTGTGAAGACCATGAGTCTCAGAAACTACTTGAGCAGCGTCATTGTAGGACATTATGGTGTCTGCGCAGGCTGAATTATCCTCCATGTGACTAGAAGCTCCTGAATTTGTATGCACGAGAAACCCAGCAAGCAATATGGGCCCTTTAAACACCAAAACCCAAACTAAAACTACACACACCACCTACATTGAGTTGGATGAGGCAGACATAATTGGTTTAACTTTCTGCCTTTAACCATTCATTCTCTAGTCTCTTAGGTATATTCTGAGAATGTAATTACGTAGGGATTGACTAGGTTTGTAATGCAGCGTCTTACTTGGCTTTGCTATAATTTGACTCCATGAAAGAGCTTAATCTGAGACAGCGAGCTTTACAGATGATATTTTAGATTTCTGTGGAAGAGCAGGTCGCCACATATAGTTTTGCAGACTGACCAGTTGTCCATCCAGAAGCTTTTCCCTGCAGAGTTCTAACTTGAATTATTTTGGTAATGATGATTGCAGTGATGTTGAGGAGGGAGAAAGTCTGCGACCATTTTACTTCTTAGATTCAACAAAAGGTTTGTTTTAGTCATCCTGTCTCTTCACAGTACATGTGTGACATTCCTGGAAGCAATTTTAATCTTTAAAGCAGCGTTTCATCAACCCCCAGGAGAAACAACCTCACAGGTGCGCCCGACACGTCGCTGACATTGTTGAGGAAATCAACCCAATTTGCCTGGCAGATTGCATTTGAACATTTTTCTGAACTGTTTCGATCACTGTTGTACGTTTTTGCATGGGGTCTGGGCGCCTCTGTGCCATCACTTACCTGAACTCCTTATCGGTTTTCTTCCCCCGAAAGCAAAATTGAAACAAGCACGGATTAACTCAATGTCATGGCAGCTTTGTCCCTGGGATAATAGGAGACAATGAGCTGTGCAGTGACAGCAATACATGATGCCAATTTCCTCACAGAAAGAGAAAATGATGGAATGAGAAAGGAGAAGAGTTTGGGGAGATAGCTTAAGACCCTAATCCAACTTTGTAAAATCAGAACGCTTTGGGTTTTGCTGAGTGTTTGTCCTGTTGGAGTGATTCATATCATCCAATCGTTGTGCTGCAGGCAGCACAAATGCAGGCTGAAGATAGGTGACAGGATGGTTTTAAGATGATTAGGTGACTGCCACATTTCTGTGAAAATAAATTTGATATATTTAGTCTTAAAGGGATAAAAAGGTAAGGTTCTCTCATATCTGAGCATGAAGACATTGTTAATAGTTAATCATAAGCTCCAATGCTCATAGAGCATTCACGTATTGAGAACATACAGTATACGACTGTGGGGTTATCAAACATATGACTAGTGACCTTTTAAGGTGAGTGATGTATTTTTAGTTAAATGCTAAAGCTGCTGAAGGAAGGAATTTACTTTTGGTAATTTTAGATTTATAAAACTCAAATTAAATTTGGCTGTGTTCTGGAATCTCAGCACACGCAATCAAATTCACACCCAACTGGGAGTTGAAAAATATTTGACAATGGTAATAATACCTTAACTTTGATACTGGCTCTTTAACAAAACATCTTTGAACAGCAATTTTATGAAATTCATTTTAGGAAAAAGAAAATTACATTACATAAATAAAGTCTTTAGTTTTCAGTCAGTTAAGAGTGGGAAAGTGGGACTCCAGTAATTTTCTGCAGAAAACAACCATAGTTCGATTTTACAATCTAGCTATTCTGCAACTACAGTTTTGTCCCCTAAATGCCTCACATATAAGCCATCGCGACAAATCAGAAACAAAACCAGGGCCAGATCTCTCAAGGACACAGCACTGCACAAATGTGCTCTATGTTTTTTTTAAATTCAGTTTGCAGTCTCAATTTGCATGTGTTCAGTGCTAAAACAGCAGTCCACTATTCAGGCTGGACTGACTCTGGTACAGCTCAGGGTCCCCTCTGCAAGTAGAGAGACTTAATTTGAGCCATACAATAGCGGGGTTTCTATGATGACACATCGATCCTAAACATTCTTGAGAAACATACAGAAGATTGCGTAAATGATATGGTATGAAAAAGTCACAAAATACACACAAGGCATCACAACAGGTGGTGAGATAAAGAGAGAGTGACAGCATAGTAAAACAGGGTAGGGTCTCCCTTGGCTCTTGGTGTCATAGATTCTACAAGATGTTGGAAACCTTCCTCTGAGATTCTGCTCCATGTTCACATGATTGCATCACATCATTTCTACAGATCTGTCAGCTGCACATTGATGCTGCGCATCTCCTCTTCTACCTCATACTGAAGGTGTCTCACTGGATTCAGATCTGGAGACTGGGGAGGCTACCGAAACAAATTGTGACAGGATACATTGTCATGCTAGCAGTAGTCATCAACAGGGGGGTCCACCGCCAGGTTGGACGTGTGGTGCTTTCTGAGCTGCTCTGCTTCTCACCACAGAGTTACCACAGCTTTTCTTTTAGCTCCAAACACGAAGGTCTTTCTCTGTAAATTCTGCAGACTGCTGTGGTGAAAATTCAGGACATCATCAGTTCCAGAAATACTCAAACCAGCTGGTCGGCCACCAACAGTCATGTTGCTGTCAGAGTTACTAAGATCACATTTTTTTCCCCCCATTCTGATATTTGATGCTGATATTTACTGACACATCTGACCTCTATCTGTAGGACTTTATGCATAGCACTGGTGCCACATGTTTGACTGGTTGGATAATCATATGGATGGACAGGTGGACAAATGTTCCGATGTAAAGTTCTAGATGCCTAAAATGTCTTGACAAAAGAAATGTTGAGCAAGTATCAACATATTTAAATTACATTTTGATGACTCCAAACCATAAAACTGTTGATTAACTATTTTAATTTAAAATCAGTTTTTAAATTATATATGATACATATTTATTGCACATTTCTTTCAGCCTGACAAACTTCCTATTGGCTCTTGAAACTCCCATCTGCACTGTTTCCTCCTGCTTTTCAGAGGTGAATGGGACAGCAGAATAAATAACTAGCCTGCCTCCTCCTATTACTTTTGTCATCCACCCTTAAGTGCTCATGCAGTAAAGAAAAAGATGCACCTTGCATCAAAACATGCACAATACACCCAAACTACAGCCTGAAAAAAAAAAACATCTCGAAAATCTATTTTACACACAAATACATACATACATACACGCAAACAAACAGGTTACTCAGAATTCAGGTGATACAACAGTGGACATCACGTGTCCATCTCTATGGTTACTGCAGTAAGACAATATTGTGTCTTTTGGATCAATGGTTTACTTACTTTACGTAAACTTCAACTTCGATAATAGTTGTTTGATTTTTGACATGGTGGTCAATGCCGATTGGTTAAAAGATGCTCCAATAGTTTCAGAATTAACCCGAGGTCTACACCCATTAGCAAGCAACCACTGGAAACAGTTATCAATTGAGCTTGGCTTCTCAATAAGCAAAGTAACCGACAAACACTTACTGGCCCAAAAATTTTTTTTAATTCTGCTCCTGTATTTTGAAAGTTGTCGGCCCGTTCTCAATCAAATGTGACAAAACTTGACATCGTCTGAACACACAGGAGCCTCTCAATTCAAACCATTTTTAAGATAGCAAACCCGCAAGTAACAATTGTTCCTCACTGTGTGAAATGAGAATACACAGTAAAACGATATTGGTCTGAATATGAGACACTATTTTCTTTTCCCCCTCCAACTTGGATATGAAATGCAGATATAATTTTGGAGTGGAAAGAGCACCTTTGAAATTTATATTTTTTTTTTTACCAGTGTTTTCAGCCGTGATTCTTAAAGAAATTGTTTTGTTAACCCAGTTTAACCTGTAAGAGGTTCTGGGGGTTCGTGTAACCTGTTTTGCTACCGTGGAGGAAATTAATTCATGATGAGAAAAAAGGACAAATTCATAACGTCTCCAGACGTCATTAGTGCAAAAAATTTCAAGCAGGGAGAGAATCTGTCAGACAGCCATGAATTACGGCTGTCAGACATGATGAGCTCCAAAACAGTGAAACATGTTTCCTGTCAGACAACATGATTCAGAGCGCTTCAAGAGCCTGACAGCAGAGATTGTGAGTCGGTGATTGACAAGATACACAAATGTGAAAAGTAACTACGGTGGAAAATTAGCCAAGATGTGTAACTGCCACAACTCCAGAAATGTCTATGAATGTGTACGGTACCTGTTGAATAGTTTAATAAACAAAATAAAGTAGTAACTAAAGCAGTCAGACACTGTATAAAACAATTAGTAGAATATTTTCCTGTAAAATATTGTTGCAGAGATGAACTATAAGCTAGCAGAAAATGGAAATAATCAAGTAAGTAGAGTAATCGCACTGTCCACCAGTGGTAGTTTGAATGATGGTATCAGTATCATTGTTCATCCATGTTCAGTATGCCGCATGTAATGTCAAGATCATGACAAATGTGTGACATCCACAGATTTGTCATGATGTGTAAGTCCTCTTTTCCAACTGTGTGCATCACATTTGTACTCACAGTAACCGGAGGCGTTGTTCCGTCAGGTCAGGTATCCAAACACATATTGATTCATGTGAAGAAGGTGGAATCCAAATCATATAACACCTCTTGTCTGTAGATCTCATTCACATCGGTCAGGTTACCTAAAACAGGGACGATCACAAAAGAAGACGGCGGAAATGAACCGAAAGCAGTTATGGGTGGTGATTGTTTACGTGGTAGAAAAAAAAAATATCACAACAAACTTTGTCTTTTTGGAACTTCAAAGTATCATAATACGAAAATATTTTTTTTCATTTTGCTTTTCATCAGATGTGGCATCAAGTGGCAGAAGCTCATGCAATGGCATTAAAACATCAAACATTGAAAGTGCACTGTAGGGTACAAGAAGGAGCAGAAAAAACACTTTTTTTTGTCTTTTAGTTTGGTAATCATATTCCATTTAAAGCCTTTGATTTTACCCTTCCAAATCAAAGGGCGGCTCGGTCTGTTTGAGGAAAAATATATAAGATACATAGAAAGGTCAAATAGTGACGGATTGAGATCCATGATGTTCTCAGACGAGCTTTCACAGGAGCCCGCTCTGACAGAACCTGTTAGCTTTATGAAGAGAGGGAAGGGTGAATGGTGTAATAATACAGCGTAAATACATCTTCTCATTAAAATTCTGTGACCATGTCAGTGCACATATCCTCCCAGAGCCCACTGCCACTTCTCATCCTAATGAGAGAAGATAAAAGGACGGAGAAAGAGAGGAAGAAACAGGAAGGTAGACACAACAAGGTTTCATCATGTTTATTTGGGAAAAACGCTATGTTCTGGCTCAAGGCTGCGCTAGCCGAGGTAAATAAACAACAGCAATTTTGAAGTCCCATTGCAATTATCACTGTCTTCATAGAATAATACATCTCTCTGCTAAAACAAGGGTCCTCTTAGGATCCGCATCTGCCAGCCGTCTGCCTTTGCCAAATCCCATGGTCAGGGTGGAACACTAAGTGGTACAAGATCCCACCGGCTGAATGGGAAGAAGCTGTAGACTAAAGGCAATGAACCAGACACAACAAATTCAATATTATCAGTACGACCAGTACTGGATAATAAGCATGGCAATCTTTTGCCTGGTTGCCATAAGAAACCTTCCTTTACCTTCAAAGATGTGCAGCATCTTTAAAGAGTCTCCTCAGCTAAACTGAGAAAACAAACATACAGTATTCTCACTTTTTGTGCAGCGGTATGGAGCCACACTGATAGTTTCATTTTATTTTGTCCAGGTTTTTAGATATCTGTCTGACATTTCTGCCAATGGAGGTAAATTAAATTTAATGTATGGTGCACATTATTGTATAATTACATTTAAAGTTTCAACAGTTACATCTCTTTACTGGAAATTGTTGCAATGGACAAGAATGCATTGTTAACAGTTTCCTCAGTGACTGTTTCTGCAGGAAAAAGGAGATCAAATGAAATCTCTCCCAAACTGAACTGCACTGTGCTGGTCTGATCCAGGCCGGCGTTCTTTCCAGTCCATTTCTAATTGTGACAAATAAAGGTGCATGTTGCCTCCGCTGACTCAAATCGACGAGTCTCTGTGGCACATGGAAACAATTGTCATATTTGTAGCAACAGTATTGGAAATAATAAATGATTTGTTGTACCATCAAGTGTTAGGAATTGAGGAATTGGACTCGACGCACAACACAACAAGAAGTGCGTACGTATACAGGGAATGTGGCCTGGTTCGAAACCCGACCCAATTTCTCTGAGTGAATATGGGTCTTGTCACCCATCATAGAAAATTGATTGCAGACATTTCATTCTCCTCGGTATACACCTCAGGTTGATTTTAACCAATCAGCTTGCAGCGAAACCGGCCAATGTACTGCATCAACCTACCAAACCACTAAAGCGTTTTTCCTGAGCACAGCGTATTTTTACGGTTGTTTTTAAAGAACTGCCAGCAGCGTGACGAGGTGCTGAGTGTTTATTCGGCGCCGAGCGGTCAGCGTTTCTTTCCGGTCACCGAGCGTTCACTGAGAGTCACGTTCGTCAATGTCACCAGCCTTCCAATCGCATTGAAGGAGGGGCGGGAAAAGCGCAGTTAACCACCGACACTCATCGCTGATTGGTCCGCCCTTCAGTCCCATTCTGCTGTGAAAACGCTAATATGAGCCGAGCCACCAGACGGTTATCACGGCGAAGACAACTGAAGCTGTGGGAGACAGTTGGCGCAGCCAGGCTACAGGGAATGTCCAGAATCTTAAAAAGTAAAGTCCATGATCCAAAAAAAACTGAGGCAAAAACAAAGTCCAAAAAGGAAAAAACACAGGTCAAACAAAAAAAACAAACATACTAGACACTGAAAAGCGTGATGGGACAACTTGCTTGAAGTAACGATGACAATCTGACACAGGAGGTCAGGAGGTCAGGAGATAATTCCGCACAGCTGGAAACAATCAGCGCGGGAAAGACAATCAGACACAGGTGGGAAGACAAGAGGACAGGAAGTTAAGACAACAGAAGTGAGACAAGGTTACTCATAAAAATATAACAGGAAATGAACATGAAAAACTTAGAGACAGAGCCAAATGACGATGAAAAGACAAACTGACAAAAATAAACAATGGCAACAGACTAAAATGGACGGGAAGAAACTGATACGACAAAAATAAATAACTAAACAACGATGAACAGTGACATTTAGTGTCACATATAGTGAACTTCTCCACATCTAAGTCGCGATTCATCCAAGACTGACTGAGAAGGAGTTTCTAAGAAGACGCATTGCTGTTGACGTTTTAAAATATCACTTTTTCAATGCTGGGAGTGGCACAAATGAAAAAGTGTAATCAGAATTGACCCAATTATTTAGTGTGGAGACACACAGCATTGAGACAGATATTTTAAATCCTGGACAAATAAATCCAGAACTCTCTGCAGCCTGATAATCAGATGGAATTGCCATCGGGTTTCCATTTCATTTTCAGTCTGTTGTTGTGTTCATGTTAGTCCTTTTCTGTTTGGTCGGAGTTGTTATTTGGCCCGAACCACTCAGTGTTGAAAATGAATCCCCAGTTTGATTCCTGGCCAGCCAGACCTTTACTGCATCTCATTTCCCTGCTCTCTTTCCCTGCATCTTCTCGCTGTCTCCAGTGTAACTGTTTGATAAAGGCAAAAATGATGACCCCCCAAAAAAACCTTTAAAAAACTTGCAATTTGTTGTCTTTTTAAACATTCATCTAAATCAAATTTTTAAACTGCAATACTATATAATGTGCAGAGAATTTTAATAAGGGGCAGTTTGTGTTCTGTTGCCTTAAGGTGTCATATCAACGTTTCCAAATTCATAAATCTTCATGAAGAAAATCTAATAGAAAAAAAGCTTGTGTTCAGTCAACTCAATTTGACTTTCAGGGGCAAAATCTGTGAACCCTATGAAAGAACTGTCTTTTCATTGGTGATAAGTTGTGGTCTGATGCTACAGTATACAAAAATGCAATGTGGTTTAGAGAAAAAAAAAAAATACAAGAAAAATTATACTAAATAATACATTAAACATTCCTACATACATTAAACATTAAACATTTCTAGTGCCGGGGGTGGGGGTTGGGGGTGGGGCGGGGAGTGAAGTAATCCTTAAGTTTAATAACCTCTGTTGGCTGCAAAAACCTCAAACCAGTGATTCTAGTGGCTGCAGATCAAAGCTCTAAAATGTTCAGGGAAAATCTTTCTTTCCGACAGAACTGCTTCATGTCAGCTACATTTTTGGGGCTTTTTGGTGTGAACAGCTCTCCTGAGAACATTACACAGCATCTCTGTTAGGTGAAGGTCATGGCTCTGACCGGGTCACTCTAAAAGGCTGATCTATGGTAGATTTACTTTGGTGTTTTGAGTCATTGTCCTGCTGCATCACCAACTTCTACCGAGCTTCGGCGGAGAGACACCCCGACACTATGCAAGATACCTTGATCGATTTGGGAATTCATTTGACTCTTCATGATGGCGGGTTAGCCGTGTCCACAGAGAGCAAAGCCCCAAATGATGACCGTACCTCCTATTTAGCATGATATTTTTATGTTGGTATGCAGTGGGCTTTTTACGCCATACGTAGTGATGCATGCTCTTCCTGAACAATTCAATCTTTCACAAACCACAAATTACTTTCTCAGTAGCATTGAAGAGTGACAGTTTCTGGACTTAGCTTCAGCGACTCCTTGAAGCTATTATCTGATCCTCTGGGCTTCTGCCTAAACTTACTGCACATTCTGCTTGTTCATTTGGACCAGTTTTTATTGAGCGCCCAGTTCTAGGAGAGCAGCCGCAGTACTAAATCGTCTCCATTTTTAGACAGCTTCTTTAATGGTGGACTATTTAATATCTAAACTCTTTGAGATGATGTAATCCTTCCCAGCATCATGCAAATCAATAATTACTGATCACAAGTCTTAAGATGCAAAAAACATGGTTTACATCACTCCATTGCCTATAATTTGAATGCTTGAACGATGTATCCAACATGCACAAGAATAATACAGTGATTCTTATGTTATTGCATAAACTAGATTGTGTTTGTTAACAATTTTAACCTGAATGAAGTTCTGACCATATTTCAAGACCAACAATGGATGAATACAGGGTTCCCTTACTGTTTCTTACCACTGTAAATTAACATTTATGAGGTTCAATTGTTTATGCTCAGCTAAAAATTAAAAGGTCTATCAACCAAAAATGTGCTTTCCCAGCTGGGAAAACAAAAGATATCAATAACCAGAGCAACATGTTTCTGGGAGTAAGAGGCCGCCTGTCACTCGTAGGAATGCTCCATATGTTACATAGAATTAAAGATTCAAATCAGATAAATAAGCTTACGAAGACAACAAACTGTGGTTTTGAGAGATCAATTTATGCTGCCAGTTCATGTGATTTCTACTTCTGTTACTGTGACAAGCTGCAGAACATCCTCCCGAAATCCCATTGACAAGCTCTTTTCGCAATGTGCAGTGTTACTAAGCCACAGAGATTTCCAGACTCCCCTGGTTGTAGTGGAAGGTGTTGCCAACCAACACCTCTGCTTTCATTTCGGGAACACAATACACCTAATGAGATTCCACGGCCTGCAAGCAGCGCTCTCCATCTCCCCGTAAACCCACCTCGAGCAGCCCGAGTGCCCACACTGCCTCGCGGTGCGGTCTTAATATCGTTTAAGTGCAAACAGGCTTGAAGTTGCAACATTTCAACCAGAATTCAGACAGTTATGATTTCACGCTGTATAATTGAGATGCTGCTGTTGGCGTACGTGTCGCACAGGTCAACAACAGCTGTCAGTCTGGATTATGGTGGATATACTGTAACTGAGTAAAACATGGCACACTAGAAGTGAGGGTTTGTTGAACTGTGTGTGTGGATAGTGTGTTCCTTTTTCACCTGGCGGCGCCTTGGAATGGTGCTCCGACGCTTCGAGACTTCTGCCGTAGCTGTCAGTTTATTGATGAAAAACAAGCGACATGCATGGTTATGAATGTCAAATACCTCAAATGAGAGGAGCAGCGGACTCCCTAAATGGAAATTAATTAAGCTGTGGGGTCTCGGAACGCTTTATTCGAAATTAGTTGCTTTGAATTAATTGTAAAAAACTGCGTACAGTCATTTATGCGGTCTCTAAGGGATGAATTGATTAAATTATTTAAATGCAAAGTGTTTAAGCTCTGTGTGTCCAGTGATTTCTGACACTTAATTATCAGCAAGATCACACCACCAACATCACTTCTGCCAGGGTCTAAACTGTGTCAAGGATTCATTTACAAGACTAAAGACTCCATTAAAAGCACCTCTACACACCACTATAGATTCATTCACTGTAAACTAAACACAGATGTGTATGCACACAAATATTTATAGTACATGCATTTGGCTGCCATATGAGATAAGAAACATGATATTAGCTGGAGCACAGAAACACATCCGATATTTTTCAGTCTTGTTAATCATCTGATCTGAGTCACAGAGAATACATCTGGCCCCAAACCAAAGCCATGCGTGGACTTCAACACACAGCGAGCCGACTGTGGTGTTCCGTTTGAATTGGATCTCATTTAATCTTCTTGCATATTAGTTACTGAGTGCAACGTGCATTTGAACTAAGCAAGGGGATGATGGTTGATTAATAAAACCCAGACACGAATCTAAGCTCTTATTACTTTCAGGGGAGATGAAGTCTGATGAAAAACTGCTCTTTACATTGTATAGGCGTGTGTCGCTTCTGGTACTGTGGGAGTATCTCTGGGCTGAGGCCGTATATATGCAACACGCTCAACATTTATATCCTCACAAGCATCACATTGCATGTGTGTTTTTGTACATCAATTCTGCTGGGCACTCAAGTAATAAAGCATCATAAAATGAGTCATTGGGTGTGTCATGGTACACACAATAGAAGAAAACAAATCCAAAGGTTTTCGGCATGCTGTCGAGAGCAAATCGGAGAGCCAATCAAACTTGACATTGTTATAATCAATCACACTGTGAACAAACAAGCATCGAACTTTAATGAATTGCAGTTATTATTCTCAAAATTTGAAGGTTGTTTTTAACGAAGTGGATTAAAGTATTCCTTCTCATTTTTGTTTTATCGGAAAAAGAAGGTAACAAGGGAACCTGCTATGTCTCTACTGCTTAACTTTCAGCGAAAATGTTTTCACTGTGTGTATGTGATCTGAAATCTCCCGGGGCACACAGTTATTTCTTTAATATTTATTGCCTGACTATAAACAACAGTAACGACATGACAAACTAGATTTGAGGTCATTTAGAAACAGTGCTACCATTACGATTTATCTTTGGTGCTGGGGTTGTTCCAAAAGTAAGAGTGTCTAGAGGTCAGAGTAGCTTATGTCTGTGTTGAAGCCAGTGACTGATTTAGCTGCTGATAGGCCGACGGCTGGACGTGGAAACTGAGAGGCTGGCAGGACCCCCGCACATCAGCCTACGAGACAAGTCCGCCCTCACAGAGCGTGGCTATTTATACAGCCAGCCAAGTACTATACTTTTTTTTTTAAATCCAAAAGCAACAATGTGAACTTCACCTGAACATTATAATGAATGTATATTTAAATGTTCCTTAAGAACCCCTTCCAGTGAAAATCACGTTGTTTACCTAGTTAACATGTCCAAGTGATGTTTTTAATATGCAACAGGACACATCATGAGTAAAATAACCAGTTAGCACTATTGCTGAAGATATTTATTTTGGAAGTGCAGTGACAGTCAAGCCACAAACCTAAGAACCAATCCCATCAGTTTGGGGGTGGGGCTTCCAATATCATCAAGCAGCCGACTCAAGCTGCAGACGAGATGAGGTGAAGATGGAGGCGGGGACTATTTTAAAATGTATAGATCTGAACATTCTGAATAAAGGCAGAGGGGGTCGCCTTGGAATGATAGTCACTACATCGATGCTCGTGACCAATCTTGTATAGTGATAAGGAAGTCAACATGCTGGCCTCTCCAGTGTCTACGGCTGGCCTATCAGTAGTGAAATTAGTTGCTGGTTTTGAAATAGACACTGCACCATATTTTTTTTACCTGAAAGCACTGACAAGTAGATTTTTGCAAAGGAAAATCTCTTAATTACCATTAATTAGTGATATTATTTAAGAGATATAAATCTGGATATACAGCATAGCTAATAAGTTTTGTTTGTTTTTGTTTAAAAAAAAAAATCAGACAGTGAAGCTGCACTATTTGGAAATGGGTGCCAAGAAAAGTAGTCTCAAAGCACCATAATGACTTAACAACACTCTTTCATTTAGTGGGAGGACTTGTAAAAGGAAGAAGATAAATACATAAACAGACTCAAGGTCATTGCCATGTTAGCAGCTCCGTAAGGCAACATATTTGGAGGGCATAGTGTTTGAGCGAAATACTTTTTTTTTCCTGATGTTGACGCTACATGTGGACAACTTATAACAACAAGTTATGAGAATTCCTCCTGAGGAGTGTTGATGTAATCCATCCAATAACACATTTCACAAGTCTCAAGTTTCACATAAACATGAACATCAACCTCATGGTAACATTAGCGAGGAAGAGGTAGATGAAAAAAGTCAGTGGGATCCATTCATTCTGTAATTGTCTACTTCTTAATTCATACAAGCCCTCTGGTATTTGGACCTAAAGAGCTCAGGAACTCACTTTCTATCCATAGTTACTCTGGATGGCATTGCTTTGGCCTCCAGCACTCCTCTAAGAACTATTTAATAATTTTTAACTGGGATAAATTGCCTTCTTTTATCTGTGTAATACTGTCAATATTGTCAGAATGATGCTGGAAAACTACTCCATGTAATTATTACCTCCTTATTATCAAGTTGTCACAATAACTCCTCACCAAGCCTGCAGTTGATCCAAAATGCTGCAGCAAGAGTATTGACTGGAATTTGCAAGAGAGGTTATATTTCTCTTACGTTACCTTCTCTTCATTGGCTTCCTATAAAATCAAGAGCAGAAACCAAAATTCTTCGTCTGACATAAGAAGGCTTTTCATGACCGTGCTCCATAATACCGCAACTATCTTATAGTACCATGTAATCATACTAGACCACTTCACTCTCAAAACGATGGCCTGCTTTTGGTTCCTGGAATTTCCAAAAGTAGAATAGTTTGAGCTCCTCCCTGAGTCTACTGTTCGTTGTCTCTCTATGCTGTTCTTCCCTCTTAGGTTGTTTTCTGCAAAGATCTCTAGCTCTGAAGTTGTATGTTTCCAATTTTATGCTTCATGGTTCCACAAGCCGACCCAATGTTTATTATTTGTTGCTTCTTTATAATGTTCTTTTCTCGGAGGGAGAAACGAACAGCATAAAGAGGCAACACAACCTTGAATCTTCAAGAATCTTAAGTTCTGAGTTTTTTTCTACTTAGCTGTTTATAATAATGGTCAAAACAATGGGATGTAAACATAATGTTAGAAGCAGGAAATTTGATATTAGCTGATGCTTTATTTTAGTACCCTATTAAAGTGTGTTAAGTGTTGATTTTATTGGTATATTTGCATGTCATTTTAGTTTTATGTATTTTTGTTTTGTAGAACAGAAGTGTACACTATAATATACAGCAGATACTGAAATAGGCTCCACATACATCTTCTCGAGTCCCAGCTTAACAGAAGTTGGGTAAAAATGTTTTTTTTTTTTAAAACAACAACTGTGCTTTATTATTTATACAACATTTTCCTATCATATTTGTAGTGAAATATGTGTGACCACTCAGCATCCCCCACACAAGCTGCTTTTCAGCAGAGCCCAGCATCCCTGCACACCTCCACTCGGGATTATTCTGGGAGGCCAAGCAGTGAGAACGATTGCAACTGTACAGCATCATGATAATGATTAAATGGCTGCTGGTTTGAGTCAAGGTAACATTCATTTCTTACAAGCCTATTTTGCTCAAACATATATGAATTATGTAGCTTAAGGCCCACTGGGTAAATCCAACAACGGTGTACTGCAGAACTAAAGATAGAGCCAACGGCGTGAAGTTTACTACCGCAGCACTTAGTCCACCATATTGTAAAAACATGGCAGGTCCAATACGGAAGAGGCTCGAGAAGCTGTGAGAGCATGTTAAGTGGCTCGTCACCTCGGTCTCAGAATATAGACTATATAGCAATGTAACGCTGAAAGCACGCAGCAAGGAAGAGAAGTGATGTATATTACTAAAAATATGGATGACACAGTTGGACCACCGGCTCTGGGAAGACAACGTGTTAGTTTGTACTCTGGTGTGTGCGAATGCAAGATGTCTTAAGAAGCACATGCTGAACCATGAGAATGCTTTTTCTCCTATGGAAAATGTTGCTCTAGTATAAGGCGATTGCTTTGATGTCTCCGCACACAATAATGTATATTAGTGTGAGGTGACTTTAGGGAGCGTTGCCTCTTTGAAGACATCATTCATTAGCATTCAAAGGGACAACCCTGGTCCAACCGCGCAGTGCACAGATCAAAAACGTTGCCAACAGCAGGGCAGAGGGACGTGCGTGGCATTCTATCTGACCTCGAATCTTTAAGACACCTCATTTGCAGCTCAGGTGTCATATGGTAATCCTTTCAGATAGATAATGTCAGGGAATACTCAGCAACCTGTCATGTTATTATGACAGGTCTGTTTGCAGAGAGAGATTGGATGTGATTTGAAGGGACAATATACCAGCTCTTTGATGATCCTGATCCAGGTGGTAATTATGGAAGAGAGAATGCATGTAGTTTGTGCACAGACTTGTGAAAGACACGACAAAGTCACTTGAAACTCTCGGGCCTTATGGATTTCTCTCACTCTTCCAATGTTGGCTTGTACAAGAGGCCCGATGATAAGAGCTGTCTGATTCACTGTGTTAACTGAGTGAAAGTTAAAGAGACACTGTAAGGGTTCTACATGTCAAAGACAATTTAGTAGTCTCGATGAGTAGAATTCGGCCTGGGAAAAGGGTTGTAAAATATCCTTTGTGGTTCTGGAGGAGCTTTGTCAAGCCGGAGAAAGTTACTTCAGTTTTATCCCCCGTTTATTTTTCGTTAACGTTGCACTAGGGGCTAAAGGGAGGATACATTTGCCTCTGCTGCACATATTTAGAACAATGTTTAGTCATCCTGGCTGTAAGAAGGTAAAGTTGGACTATGGTTGAATTACCTTAGTTTTTGTACAGATATCCTTGATCCCAAGAGGATTTTCAGTTCGGTTCAATAAGCAACAAAAAACACCATAAGTCATCTCAGGGCATTTGAAAGCAGGAAGGTCCTTGCAAAAGAACTTTGCAACATTGCAGAGAGAAACCCAGCAATTAGACAATTCCCACATAATCAACTGCCGGAGGGAAAAACTCCCTTTTAACAGTGAAAAACCTCCAGACTCAGAGGCAGCTAAATTGAATTATTGTGAGGAGGAAAAAAAAAAAAAAAAGGCTAAACTTCTACCAAAACTAGCTTATGAGTGCTGCTATTTCTGCTTTTGTGGTAAAATAATTTATTTTCTTTTTTAAAAAAAAAAACATAGCAATACAGATATATTTTGAATTGTTATAAAATATAAAATGAAGTTTATTGTCAATGGCAAACTATTTAAAATGGACAAGGAAGTGTGGGGGGAAAAAAAAATTCCCTGTCATCTGTTCCAGTCTCACCTTTACTTACTCAATAAATACAGCCGCCACAGGGCAGAATTTCTCAAACTACATTCTTTAATAGAATGAGGTTGATATGTTACGACAGTGCGCAGCATACTGTTTAACACCCCAAGAGGCTGACGCATCTGAGAGATGAGTCGGTGTATTTATAGTCTCATTTGCATGCAAGATATATGATGAAGCCGCATACAGTAATTGACTGTTTAAGTGGATCCCTGCAGTGCTGTACACAAAAAGGAATATGTATGTGTGTGCATTATGTATGGGAGGGTAATAGCACATTTTAAATTCCCAAATTCTTTGTTGTTGTAAAATCTGTTTACGGAGAATATCGAGATGCGGCTTACATAAAGAGCCGAGGCCTCAAGCTCCTGTTTGTCTGCTGTCAGGTTGTGATGTACGCGCTTCTGTTACGCGGGATGTAAATGGTAAGCTGGATTACACCCAAAACAGACTTCGAAAACAAGCTTAATATGATATAATTTTTTTATCTCCCATCACACTGCAGTGCAAAACTGCTGCGCATTATCTGCCTTGTTTACACAAAGCGATATCCATCGGACTGTGGATTTGTTCCACATCTTTTCTCCTCACTCAGAGGTACATGGTAAAAGTGCATTTGCCTCAGCAGGAGGACAATTCGTGTACGTCGGTGATGTTGCAGCGGTGAAACTGCTCTCCTCTGGCAGAGGGTCATCCCTTGATAACAAAGGCTGGCATTTGAAAAGGTCAGCCCATACAGTATGTATCCACAGTAACCCCTCTTCCTTATATCTACACTTATTGCACCCAGGTGCTTTTGTTCCTTTTCCTCCTCACAAGGTCAAAACTCCTCTATTGTGCTGTTGTTTTTACTGCTGCATTTTACTGTTTAGAGAACATCACTAAACAATTGAAAAATAATCAATGAATTATTTGTCTCCTGCTCGCACCCTTAAAGCATCACTTGACATCTGCTTGCAGTAAAGGTGTGTTTAAAATCCCCAGGACTCTTGGAATGCCCTTCACGCAAACTATAAATTCATACATTTGTCATCGAGACAGATTTTAATTAGCGTCAAGACCTTTTATTAACATCAAAACCTTATTAACTCAAAGCCCATTTGTTGTCATTTGAATAATAAATAATCAGGGCATAATTAAGGTTAAGTCCCGTCACATTTAGAGTTGAAGTACAAGCTGAGTGATGGATTCACTATGAGTAGTTTTGTAGTCATGGTGCAAACTTGTAACTTAAGTTCCAAAAACCCAGTGCTTCAGTGTGACAGGCCGCCGCCACATTTTTCTTGTTGTCAGGGTTTGTCACGGAGGATGAGGGAAGTTGTCACATTTTGATGTTGACATCTGAAAACACTGAAAAGTCCTCATTTAACACAGTACTTCAACATGCAAGAGGTAAATGTAAAATGACCTCATGCTCCACGTGTGCATTTTGTGTTCAGTACAATCTGCTGACATCAGCGTTGGGCGGGGATCGCGATCGAATCGTTACGCCCTTTCTTTGCTTCTATAATTCCTTCAAAACTTGTAGATTTGCTTACATTTTGTAACCAGCTACCTTGCACCACATTAAAGGTGAATACAGCTGGCCAGTGTGTCTGCATTATGTAAATTAATCTTGCATCAGTGTGGGCGTTAAATATGTGTCAAACACAAAAGCAGATAAATACTTTTTTCTTTTTTATGAATAAACTACAACAACGTGTAGGTTGTATACTGGTGATAAAACCGAAAATAGACATACGTCGTAGGAATATTTTGTGCTTACTCCCCTGGCACTCTGCATTCAAAAAACATTTGCAGACTCCTGAATTGAACAGATTGGATATAAAAACAGCAGCTACACAACTGGGGAGAAACAATTAAAGGTCTCTGGCTGTTAGCTACAATGGCTGTACCTCTGATTGCTGTACCTGGTAAATAAGAACTCTTTGTGGGGCATTGAATGCCAGACAGTATTCCTCGCTGCCAACTTGGATTGTCATGAACGTTTTTCAGTGCAAGCATAAGCAAAGAATGTGATAACAAAAGCTCTCCCATATACCTGGAGACAAACAGAGGATGCACAAAGACTTACTCTGAATGTTCATGACTGTGCAGCGCACATCAGGCATGAAAGCTAGCGCCACCAAAACCAGGTAGTGTACTGCTGATTAGGATCGGGTGTCAATGTTACTCAACTGATTGACACTTTTTCAAACATGGTCACAACTCAAGGACGGCTTTGGTCTCACAATGAAATTTAATGTTTGAAAAGATATTTCCTGAAAAGAAAACGTATCAATTTAAAATCATTTCTGAGGTGTGTTCGAGGGGCCTCCTTGTCTGCGCAAACAAAAGCAGCAGTAATGTGAAGTAGTATTCCATCGTAACGTTAGCTGTAGGAACTGCATCAATTGGATTTAGACTTGTCAGGGCCGAGTAAAAATGAAAGCAGGCTGGGCGAGTTAGTCGCCACTCCAGCACTGTTTTCTGGCTCGGCCCGGGGAATTACAACATGTTTTCAAGTCAGATCTAAAGCACTGCATGTGGAAATCCTCCGAAAGGAAGAGGCCCAGGAGGAACCCAGACCACCTCAGCTGCTTCCTTTGATGCTATTGAACAGTAGTTCTTCTCCGAGGTCCCTCCGGATATACGAGTTCCTTACCTTGTTTTTAAGGAGGAGCCGAGGAGCCTGTTTTCGAGAGCTCTCTCATTCGGGTACCACCCAAAGCCCATGACCATACTGAAGGATTGGGATGGGCCGAGGTCGTTGGGAACAACAATGGCCAACTAAAACATAAAACATATTTCCTTTGACAGTGGTTCCCAACTTTTGGTTTTGTTGTGACCTCCTAATTACAAATCAATGTCTCCTGTAGACACCTTATTCCTGGGTTTATGCGAGTTGTGAGCAGTTTAATCGAAGACTGATTGTTCCTTCTTCAGCCCCATTTGGATTGGATTAGCATTAAAGGGGAGGAGGATAATTAAATATTTACTGTACTAGTTCATAATTTAAGTTTTTGTTCCAGATGGGATTTTAATCATCAGGAAATGACAGGATACGATCTGTAATAGATATCAAAAGGGGTAAAAAAACAAATGTGAGTCAGATCTTAATATTAATCATTCAGTGAGACTTATATTTTGTGAGGATATTATTCTTTGTTGCTCACTGCAAAAAAGTTCTGGAGGAAAGGTGCCTTAAAAGGTGTCTGACAAATTTGTATTAACAACCGGACAACAGGAACAGCAGACAGCTAATTCCAGCAAACTTTTAATGATGCCAGTTTGCCAAAATGTAAACAAATTAAGCTAAAAAAAAAAAACTCTGAAAGAATGTCTCAAAAGAGACAAGCTGTAACTACCTGTATCTTAGCTAATGTAACACTATCTCATTATTACAATAGCTTTCTTTTTTTCTACCATTACTTTGGTTCCCAAATTGGCCAGTTCTGTTGGTGTTGGCATGTTTCTGGCATCTAATGAATACACAAAAACATGTTTTAATTTGTTTTTAGACAAAGTCAGATTCCATACTCAGAAAAAAAGGTAGAGGGGCAAGCACGGAAAAGGACAGCATTTTGGCCAGGATTTAAATTAGAGTGGGACCACCCAGTTTGCTAAGATTAATAACCCCACCTTCCTTTGAGACATAAATCCATTCCAACTGTGGCTTTAGAGTATTTCAATTTAAGATATGTTAAAGCTCTAATGATGGAAAAGAATACAGAATCACTACAATTAGACAAAAGTCCCCCCAAAAAACATAACTTTGTGCTGCAGAATTTATTTCCCCAGTAAGAATACCTCAACCCCTGGGATTGAACCCCCTAGGAGTCATTTAAGACCACTGTTCTCGAAGATAGGGCTGGTTCTTTTGAGATTATATAACGAACATGAATAATGAATTCATAGAGAACAGATACACTCAGTACAGAATATCACAGATGAAGGAAGAATCGGATAACAAAAGCACTGAACCCAAACTACGGTGCGTCTCGTCGAGTCGGTCAAATGTTAAATCCGTCGGTTTATAGGCGGTGGTGAAAATTGCCTTATGCTAAACAAAGTTAACTGACATAAATTCCTGATACAGTTGATGTCAGTAACTAACAGAGGTGCCGCTCTGTCTGTCACATCTGATTAACTTCAGATTAACTTCATGAAAACATACATAAAATATTCTATTAAAAATTCACAATGGTGTCAGTCAGTGAAATATGACTGAATTGCTTTCCATCTCTTTGATGAGAGTCGTTATGTTTGTTGACAACATGCTGCATTCTGTTTGCCCGATCGCTGCAAATCCAGCAGCTGATGGCAAAAACAAGATGCTGAGGTGCAAAAATACCAGAAACACCCCAGAGAGACACAAATGAAGGAACGGGGCTGGCTCTAAATTTAGCTTCGGCATCAGCGTGCATCGAGCTCCTCTGATGAGGCAAATGAGAAGTTGCTCCACATTTGCATGATGTGGGACTTTTGTTGTCTGGCAGTACAATATATGTCATCAGTTAATTAGATGGGGAAAAACACATCCCTCTATCAATAGGTCCTTTGATCAATAAAATATGAGCGGTTTTGTTGGTAGTCACTCAGTCGCAATCTAAAAAAAGAACAGGGTGTTTCTTTTTTTCCTTCCCTTTTCTGTTGAAAGAAGGAATAATGTATTTCCAGTGGATTTTCTCCACATTTGTGTGGATTCTGTACAGCTCAATGTCATTTTTAATTAACTTTCAAGCAGTGTAACGAGTATTGGTCATTACATATTTCTGTAACACTGCGGCCTCAAAGATGGCTTTATCTACTGTTGCCATTTTTTTTTTCTATGTTGATTGTTACAATAATAGAAGAGATCCATTATTTTGCCCATACCTGCCTTCCAAAGACCGAAATTTCCTGGAATGTCTTCCTGAACTGTTGGCTGTACTGCTGCTTCAGAAAGTACTGTATTCAGGCCACCTCATTATATTATGTTGTAGATTTACTTTGAAATGCCAAATATTGAAAAAAAAATTCCCATTAACCTACTGTCTGTAACCCATAGTGCTAACATAAAAGAGTGCTTTGGGACATTTTTGCAAATTTATGCAATATTTAAAAACTGATACCTCATATACAAAAGTATTGAGACCCTTAAATCTGTAAAAGGACCTTTAGCAGCAGTTACAGCTTTCACTCCTCCTGGGTAAGTCTCTAAAAGCTTTGCTGTCGTGTGTTTGGCTGGTTTATCCCATTCTTCACGGCGGATCCTCTCCGGCTTTATCACATTGACTGGGAAGTGTCTGAACTGAACTATCTTCAGGTCTCTCCACAGACGTTTGTGTGGTTTAAGGTCTGGACTTTGCCTGGGTCACTCAGGGACAGTCAGAGACTTGTCCCGAAGACACGCCAGTGTTGTCTTTGGCCATTGTGGAGCAGAAAGGTGTCTCGGGTAGCTAGAGTCTGGAGCAGATTTGGTTCACTGTAATGATATTATTGTCCAGGTGATGAACAGTGTCTGCAACCTGTCAGACATAGTGTTTGGAGTTGTGCCCCAAGAATTGAATTGTCCTCATAAGACCAGAGAATCTCTTTCTTCCAAGTGCCACTTGGCAAACGGTCATATCCCATCTACTCGTGGGATCTTTGTACCCACTCGACCAAAAAGGTCTGATTGATGGGTTACAGCTGAGCTGGACATCCCTCTATTTCTTCAGAGGACTTCTGAAGCTCTGTTAGAGCGGCTGTTGCATTCTTAGTTACCTCCCTGACCGAGACCCAAACCTCTTCCATTTCACAATAATTGACAGAGCTCCTGGGAACACTCAAAGCTTTAGAAATGATTTTATACTTGTGCCCTGATCTCTGCCCCACTACTATTTTATTACATAGCTGTACAGAGAGTTTCTTTATGGCCTGGTTTGTCCTGACATGTAGTGGTAATTAGTGGACCTTATATACACAGGTGTGAGCCTTTCCAAAATATACCCAGACCAGTTAGAATCCAATCAAGTTTTATACCCATATTGAGGATAATTAAAGCAAACAGGACCAACCTGAGCACAATTTTGAGTGTCAGAGAAAAGGGTCTGAATGCTGAAAGAGGAACGATTTCATGATATGACCTGAAATAAATTTGTTAAAAAAAAAGGAAAAGAAAAAATAACTCCACATTTCATTCTGTCGCTCAAATTTTACTAACTCAGATCTCCAACAGAGATATTGCTCGCAATATAATTAAGAATGTGTAATCTAAATGGTCACCTGTTGTGTTAAGCAGTGTTTAGAAAATATTATTCTGCTGTTGACAATCGCTGTGCATCATTAAACTCAGGCACTGATTTGACTTGTATTGTTCTCATAACAGTAGTTAGTAAAATACAAACTCCCATGAAGCTATTTTGCTAAAAATTGTCCCACAGCAGGATCTGATGTCACCTCGGTTAGTGTGCTCCTCCTCGCTGAATCAGCAAAACACTTAATTTGGGTTGATTCAGATTCCATCCTGTTCTCATTTCTAGGTGTCAAATACTGTAGTTTTGTTACAGCCTGCTGGCGTCTCATACATCCAATCCCAATTTCCTTATTAAAGTCACTGCCTCACACTGTTAATACAAACGGAGCACTTTCTGTGTCTTTTTCAAATTAAACGCACTGAAGCTTTTCAGTACAAAAAAAACGAAAAACATTTTAATGAGGCTTTTATTCTAAAATATGTTGTGGTTGACATTGGACAATAAGACTTCAGATGAGTGATTGTTGACTCCATTTAGTTATAGGGATATAAATATATTAAATCACTATTATATCTAAAATATCTCTCCAACATGTGCGCACGTGCATCACAGGTTCACTGCAACAAATAGCAGCAACCCCCCTTTTGGAAAGGGTTCAGAAATGATTGAGTATCGGATTAAATTACGTGTAATTACATAATTACATTACATACTTTAGATACTTACACTTTATGTCAAATACTAGTGTTATTTATGTCATGTTATATAAGTAAAATAAATCCACTCTAACGGACACAGAAGTCCTGTTAGTTCCATGACCTTCACGGCCTTCGTCTACTCTATAAAAATCCACCATTTACGTTTGGTTACTTAAGACAACTGGGCCAGATGGAGATGTAAGATGACGACATCAGTTGCAACACATCAGAGGTATTTAACACATTAGAACGACGTGAAGCGCTGAGTCACATCAGCTGAGAGACCAAACAGCTGTCCGATCATCACTGTCAATTGCTCATCGAGTAACTGTTACTCAAAACTCAGTTTAAGAGTCTGTGACAGGCACTATTGCATTCACACATCCAAATTTAATTACTGCACTAAAGGACAATTTCATATACAGTACTTGTTCTCTTTTGAGAATTTCTTTATATTTCCACTCCATTTACTCCACTTACATTTCAGAGGAATATTTTGTACCTTTTATGCTACTAGATGTTTGTTTTTTAACACCTTTAGATGCTTTTCAGAAGAAGATTTGACACAACCGATAATATAATGAGCTTTTAAAATGCAACACACTGTTAAAGATTAAACCAGAGCTTTCCAACCCGTTTATCTTCTAATGTCTTACAAAAATCACTTTGTAGTTGGGGTCACATTTCAGAGATCTGAGTTGTTTACATCTCCACCAGGTACTCATTTCTCACAAGCTTTTCACATGGTCTTGTTTTTTAAATGTTCAAATCCTTCAATATTGCACCAAAAATCAAAGATGAGGAAAAAAAAAAAAATCCCAATAAAACACAAAATGTGTGTACTAGAACTTTGTTGTTTTTTTTTCTTTCCTTTCCCAGTAATAATCTGACGAACCCTCAGATGTATCTGCTGTTCCTGGATAAAAAAAAACAAAAAAAAAACGGAATATAAAATAGTTCAAACAAAGTTCAACCTCCAGCAGATATAACAGTAACACACTGCTTACACACTGAAGCTTCAGTGTGTAAGCAGGGACGAGTCTCAAGGGACTAAAGCATGACTTTTACTTATACTTGAATACTTTAACTATATTTTGCTGCTGATATACCTTCACTTCAGAAGGATTTGTCATGCAGGGCTTTTAATAGAGGATTTTTTTCATTGCTGTATTGCTACTTTTATTAAAATAAAGAAGCAAAATATGTTTTTCCTCTACTGCACACATCTAGATTATAGTGATTACTTATGTTATTATGTTTCTATTAATGCTGATAAAAAAAAAAAGAAAAAAAAAAGACATTTCCTGTTCTGGTTCAACAAAGTGTATTCAATACAAATAATAGCGTTCAACACATTTCTTTTGAATTTCTTTCGCAGTGAAATGCACAGATGACTTTTTTAAAGACTGTGAAGAAGTCTCTCTCCAAGAAGGCCTTGGACTTTTAATAGGCTAAATAGCGAATGAAAGTGAAACTGCAGGTTGTAAAGCTGAGAATCGGGTTGTGTTTTTTTCTCTATGACTTACAGAAAATAGCCCACGTGTCTTTCTATTCTCAATCAATACATTTTAATCAAGGCAGGCATTTTGTTTCTAGCCGCTGTCTTTTTTTTGATAATGAAGAAAAATGGGTGTGAAGACACATTTTTCAAGATCTAATTTCCCATTCTGTTTGAGTCATTGATACGGCTTAATGATGGTTCTGGAGTGATTGTGAGCTTTGGGCTGAAATGCTTCTTTGGGACAGATTGATACTCATCTTGCATTGCTGGAGATACTGTTACATTATCTTCCCTTAATAATGTGAACTGGTTTTATTACTTTCAGACCATTATACATATTATTGCTGGCGGCTATGCTGTTTTGTTTTGTTTTTTGCTTGAAAATGTATGAATACCGCAAATACTGAGAATATTCATTAGTGAAATAACCTTGGAAAGGCCATTTCTGTATTACAATGAAATTCAACACCACTTCTCCATGACAACACATGATGTCTAAAGCTTTTATATGAGAGTGGTAACCAAAACACTGAGCCTAATTAAGGAGGCGCTGGGATATTTTCAGGACATCACTGTGAAATGGCTTGGCTCTCCTCTAAAGTTTGAAATACATCAACACTAAACATGTTGGCAGGTTGATGAGATGACAAAATAAATGTGTGAGGATAATTGTTGTTCATAACTTTGATGTGTAATTATGCTTGTTAATTGTTTGGATTTGTCTTAATCATCTAATCACTTTGCTGCTCCTGTAGATGCGTGAAAATTAATATAAATATCCTGGGTAAGCTGATATTAGGGATGAATATTATCAATGTTCAAAAATATCACGGATCTTAGCATAGGTCTGAAATCAACAACGACGACCTAACGTACATCTTCATTAGCGCGATTACTTGGCTGGTGAATCTGTGTTTCTGCTGGGGGAGTCGATGTCCTGTGATCTGATTCAGGATCAATGTTAAGGCCCAATTTCTGTCTAAGAAATGTTGTAACCATGAGAAACGTGTATTCATGTTATCCAACAATTTTGCATCTCTCCTAAAGCTTAAGAGAGACAGTAAACAGGATTTTAGTGTACAAGTCAGTGAATCACCTTCTGAATATGTTGCTGTTTGTAAGTGGAGAGATCAGGCAACTGCTAATGTTAATATTAATGCTCGGTGAGCAGGACAGACAGAGAGCAGCTTGAAAAATAAAAAATGATCTGGATTTACTGAGGAACATCCATGTCTGAGATGACTGCACAGCAGAGAACAATACACCTTTTCCAGTAAACTAGATTAGAGTAACACCCAACCAGTAACCATGGTAATGGTACACAAAGATGGCAACAGCTATAGTCTTAAAATTATTCAAAGATATAAAACTATATTAATTATAAGCTAAATGAATTGTCTTTAGTTTTTTACGAAAAGTAAGACAGATTTTTGCAGCACGTGTGTGTGTGTGTGTGTGTGTGTGTGTGTGTGTGTGTGTGTGTGTGTGTGTGTGTGTGTGTGTGCGTATCGATTGCACCGCGTGTGTGTGTGTGCAGGTAGTATGTCCCAGGCCTTAGATGCCAAAATGACCACTGCTCTCGTAAAGAAAGACCAACAGTTACCTCTGTACCTCAAAATTATATTAGCATTAACATAGGTGTGTCCAAACGTTTGATTATAACTATCCACAAACTGGAAGCAAATGACTGCAAAGCTATCGGTTACGAGTGGGGTTGCAACTAAATAAAATCCGATATTAACCGAGTCACTGATGCGATTGATTTAAATACTTAAAAATGAGCTACAGTTTGTGTTAGGTTCCTCTTGTTAACAAAATGAAATATGTAACACATACTAACAGCTAATTAAGTATTTATTTCACCTTACTGTGTGCCAATAATGAGGACAATTGTTTAGGAATAGTGTGAGCACTTTCCTGATCCTCCCAACCCACCAGCAGGGTGTG
Organism: Embiotoca jacksoni; assembly: GCF_022577435.1. Lineage (NCBI taxonomy): Eukaryota > Metazoa > Chordata > Actinopteri > Embiotocidae > Embiotoca > Embiotoca jacksoni. The sequence continues at coordinate 5,835,162 of NW_027185378.1, read as the reverse complement.
AATGCAGCACTAACAGCCTTTAACACCAGCATGTAAAACTGCTAAATCAATCCATTGCAATGGTATCATCACATCCAATGGAATAATTGGCTGTGCTGCACCAGCCACTTTTATTTAACCCATAACTGCCGGAGTACAAACTGCTGTACAAAAGAGACATGATTTTTCTTAGACAGCTATGAGAGTCCATGGTTAAATATATCCAACTTATTGTCCCGTTATTGATCACTGAATGGTTAGGATGCACACATGGGTGCAAATGCAGATAGCAATGAGTTCAATTCCCTGCCGGACAGACCGTCACCTCATTTCGTTCCCCTGCTCCGTTTCCCCACATGTCTACAATGTACTATATGAAAAAAAAAAGGCACAAAATAAACAAATAAATAAAAGCTGAGAGCAATCATCCAAAACATTCTTAATATTCCAGTTAGTACATTTTTCAGATTGTGCAGACACATCAGTGGGTCAGAGTTTCAGTCCAAAGCCGTAGAAGTGAGAGAACATTTCCAACAAAGGGGATGTCCTCCAGCAAACAACTCCTCAGAGGAAAGAGTGAGCGACAGACGAGGACATTTCTATACAACAAAACTCCCCAACTGCATGTTCTTTTTTCAAGTTGTGGCCACAGTGCTTTGTACGGGCAAAAAAAACACGGCATTCAAATCTTACATGAAATGCTGCCGCACACATAATGTAAATGTTGAAATGTCCTTGTGGTTTGGTGTAAATCGCACAAACAAAAAGGCCACTAAAGATGTACGTGTCTGATCGCACATTTCTAAGGAATATAAAAATGTTTTCCTCTCCTTGAGGTGGATATATGTTGGTGTCTCTACAGAAAGGCATCTGGGTTTTAACTCTCTCAAAACATCTGAACCACTGATGAACAGCTTAACCTGAAATGCTTTCCTTAATTCATTTTCATAATTCTTTTTTTTTAAAATTCATCTTTACTTGATCAAAGTCACTTTAGATACTGGACAATAACATCAATTTATGGAAAAGGCGAGATTTTTTTGCATGTACGATCATTTTTGCATTTATTGATCGTGATCAAATTACCACCATATTGACAACAAAGACCCAACATGCAAACAGTGTCACAGAGCATTTGGAACAAAAGGAGTAAACAAACAGCTATTAGCATCTTTAAAACAGACATCTGGCTCTGTGCACAGAACCCAAGGAAATACAGATTTCATTGTTTTTACTTTATATTTCCAACATTTCATCAAAATGTTCATATGCTGAAATGTTCACATTGCTGTATGTGAATTACAACAGCAGAATCTGTAGTAAAAACTTTCATAATTCAAATGATGGCATTAGTAGTGGTAGCTCATAACGTGAGCTCGATGCTGCTCATAATGTTAGAAGACTATCATCATTATTAATCTGTCAAAATATAGTGTGTGTTGGCACATTGCGTGTGCAACAGTTTAGCAGTTTCAATTTGTATTCAAATTTAAGTAAAAAAAAAAAGAAAAAAAGGGTTTTATGTTGAAATACATGCAACTGTCTGATTTATTATTTTGGTATCACAATTTGCATCAAGAATCATGGAACTTGAATGTTATTAGCGACCAAACTACCACATTTCTGGGAATGTGACATCACTCGTCGGTACATCAGCAATCCTTTAGTGTTTTCTTCCGGGAAAAAAAAGTGAATTAACTTAAATTTCTTTGTATATTATGCAGATAATGAAAAGGATCCCATTTCGAACCTGACAAATTAAACATAAGGAACTGTATGAGATCCATTTGGGCTCATGTTCTGGTGCTAAAACGAGGCCAAAGATATGTAAAAAGAAGTATACATTGTTCATCACGATATGAGAATAGATCTAAATTGAAAAACGGTATCACTTGGCAGTGAAACAGCAATGTGACAGTGAGCATTTGAAGCTATTTTATCCCATTGTGCTCCCAGTTCCATTTCTCCATCCAGTTCATATCCTGTTATCCCCATCACTCCTGTGTGTCTGTATCTATCAACAAAAAGATCCCATACAGCACAAAACGCAGCTCACTGAAACACGAAGAATGAAAGGACTTCTGGGTGAAAGCATATGGTGGAACCCCAGGCACCATCCCATCACACATTACTGTCTCAACTGCAATGACGCAAGCATGAGAAACAACACCTCTGACTTGCAGCTTCCTCCTCGCATGAGGCAGGTGAACAGGACCAACAAGTCAGGTAGCCCCCAGGAGCGAAGAATTAATGTACAACAGGACGTGGGCCACCCCTGGACGATTCTTAAATAAGGGGGCTTACATTATCCAGCTATCAAACCTTACATCCCTGGGGCTCGTGCTACTGTTCATCAACCAGGGTGACAGTTTTGGGACAAGTTCACAAACAGCTGCTGTAGGAGGCTGAGCTATTCGAGGATCGCACCATCCAGACATTTTTCTGATCAAAGCTCAGTCAGAGGAGGCTAAAAACAAATGCTGCAAAGAAGAATCTCTGTTACAATTTCATCAGCCAGTTTTTATATAATCTGCATGACGGTGGGATGTAACAGATTTTGTTTCACTGTCAAGTTTGGTTAAGTTCCTTGAACTTAATTTGTTTGGGTAACATTCAAAGCATATCGTATATTTCTCCATATTCTTTTCACTAATGTCTTAGGGAAGACTTCCAAGCACACCCACTCTCAAAAGATATCTGCAGTGAAAACAAAGCTTTATTCAAAGAAAACGATGGCACTTCGGGACAGTTACTTTCATTGCAGTGGGTCATAAGCCGAACACTTTTATTTTCTTCCCGTGACAGAAACTAGGCCTTTTGCCAGTTGACAATATACTTACATTTTGTGTTCAGCAGTGCAGCCGAGCAGTATTCCACACTTTGCATGCAGAGTTGTGTTCCAGGTACAGTTAGTTTGGTGATAAACCAACATTAACCAGAACCAGGCAACTATGTCTTGGAATTATGCTCATATTGGACAATTTGCATCACTGTAAAGTTAACTATAACTACACTTTCTTTAATGAAGTGCTTTAAACTCTCAACATTAAACCCCTTGTTTACTTCAGACAATGAAAAAACAACAACAAAAAACAAACTTGGCACCATTTCTAACCCTTACAGTGAAAACAGTGTGCAGCTCATAGTACGTATGTGGCGCAATAGACAACAAAAAAGGTAAGCAACGTCCTTATGCAGTATGTATGCTTATTACAAAGTAAGGAACTGTAGGTGCTGTGTGGGTTATTTCTTCAAATGGTTGTAAATTGTATTTGATGTGGATTCGTGATGGGCCATTTCCATTTAAAATACAGAAGCAAAGTTGACACTCAGGCTGTATTTGAGCATGTGAGTGTTAAGGGGCTAATTGCCTAATCTTAAAGCTACCTTACCCACAGTTCTGTCAGCCAACTCATGGGGATTGTATCATGTATGTAGACTATATGCATGGTGTTGATATTTAGTAGAGCCTGACTGATGTATAAACCATCTGATTTGGAATTTAAGCAGCATACCATTTAGGGATCGACATATGCCACGGAGAGGATCGGAACCACTTGTGGCATGCTATAGCTGTAACCTCGTCAACTTCAACGACATTTAACACAAAACTAATCTATGTGGATTTTATTTACAATGCGTTACACAGGAGTAGAAAACCTAAGCTATCATAATTATGTCTCTGACAAAGTCTGTATAACATTAGCCTAGAGAGAGGCTTTATGTCAAAAGAGCAAGACATCCATGTGGCTGTTTAAAAAAAGAGATAGATGCCATGATATTACCATGAAAACGACCATGTACGAGTGATGATCTGAAGAATGGACCAGCATGTCAAAGCACTGAGGTAACAAAGATCTCTCCAATGCAAGGTGGGTGAGCAGAGAGTCAGAATGGACATCATGGAGAAATGTGTGGAGACACACAAGATTGAGCTTGATGGGCTGGCAGAACTGCTTGAGGCAAAGTGAGCAAAGAACGTAAACTCCAAACAGCAGGGAGACAAAGCCGGCCTCCAGTCCACTATAGACAGAGATCCAGTCCACCTACGACCTGCAGGAAGTAAGCAAACTGAAGGAGCAGTTCTGCCAGAAGGACATTGAATTCCGCAAACTCAAGAAGGAAAAAGGGAAGGTCTCTATGTGAGACTCACTGAGAGCCTTACTTTTCAGGTTCCCCTGAAAAGCAGGGTGGCAGAGGTGGAGATGAACCAGGAGAAGAATCTGCTGGAAGAACAAAGAAAAGATCTACAGAACGACAAGCTGGTGCTCCAGGAGGCCAAAGTGTGCCAGGAAATCAAGAATATGAAGGAGCACCAGATACAACTGCAGGGAAAGAAAAAGTAATGGGACAAATATGGAACCTTTACGAGCAAAAAGACACTGAGGAGAAAAAAAGAACTGAAGGAGGCAAAGAAAGTACTGGAGGATAAGAAAAAGACCTAGAGGAAGCACAGAAAATGGCAGGAAAGTACAAAGACCTGGTGAAGGAAAACAAAGGACTGAGACATTGAGGAGAAGAATAAAGACTTGGGGGAGGCAAAGAAAGAAATTGAGTAGAAGAATAAAGAGTTTTTTGAGAAGTTAAAAAAGAAAGCAAAAGACAGGAAGGAGAAGCTGGAAAAGAAAGCGAATAAGAAGCAGGAGTTTGAAAATAAACATAAGAGAAGTAAGAGAAGCTCAAAAACAAAGTAAAAGAGAAGCAGGAGGAGAGTCAAAAGAACGTAAAAGAGTAAAATGAAAAGCTCAAAAAGAAAGGTAAAGAGGAGAAGGAGCTCTAAAGGAAAGTAAAAGAGATGAAAGAGCTTGAAAAGAAAGTAAAACAGAAAAATTGGGAGCTTGATAAGACAGCGAAAGAGGAGAAGAAGGAGAAAGAACAGAGGGCAAAAGGTGAGAAGAAGAAGAGAGAAAAGAGACACCGATGGGATATCTGGAGCTGGATGCTCAAGAACCAGAGTGACAACGACATTGTGAGAGAGGAGTCTGCTGTCCCTCTCCCTCCCCCAAACACCACCCCTCTCTACCCTTCCTCTGTTACCCCTCAATCACACCCACCTTTCCTTCGTCATCCCTCTACTTCTATCACCCTCACCCTTCCTCTACTACCCTGACCTTTCCTCAATCACTCATGGGGATCGCGGATAGGTAGGAATGGGGAGTGACAATAATGACTTCAATAACTTGCAGCAAAGGAATAACATAGCTTTTAGGTGGGCGGTGTGGCATCTGCATGGCAGCAACAGATTGAGAAGAGCATTCACAGCCTGATAATGAAATGGAAATCAAAAGGGTGTGCTGGATATTTGTTGCAGTGAGAAGAGTAAACTATTTACGTGAAGCAACAAAGTCAAGTTGACTAAAAATAACATGTGGGCTTCAACTTTTGTTTCAAAGAATTTAATTTTGGTTGTTATTAAAGTCAACAGAAATTCTGAACCTATGACTGGATCCAACAAAGTCATGACTTCAAAGGAAACGAAACTTGAATTGAGACCAAACTACCCTCCAATCAAATAGCCAGAGCTCATTACAGTTTAATACAACTAGTCCACTGAGAGCATCTTTTCACTTACTCAATATGTTGGGGAGTGACATATTGAGATCACATCAATATTCCATTGTCTATTATTAAAATTCATACCATGGAGGATGGAGTGTGAATGTGTGTGTGAGGAGCAATGTCGGAAGATCTTTATTTGGCATATCAATTAGTCTCTTTTAATGTGATAGATAATAGTGTCTTATTTTTGAGAAAGAGAACCAGAGAGATTAGACATTTCCTAGAGAACAAAATTATTGATTTGTTAATGACATCAGCATTCAATGATTGTTTAACAATGTTGAAAGTTTTCACCTGTATATGGATTTGTAATTTAAGTATTGATTTAGACCAATCACCTTTTAACACAAAGTATCTCTTAATTATTTTCAATGTAATGTCATCTCTGAAAATCCTCTCTTAAAAATGTCAAGAAAGTTTAGCTATAAGGGTTTACTTTGACTTTTGACAGCCAACTACAGAATAATGTTTTATTAAGGAAAGCTCTTGGGAGGACACGAAGACTCGGTGGGCAAACTCCGATAAGCTAATGGATATGCAATTACATTGTACAATCCAAAAAGTCCCCACAGTACAGTACTGACATAATATGAGTAAAAAATAAATGAAGTACAACATAAAGTATTTCTAGTAAATGCTATAATCAAAATGCTACCATAATCGCAAAATATTAAAGCTTTTAGAGTTGTAACCATGTGACGAACACAATTATAAACGAAAAGAACCCTGACCTAATAATGTTTTGTGCCAGTACAACTAAATATTGCCGTGACAAGGCTGTTGAATAGTACGCTAAGTAACTGTGAAGAAAGAAAACCAAACCAAATAGTTTGAGTCAAAGAAAGCTTGAAATCACTAATTAAATTAAATTCAAATGTTACAATGTTAAAATGAATCATGTTTGTATTTAAAACAAACTGATCTATGATGGTTTTGTGTGTACTTATGTGTATTTCTAGTTTATACAATCTGTATTTTGTTACCATTTAAACTTCTTGTTTTATCCAGGCTACATGATATGCATATCAGTTTCTTGGCTATAAACTCTACACGTTACCAAAGTTCAGTGAAAATATCATTTTCCAGCTAACTTATAATATTGCTGGACACTTCCCTCTAATAACACAAATATGTAATGAATTACACAGATAACTTTATAATCTACTTTCGAAAATTAAATATATAATTAACATAAAAAAAATATTATTAGTCCCACTGTGGAGCCTTCAGTGCAGAAGCAAGTGTGAGTTTTAAATGAAAAACAAGGATATCTGCAAATTATTAAGGAGAATGAGACAAAAATAATTAAACCAAATCAAATCATCTGTTCAATTCAATTCAATTTCATGTATATAGCGCCAAATCACAACACAAGTTATTTCATGGCACTTAACACATTAAAGTCCTTACAGCAAGACTTTACAATATTATACAGTGAAACCCAACAATTCAACAATTCCCACATAAGCTGGGAAGGAAAAAAAACTCCTCTTTAAGGGAGAAAAACCTCCAACAGAGGGAAGAAAAAATGATCTTAACAGGAAGTAAACCTCCGACAGAACCAGGCTCAGGGGTGGACGAAGCATCTGCCTCGACCGGTTGGGGTGAGAGGAGAGCAGAGAGAGAAAAGGACAGCACATAGATGCAAGAAAAGAACTTGTAAGTCCAAGTGTGAGTCCAATTCAACTCCATTTAATATAGAATATGTGAATGGACGTAGTCACTCTCTGGCAATGAAACACATCTTACATTTGGTTTGTGTTTTCAGCAGCCTGTCCTTCACAGTGTTGTGGGATTCAACCTATAGAACAGGTATTATTATCCTCACCCTGTTACGTCACTTAGAAATATTTTACAATTACTTTGTGCCAGGTATCGTTCCTAAGGGAATGTCACAGCCCTAACTTCGTCTATCATCAGCTCCATGAGCTCTTTCCATATTTACCAGGAAGCAAAACAACAATGATGAAAATCATAGAGAGAGCAGACAGACGGGGGCGGGCAGGAAAGAACACCAAAAAAAAGAGACAGATGGGAGGAAGGAAGAAAGGAAGGAGAGGAAGGAAGATGGAAGAAAATGAGGACAAAAGACATGAAGCAGGAAGAAAGGAAAGGATAAAAGATATATCAGACAGATGGGATGAAAGAAGCAAGAAGTGACAAAAGGAATATGGAAGAAGTAACAAAAGAAAGAAAAGACAATATGGGATGAGGGAAAGAAAGAAAGAAAGAAAGAAAGAAAGAAAGAAAGAAAGAAAGAAAGAAAGAAAGAAAGAAAGAAAGAAAGAAAGAAAGAAAGAAAGAAAGAAAGAAACAAACAAACAAACAAACAAACAAAGAAACAAAGAAAGAAATAAAAAAAGAAAAGAGGAATGAAAAAGAGAGAAGGCAGAAGTGATCATGGAGGCTTGGTTCTGTCGGTATGTGCGGTTGATTGTTGGAGAGCTGCGCTGCATCTCCTTCTACTTTTCCACCACAGGCTGAAGACGAATAGCTGGCGAACTCTACGCACAAATAAATAAGGAAGGAAAAGTAAAAACTGCGGCGTAAATGTTTTACACTACATTCATCCTCAACATCGAAGAGACTTTGCTAAGTGTGATGAACCTGAAGCGCAGTCACGACACTGAGCAGCTCCATGCGCCAGCGTCCTCATGTTCACACATGTAGGTTGAGGAAGTACAGTAAACATGATCCTGTCAGGACGCCTGTGCAGCACTGATACTTTAAAAAGTTTTTTTTAAAACGGACGTCAACGTTCACATAAAACAACCAGACATCCAAGTTATCTCCTTTTTATTTTCATAGCTGTAGCTAAATAACCTGGAGGACAGCGCTACACTGCATTCAGCAGTATCTGTGGCTGGTACCATTCAATGAAAGTGTCTCTCTCTTCATATGCACTTAACCCAGTTCCTTGGTGAGGAGGAGATCTATAGGGAAGCAATTAAAATAAGAATTCTTCCCAGTGTGTGGACTTCACAGGGAAAATATCCTTGGACAGCACAGTGGTTCTTTGGAAGTGTTGATTAGTGATTTTTCTTTGGATATAAGAACTGTTAAGGGGGATAAAAGGAGAGAAGTAAGGACAACAGATGCAAAATTATTGAGAAAAAGTGGATAAAAGTAAATGCGAGAGGACGTAAGAAAAGAGAGAAGATGAAAAAGATGAGTGGAAGGAAGGAAAGAAGAAAGAAAGGAACAAGATAAGAGATGATATAAGTAAAGAAGAAATGACGATGAAAAAACTAAAGACAAGAAAGGAGGCATGACATGAAAGGACAGAAGGGAGAAAGAAAGTAATAAAAGACAGAAGGGAGAACCAGAAGGAAGGAACACAAGAGAGGTAGGGAATTGTAAGGACAAAAGGAAAGAAGAAGCAGAATAGAAAGGACATATACAAATGTGGTTAGGTATGAAGGACCGAAATAATGACGCAATAGAGGAGTTAGGAAGAAAGAAAGGAACAAAAGAGAGAAAGGAAGAAGTAAGAGAGTGAGGCAGAAGGAAGCAACAAATAACAGGAGGAATAAAAGACGGACAAATGGCAGAAAAAACAAAACGGGAAAAGGAGCAGATGAAAGGGAGAAAAAACATGGGAAGGAACAAAAGACGAAAAAAGGAAGGCAGGAAGGAGATGGTGAGAAACAGAAGAGAGGAAGGTGGAAAGAAAGGAAGAAGGAACAAAAAAACACATGATGAAAAGCAGATGAGAAAAAAGGAAGGAAGGAAAGAAACAAGGAAAGAAGGAGAAGGCAAAGGACAGAAGGGAGCTGGAGAGGCACAAATATGGAAACAATTTAAAAAAGAAAGAATAATAATAATATTAGTTCAGAGGGAGCAAAGGAAGAATCACTTGGGAACTATCACCCAAATGAACATGTTAATAAAATATAGAATTTGTGTGTTAATCTTACTTTGACCCTCCAGTTATTTGTTCATGCACGTGATGCAGATGAAGCCTCAGATCTCATCCACTCGCTTGACCCTTCTCAATACAAACAGCGAACAGAACACTCCTTCTGTCTGTTTATTTGTTCTAAAGCCACTCTTTGTATGTCTGTGTGTGTGTGTGTGTGTGTGTGTGTGTGTGTGTGTGTGTGTGTGTGTGTGTGTGTGTGTCTCTCTGTGTGAGCGCACTGTGCACTGACCTTGAATTCCTCCTGCGGGCAGCAAACACTGCCAAGTCTTTCTCCTCCTTCCACGGATGAACGTCGCAAGGTGACGTCTGTGTGTGTGTGCTGAGGAAGAAGTCCTCCACCTCATTCGTTCACTCTTTCACCTGCAGGAAAACAATGAGGACAGGCTGAAAAATAGCATCGGTTTTGGACATTTGTGTGGCCTCTAGTCTTTTTATTATTTGTTTTTTTCCCCCCGAGAAGAAAGATTGGTGGGACTGCATGTTCTGACTGAGACCTGGAGTTTGATATGTATAATATGTATGTGTTTTCAACATCGTACATAATACCCGAGGCGTGATGCACACCATTTGTAATCACTTCAGGTGAGATTTTAATTCAACAAGATAAGGACAATTTCAGCATTTTGATAAATGCATTTAGGAAATCTCATTATTTGTTTAATCTACATACAAATAGAATGGTAAAATAAGCTCCATACTAACTTTCAGGGAAAAAAAAAAGTTTATTTGTCAAACGTCATGCTTTTCTTATCTTTTTTTCTGTGATCAAATTGACAACTTTTTGTGGTTTAAATTAAATACAATGTGGAAAGCCAGTTAGATGTAGAGTCGTATGGTATTACACTGGCCAAACACTATCTGCTTTTTTGCCAGCGAGGGCTTGCTTTTTGGATCGATTTTGATTTAGAAATCTGTGTGAAATTGTTCTTTAGCTTAAATGTTGTCTTAGCAAAGACACAAAAGAAATTGTTGTTGTTGTTGTTGTTGTATTTGGGTAAATTGGCCCTTTACATTTTTTTTTTTTAATCTTTAAACTTGAGTTTCAGCTTGTGGTGTGGCAATTCATTAATTCAACTTTATTTATATAGCGCCAAATCACAACATGTGTTTTGCCTGATTTCAAATCATGTTGTGTGCCAATAATGAAACAAACATCTGAAATGGGTTACACTAAATTGAAAAGGGAGACGTGTCAAAACACCACAACTCTTCCTAAAGTCAGACAGCAGGCCAAACTGAGTAACTGAGCAAGAAAAGCTTTATTCTGCAAGATGACCAAGAACCCAACTGTCACTTTTGAGAGAGCTCCTGCAGAGAGGAGAGAACATCTCAGCAGCACTCCATCAATCAGATCTGTATGGGAGAACAGGTAGACGAAAGCCAAACTGAGTAAAAGGCATTCGAGTGCCTGCTTGGAATTAGCGAAACGGCATTTAGTACAAGTTCTCGGACAGCAGGGAGAAAATTATTCTTGTCTGATGAAACAAAACTTGAACTCTTTGGGAAATAGTCCAAGCACCATGTTTGTTGAACACCTGGCTAATATGATGGTCACTATTAACCTTGATGGTGGGAGCATCTCAGCAGCAGGGACACAAGAACTAGTCTGAAAGTATGGAAGAATGGCTGCAGACAAATACTGTACATCGAGGTCCTTGACAAAAATCTGCTGTACAATGCAGTGATCTTCGACTGTGGATGTGGTTTATATTAGAGCATCAACATGGGCCAAAGCATACAGTAAATGTTGAACTGGAGTGGAACAGAACAAGTCTTTGACTGTCATTTAAGGGCTCATCCAAAGGATGGTCATGAACCCCGCAGAATATCTATGGAAAGACCTGCAGATAGCAGGTTTCAAAGAATTCCTTGGTTCCGATGAGAGTGTCGTATCTTATCCTATCTTATCCAATCTCATCCTATCCTGTCCCACCCAATACTATCCTATCATATTCTATCATATCCTGTCCTATCTTATCCTATCTCATCCTATCCTGTCCTATCCTATCCTATCCTATCCTATCCTATCCTATCCTATCCTATCCTATCCTATCCTATCCTATCCCATCCTATCCTACACAATACTATCCTATCCTATCCAACCCAATACCATCCTATCCTAGCTTAACCTACTCAATAATATCCTATCTTATCCTATCCGATCCTATCCGATCCTATACCATACGCAGAAATTGCCAGTTAATAAGCAAGCTTTCTGTAATGAGGCTGCCCCATGATGTAGCCTTGGGGTCAACATGGTAATTGAGGGTGCTTCTTTGCATCATGCTGACTTTGCAAATCATTTTAAAATGTTTTGGATGCAGGTGCCTGTGGCATACATCAGTCAGCCACCAGCCAGCTTCACTTGAAGCTAAGTGCTGTGTCAATTATTGCATAACACTGCCATCCATATCCGTTCTCATAGAAATTCATAATTTATGACACATCTTCGTTTCTGCCACTGGGGACCTGAATGCTATCATCCCACTAAAGTGGATTCTGATTGGGCCGCTGCTATCTCAGTCGCTTATTCAAAGTCTACTTTCTTAAAGTGCCCTTCAATAGTCACTTTATCGTTGTCCAGCAGAGCAAACATCTTGTGAGCCATAGCAACACCGGCTATTCTTCTCTCCAAATGGCAACTGTAAAGGATTGGCTGAGAAAAACAGCAAGGGTTAAGTTAGTGCCCACATATTGGAAACCAAGCAGTGTATCTGTCTTCGGACTCAAGGTCAGTAATTCTGTCGTCTTCCCTAAACAGTATCCTCCAAAACTATTTTATATGTTGATGATTTTTGGTCCACCAGCTGCTTTCATACTTCAAACCAAAAACACGTGCTTTTCATCTGCAAGTATGTTTTTTTGATTCATGCTGCAACATGTCTTGGTCTCCCTTAAAAGAGATTATTCATTTCAATGTGACTCTGCTGGTTGAATTAAGGTTAAAATAATTTAACAAAAGTACACAATCTTTGTTGGAGAGTGGGTTATGTAAAGGTCACAGTCATTTAAAAGATAAATTATGTATTCTACAGTGTTGACATTAAAAACACATTAAAAGCATACAGGCCATTGAATCACAGCACTGTGTTCATGTTTCCCCAGAGGTTTTTTTGTTTTTTGTTTTACCTAAACCTAAAATTATATTTTAGTACCTTATCTTTTTACTCTAACATTAGATTAAACTTAAAATCAACTTAAACTATTTTTTTTTTTCAAACTGAAAGCATATAATTGTCTTGGCTTTTTAATTAAAAAAAAAATAACATTAGCTTAATTTTTCCACCTTAAAGTTTTTAGTAGCTTTACTTTTCAACATAGCTTCGCAATAGCCTGCATGTTCAACCCCCCCAAGCTAAAACTTAACATGTTAACCTTAAAGGTCCAATTAGCCTGACTTTGAAACCTAAAGAATCCTATTAATAGCCAACAGTGTTTTAAACTCAATCAAGCAGATGCTATACAAGCTGTATACAGTATTCATTATGACCCTAGGCTAACGAGATCTTTATTGGTTGGTACACAATGAAAGGTTAACTAGGAATGCTACATCTTTCAATGCATCACTGATTAACATGAGTCATCATTTACTTGCAATGTAATAAATCACCCTGGAAGGCTTTGTAGAGTTGATAGTTTTGAAATATGCTCTACATTAGCTTTGTATTATAGCTTTTTATACAGCTTCTCTCCGCGGTAGTTTTTCAAGACAAAAACAGTTTGAGAGGTGTCTGCAAATAATGCCATGAAGCATCCGTCATGGAAGTGAAAAGATAAAGTTACATTTTGGTACTAGATAACCTTGCTTCCATGGCGAAGAAAGACTTTGATTGTGTTGCATGATTCACACAACACTAGCATGTGAAGCTGTCATGATGCCTTTATGGCACAATCCAGCTTTGGTGTAAATTGGTGGTGCCCGAGATATCCAACCGATAAACCCTCATCCTGTGTGTAAAGAGCTCGATTTCCATTGCCTATCCTTCTTATTCCAGTCAACTGCACTTGATACACTCTCACAGCTACCACATATGTCTACATCAACTAAAACCCTTTACTTCATAATTAGACATCAGTTGAAAAGAAATGTCATCCTAACCACAAAGTAATAGATTTTTACTCAGGAACATGATTTTGAATGTGTCAGATTTTACATGATTGCCTTAAATTGTGGATAAAATCAGTTAACTGAAATGTGACTGAAAATGACTTCAACTCCAAACCTCCCTCTGAGGGCCTGTATGAACTTCTGAAACCAAGCAACACCGAACTACACAGCATCTGAGGGTGTGCTTGATCTCTCAAGATATTTATGCTGGGCGACAGACTGCGTGTTTTTTTTGTTATGCATTGGGGACTTTAAATGCATTCGCCCACCAAGATGTCTGCTGGGCACCTGCAGTGGCAAATAAACACATCAGCTTGAGTCCATCCCCCCCCTCCCCACCTCCTCTCTCTTTTTCACATTTTCCAGTCTATTACCTGTCATTCCACTGCCTCATTTGAGCAAACTCTCTCTCCTTGCAGGAGATAGTTCTGCAACTCCATTAGCAAAAAGGTTCGCTGAGAAATCTGCAGGGTTGCACCAATACTCAGGGACTCACTACTTGTTACTCCCAAAGGCGATGGCATATTTATTTTCTACCGGATGAGGTTTGGCTCAGAAAACTCAAATTGCAAATGAGGGAAGTGCACTGAACCAACCCACATTATCTAGAATTAGTCACCGTGTGGCTTCAAGACCTCCTACCAGCTTGCATTTTTTTTTTTTTCCTGAGGTAATGCTCTTAAAATTTGCAAGGTTCAGTATGCTTCTAATGTTGTCCGAGTGTCAAGATAAAAGTATTTGAAATGGCCATACTTAATAAAGAACACTCCATAAAGATACTTAAAAAAAATATATTTAAAAAAATAAGTAACTGAATAGAAAAAAGGAGACTTGAGAGTGAAGTTTAAAGGTTAATTGTGGTTTACGTGCGTCAAGCTGGCACATTTCCCACTGATGTGGCTTCTGTGGCTCTACGGGTCACGCACTCTTAGCACCTCCTTAACACACCACTGTAGAAGTTCAAAGAAAAAGACTTACAAAGTAAAAGGAGACAGAGAGCTTATCGTTGTGGCCCTAATTACCTGATTGAGGTGGAAGTGTTTGTGTTGGACAATCTGATTAGCCCATTGTTTAAAGTCTATTGAGTCCTTTATAACCAGCTAACAGTTGACTAAATGTTAAGCATTTTATCCTGGAGTATGTATTTCTGACAAATAGACAAAAAAAAGTATTGTGTTGGATTCAGAAAAGCACTGATATTACACTTGTATTGGTTGATCGACATCAGCTATTCCCAGTATGCCTCACAATCCGTGGCTCAATCGCAGCTGTGCAGCTATTAACCACGATATAGACTATAATATTCAGGCGAGTGTACAATCCAGATGTCATAACTTATTCGATGATATCCATCTCTCTCGTCCACTTCTGCATAACAAAGAATTTAGCATTCTGCTGGGGAGGCCTACATGCACCAATATAAATTGTGCACAACTGCTCATTGCTCAGGTCAATCAGGCTTTGTCAGTGAGCAGGTTTACCTGGCTGTTAAGCTCCTTATAACACCTGCCGGTCCCTGACGAATGTGAGAACACAATACGTATTTACAGTTTCAATAATGTGGTTGATTTTGAGCATCTAGGAAGCACAGCGGAAACCTTTCTGTGCTGGCTGAGAAGCTTTTAGCAGCCATCTACTCAAAGAACCCACCAAATGATGTCTTTTCACATTTACAGTAATACAGAATCACCCCTCCTCATGGTAACTGAGTCTTTAAAGACATTTTCATACACTGTATTGTTTCATTCTCCCCACAGTGGTGTTTCAATCTTACACAATCTAACACTAAGCACTAATCACTGTGGCTGTGTTATACTGATGCAAAAGCCCGCAGGTGTAAAGAAACTCATCTTGGCCAAACTGCGTTCTCCCAGCTGCTGACGTCAAAACAAATCTGTGAATGCTGCAAAGCGACAGCAACATTCTACCGATGTGAAGGAGAGCACCCGCCCTTCAGATTATTCAGCACAAATCCTTCATATCTTCTGCCTCAAAGCATTAAATCTGTGTCCAAGCAAATTCCTTCTATCTCCTGAGTTGATGGCTGAAACGGATGCACCTGCTTGCGGTTTTACTGCCTCCCTGGACATTTCTTGATCAAAGGCACGTTTTTCGAACTGCTGCCACAGGGAGGTTTTAACACTTGTCTACACAGCCGGCTATGCACATTGATAATGACTCATGCAGGGTTTAATGTGATTTACGTGTTCTGCTTGTCAGCATTATCTGACAAAAAGCCTGTGGACTCATTTAGATCTGATATACTACAGATCTGTGGGAAATGTGTGAGACCTTCAGGGCTGCAGGCCTCTTCCGGTGGGTTAATGGAGATCTTTTTTTTCAACTCTAGGCGGAATGGGTCACAAGTGAAAAGCTAAAGGCCAGAAAGAGCTTGAGTTACCATCCTTGACTCACGGGGTAATGGGAAGTTTTTCTTCCTTTAAGCCAGTACTGACTCCGTATGGATCATAGCTCCCAACTCTTCCCACAGTCAGCGACCTTGCCTCCACTCATCTCTCACTCTTTAACTGAATCTTAACTGTAAACATGTGATGATGGTGGAGCACTATTCAACCTTGTTTGCGAGATTGCTTTCTTACTCTTATGTGATCACAAAATAAGAAACCACGGGGAACTCTAACCTCTCCGTGCTGCTCCATAATCTCAGTACACAGTCAGATGACGCGTGGAAAGAAAAACACAGGAGAATAATGAGGAGGAGCGGGAGAGGGAAAAGGTTTTTTGACAGATGAGGTAAAAACATTTGTTTAAATGGCTTCACTGCAGCCAAAGTGATGTACAAACACACGTATACCTGGAAGGCTTAATCATTAGTAGTCTTAGCATGACAGTTGTCACCCCGCCCCTCCTTTTTTCTTTATTGTAATCCAATGCAGGGATTAAGTGACATGCAACAATACTTTCTGTTCAACTTTCATTAAATACAGTTAGCATTTTATATACCACACAGTCAAGGAACACTGGGTAAATATATAAAAAAAAATGAACTAATCTCACAATAACTATCATTAATTCCATCTACTTGGACAACGTGTTATTTGAAAATGTTTAATCGTTACTTTTAGAATTTAAAACCCTAAATTTCATTGACTAATGGGTTGTTCTTAACTTAATAGCTCTTTCAGACACGCCTGCAGCACAATAAGAGCTGCCAAAGCTGTCAAGTTAAGGTTTGACACAGTAAATGCCAAACTTTTAAAGAGTTGGTTTTGTGTGTGTGAATAAACTAAAAAGGAATATTTCTACCCCTCACTTAGACCTATTTAATTAGATTGTTTTATAATATATAGAATGTCTATCTCGCCCGCCCCCACTAGCGCTGCCTTGTCAGTGTGTTTACACTGAGATTGCCCTTTCAGTCAGTTTTGATGCGTTGCATGGCACTGAAGCCCATCTTTACAGGGAATCATCAGAAAAAAACAAAAAAAACAAAAAAAACCACATCACAGTTGGCAGTTTTAACCCATGAGTGTTGTTACTTCTACAAAAGTTGACAGCAGTATAATATAATTGTGATTTGTCCTTGAATAAATATTTTTCCTTTGTGCCAAACACCCCTCACACATGACATATCACAAACCAATTAGTGTTTCCCAGCAGACCCTATTCTTTTGGAACTTTTGAGAAAAAAGCAACTAAATTAAAGAGGTGGGTATAAATATTTCTGTATGTAAGGCATACAGACAAATAGGGATAAATATAATGGGCTTTGACTCAAAATCATAGGTGCACAAGATGGGAAGGCAGTATATATATTCTGTAATGATAGGCAGATATCTCTGGGCTAATTAATTTCAACTATGTAAAACATAACTTCCCCATCGGGTATATTGTCAGTGATATGGGTTGCTGCCTCTCGTTATATATTTTATAGTGATAAGATATGGCGTAAAAGAGCAGTATTTATAATGAGTAAATTAGAGTTGCCTTGTTCATAGAAACATGAACATTCCTAATAATTGGTTAAGTGGGGGCAAGGAACAGGTCAGGTAAACAAGATAGTTCAACCAGATTAGCCACCAATTAGGTTACACAATCAACAATTTGAGTAATGATTTTCCCGTTGACTTTCATTTTTTTCTTTTCATTAAGTCTGAGAAACCCACGGAAGATTTGTTAGTTTGATAAATTGTAAATCTCTTTGTAAAGCTAACCCTAAACCAATTAAAATAAATTGTTTTCATCTTGACAGTCTTGCTTTGTGTTTTCGTGTGAATGTATGGCTGCGTTTCCACAATGTTTTCAAAGATGTCGCATCTTTACTTAATACCCAAAAGAGCAGAGTTAAGCCATTATCATTTCATGACTGTGAGGCTTTCTTTGTCCTAATTATTGAAATAATGAATCCATATGCCAAGCACAAAAATGTACGTCCAGCTAAAACAGATGCACAGACATAATACACTCTCTGCACAAGCCAAAATCTATCCACACCACTGACTACAGTACACAGACACAATCGTCTTATTGGCTTTAAGTGGCTGTTCGTGAATTTCTCTCCACGTGAGCTTTAAGTCGTGTGCCCAGCACTTCTCATTAAGCTAATTCAAGGCTTTACTCAGTGGCTGGCTTTAAATCCAATGCTGAGGAACACTGTTGCACAAAGAGGTAATGAGGGGTGAATTTTATTTGTGATGCCACCAAAATGCTTCTTTGGGCCGATCAAATGTCTTAATAAGGCCAGCTTACACTCACCTGAAACTGGCAGTAAAGGCATATACCCAGCAGCCACCTGTTAACACCCATAGGTCGCTGTGGATTTGAGGCAGTGCGCCTTCCGAATTTGCTGGTCAAAGGTCAACGGCCTGCCATTACGCTTAATCCGTCCTGCGGAAAGTTCTCATAAACCCATCAGTAGCCTTTCTAGGGAAGGCTCAGCCATCATAGTTTAGCCTAATCTTCTATATTTCAACTGTTTTGGGGGCAGTATTATATCCAACCCCTGAGCACTGCAGGTGATAACTGCTCTTTCCTCCCGTTGTACCTCAGCTCCTCCTTCAGGCAACCCAAATCGAGCCAAGCTTGGCAGTCGGAGAAGCAATTTGTTAAAGGACTGTGGAGTGCTCTCGTCTAATGTTTCATTAAATTATCCCTATTCAACCTCCTCTAGTCTGTAGTAAAGCCTCTTATGGCGGCACTGGTATTTCGAGCGGCGGAGGTCAGTTGCAATCTGATATTTCTTTCTGTGGATGGAGAATGCTCCGGAGCCACTCCAGCTGGAGTTGCAAAGGTCAGTGCTTTGTTTGTGCCATCATATGTGACACTATGTCCTTCCAGCTGCTCAGCAGCGGCTAACACAGACAATTAGGGAGCTGATAAAAAAAAAAGGGCAACACAGCATACTTGTCTTTGTTGTTTCACACATAGTTGTTTTTTTTGCAGCACATAATTATTTAATGGTTGTTAATAGGTTCCTGGTGCAAAGAAGCTCATTAACGCCAATGTCCGTACCATCGGTACTCTCACAGACAAACACCACCTGTACCGCAGCAAGTTAGATCATGTAAACCACTGCCTGCACTTAATCCCTCGCATGCGTGTGTTTTTTGAGAGGCAACCGGTCACACAGCAGACTGTAGAAGTTTCAAGTCAGCAATAGCCACAGTACCTGTATATTGGACACCTGTCTACTGCTTGGCCTTTTCCTTGGGGCAGAGCGTTAGTGGAACTCTGCGATGGTAAACGGAGCTCCAGTTTGTCCTCAGGCGGTTTACTTATAAAAAACAGAAAAATGCTTACATAAAGCCTGAGGTATACTGGTATCTTCGAGCACATATAGTACTTTACCCTGTACCTACAACATCTTTAATCTATAATGGATTTTTGCTAACCCGCATGTAGGTTCAATTTTAACTTCTGTGACTTAAATGTTTTTAGAGGAAATCGATAAACTTTTACAGCTGATCTGCCCACAAAATGTGCTTTGAACACACATTTCATTATGTGGGAGCTAACAGTTCGGCCTTTCACTGCATTCATACAACACTGTCACCCTGATTCAGTGCATCTGCAATGATGTGATGCAGCTATAATGGATGCTCTCATTTGAGATTAATGAACTTCCATTGGCGTGTAATGCATTCCATCCATGATCCTACATCTATCGGTGGCTGGTGTCGTGGCTTTTTGTTATGTTTCAAAAACGTCACAAACTCTGGAGGTCAAACATAAAAGGTAAGACCTCTCTCACGTGCTTTGTGCTTTACACGCTGCATGTTAGCCTCTTTCAATAGCATGCATGGAACTAATCAGCTACTTCACTACCACGCACTATGCACGACCACCATAAGCTGTTCACAGCAAGTCGTGGTGGCACGTTTTCCTTCTATAGCGGCCTTTTTTCCCCTCTATTGAATATAAACCCACGACAGCAACGACTTCCACTCCAGCTAAAGCATGAGAAGACCTAACACACGATGCCTAATTGAAGCACAGCAGCAGCCACTTAATGCTTACACCACAACCATGTGGTTTTTGTCTCATACTATATTCTGTACAGTAACTCAATGCTATTTAAACATTTACATGTCCATGCAAACAAGAGAGAGAATAACGTGCAGTCTGGCATGAATACTGCACAGGAATAACATATTGGCTCTGTAACCTTCGATATATATTTGCGGACACTGCTGGCATGACCTGAATAACAATCTGTCATTTGCAGGAAACCCTGTTGATCTGCTGCTTACGTTGACAGGGTGATGGTGTTTTACCTTGGCAATTGAACACATACATTTGACCTGCTCTATACAACTTTTTTTACGTTATCTCGAAATCAAAGGAATATGACTGAGAAAATAAGTGATTAGCTGGAAGTAAACACAACATGCTTACATGTACTAGCCATAATTTTAATGATGATCTCGAGCCAGATGGACTTTTTTGGGCCCTGGTAGCCATGTGGCTCTATGGTATCACGACCTAATGTTGTCAGAGACATTTATGGTTCCACTGTTAAGTTGTAAAAAATGTTGGTGACCCCCTGACTTTTCTTACCCCCAAACAAACATTTTCCAGTAAAACATCTCAATGTCTACTGGATGGGTTGGCAAAACGTTTAGTATAGACATTCATGGTCCTTAGAGGATGAAGCCCGATGACTTTGAAGATCTATTAAATTTTTCTCTGGCATCACCATGAGGTTGAAATTGGGTGTTGCGGAAATATGCCTCAACAAGGGTTAGATGGATTGAAGAATGACTGAATCTTTGCTTGGATAATCAAGGAGGTCATGGTTTTAATACTGAATGATGTCCCTTTTACCTCCAAACAATTAAAACATCGGTTTGGAGTACAATTAAAAAGAATGGCATTGTTACTCAGCAACACATGGAGAGATTGATAATAAGAAGAAGAATGCCTGAAAACACAATTAAATCATTCATGAACAAGTAATGACATTACTCTTTCTGCCCAATCTCAGTTTGCCTGTAGCCATTTTCTCTTTTGATGCTTTTCTTTGAAAAGCAGCCAAAGCCAAGTGAACCCAGCAGCGAGTGCCCTTCACATCAAACTCCTTCTGCAGACTGCTTCCTTGTATCTTCTGACCTTTTGTCAGAGTAGAGTCCATTGCTTATGTATGTGCTTGGAAGGCTGGACACTGAAGCAGTTGCTTCACTCTGGGAAATGAGTGACGATATGGAGCCTTACTGTCGAGGAATTGAAGCACTTCTGCTATGTGGGCCTGTGGATTTTCTTATTTATTTGTTTCTAAAAAATAACTTGTTGCATCATTTCTCAAGCAGAGAATATAAATGCTGTTGCCTCCAAGAAAACAGTTTCAAATCAGAAATCTCCACAAACATATTTGGAGGAGTGTAGTCAAAATTCATCACCATCCAACCTTTCCTAAAGCCTTAAATATGCTCTGAAATACTCATAAGCACCACTTTATTGAATTATACACTAGGTTATTTAAACACAAGTTCCCGGATTGCAGTTGCTTTTGAAAGCCACTCGACACGATACTTCCTCTCACTTCTCACTCGCTGAAGTGAAATATTTTTTGGCAAACCATAAATCCACCACCCACATGCACAGCATCTGTTGCTACATTTCCCACAGTCACACTGTTTAGCCTCATCAGGCTTCCTGGGTCTAAGGGAATTAAATCCAATCTATATCATTTTTAGATTCTTCAGAGTAAATGGCTGACCAATGATTGACTTTTTTCCCTTTAGAGAATGCTCTAAAAAGGTCTAAATAATCCATTTAAAGGATGGGAGAACCGTTCCTAACCGAGTTAAAATCAGGATTGATGTAACCACCAGTTAGTGGCTACTAAAACATAATTATAGCATTATATCAGTAACTTCTTCTAGAATTTTCTAGAATTTACACATTTGTCTTCTTTTAGTTTTATGATGTTATTCATTGATATATTTTTTTTCAAAATCAGTGTCTCAATAATTCCAAATAAATATATTTATGTAGCCCATAGTCACAGGAATAAGACGTGTTACATAAATTGTGCAGATTAACAGTTGTTTACAATTTACAATGTTTATGGTATTTAAACAAAGCACAGGACAGAGAGTCGTATATTTTACTTTAACAACTGCTCAAATAATTGTATGTAATTTAAAAAGGAGAATCACCCAGCTCAGCTCTACAGAGCATTCAAGCGTCTTTTGGCTCACGGTTTTGATTTTACTATTTTGGTTCACTCTGACACCTTAACAACCATGTTTCTACAACACATAGAGGTGCAATTAGCTGCTAAAACAGACAGATATTTCTCACGGGAGTTTATATAGCTGGAGCAAATTAGACCTAAAATTAGAGCCAAAAAAAGACCTACATTCATTAGATCAAAACACACCTCCAACTAAACATAGGTAAAAATGTGTCAGTGTGCAAGTGGCCAAAAAATTTATTGATGCAGCTTTAATCTCCCAACCTAAGTGAAACATCCATCATCCTTATAAATTATGTACAATCCTTTAAAAGAAAACATACACACTGCATATATCACTTTCAATTTGTTGCAAACATCTCATAGCAGAATAAAATGTGCATTACATGATGAAACATGGTGAAAAACTAACACAAAAAAGAAACCTGGCTGGCCTCTGTTTACCATTTATCTCCACAGATTTATCATCCAAACTGATACATTGGGAAAGCAGAAATATTTTTCATTCTGCTTCTGGGATATTTTCCAGCTCTGCAGGCTGGTAGCTGTAGCCTTGACATTTGTGTGGTTCTGGGATTAAATTGAGGAAAAGTTGGCCTTTAATCTTACATGTCCTTTTAAATCTTAAAATGTATTAGTTTTAAATGCATTATAAGAAATCATGGTGTGTTACGGTTGCAGCATGTGCCCTGTGGCTACAGCCTGAGCCGCTACCTAAAATATGCAGCAGTGAAATAAACATCAAGTGTTGGATGTCCCGTCATTTCCCCCCCCAAAACACCAACTTTTATATGAAATGTCTGAATTTGGCACTTTAAACGTCATTCTTCTCTACAGTGGTGTGTACCTCTAACACTATAATTAATTCCACTCGTTAACTACGCCGCTGATACCAGCCTGACACTGAACCACATCTCTGACCTTTACAAGCCAAATTCCAGCCTGAGGATCCTCAGTCTGTAAATTTATCCTGACAATGATGATTGGTTTGGCTTCAGCGTACCCAGAGGTGATCTCGCCTGCATTCACTCCCACTTCTTTTAAATTACTCCTGAGCACACCCATCCATTAGCTAAACCCTGTCATCCTGTGTAGAAGACTGGAGCTTGCACTGAGCCATAGATTGGGTGCACCATGAACAGGATGCCACGCTGTTAAAGAGCGAACACATACGGGCAGACAACCGTTCACGCCAAGGTCTCCAATTAACCTGAGCTGCATGTCTTAGGGCTTGAAAGCAGCTGATGCAGCTTCCTGCCGCTGTCCAGTCCAAAGTTAAGACAACCATGGTGACATCCTCATGGTTCTTTTCCTCACAGCTTGTAAGAACTTTGCAAACTAATAAATCTGCATGTCTAAAAAAAAAAATCTGGTTACCTTTATTTTAAAATAAAATGACTAATTCTATCTCCTTAACTGAGCCTCTACAATTTACGGCAGCTCAGTTTTAGCTGTCTGACAGAGAGGGGCGCAATGAAGCTTGTTGTGATTGGACAAATGCAATGTGGCTATTAAGAAATCAGTATCTGACTCGATTTTAGACATCTGAGGTACCTGTTATATCCTTTGCTATCACAGTATCTTCTAAAATGACATTTCAAACTGATACTGAAGTTTATTTTTACGAAGAAATGTGTGTCTGCACGCTTGGTGCTTGTTTTGACTTATCTGTTGAGATTTGTAAAATCATGATTACCAAATAGATTAAATGTTTTTCAGTTTTTTTCTTATGCTCACATTTGGGCTGGCAGGAGGCAGGACCTTGATACCACATGTTGCAACATATAATAACATGGGGGAAATATGTAGAGAAGCTTTCACATGGTAATCGGCATGGGTTTCACACTCAACACCATGCAAATGTCCCAAAACCACATGGTTCCCGTGGGGAAAAATATGTGCACAATCGCATGTGTCATGCACAGGTAAAATTCATGTTATTTTCTGTAAGGGTCTCATAGACAGCCTATGTTTCGATTGGAAGCCAGTTAACCCAGTTTGCTAACTTCTACTTTCCAAGTAGAATACCAACACAAAAGTGGGGAAAAAAAAACACGTGTCAGTGATCACGTTACATGCATGACGTGCTCAAGTCAACAGTGCACCACAAATATGTTTATGAAGATGTTCATCATCTTTGTCATCAAAAATCCACAATAGCTCCAGTACTTTTATATTTACTCACACATTTAAGTGCAGTTTTTTTGATAAAAGGATGCCCTGATTGTTTCCATCTTCTGTTCCACCAACATGCAGACGACGGAGCGCAACTATTTTGCGTGCCCAAAGGTGTCGAAGGTGGGAATGCACGTGAACAACATGGTGGTCATGTTCTGCAAAGAGGATTAAAGCAAGCAGCCATACTAAACAAAAAAAATAAGCCTTTGTTTGATAGATGAAGAAATGCCTGAAACAAGAAAGAGAAATATTTTTTTATGTTGCTGAGAAAAAAAATGGAAGTAAACAATGAACACCCAACGGGGGACATGGTAGTGACTCACATGTTACACAATCACTAAGTAACACCATTAGCTAACGTGCTCATTCCTTTGTTGCAAAAGTAAACACATCTCTAATTCTGCTCAACCTACAATGGGACTGCGAGTCCTTGACTTGACCTCCACAGTGGAATAAACTGAAAGCCAAAAGCTTTTCTTTTACTCCTCGCTTGCATTCCACAAGCACATGCTGTCACTCTTGAATTAAACATACACCAGCGAGCTCTTGCAGAGATCCAACAAGCAACGTCTAGCAGACAAATCCTAGTCCAGAGATGTGTGTTTTCCCTCAAGGCTTAGTTTATTCATCCATAATTCCGTTAACCTCAATTAGACATCTGCTGACTATAATAGAGCACATAAACGACTCTAAACGAGGCAGATTGTCTGCAATAGATGAATAAAATTCACAATGTCTACCCCTGAGATCTCCCATTCAGTATGTAACAATATAAAATAAAAAGCTGCATGTTGCCACTGCTCTTAAATGCCCACAGAGGCTACGTGGCCACATGGAGCATTTTCAAGAACAGTCTAGACAGATAGAGCCTATTTTTTGCTCTCCATTGTACCTGAGCAATGCACACTGAAGCCCTTCTATCAGAATGACTGTCTGCAGGCGAGCAATAACCAAACCAAACTTTGTTTAAAATTGCAGTTACTTCTAAATGTGAAGTTTTGCAGCGGTTAAGACTCCCGCTAGGTTTGCACTCCCTTTATCTCAGCTCCTATTCATCCTTCCTAACCTCCATGCTAAATGTCCATAGTGCCTCCAACAGATTTGGACCTGGGCTCTTTTGTGCTATTATCTCTGAATGTTAAACTGTTGAACTGAAAAAGAGAATGACCGAAGTGGAGCGAGAATTCTTCCTCTGAGAAAGAACTAAGAGAATATGAGCATATTTTCAAGCCTTGTTACGCTAATATTACAATACCATTTATCAGATATTTCATTGTAAAAGCTGAACAAAAAGTAGCTGCTGGTAGAACATATTCATTGTAATTGGGTCATGTTTGTTTTCTATTTTGAACACTGATTTCAGGGGGTTTGTTTTTCAGATTGTTGAACTAGCTTAATTATACCGTCTTGAATAGTAAAAGACCAATTTCCTAAGTTATTTCTTACAGTGAAATTGCCAAGTGACAACCCACCGTGACATCACCCATTGGTTTGTTAACTGTTGTTTTGGAGCCTCGTCATTTTGGCCGTCTACATCCGGGTTTATTGGAACTTAGACGAGCTGTGGAGGAGTGAGGGGTGGATGTGACTGGAAACCTGAGGATACTATGCCTGCCCACCTACCGGAAACCTGACTGCACCCCCAAGCTTGTCAGTCAAACCAGACATGGCCCTAAACATAACTCTCTTTGAGGCCTATCTAATTAATTATGAAATGATTTTCCATAATTGCACCCGCCAGGCATTTTTTTAAGCAAAACTGGTTGTAAAAACATGTCCTGTTTCCAGCTTCTTACCCGTTCAAATGTGCCAATCTTCCTTTGTCATACATGATAGTAAACCTAGCATATTTGGGTTTTTGTACTGATGGTCAGAAAATACATTCGAAGTTGTCACCTATGGGTCTACAAAGTTGTGAGGGGCACCTGTTTAACATTTTTGGGGATTTTGACATTAGTATGTTTTTGCAAGCAAAGAGGTCGATGGTTCTTAACTGGAAAATTTGAAATAAACCACATATAGGTGCAATATTTAAGAAAATTAAGTAATGTATGGCATTGGGAAAAATTACATACGTACTGTGAAATATGATAAAAAAATATTTAGGGAATAATGTGTTATTTTGCCAGTATGGCTTATTTTTTTTTTTAATCTAATTATGTATTTGTTTGTCGGCTGTGTACTTGCTGTGATGATTTCACAGTCTGATAATGATAATATTGATTCCATTAAAAAACAAATCTACAAGAAAAAAAATGACGTAACTACAGAAATCTGGCAGAGGAAGATATGGGAAATATACAGCCGAGTTCTCTGGTCATTTATGACTGTGTCCGAGAGCTCCAACAGGATGAGACAAAAGAAAACAAGTCTTTGTGCTGCTTTGAATTATATAGATGCGGCAACCTTCATGCATTATAGGAACATTTTCAAAACTGAAAAGGAAGTGGTTGCGGCTTTGCCACAGAGCACAAATGAATAACACATTGAGAAGAATGGATCATGTATAAAACGGAAATGGAATAACTTGATTTGTTCAAATGTCAAGATGAGCACAGAGCAAACACCTGAGGTCCTGGAGAAAAGCTATTATACATCGTACAATTCTGTTTCCTTATGTAATGTCTGGGCTCGTTGTCATGCTGCAAACAGACTGACGGAGCTGGCAGGGATGGAACAGACGAAGACCAGGGTCGAGGCGTAAATTCATGACGAGATCAGAACAATGTAATGGTTGTCCTATTAAGAAAATGTAGCACAGTGAAGCACTTTCAAAAGGTGGGTGACAACAGGATTTTCAGGTATAGTTTATGACAATAACTTATGCCATTGCACTCTATGTCAGTAGATAGAAGTAAAATTTAAATCATCAGATAATGCTGTTACAAAGTTTACTTTTGTGTTGCAAAAGGGTAGAAACTACATAATCTATGCAGACAACAATTTCACCAGTGCCCCATTCATTTTAGAACAAAACGTCTCATGGAGCAGCTGATTTCAGAGTATGCTAACAATAAGATCAGGGTGACCCAGACTTCTCAGGAAGATTTAATACTGGGGCGAAACCGCCAAACCCACAGGGAGACGAGAGTCTTTTCAATGTGTGGATCCAAAATACTGTACATGGATGTTAAAATGTTGACCTAGCTGACTCATTCACAGCAAAGTAAAAGAAGAACAAGCAGGGAGTCGATTACTAATAGATGTACTCTACATTTATGGGTACACATAGCAGGGAAACTGCATGGCTAAATAATAATTAAAAAAAAAAAAAAAAAAAAAAAAAAAAAAATCCTCTTTAGGATTCTCCAAGAAAAGAAGCCAGTTGATCCTCCCCTGCAGTAATAATGACAAATATGACAAACACTATTAGTCAACGACCTTTTTTTCACACCGAAATTCAAGTAAAACTAATTCAAAAGTGTATTTGCCCTGTGATAGGCTGGCGACCTGTCCACAAGTCAGCTGGGAGTGGCTAAAGGCCCCCTTGAACTTGTTCAGGACAAAGCAGGTATAAATAATGAATAGATGGAATACACTTATTTGTTACCAAAATCAAAATCGGCTGCTAAAATTAAAACTGCTTGCTTATCTATTACATCCATTCATTGTGTGGAATCCAAACTGAATTGTACAGTATAATGGTTTTGGATAATTTCCTAGTTTTCATGCTTCAGCCATTCTTATCCAGCTCAGATGAACAGTGTCCTTAGGCAATGGCAGTCCATTATCATAGGCTGTGACATCAAGAGGTAATGGAAACATTTGTACGAGACCATCCAGTCCAGCAAAGCCTCTCATTTTTCACTCCCATTTAAAAGCCTTCCACCCTTCGGCTTCCATTTCGTTGTTTCTCCTGGGACGCTCCCATCATTTTCCCAACTCTCAAAGGAAAGACGGAAAGCAACAACAGATCACTCTCTGTTTACCAGGCAAAGTTGTCAGCCCATATTGTTTGACACATTAACACCTCTGAATATTATTTTTATTGAAACCAGGCCACCACAAATTGGCAGATTTACAGTAAAAAGAGGTAACGTGTTGCTGGAGGGGGGTGGGAGCAATTCCAGTTGGAAAGCTTTTCCTTACTGTCTTTAAGAAGGTAGATTTGCATGTTTTTTATGCAATAAAAGACAGTTTTGAGAGCAAATTTCTAGCACTGCAATCAAACCTTCAGTTAAGTAAAATTATATGAACTGAGAATAAATGAATTTGAATTGCAAACAAATTCTCCTCTACACTTGAGTTGAAGTTTTATATTATGCATCTCCAGCACACTTAACTGTAATGAGGATTATGACACACTTATATAAACCCCTCATTTTAGGTCTATCTGCCTGTCACTCAACCTTTAATTACATTTAAATGAATGTAAGAACCTGTATTTAGTAAGGATCTGAATACGTATGTAGTGCAAGTATTATAGATTCTTCAATAAATGTGAGTAAATGCTTACCTGATCTACTTTAGATTAAATCTTTGGTTTACTTTGTATATACACACACACACACACACACACACACACACACACAATCAATCAACAATCACACCAAAGAAAGTAATTGTTCTGACCAAATGTTTGTTATTTTGACTCGGTGTTCGACACGACAAGCTCAAGATTTTATGATTTCAAACGGTCACAAATGTATTAAAGAAACTAATACAAGATCAAAACAACCAATTGAAAAGTTACTTTCCTTACATCCAGGAATAAGATGCTCATGTTACGTAATTTGCTTGCACATACAAAGCAGTCACAAGTTTGCACAATTCAATTGTTGCCTTCTTCACTATGGAGAAAAAATTGGGGATATATTTGTGGAAAGTTCAGTCAGAGCACCACTGTTCATAAAGACAGATCATTTAGCCTTATAATAAATCTGTAATCAAGGGGCAAAGCAGAGGTGGATAATTCATGATGTATCGACTGTGTTACATTCATTTCTTGAACTGTTTCAGTCTTGTACAAATAGGCAAAAGTTAATTCCATGCAAAGAGTGCTACAATTTCATCAGCGTGCCATGGAACTGCTTCACGAGCACATACATTATTCACTATGTAGACTACTTATTGAAAATAATCACAGGATTACATGAAAAGCTCACCTTATGCCTTTGAAAACTGAAGTGAACGTTAAATCATATATCGCCTATTCAGACCCAAGATTCAGCCATATGAATTGCATGCTTGTAAGCTGTCCACTTTATTGTGATAGTGAGCACTTTCTCACAAGAGCTTCCAGCCACATCGCAACTTCAAACAAAAAAAAATCTCCTCCCGGACAGCCCATGTCAAAAACTCTGGCCAGTGCTCATGAAATAATAACAAGGCTTTCAAAGAATGACAGCAGATTATGAAACGTGCTCTTCATTAATGTGTAATGACATGATGTTAACTTGGCAAAGCAAAAACCAGTGTGGCTTCAGCATTGTTTTAGGTACATGTATTCCCAATCTGCAGGGCTCTCTATTATTTATAATGGCCTGCATCCAGGCTGTGGAAACTGGCAGTGGATTTGAGTGCTGGGCATGCTGGGAAACAGACAGATGACACCACTCTGTTGGTTGACACGCTTAGTGTCTCTGCTGGGCAAGGTTGAGCGCTAAGAGACAGTCAGCATTCTGGTTCGTAGACTATCTTTAGGTATAGTGCAATTTGTGTGTATCGAGCCTCTGCTTAAGCTTTCTTCCTCACGACTGAAAAATATCATTGACATGACAAATGTTGTGCAACTTCATACAGAAAGAGTAGATCAAATAACAGTCAGGCAAGTGAAATAGGAGGCACTTTAAAATCTAAATATACATTAATATATCAAGCCATTTCCTTCTAAAAAGAAATGTAAAAAACAAAACAAAAAGTGTATTGTGGAAACGGACTTAAATTATGTGACCTAAATTAAACAATTACGTACAAAATATCAGAAGTGAGGAGCGATGCCTGGAAAATGAGCAGGAACGGTCAACATATTCATTCATTTCTGGGGAAATTCGGTTATATTTTGCACTGACGTTGGAGAGTCAAAAGGGGTCAGAGCTACGGCTGTAATGGTCCACAACATTTGCAGTTCATCTCCCCTATATACGTTGGTTTTGGGTTCATGCTTCGATACATTTTTGCTGCAACGTAAAACTCGCACTATAATTTTTGTTCTGTGAACGTGAGCACATAGCGGTAAATAGTAATAATGAGTAACTGTTTTTGGTACTTTGTTCCAAACAGAAGTTTCATACCATCCCAAATGTTGTGTTGTGAAACATTTTGAATAATTACAATATACATTCACCCTCTGCAAACCACATGGGTTTTTTCTCTTTCAACAAAAACTGACAAAATGTGTCAGTCATGTGACAAGTTAGTGGGGAGGCAAACGACAAACTCTTGTATCTGTTCAAAGGCTATTATCTATTAATATCTAAATAATTCATGTGCATTCATTTGCATAGCTAGTTTGCACAAATGTGTGACTGTGAACTGTAAGTCACAAAACTTTTAAAATCAAACAGATTACAGCTGTGACTGCATGTCGTACAACATTTAAATTCGTGTCTTATACTGTAATGAAGTGTTCGCAGCTGCCACCGTCTTACTAACTGTGGACTGCCAAAACTCAGTTTCCTTGTAGAAGACGTACATTTAATCAATCAAAGCTCACACTGATTGCAGTCTCCCAGTTTTCACGCCCGTCCAGTCTTCTTGATTGAAGATCTATTTTGACATCGGACACCTTGTGATTAATCAACCTGCACTGAACGGCGTCACTCAAAGGATCTACAGAACACTTTTTTTTTTTTTCCCACAGCTGCGTGAAGATATTTGGAATTTTTGATGCGTGCGTCTGAGATTGGTACAGACAACCAGCAGAGAGGAAGCAATCGAACTCAGGCAAGCACCCAAGTCAGTCAGGCCTTGTTATCCAAGGGAAAAAAAAAAAAAAAAAAAAAAAAAATCAATGTTCTCCCCTTTTGAGCATGCTGCTCTGCACAGCGCTCACACACAGCGGCAGACTCTGAAGAAGTGAGGCCAGGCTGACTGACATTTAAAAAGTTCCTGTTGTCAAGCTGTGTTTGCTTTAACTGTTAATCAGAGGAGCTGCAGATTACTTTGAATGCGAGCAGTTACCCGAACGCGGAATACTTTGACTTTTAACCTCATTTCATACCATTACTTATCATTACCACCGCAGTGTGAGCCCGTTGGATGTATTTACTTGGGCTTCTGGGGTGTTGCAATTTCCAATTTACGAATAAATTAGGATGTTAATGATATTGCCATGTAACCATACACAGCTATCAGCCTGATTATTTTCTGCTCTGAAGCAGATCAGGTACACCTGCGTGTCTTAATCTGTTTGTGATCATGAGAACCGCTATTAAGATGTAATCTTGTGCTTAAGTTCAATAAGAACCCCCAGTATTCATTTTCATTTCTCTGTGGGTGTGCTTTCCTTGCTGCTCCATTTTCTATTTTCATACATTGAACAATTTTGCTCACAATTATTTGCGGTAAATTATAGTGTATTATGTACAAATTATTCTTTAACACAAGAAACTTGTCACATCACATATTTGACATGAAATGGATGATCTTTTACGATAAAGAACAATTCTCTGCTCCATCAGCCTGTGATAACATTAGCTTCACAGGCTAACAGGACATGCTGACAACTGTGTTCATCACATATTTACACATGGCGACTATTCTGTATTGTGCGAGCAACTTGTTTGGAATTGACATTTTTAATTAGTTACAGCTATTTTTGCGGGAGCGACTTGGAAACCGTAGCTGGTTGAACTTAAGATTATTTTTAGAAGGAATATGAAGTCACAGTGTGGAATTTCCGTTAATGCGCCAACTTTATAGGATCTGGTCGCTTTTCTCTTGGTGAGTTGAAGCGACGAGTTGGAGGCCATTTAGATTTTCTGTCAGGATTCTGGAAAACAAATCTTAAAGGATCTTCTTCACTGCAGGACTATCTGTCGACCAATTTTTTTAATGTCTACTCGACGTAATCCAATAACTAAATACTAAACATATCTCCATATCTTTATCATTTTTATTGTGAGTATGTGACGGCGCTCTCGGCGTGGGGTTTAGCAGATGCAAAACCGTTCACGAGCCTCAAGCGATTTGTAGCTTTTAAACGTATCTGTAATCCAGTCTTGGGCTGCCAAGTTATTCAGATCTATTTTTTTTATTATTTTTTTTATCATACTTAACTTGTTCAAATATCATTACCTCACAATGCGAGTTTATTTCTCTCAGTGGTGTCTCTTTTCTTTCTCTGCTTCCTTTCCCTTCTTCATCACATTTAACCAAATGAACCTTTTGAATATTTAGTCAAAGGGCTCTGCCATCACCATGCGGTAAACGCGCGTTCCTAAGACGGCATAGCATGACGCGCCTTCCCGTCCCCGGCACAAAATAGTTAAAGCAACACAAAACTCAAAAGAAGCTTCAGACTGCAATTTTAAAACAAAACAACGATTTGTTCGGGTCCACTTTCAAGTTAGCCGGATAGCTTACTGCACTCATAAAAAAATAATTTCAGGGATTGAATACGCACAGCCACAAAATCACTGTCTGTTTGAAGAATTGAAATCAAACAACTTGTACATAAAAACTGAAATTTGCAAAGTTCAAAACATCCAGACAGGCTACACCAGTCATACACACAGTATTATACAGAAGTGCACCCATCATATAACTGCATTGATTTTTTTTTTTTTTTTTTGCTCTCCTCAATTATCTAAACAGGACACAGTGATCCATCCTTTGGCCGCTACCCTTGAAGGCGATAATTTGCTGTGCACCTGCCAGAGGCCGATCTTAATCCATCTCCTTTCCTTTTCCACTGTCACCAGTAATGCAGGTAATTGAGCTCATTCCACTCCTGCGAAAACTCATTTGACTTCTAATCATAATCTGACTCTCCATTTGATGAAGCACGAGATCTGTGGCTTCCCATTGTTTCACCAGCGCCGCTGCACCTCATCACTGGAATGTAAGAACATGTCTCTTTCTTTCAACGGCCATTAGCACAGCTGTTATAGACAAAACACCAACCTGTTTCTTTATCCTTAAATTATTACCCAGACACAATGTTTCGATCACCACTTCAGAGTAATTAGGAGGAAATAGACTTGGGGATGTAACTTCTGTCAGCTGATGCTCCACAGTGTTCACTGATATGATGATGAAATCTCACCAGTGCTTGGGTAGTGATTCTGTATTTAATGTATAATGTGTTTCTTCAGGATGAGCTGGGAAAATACCACCTCAACAGTGTGAAGTGCTGCTCATATAGTGGACTTTTTAAATTGCTTTCCATAGTTTTTTCACCCCCAACAAACATTTTCTGTTGCTGAATAAACATAATGAAACACTTGCAACCCAATCTCAAAGGTCGTTCTAACCGTTCATAAATGCCAGGGGCATTAAACACGTTGCAGGGTGTCAGAGCAGCCGCTGGGGGAGAGATGGTGAAAGAAGGGGGCCATTGTGATAGCTGAACATCAGCCTTGTCAGAAGCCAAACTGCCACAGCTGTCAATTCAGGCCAGGGCACAAAGATGCTGTGTGTTTGCGTGGCCATGTCTGGCGCTCTGTAGTGTTTATTAGTCAGCAGCGGCTCTCTTTGCAATCAAAGGACGCCCACGGCTTCGTTGCAGCGCAATCTTCAACCATGTCACTGTCGTCCATGACGCCGTCTGCATCTGCTCACCAGTTTGAGCAACATTTGGTCTTCAGGGTCCGTCGGCGCTGCCGGGAAACATTGCGCGTTGCGAAAAAAAAGAGAAGAAAAAAAAATAGCTCACCTAATGACTTTTTTCACTTCACTGAAGCATTCTATAAAAGCGAGGCAGGCTGTAATTTGCTTCAGCTGTTGAAAATATGATTCAGGTGGTGGTGGAGAGTAAGTATATTTCTCAAAGTACATGTACTTCATCTGTGCATTTTTAAGTCTCTCCTTCTACTTAGCAGACAGCTTTAATGTTTATTACATGTTATAGTATTGGTGTAACTACATATGTATCGAGTTTAGAATTTTAATTGGCAACATTTACCATCAACACTGAGTGGACAGCCACATCAAAAGGGTGAATTTTCCCTTTAAGCCCCAATTATTTTTGGTTTATCAAAAATGTATTTCAATCTCAAAAACATCCACAGATTCAGGGTTAGAGATACCTGGGAGAATTTTGAAATACCAAAAGTGTTCTTGCCCTTCACAGCAGCCCAACGTGTTGAAAAATTCACATTTATAATTTCGCCTGATCAAAAACTGAATCTGTTCTAACAGTTCTCCACTGAAACTTTACCAAATTGGATGCAACTGAAAAGCTGGAGGATGTTATAGTTTATATTCTTAGGTACAAATTTCCAGCAAAATTGGGGTAAACTAAATTGTGAATAACAGACATAAAAGAAAGTAAACCTGCTGCTTTTGGACCTTTGTGGTCAACTTTGAGCAAAATACCCCTGACTGGACTGTCTGTAAGACTAGAGCGCCAACCAGCCAAACGTTAGACAAGAAAACATGACCAAAACCCTAACCCTAACCCAAAACACGACTGGTGACTGATCTTATGTTTAAAATTATTGACGTTCTCTTTTATGTTTGTACACCCTCCAGATACAGCTGTCCCTACTTGACAGAAGTGTGTTTTGTTAACATCACGTTTCTCAGGAAAACTCTCATTCCCACGTGTTTTAAAATAGAAAAATAGAAATGTTGCTGCTATCCCTGCAGAGCAGCTTTTAATTCATCGACCGGTAACCCATCATTTTGTATGTGGGAGAACTTTGTGCCAGCACCACTAGATCAAAGACGGACCGGGATTGGTGCTTGCTTGAGATCAGTGGGTGCTTTGTTCGCAGGGAGGAGCTGACGCCACAGGGCCGCCTCACATATAACGCAGAAAAGAGCATGCAGGCGAAAAATTGCTCCTCTAAAATGAGTTGCGTGATGGATGGATTGACTGACACATTTTTTTGTTGTGCCAGTATGCTAAGCCTCCGTCAGCGAGACAGCTATTGTTCCTCGCGGAAAAAGAAGCAATTTACTCAAGCAGAAGAATGAAGCAACAGTTTTGGGGATAATTTGCCTTTCAGTGAAGTTGAATCATGCGGACAAAGTGGAGCGCGGCTCTAGTCCGGCAGGGCATTTTTCACTGATTATCTCCTGGTATGTTCGCAGGGTTATTTCGCAGAGAATAGCTCAATCCTACACAAAGCTGTTTAAAAACAATCATATCAAATGGATCATGGCAAGTGTGATAGAACAATTATTCTAAATGAGCTGTTTGATGGATGCCCCCGCGCACACCGACCTCGTATATTAAGACAAATGCAAAAGGAAAGAGAGAAAATGAGCATTTCCTTGCCTGCTGCTCGTATTTCCCCTGTTCACTCTCAGGTGTACTGTACAATCGCTCTAAAACAATGACCAGTTGTTGCCTTTGTAGGAGTCTGAAGTATTTCATCCTTAGCTGTTGTTTCAGCACCACTTCCCTCAGGCTCAGCAAGAAAAACAAATGATCTATCAGTTCAACACAGCAGGTATTTTTTTCTTTTTTCCAGATGTTGGTCTTTTAGCGAGCGGGAATTATAGCAAGAAAATGAGACCAGCAGGGGGCAGTACCACTCAACATCTACAGTCTTGTTTTGGTTTGTATTCAATACATACCGATGCCAGGATTTTCCAGATGATGATTAACTGACCCGTGGGGGAGAAGTTAACCCCAGATCATGCAGACTGTTTATTTACGGACCAATTTTGCTTGTTTAGGTTTTTATAATACTGTTTTTGTTTAGATTCCACTCTTTTCATTTTTAGTTTTCCAAATTGATATTTTTTTGTTGTTGAAATAAGTTGTTATTGAAATGATGACAATGATGGTGCAACACCTCGACCGCAGGTTTAGTTTCGGAAAGTGTGGTACAACCCCTTTACCAAATAAGGCTGGTGTGGCTGTCAGTCATAGCCTGTATAAAAATTAAAAAAAACGGACGTAACCTCTGACATCACGTAAAGGTTTCCTGAAGAGCGATTCAAAGCTCAGTTCTGGTTGGCTCTGGCCATCACCACCTTGACGGTGCCTGACTCAGCCTCACACCTGGCTAATCCAAAAATGGGCAAAAAGGTGGGTGGCGCTGATGCAGGACAAATGAAGCCTGGTTGCTGAAACCAGCAGGCCACGCCTCTACCTGTCACTCAAGCAGCCCCGCCCTTAATTGTGCATAGTCTTAATACATTTGAAATGAGCGAGTTAAAAAAAATGCACTCATTCTTAAATATTCAAAAGCTGAATTTTTTTTTTTTTTTTTGAACATGATCTTGTCCATCAATGTGTGTGAGAGTTGCTGCGTGTCTCTCGGTGCCTCTATCCAGCTCTCGCTTCATCCAAGCAACAAATTGAGGCTTTGTTGCATCTGTTGACATCTAAAAGGAGAACTTGCTGTGTGATTACATGAAATCATCGTCCGAAGCTGTGGGACCAAAAACATAACGCTAAGATTTACATTTTTTTCTCATTTAATTTTTGTCCCGGCGGTGATCGTCTGCTGGGAGCAAAAACTCCCAACATCTCAAGAACAACACAAACGTCACTGCATACTGGCTGACACAAACCCACAACCGCCGGTTCATCAGAGTGAAAGAGCCGAGACACTGCTCACGATCACACGTTCAGCTCCGGCACTGGATGATGTTTCAGCTCGGATTGTTTTCTTTTTTTTCTTTACCATGTCAGTGAAACATGCTGTTTTGTATTGGAATTTGCAGATGCACAAAATGATCATTAGCAGCCCAAGGCGCGACATTTTTTTTAGCTCTCACCTAATTTTCTTATATTTGGCAGTTTCTCCTACATCCCAGGATTTGCTTGCCAGCAGCTTATTATAACTAATTATAGCTAAATTACACCACTTCATGTAATCACGTGGAACACAAGCGATGCAGTGCAACGCATCTTAGTTACAGTTAAAGGGAAGAATACAAATAAACTACTGTATCCATATTATAGGAACGACAATATCCAACTGAGACGTGAATAAACAAACATTTGTCAACACGTCTGCTTCGAAATAGCACGAAATGAAATATAATTTACGGAGGCAAAACAATAATTCACATATTCCACAAGTAAAATGGTGATATCCTGAACAAAGGTGTCCTTTCATTCACTGCTTCTGTTCATCTTTTTTGCTGCTCACCAGCCACAACCCAGCTCTTGTCTGGCATCTCACATCCAACAAACATAAAACCAGAGCACACACTGTGTTTGCATCTCTAAACACAGCTGCCGTTTTGGTTCTTGTATGTGCATAACCAGTTAGGTGAGGTCAGGTGAGAGGAAGTGATGATAAATAACTACACCGTCAGCAGGTCAGTCATCACTCTGAAACAGCTGAGCCGATTACACAGAAGCATCACAACAACAACAACAACAAAAAAAAGGTGGAGTTATTTTCAACTGAAAACCAACCTGTTTTTATTCAAGTGATTTAAATTGGCATAGGAATTATGATGGAAGGAAAAATGAAAGGTGGATGATGTTATTATAGAGCGACAAAGAGGAGAGCACATGGTGGGTGGATGAATTAACTAAATGCTCCCTCGCCACTCAAACCGTTCGCTTTCTGTTTCCTATGCCGACAAGTTGGTGCATTAAAACAATCTTACACAAACCTTAAAGCCATTTTAACCCCAAAGGTTTTTTTGTTTTTTTTCTATTCCTAATTCCAACAAGACATTTTACTCGGAATTAAATGTCAACATCTTGGTGGTGTTCGATGAAAAGTCAAGGATTACCAAAGTCAGTAGGATTCCTCCTCTGGAGACCATGACTGTAATAGCATTAGATTTAATATTTGCTGAGACCGAAGTAGCTGACCAACCAATGTTACCGTTACTAAAGCTGAGACTGCTTTGATTCCATTGATAGGAGCGTCCATATCCTGTCCTCAGCCTACAACAGCCAATCAGAGTCGGTATCGAGCGAGAGGTGTCAGATCCAGCCACTCAGAAGACTCGTGAGCGATGAGGTTCTGATGCGGCCTCAGTGGGCGGGGCTTCCACCAGAAAGAAAGCTCTTTTGTAAAGACTTCAAATGTGCATTAATGCAACTGTTTTGGGGGTCTATTCTTAATGTAAATTTGAACAAATGTTAAATACTAGTAAAATATTAATATTTTCAATCATGCACGATGATACAGGGTTCCTCCAGCTCTCTGAGATTTTGTTTCATTTCCAAGCAAAATTGGTATTGCAACTGAAATATCTCTAACAGAATCGATATCGAATCGGACATTTAATCGGATCAGGGCCTTGTAAATCGGAATTGAATCCATTTGGGAAATCAGTGGCGATACCCAGCATTAATTACCACGATATTACACTGGCAATAGTGAGAGTCAAAATCTTCCACCCGATGATAACCGACCATGTTTCTGGGAGATATAAATGTTTAGGTTTACACATTAAGGGTTACACACATAAAAAAAAAAAAAAAAAAAATACATAAATAAAAAGATATAATCGCTCCGTATAACAGTAAAACCATGTAAGCCTCGTCAAGGTCAAAGGCAGGAGTGTATCGTCACACTCAACCTCCACCACAACCGAAAAATCAAACCGCATTGATGTGTGTTGTTTGGAGACGGAGAGAGTTGCGCTCGTACGGCGGAAAACATTTCACAGTCTAATCCACCGCAATTTCTGTCAATAAACAAGCAAAAGGAAAGGTTGACGATCTAAAGCAGCGCCGGGGGAACACTGCGTGCATACTGTAGGCTCGCACTCCAGAAGAGATGTAAACTCGCTGTTTTGAGACAAGGACGGCGCTTTGCAAAGAACCCATCAACAGAGCAATCATCGGGGAGGACCCGACGGGGGCGCAGCGAGATTAAAAGACCTGCTATCAATTTATCAAAGACGCTGCTGAGAGGGAACTTCAACTTTAAAGCAGAATTGGGACATTTCAGCCTAATGATTGCAATTTATAAGAGAACATGGACAACGCTGGAACGGAAATCTGGAGAGCCCATTATAAATGAGCCCTTAAAAGTTGCACCCTCGTGAGTTGTACTTGTTGAATTCCGGGCAAGGGAAATACAGAAATCGATATGTTCGAGGACACGGCGTGGCACATGTCAAATGGGGTCGAAGGTGCATTCGGAAGAGATAAAAAGCAAACCTCAGCAGAAAATGAAAAGAACAATGTCGCTTTTACAACGTTCACGATTTCAGCATCCTGGAAGTCCAACCGCTTCATCACAGCAAGACATGCGTAATATAATTTATTTTTGGATTTTTTTTTTTCATTTCCCGCTGCAACAGCCCCTCCAGCAGAAGAGACAGGCGCCTATGTGTCGCAGTAATTTACCTTTTGTACCCGGTTTGGGTGCCTCTTGCTGCCATAAAATCCCATGAATAATAAGCAGGATTGCCCTCTTTTTTTGACCACAAAACCTTCATCCAGATTTCACTCCCGTTTGCCAACGACAACGACTCATTGCTTCTGTCTTTTTTTTTTTGTCTTTTTTTTTGCTTCCTCTCCCCCACCACCCCACCTTCCCCCCCATCGCTATTTTGTCTTTTTTCCTAAGGGCTTTAGGGAAGATAAACTCGTGCAACCCCCGTCTCTAAATTACAGCTTCTTCGCAGTGGCAACATCCCCAGCAGAGCCTGAATGTTATCACTCCACCGCGGCACGAGGAGCTCTCCATTTTAGATCTCTGGAGCTAAACTCTATTTTTTTTTGTTGTGTGTGTGTTGCTAACCTCGGGGCCCACTGCACATGAGCGAGTGAGAGGAGCCAGCTTGACAGAGCGGCTGTCACGCTCGCAGTGATAACTTCGGCAAACGGCTGCGTTTCCTCACACTGCGGTTGGAGGGGAAAAAAAAAAAAAAAGTGTCCACAGTGAGAGAATTTCTTCGTTTATACGTTTGATGAATGAAGACGTAGGAGTTACGGTAATGCAGTGATGAGTCCGGTACATCAAGTGTGTCCCACACTGGTACCACTTAATTGACCCCCCCCCCCCCACACACACACACACACACACACACACCCCCTCCACCACCATGTTCACTGCAACCCCGGAGGTGAATAAAAACAAATAAAGATTCTTCTCGGTGACATCAAACTGTCTTCTAGACAAGACCCACTGGAAGCAAACAAATCCGACAGCCTCACCTCCACCGCTGCGGGCCAGTCAGCGCTCATTAGCAACAGTTTACATGACATTATGCCAAGTAGCGCCGTGTTTGTTTGTTTGTTTGTTTGTTTGTATCTGTGATTCTGGAGGCCAGAGGACAAAAAGGAAAACGGATGCCTGCAAGTGAAATAATGATCTCGTCTTCCTCATGTAGCCACAGAAGGTAAAAACAACATTTCCTGTCCCAGCTCTGCATTGTTTTGTTGTTGTTTTTTTGTAAAAAGTCTGTTTATGTCGTGCAATTAGCAGCGAATCTTAATCAAGTCGACAATTGCTGCGAGTATCAGCTCACTTGCGCACGGTTTTCACGATACTTGGCAGGTAGGTTGTTCCAAACATCTATTCTTCTGCAGATTTACCGTCTCCTGTCTGCTCATGTCACCCCAGACGGAGATCATGGGATCAGGGCTCCGACACGGACTCACCATCTGTTGCACAACTTGGAGCTAAAGCCTTTTATGATATTGATGGTTTTATCTTTAAGCTTGTTGTCCTGCAGCAGAATGGATTTAGGGGCCAATCAGATGCTTCCCTGATGATATTATCTGATGGATACAAATTGAACCCGTTCATATTCACCCCCCCCCCCCCCCCCCCCCCCTTGTTCAATGAAAAAACAACACGCACAGTTTGGAAGCACTTTGTCCATTGGGCACTGCGATGTCTGCGCCCATGTAAGACCAACTGGAGGAGGTCAAAGAAGCTAACACACTGTCTTTTCTTTTCTTTTCTTTTTTTTTTTTTAAATCACTTAAAAACTCTTTAACACTTACTTTTTATTGATTTCACTTTTATTGACTCATTATCTGTTTTATTTTCTTGTTGTATTTTATCAGAACACTTTATGAACTGTCGTTTATTGTATTTTAAATGTCTGTAAAAGGCTTTGTGACCTGTATTTAAAATGTGCTATATAAACAAAAAGATATATATATTTTTAAATTATTATTACTATTGTCATTTTTATTATTATACATACACTAAATAGGTAAGAAACGACTTCTTTGCGTTACGGTTTGATTTGTACACACTCTTTTGACAAAGTAAAGAAAAACTGTTGCAGTGTCTCTAAAAATAAGGAACAGTAAATTGTGAGGGTTTGCGCAATAGTTTACGAAATTTGATTGCAAACGGGTCCTTGCAATTCAAAAATACTGCGGCAGAATTTAGCTCCAGGGTTGTTAAAGAGCTCCGAGAGACTGTGCTCGAAAGCTCTGGAAATGAGGGGATCCATTTGGTATCGTTTGGCCACACGACTGGCTTCAAACTCAAGGTCACTTTACTACAGGTGACGTAAAAGTGTACTTCAAGGTGTCAAAATCCTCGTGGAACGCCGGGTTAGAGAGCTCGGTATGTTGTTGTTGTTGTTGTTTTTTTTCCACAGATAAAAGAAAAACAGGAACACCAGTGAGAGAGAAACACCAGCACAACTCTGACTATCAAAAAAAAACAAAAAAAAACGTGTCCCTCCTCGGAGCTGATCGCCGTTCGTCGGCCTGTTGGCAGACGTCTCCGCCACCTCTCTCCTGAGAGGCTGTGATCCACGGCGCTGTAAATTACTGGAACAGCCGAGGGTACATTACACTTCAAGTCTGTTGATGAAACGCCACGTCGCAGTCAACCAGAGGGGTGTTAGTTGAGGAACTCGCAGTGCAAGAATGCAAACAACACTTATTTATCAAATCTTAGAAAAGAGTCGCTTTTCAACTCCAATCAAATATTCAGACACGCTGTACCATCTTTGTAAATGAAACAAAATGCCATAAAGCATGTTTTTGTCCGGGAAGAGAGACGCTGG
The DNA here is from genome assembly GCF_022577435.1 of Embiotoca jacksoni. Lineage (NCBI taxonomy): Eukaryota > Metazoa > Chordata > Actinopteri > Embiotocidae > Embiotoca > Embiotoca jacksoni. The sequence continues at coordinate 5,792,739 of NW_027185378.1, read as the reverse complement.
ACATCACGTGACCGCCCCGCGACTCTCCGTCTGCCAGCTGCTCCGAACGCTCCGCGAGCGGCGAAAGGAAAGCCTCGGCTCTCGGAGGCTTTTAAAAATCTAAAAGTCAGTTGAAATCCAGTAGCTCGAGTGGGCTGGAAGTGCTGACTGTGATGGATGAAGCTGCCGTTAAATGACGGGCGCCACTGTGTTCAAAAGTGCAACAACAACAATTCATGTGGGAGAGGACCAAAAGAATCACAGTGAAGCCGGCGCTCAGATGAAATCTGGAAATTAAACAAAAAGGAAAGAACATGAAACGGAAAGGGTGGGGTGGGGTGGGGGGGGGGGATGAATTTAGCCTTTGTAATCTGACTCGCAGTATAATTCTTCCTAATGCATTTAAAGTGCTTAGTCGTGATAGAAACGAGAGTTTGAGTCAGACTCCAGACACGCCGTCGTCCCTACTGGTTCCATGATTATTGTACCAGAAAATCTTCTCGCTGACTCCAAATGGTCTCAAGTTTCTACATCTGCAGCAGCAGCAGCAGCCCCCCCTTCCTCCCCCACCCCACCCCACCCCGCGTCCCCGGTGGTCCCCACTGGTCAATCAGCCGTGACATATTAATGTTCCGACTCGCGTTTCACAATAGGAGGCAGGCGCCGCCTTTTCGAGCTCCCCGGAGGTTCTCTCAGAAGCCGGCGTTCACGGCGTCCAGCCCTCCGGAGCCCACCGCTCGCTTTGATCCACTCCCGGAGTCAAAGCGCTTCCCGCTGCGCGACCTGCATGAGAAGCTGCTCCATCACAGCGCGGCCAGAGGAGCAGCGCAGGCAGGTGAACTGACGGCAGCCGAGGCGCTTCTTTGTGAAAAAAGTTAAGCCGCGACCCAAAGGCGAAGGGAAGTGTCCGCGTATGAAATTCTGCCCTCGTTCACTGGCGGACCGACTCTCGGTCCTCCGATACGGTTCAGAGTTGTTCTCAAACCGAGGCAGCTCGTCTGTATGTCTCAACTTTGGCCACGAGAAGTGACGTATACAAATGAAATATTCGTTTTGTCTCCTGGAGACATGGTGCTTTTGTAATTATGTAATTTATGGTCAACGCTGCTGTTCACCGCTCCGGGATGCGATGTAGATTTGATAGATTTGCCAAAGTTTAAATCAACTTAATTGCTCAATATATGTCAGACGCACCACTTTTTGGTCATTGTGGTCATTGTTTTTTTTTAAGCGCCTTTTCACTCAAATAATGCAGCTACGGTGAAAAAAAAATGATATGACATATATGATGTTTCCCTATACCTTAAAATCAGTTTGGCTGTCCAACAATGTAAAGCCATCTTTACAGACTTCATGTCTAGCTTCAAATCCACTTCAAGGCTTCAGCCCTTTTGTCCCGCCACTATTGTATTGTGTTATTTCAATTCAGTAACGGCTCCAAAGCTGCAAGGCCAAAATGAACAACCTTGGTAGATCAAACAGGCACACACACACAAAAAAAAAAACATGTCTCCTTGCCATTGACAGGTCAGATTGAGATTTGAAAAAACTCCAATGGACACACATAAATGAACATGTTTACCTTCACCTGATCAAAATTGCAGTGAGAGAGGAAATAGCAGCCATGTGCTACAACAACAACAAAACCAAAACGATTTTCCAAATTAAATCGATCTTCACTAAAATAGTAATTTGATATCGATTCATAAATCCCGAGATTGCGTCGGGACCGCCCACCCGCGTGTCATCGGAGTTTTGACGTCATTGACTTGCTCGTCTGCAGTGCTTAAATTCACGTGTGCACTCGTGTGAGCGGTCTGTGGAGATCTAACGTACCTGCGATTCGACTGATACGAAGCACTTCAAGACACAATCAACCTCAGCAGCTTCAGTAAGCAGCTTCCACATTTCACAGTCCAGCAACAATCCGTCAAATTCAGATTTAGGCCAGCAAAGGTCCAGTAAATCCAATCCAGTAAAGTGTCCAGTCCAAAACACATCATTACATCCAAAACACATCATTACATCCAACATGAGCCGCTGTTGCATCATTTCAAACTTCCCGGCAGGTGTTGATCATTTTCTACATAGTTGGCCATAAACTCGGATAGCGTCACTGACATTTGATTGACATCTCCCTGAGCCAATAGAAGCTTCCATGTCCTGTCTTCAGCCTACCACAGCAGGCGGGAGGTGTCAGGTCCAGCCACGTTAGAGATGATTGACACTGTGTATAGCCAATGAGATTCTGATACGGCTTCAGTGGGCGGGGCTTATACCAGTTTGAAAGAGTATCTCATTATTAAGACTTGTTGAATGAAATGTGCATTATTGTAACTGCTTTTGGGTCTATTCTTAATTTAATATTAATATTTTGAATAATGAACAATGTTAGAGGGTAGAAGTAAATTGGTAATATAACTGAAATATCCCTAACAGAATCTATATCAAATAGAATTTGGACCTTGTGACTCAGAATTAACTCGATTTGGGAAATCAGTGGCGATACGCAGCCTTATATACTGATGTTACCGAGCCCGTTCGAATATTTCCCACATGCACGATGCAACAGAAATGAAGCACAACACTGTCACATCTAATTCAGTCACTGTGCTACTCGATAGCCTCTTCATCGAATGTTCTGTGGTCGGCGCCCTTCAAAGATATGGCAGTTAATTGTGTTTTAATAAAAGATAAGATGCCTGTTCTCGATACAGTGACATTCAAGTTGGAAAGGGTTAAGATTCAGAAGGGAAGTCTTTTACCGCCACATGTCTGCAAAACACTGGAACATTTACAGTGATAATGTGTTGTTTTCATATGTTGCCAAAAAAAATTAAAGTCAAATTAGAGAATATTTGCACTTGGATATAATATGATGATAGTGGCAAATAATACATAGTTATCTTGTGCATGGAGGATTGTGAGAGATTTATTCATCTGCATTGAGTTCCCAACTACTGCCTCAGCTCATGAATAGCAAAATTCTCCTGTGTTCATACTAAATGTGGGTATTGGGCGTGAGGTTTGGAATTATGGATATAATTCATGCATGGTTACCAGGCTGCTGAGACATAAGTGGGTTAATTATAATGTTTATCCAGCCAACAACATTTACCCACATTTTACTAGTAATCAATAAATCTAGCAGACAAGAAAAATCTGTAAATATGTCCACAGCTGAATTTTATTTACCTACCATAGCTCATATTCATATGACAAGTATTATATATCGCAGTGAAGATTACATTGGATTTACATGCTCATGTATTTACACTATGCTGGTGTTAGGATGTGATGTAAGGCGCATAAAAGAGAAGCTATAGATGCTATTGATTTAGAAAAGGCCTCAGGTTTACTCCATTCAAGTTCAGCTGGTGGGAAGCTCCAGATCCCACACTTGAGACCTCAGAGGCAGTTGGCAAAAAAAAAAAAAGCAGTAGCTTTTTTTTCTTCTTCTTCTTTTTTTTAATGCTGTAAGCTACCAGTTCAAATTGTCCTTTTCAAAACCTCCACGCTCGAGGTTTAATTTTTTTGTTTTATATGTTTCTGAATACGTATCTCATAAGTACATTGCTGTTATGTGAATAACTCCCAGCGACGTCTGAGTGTGCGCCGCCTGGATTACGTTTTCCGAACGAGTCACATTTCTCTTTCCTGGATCACCATGACAAAATAACTCAACTTCGACCAACAATATTCAGTGTAGTGCAAGTGCACAAATTGACTTTCATAGGATGCTGATTAAATATAAGACCAAAACACTGGCTGCCAATAAAAGTAGGAAAACATAAATCTGTTCTGTTCTTTATAAAATAGATGGTTATTACTATGTGGTTGGCTAAGATGCAAGCCACAAAAAAAAGACAATATGATCCAGAGAGAAAATATTCTTAGTCATGGGGACAAATGTATATGACACAATCTACAAACGAAAATCAGATTTATATATGTGTGACAATTTGTGGGTAAAATATGGTGTTCACACACCCGCTGTTCAATATACAATAAAATACTAAATGTTTTTATAACAAATGTAAAGCAATTTTTCAAATAAATACATCACATCTTCAATGAATAGGAGTATTTTAGGTATATATTCAACTTCCAGTTCAGAAATTGGATCAGATTTGTTGATTACATTGGTGGGTTGGAGTCCTGATGAATTAGAGACTATCAGAATCAGCTTTATTGGTCAGGTTTGTTTGCACGTTCTCTCTCACATCTGTCATGTACAAACACATAAATCGACATGTAAAACATAAACAGACATTTATATGGCTAAAAAAAACACGTACACGTGTGCACACCTAAACAATATCAGGTGTGTCGTGTCGTGGCAGTGTTGGTTTGCAGCAAATAGCCCAATTCATCTGCTGTATAACCCATGTCATGGCAAGAACCAATCAGCAAAATAAAGAGAAGGCCATCATTACTTTAAGACGTGAAGGTCAGTCCGTCCAGAAAACGCTGATGGTGTCTGTGGTTGTGTGGTTTTCACAGTGACGTGTGGAGGGGGGTGGCTGTGAGCGCGTGTGAGTGTGTGTGTGTGTGTGTGTGTGTGTGTGTGGGTAACATTGTTGGCAAATCATCCAGAACCAAGGCTACACTGAAGCAGCATGGTTACCACAACACTGTGCAGCAAACACACCAGCCCGTGTGGGCTCCAGGCTCTGTGAGGGCCGCGTGACCGAGAAGCGGAGTGATGGAGCGCCGCATCACATGACGTGGCCTCCACAATCACCCGACCTCAACCCGACGGAGATGGTTCTGGGTGAGTTGGAGGCGGCGCGGATTGAAGGAAAAGCAGCCGATAAACTGCTAAGCATACGAGAGAACTTGCGTAAAGAAGAAAACAGAAAGTCAGAGTCCTCCAGAGCTACATCTCGGGGGTGTGTGTGTGTGGGGGGGGGGGGGTCCGCCCAAGCAGCTGATGTCTCCAAACACTGCGTCGAGTGTCGGCTTCACTCTGCACATATGCTGCTGCACTCCAGCAGCTGGGCCATCGTCACCGAGCACGAACGCAAACAAAAGACCAACTCAGTGACAACAGGAGCAATGATTAAATTCATTAGGGAAATGTCTGCCGGTAATGCATGGCAATTTGAGGTGAAGAAGCGCGTGAAAAAGCCCTGCAGCTGCGCTCCACTCCCAAGTAGTGCTTTACTGTATATTCATTATTGTACAACAGATCAAACACATCTCGCTGTCTGCATGTCGTCTCCTCCTAGCTACTGTTTTGGATTTATTTATTTATTTGTTGTGTTTTCTGTACAGCGGGCTCTCATTCTGCTGGTGAAGATGAGTGAATGAAGCCACGAGGGAGAGATTTCCCGTAAAGGAACCAACCTTTTAGTTTTCCTCACGCAGCAGGTAAGAGTTGCAGAGACACCGCAGAAGGTTTCAGGCAAATCCAAAGTTGTTTTCACATCATTTCTGAATTTCCATCAAAGCTTTTCCTCGTGAGCCGAGCCTGCGCAGAGTTTAATAAAGGAGTCCTTACGTTACCACTCCTCCCATCCCTCTCCTAGAATTTCCCTTGCAAAACAACAACTTTCTAATGTTCCCAGGGAGCGTTCTGTGCACGTCAAGCTTCTCCCCAAGGTAACACTGCCCTACTTCTGAGTGCGTCCTCAGCATCCATCTGCCGCACCCGTAAATTGCGTTTGCCTGCGACTGCTGGTTATCTCATCTGTCAAAGCAGGCCTATCAATTTCACCGAGCAGTCTCAACAGAAGGCATTAACCCTCCAGCATCATTCTGGCATGGAGCATTGACAGACAATAAATGCCAGTGATACCAACGTATCAGATGAGCAAAGGCGACACTTCTGTTGTGACTGTCGGCAATGAGCAACTTAAGACATGAATAACAATGAATACAAGAAGAATAGAAATGAATTGAACGACTCCTGCTCATGTTGTTCTCTGGCTAGAGAAGCCTAAATCATCTAGGTTAAAGGGGACAAAAAGCCACAGCAACAAGCTAAACTACAAACAACTGAATCTAATACAACGATAACCAATTGGGCTGTTTTGTAGCCAACAACGAATAAAACTAAAGGATATATTTGAATTTAACACCGTTAGTTATGAACACATTCACAAAAAAACATAACACTGCCTGAAGCTTTACAGTGGGTGTTTGTGTACAGTCAGCTCATGATGATCATAAAAGCAAATTTAATTTCAGAAAACAGTATGCGCATAATAAAGTAGTTCAGTATTTTAGAATATGTAGTAAAACTGGTATTCTCTAGAAAATCATTTTAAATGGGCACTGCAGCAAGTTAATATTGCATGTCCATAATTTTGGGAGACAGACAGAAACACCAAATTAGCAACACAGCTGGAGGAAAAGCTGCAAAAAGGCTGGACCCACACATTTAATGTAACACAGAAGCATCAATAGCACATTCAAAGTCCACGCCCTCCTTTGCAACACAAGCTTTCTGCTAGAAATTTGCTGGTCTCCCAGTGCAAGCTGAAATAACACTGATGATATCATCAGGCTTATCTTTGGGTTTTTTTGTTTAGAATTGGAAAACAAACTTTTTCCAGAACACAAGACAGCAAATAACTGTTTTTTTTGTTGTTGTTTTTTTTACAGGCTGATGAGTGTCACTTATGAGCATCATGACTTCCTGCCAGGGTGAGATCAGTTATGATTATTTCCGAATAACTTTCTGTCTTGTTTCTGTTTGTTTTTTTTTTTGTTCGGGCAGGGCTCAGTTAGAAATAGATCACAAACTTCCAGTCATCAATCAGGACTTATTAACATTCAAATCAGAATCTGATGACATTGTGTAGGTGGTTCAGTGACTGTCAGTCAAATTTGATCAAAAGACACCGACACATGCAGAGTTTTGGAGCGTCATATCCAGTTATAATGATGATATATACACACTGTAGTTTCAAGCAGCTTTCATATTCTTTTTTAATCACAGTGTATCAAATGACAATGAAAACAACGTGACAAAATGAGGTCATGGGTTGTGACAGAGAATTGTCACCTGACCTGAATAACAGCTAAGGAGGCAGACATTTCCCTCAAGGGTTGGCAGAGACCAAAATAGAGCCAAAAGGAGGAGGAGTGTGCATCTCTATGACGGTCGGATGTGTAAACTAGCAACTGTTTGCGAAGGTTTTCGCCATACAAATTCTAAAATATGGTGATACAGAGATCAGAAGTCATGATGTGCAGGCTAGCCTCAGTTCCATTCGCTTCACAATGCCATCTCTCATTTAGCATGTTTTTCATTCGCCTATAAAAACAATTTAAAGGATTTCTTCTCATATTCAAAAACAAAAATCGCCTTGCACTACAACACTTGCAAGTGAGAAACGGAAGCCTTACTGATTTGATCAAATACAAAATAAAAAAAATGTCAACATGTAGGGGAAGAAAAAAAGCACCCATGGAAGAAAACTACGAGGGCAGCATTGTAACATTTCCATAAAACTCACCAACGCTCTCTTCTAAAATCATTTTTCTAACTTTCTTTTTGACATTTAGCCACAAACATCTAGGCTGAGGCTCATGGGAAACGGTGTTCGTTAAGTTCGAAGAAATATAAATAAAGAACAAACAACCATATGCGATGCGTTTTTTTTAAAACACTACCCTCCTTGTCTAAACACAGATTGAGGGACACAACATGCTGTTGAGAAATGCTCTGCTCTGTTCCAAGGCTGCATTTTCAATTATTAATGTAGATACAAATGTCAGTGGGATTTTGCATGAGTTTTTTTTTTTTTTTTTTTTTTTTTTTTTTTTTCTGGAAAAAAACCCCCTGAAAGTTCTGATTTCACTTTGGTTTTTCATGTCAAGATGAAAAATAATAAATCAATACATCAGTGGCTGCATGTTTAATAGCCTATTTGAAGAGAAATACTTTGCATGTAAAGCCAAGTTAGCAGGGGCCTTACGAAATTGTAGGTGATAGAAATAAATCTGGGTGATATGAATGAGTTGGTGTGAACTGAAATGAGTGCCAATACAAATACATGGCATGATGTGCTGTTAGATAAGCTATTTCTGCTCTATCCAGACATTTCCATTGCAGACATCTTCAAGGGGACCGACTGAAATAAATGACTGTTGCTCTGGAAATAAACACGGTAAGGCTTGGCTATAGGGGGCACCTGTCGGTGAGTCATTTTACGTCAGAATAATTCCGTTTTCATGAATAAAGTGCTGTTGAATCTGTCCAGTGTAGGACGAGATTTTGCTCAGCTCAACCTCAGCACTGTCTACGCTTTAAACGAAACCTTCGAGGTGGACCTTCGGGGAGGAAAACGGCCATTTAAATGTCGATAAAAGCCCCACGGTGGAGCGAAAACGCTCCTGCTGCAGTTTTGGACTTCTGAGCGCTGTCCGTGGTGCTGAACTGCCTTCAGCGGCCGAGCGGCGGCTTCCAACCTCCGGACACGGATTTCTCGCGGCCATCCCACAAGTGCCATGTAATCCACAAGAGGGTGGTGATTACAGTGGGTGGTGGCGTCGGTGCCTCATGGCGACCATCGAGTTTTTTTTTTTTTTTTTTTTTTAACCAGACACACACACACACACACACACACACACACACGCGCACACACCCACCCCTATTGTGTTCGCAGGTGAATTAAGTTTATGAAAAATAACCAGCACATATTGGACATGTGATAAATCCTTTCTTCTTCTTCTCTCGCTCTCTTTCTCTCTCACACTCGCGCGCGCAGAAGTCCGCCCGTGCAATTTAAAGGGAGTTTAATACACGTCTCAGCCTACTGTAATCACAGGGGAACATTTTGGAAAGAGGAGACTAATCTCTCTCTCTCTCTCTCACACACACACACACACACACACACACACACACACACACACGTTTATACACACCCAGGATTAGTATGCGTCGGGCACAACTCTCCATCTCTCATCTTTTGTTCTTTTTCTTTTTTTGATCGCCGTACAAAATGCAGCACCCACTTTAGCTTCCATATGTAACATCAACAAAAAAAAAAAAAAAGAAAAGAAAACATTTTTTTTTTTTTTTTTTTTTTTTGCAACATTTGCCAGCGAACAGCTCCAAGATCTGCGCCGATCAGATTACTTTCTGTAGATACCTGTGATTGCCCGGGAGTGCGAGACACCCGTCAGCCCATTAAAACACCAACAGCCATTACACTGTACAAATCTAAACCCGCCGAAACGTCGGATCCGTTGTAATGAAATCAAAATCGGGGAAATTAGATTTGTAACAAACGAGTTAGTCTATGAAAAAGCAACGCGATAAACTACTGAGTGCAGATTTAATCTCTGCGGAGTGCACGGCAGTCACAACTCTCGCACATATCAGGCAGTTGAGGTTATTTCTTACCTGTACCGGCGGACGAGTATCCATCGCGTGCCACCACAGGCTGTATTGAGTATTCTCTCTTTTTTTGTTTTGTTCCCCTCGCTCGAGGCTACAGCCGCTCCCTTCCCATTCATCCACTAATTCCAGAAGACGAAGTGCAAAACCAACTGCCTGCCCATCCGCATATCGCTTCTTCTCTCGCACTTGACAATTTGTTCCAACCAGCAGATGATCTGGAGAAAAAAAAAAAAAAACCTGCGCTTTTGCCTGGAGCCAAGCTGCGGCAGGGAGCTTCACAGCATTTCTATTTTTTTTTTATTATTATTATTATTATTTTTTGTAGTTTCCCCTTCAAGTAAAAAGAACTAGCTCGTTGCTGTGTGGGCTCGTCTGTATATTTCCATGCGATGGTGTTGCTGCACGGCACGGGAGTTCTTCTATTCTGTCCCCGCGGTGCAGCAGCTACTTGCGCCCGTGTCCTTCAAATTGTTAACACTTATCCAAGCCGAGAGCGTGTCTTGACAACAACAACAACAACAACAACAAAAAAACAAAAATCAAAAGGTGAAAGTGGTGCATCCAAAAGAAAAGTTCGGTGTTTGTTTCTTAATGATTCGAGAGTTATCTGTTTGTCCAAGAGCGAGCAGACGGAAAAGGTGCGAAGACTGCGCCAGAAAGACTGCAATGGACCGGCGGATAACCCTAGATGGCACAAACACCATGAAGTATCACAGAGCCCATCGGGAGGAGAGCAAAGTGGGAGGAGGGAGGAGAGGGGGAGAGGGGTGGGGGGGGGGGGGGGGGGGGGGGGTGGATAGGGTGGGGGGGAGGCGGGAGGCGAGAGGCAGGCAGGTCAGCCTGAAGTGCGCGGCGCCTTTACGCAGACAGACGCGGGAGCGAGATTGTAGAGATGATTGCGCGAAAAGACCCACTTTGGCACGGTCCGCGGCGAGTACTAACCTGCTGTCTGCAGCGGATTAAGGACCGACAAGGGATTAGCGTGTGTTTAGCGATGTTAAGCGTTCACGTCAACAAAGTAGCCTACCTGTGGGCGAGCTCGTGTGTCAATCTTTAAAGGTGTGTCGTTTTCTCTGCGCGGCAGAGACGATTTCCCAAAAACTGATGGTTTGCGTCCTCATCGACCTTCAAAAAATCAGAACTCACTTCCTTTGTATTTTTTTTTTCACACTTACAATTTAAGAAGTGGATAAATAGTTGGCCAAGTGAGGAACTAAGTAATAAATTAGCTGTTAGAATATATATATATATATATATATATATATATATATGAGAATGTACAAAAAATAAATACTTAACAAATAATAACAAAATAAGATAAGTGAATATTACAAATATATGAATGAAAAATTGCGACAATATTGACCAAAGGTCAATGGACAAATGTGGGGTTTTAGAAGTGATTTAAACTTTTGAATACAGACTTTTTTTTTCTAATGTAAAAGTTCAGTTTAGTTTTTCCCAGTGTTTCTTTTGGCTTTAAAATTATGTGTTTACCAAGAACCTATCATTTTATTGGTTGTGATCAATTATGAAACCAGTGTTTCATAAGAAAATATATACACTTTAGTAGTACCGTTTAAAGTACTTTAGTGTCCCAGAAATTGTATCCTTGCTGTCCCAGGTTGGACAAAACGTTTTGCAACTGGTTGCTGGCATCAAATTCAAAATGAGCTCATATTTCTCATAAAACAATATAACTTTTCAGTTTGAGCATCTGATATGTTGTCTTTGGTCTATTTTTAATTAAATGTGGGTTTACATGATGATCACATTTTGTTTTTAATTGACATTTAACACGCAACTTTTTTGGTTATTATTTTTGTGTCCACACAAGTAAAGTACTGTAACGACCTTCAAGGAATCCATCATTGCTCCTTCAAAGATGGCTAAACTCAGTTTTCCATCATTATATTTGACCACATATTCAGTAATATTCCCTTTCAGTATTATTGTAAGTAACACTGCATGCTACATACCAAACTGACACATTTTTCACAACCAGTCTGCTGCTGCTGCTTCTCCCAACTGGAGTTCAAACTCAGCATGGATCTAAACAGCTGTCAATCAAAGGAACGTTTCTCTGTGAAACAGACTGAAACAATGTCCTGACGTTCATAAGTAGCAGCAGTGAGAAACGCTTTTGTCAGCTTAATTCTGAAGCAAATTATTTGGGTTTGATCTTTCAGTTTGATGGATTTGTTTCTTGACGCTTAGAGGAAGTGAGAAAAAAAAAAAACAAGGAGTGACATAAATGGATTTTTCACAGCAGACATGTTGAGTCGTCAGAGGAGGCAAAAGCACAGGTGTTGCTGATAACATTAGCACTGGATTTTTGCATATTTTTGAACAACATCATTCCATATATGGTGTTTCAAAGTTTTGATGTCTTCAGTTTTGTTCTACATAGAAAATTATGAACAAAAATAAATTAAAAAAAAGCTTGAATGAATGGGTGCATCCAGAATTTTAACAGGAAATGTAACTCACATTGTAAACACTGATCTGAGCTGTTCAAGAGTGTACTTCCATAGTGTAGTATTACCTTCACTCAGCAAAATGCTGCTATAGCGAATGTATTCCAGGCAGGAATTACATTTCCTATCAAGACATAATCAGAAAAGCAAAGTGCTTATATACAGTACAAACACCATTTCTTGGCGATGAGGTGGTTTCTTTTGTTCACAAGACGGAGCTATTACTCGTTAACTGCGCTGTCCTTAGTGACTCTGCAGGAAAAAGGACTTCGATTGTTTTTCTATTTGTTGCCGATTCTGATTCCAAGTTGATGTACAAGGTGAACGTAAGGCAAGATCTTTTTTTTTTTTTTCCCAAGTGTTTCAGAGCAGAGAGGAATCCTTGGCAGGTGTCTTGTAGCTGCTGGGATCTGTAGGTGGAGTGGAAGTCTCTCCCCCGCCTCTCTCTTTCTTTCTTTTGATTTTTTTTTTCCTCGCCTTCCCTCTGTTTGTTATCGATGCAGACGGTGGGAGTCGCGGCTGCGGTGCCTCTCTTGCCCGCTGCACCATTGATCTGTGTTTAGATCCTCCCTTGAAAACCACATTCAACTGGCTAAAATGTTTGATTATTCCAATTAGTTCGAATACAAGACAGCAGCGATGTAGCTGTGTAAAAGCAGCAGCTGCGCATAAAAATCACAACATGGTGGATTTTCAATGCGGTAGTTTAACGTTGTTTTACTTGTCCATTTTTCTGTCACTTAATTTTGAAGGAACACAGTATTATTATAATTCAAGGTAGCGGCACACAAACAGTGTTTCAAACTTGGTGCTCATTTCATGATGTTTTCGGAGACTGGTGAAAGGGATAATAAGACACACTGCTTCTTGTTTTACTTTGACACAAACTTGGAGCAGTGATTGTCGTGACTCTTGTGCATAGCCTTTGAGAAACCCAGAAGTCATTATAATGATTCCAAATGAGACTTTTAGCTGCAGTTAAACAACAGTAAAGGAGCTTTAAGTGTCCCTGCGTAGGTGGAAGTGTAGACAAAGGCGGTTTCCTGTAGTTACTGCATACTTCATGACAAAACTGTCGAAATATCATTTTCCACAGGCGGGTTATGTCTGTGGATGTAAATAACCAGAAAATGTGTTGTGGGGGGGAAATGTTAAAGGACTTGAAAACCACAGGACAAAAACAGATGCAATCATTTGTCTCATATGTATTCGACAGTAAACACAACAAAGCCATGGTTACAAGAAAAGATAGAGATAATACTAAACGTAAACAGGTAGTCGAGACAGCAGTGATTATGGTTTTGAGCAGCACAGATGGAAATAGTTTCATTCACTTTTTAACGCAATCTTTGACCTCATAATCAACTATCTAACTCATTACTTTAAACATTGAAGGATAAGACTGTGTTTGTCCAAAATGTGCTATTTCTTATCCCTTTCTGGCATAGAGTATTGTTGCCTAGAAACTATTAAATCACATTATTTCCTCCCTTTGGAGTAACAATTGTTGAAAGCTACAGTGTTCAGTTCTTTTATGAAATAAAAAAAAATGATAAGAAGTGCCCTATACCTCCAGTGTGTCATGTTTGTCAGAGTTTGGGACTCAACTCAAAACTTCTAATGACGTCGGTCCAGAAAATACAACTAAATCCAAATTCCAAAAACACTCAGTCAAAACACAGTCCAGGGTCCAAAATCAAGAAGAAACACACTCAGAGGTACCAAACGGAGACAAAAGCAAAGTCAAGCAGGCAAAAAAGGGGTCAAAACACCAAAACGTACCTAAAACTGGCTCGAGAAACGTAGACACGACGACGATCTGACCAAGGAGGGAGGGAGCGCGCAGACTTTATACACAGGAGGTCAGGGGAAGACAACCAGACACAGGTGTGAAGACGAGAGGACAGGAAGTTAAGACAACAGAAGTGAGACAAGAAGGTGAGAAATCAAAATAAAACAGGAAGTGAGCTTGAAAGACTTTAAGGACAGAGAAATGAAGAGGACCAAACGATGAGGAAGAGACAGGTTGACAAAACTAGACAAGACCAGACTACAAATGCAATCTGCCAGCCCTTTGAACGCTCATCAGTTATCGTTCAGTAGGGACAGGGAACAGCCTAGTAATGACAGTCACTGGCCAGTGGTTGCTAAATAGCAAAGTCAATTACATATTCAGTGTGAATTACTTGTATTTACATATTCAGATGTGTGTGAGTCCATCTTTTCCTCTGAGCTGTGTTGAGCGTCTCCAGCGTCCTAGCAGAACCTGTAGCCCCGTGTCCTGGCTCGTCAGCTGGTTCAGGTCCTGTCCGGGTCAGACGTGTGCAGCGATGGAGAGGGTTCAGAGAGTCGGCGACGTTACACACAACAGAGAATCAATCGCGTTCTACCTCTGTTGAACCTGCTTGGCTTGTAATTAAAAAAAAACCAAACAAATAATAAGCGGTTCTAATGATGGTAATTATTTAGTACAAAGCTTTGCTATCTTACACTACACAATGGACGGTGTCATGGCAAGAAAACATGTTCCTTTGTTCTTCCGTCTTTTGTTCTGCGAGTGATTTGTTGTGAACAGAAAGGTATCTCTTTACGCTGACGCGGAGCAAAGCTGAGAGCAGGTGGAGGGTGACCACAGCCTTTGTTGATAAGGTGATGTCATGGGTCACTGATGTATTAAATGATGCATATTGCTTTGCACAGCTTCGGGACTGTCTGAACCCTGCCTGATTCATCATTTCCCATCTTAAAGGGCAGAAAGTAAAATCTGCAAAGGCTGCGCTTTAAACTGCGAAAAGATGGACCAATGGGGGTCAAAGCTTTAGGCGCACTTTGATTAGACTGATTAGAGTGCTTTTGCTGCCGCATCTGCTGACCTGGATGAACTCAGCGGCCACTGTGACATCATACAGTTAAATCAGTTCCTGTGAGGATGTGTGTGCGCCCACCGAAACTTCCCCTACCTTCAATGAGAGGAAGCCCTTCGTCAGGCCGAGGAGGGCCTGGGACAGGATCCTTTACAACCAGAAAACCAGAAACACACTGACAAAAGATGTCAGAGCAGCAAAGAGGAGCTACACAGAGAGCCTGAAAAACAACTAATGACCCTCAGTGGAAGACATTACCCCTCCCCCCCCTCCCCCCCCCCCCCCCCCCACACACACACACACACACACACCATCAACTGCCTGCCTGACCACCTGAACGTGATGACCCGTGAAATCACCTCCCTCCTCCCCACTGACTGTCCACCTGCACCGACGGTGTGAGAGGAGGATGTGTGTCGTTCAAAGACGCAGGTTTAGGGAGGCTGCAGGTCCACGTGGTGTTTCAGCTTTCTGTCTGGAAGTCTGAGCAGATTAGGCTGTCCCCCATCTTCACTCAGATCTTTAAAGTGATCCCTGGAGCTGCTTCAAATGCTCCGCAATCATCACAACCCCGGATAAACTGTCCATCACAGGACTGAAAGACTCCAGGGTTGATGTCCTGAAGTCCGTGGTCATGAAGTCTTTTAGCGACTCACCAGAAGAAGGCCACAGGCCCCACACCAGACCCCGCGTCCCCTTTTTTTAATTTTTTTTATTTCCCGGCAAACAGGTTAGTGGATGATGCAGTACATTACATCCTGTGACTCATCGACTCCCCCGGGGATGCACGCCAGGTTTCTATTTGTGGAATTCGGCTCGGCATTCGACACCATCATCCCCGAAGTCCTCCTTTCCAAAGTCACCCAACTCACTGAGGCTGCTTCGAACCTGTCAGTGGATCACAACGTTTGTGACTGACAGGAGACAGCGGGTGAGGACGGGGGAGATCATACCGAGCACCAAACCAGTCGACGCTGGTGCCCCCCCCCCCCCCAGGGATGTGTGCTATCCCCACTGCTCTTCAACCCTCTACACCAACGACTGCGCCTCAGGAGAACTGTCTGTCAAACCGCCGCAATCTGCAGACGACACAACAGTCGTCTGCCTCATCAGAGATGGTGATGAGTGTGCACGCAGACGGGAGGCCGAACAGCTGGCGTGGCGGTGCGGCGCACAACAACCTGGAGCTGCACGCGCTCCAAACTGCGGGCGTGCCAGTGGACTTCAGTAAACCTTTACTATACTCAGCAGCACTGTGCTGACAGTGGGACCCTTCAGATTTCTGGGAATCTTCAGTCTTCCAGAAGCTGAAATTGGGGAAACGACATCATCAAAAAAAAAGTCCCAGCGGAGGGTGTAAAGCGCTTTCAGCCTACGGTGGTTCAAACTGCCTTCACAGCAGCCGATCCAGTTAGACATCGCAGTCATCGAGTCGGTTCTCTGCTTCTCTATCACAGCCCCATTTGGATTGACCACCAACCGCAACAGTCAAAGTCTACGGAGAGAAATATTGGTGGCGACCTGCTTGCCATCCATGACAGGGTCGAGGAAAATCACTCCACTTTCATTAAAGAAGTTCAATGGGAGTCTATGGAGCCAACCTCTGGCGGGACTCTGTGATATTGCATCTCAAGGCACTTCCGGATCGGTATCATTTTTCAAACCCGGAAGCTACATCCACTTCTGTATACAGTCTGCGGTTAGGACCCAGGATCCAATGATTGCTCAGGATAAGGCAGCCGAAACAAGTAACCGTATCGTACGATGTGTGATAAACTGGAGCTTTCTTCCACAGTGGTGTCAACCGGGGAACATTCCAGCTTCTCTCCACAGTAACGCCACAAACCACGTCAACTCCCACGGGTTATCAGGAGAAAATGGGGGAAGATTTCGCAGTTTCGCCACCTGACAGTTTTTGTCCTCTGCGCTTTTGCTTCACGCTGACAGTATTGTGGTGAAGATGCATTGCCCTGATTCAATGTATTCACTCTGCTGCAATCCATCAGAGGTGAAGAGGATAGAGTTCAGTTTGTCACTGTTTCTATTGATCTCCCCTCCTCAGCACAGATATGATTGGCTGTCAGGGTATCAGTGTCTGTGACCTGCTGACATGCCAGCCTTTGTGGTGAAGAAGTAACCGAGTGAACCGCTTAACAGCAAAGTCATGGAATGGAAATAGAAAAAGAAACCTAACCGAATTTAAGGCATGTCTAATTTTATGGTCAGAGCAAATCTTGTTACCACCACAATCAGTCCGATGACATTCCATGAAGCTTTATTAAATTAGCTGCAAGTGATGGATGCTCCCCACAACCATATCCCGGTCACGAGGCCATGCATGATGGTGTGATTACGTAATTGCATCTATTTGTAATGATATCGGATCACATTGCAGACACACACTGGCTCTCATGGGCTGACGGGGTTTTTTCTCAATGGCAGCTCCGAAACTGTGGAACAACCTCCCCATCCAGATCAGGTTAACATCTACACTGACAGTATTTCAAATCTAGATTGAAAGCATGTTTATTCTTGCTGCCTTTTCCGGGTTACTTTGTTTATTTTCAAGCCTGTTTGATTCGTTTTAATTCGGTCTGATATTGTGCAGCACTTTGTCCAAGTCTTGTTGTGAATAAATGAGCTGTATAAATAAACCTGACTTGACATTTGTCAAAGACCGCAGCTTCTAATTTACGTTTGTCGGCTCGTTCTGTCATTCCACATGCAGACCTTGATACTTTAATTATGTAGAGAACAAGGTTCTCCATTTAATGATTTAATCTTAATTTAGCATCAAATAGGATATTAACAGTAATATCTTGGCCGTTTCGATTTGAGAAAATTCAAATGCAAATATGTTTTTTAATATAGTTTTATGAGAGTAAATCACAAGCATCTCTTTAGCTTAGTTTTCTGTGCATTTTTGTCTCTCCTTAGTTTGGCTTTTGATTTCCTTTTCCTTATTTCTGCCCTCACACTCTGCTCCCAGTTCCTCATCAAATCCCCATTCTTCACCACTTTTCAGATCAGAAGTTACTGCAGAATGTTAAGTGTTGACTTGACTTCTGAATAATCACCAACAGTGTTAGCAGCAAAGCTCTCTTCATCTGCGGTGATCCACATGAGAGACTTTTTCATTATATCATTTGATGGTTTGTCAACTTGAAGAAAAGTACTTGAAACTTTCCAGACTCAGTTAAAGTCATGAAAAGTTTCTATGAAACGTCATGTTGTGGAGCCAACATCTAAACCAATCAGCTGTTCGATTAGGAGAGAGCCTGGCTCCACCAGCTGCTGCCACCTTGATCTTGCAAAGTTATCGTTGGCTAGTGTTAATAGCGTCAGAGTGCCGGGCTCAAAGTTGTACAGTATTCCAACTGGCATGCATTGTGTGTGTGTGTGTCCAGCTGCCTGCATCACATTAAAGCATCGCTGGGTCAGTTTGACAGAAAAAAGGAGCTCATGTTTATCACAGTACTGAAGGTTTCCACAAACAGCAGCCCTGAACACCACCTGCCCCTATTTGAAAAATATATTTTTGCCACTTTTATTTTTGCCTGTGATTTACATGCCTCCAGTGTTTAAAGACCTGATGTTTTACTCACATTTTGGACCATTTTTCCATTTACAATGGGTGTGTATTGAACTGTTGTGTCACACTCAAACTTTTGACCCTCTAAAATACTAAAGATCGAGTTAATACTGGGGTTTTTTTTGCCCATAATTTTCCCCCTCTATTTACACAATTTCATTTGTAACTAAGTATTGGAAAACAAAGAAAGAATGTACTCACTAAAAAGGGACGGATTTTGAATTATGGTTTTTAAATCCCCTTGAGCGCTCACACCAAATCTCCAATAAACTCCCATTATATCTGAGCTCTGAAACTTCTGGTCAGAAACAGAAATGCAGGGTGTCTCTAACCTGCAACCACACCTATAGACAGAAGCTACACGAAGATCAATACAGTTATCTATGACAAAATTCTGCTGCACATGGAAAAATTCTATTTTTGGTTGGACTTGCAGTTTTTATTTATTTTTTAAAGGCTGTCGTCAGTGTCTCTGCTCCTCTTTCTGTCTGTGTTTGAGGCTGCTCAGGAATCGTCACAGCAGCCGAGGACTCAGCAGGTTGCTGGATGTTTACATTGCTTCTCTCTTCGGATGACCGCCCTCTTAGCAGGACACATAAAACTTCAGATACCTGACATGACATACAGACACACAGAGTCATGTTCACCGGGCTTCAGGGGACATCATATTATATTATATTGTTAATTGCTGCTCTGAAGCCTTGAGTTCGTAATTTTGGGCCGTCGCCATCTTGCTGTTTTTGAGCCAGAAATGACCGTATTTGGACGCGCTCGGGAGGAGTGACCGGTGCTTTCACTGCGAACCAGAAGACAGTACGCCCACCCACGTACAGCTAAAACCTCACTGCACCACAGGACTGTCAATCAAATAGACACACCCCCAGACCTACTGCATTTGTTTAGGCATAATATCAAATTATTTCAGGATTATTTTCAAATAAACCACCAGAAATTTAATGAGAAGGCGTGACTTCAACGGATGACACTATTGTAAGTCGTGGAAAAAAAGTTATTAAGTTTGTATTTCATGAGAAGTTGAATGGGAGTCTACAGAGCCACAGCCTTTTGGAGTCAACCCCTGGTGGGCCTCAGTGGTATTGCATTTAATGGACTTCCACATTGCCCTCCCTTATCAAACCTGGAAACTACTTCCACTCTTACATACAGTCTTTCACTGATCTCTCGTAATTTAAGACACATACACAGTTGTGTTTATACGACTTTGTGTTGCTGGCATCATATTAATAACAAGCAACTATTTAACATAAAACAATACGATTTCTCCGTTTCAAAACTTGATATGTTGTCTTTGGTCTATTTGCAATTAAAGAGGGGTTTATGAGATTTGCACATAATTGCATTTTGTTTTTATTTTTACACAGCGTCCAAACGTTTTAAGAAACGGGTTGTACTACAAAAGGCAGGATTATCTGCATTATCTCAGAACTTTGTTTTGGAGCGATACTTCGTCCTTTTGAGTTATTTTTGTGTTTGCATTTAGGTGTGAGGGAAATTTGAGCTGTGCTTTTATGGCTTTATACTGCATCGTTGCAGTACTGCATACAGTACAATACTACTAATGACCTGAAACATTATGACCACTCCCAAATGAAGCGAGCATCATTTTGTAATGAGTTTCATCAGCATTCAGAGGACCAACATAATATTTGGAAAGAGGCGATAATGTTTTGGCTTTTCAGTCGATGTAGGATTTTGTAGAACATCTACAGCTCAGTGTAATTATCGTTGATGCTGATATCTTCAAACAGTCTGCTTTTTATTTGACATTTTTCCGATGGTGTGTTTCTCTGACTAGTACAAAGAAGTCTGAATTCGCCTCTAAACCCAAAATTGTTCTGAAGTAAAAGTGCATGCTTTAAAAACATAGAAGCACCATCATCTGGAGCCAATTCCATACCGGTTTTTAGTTTGAAACTCAGTATTACATATTGTCAGAACTGTCATTTCATATGCTGCAAATTTCCCCCAATTGCAGCTGGTAGTAGGATTTTCTAGAGTCTTTCAGCATAAACATATTATCTAACTAAAAGAAAATTATAAAGAAATATTGCTTTATTATTCATCATAGTGGGTCACTGAATGTAAGAATGATGAGACAGAGAGACAAAGTTAACTGCATCCCTTAGGCATAGCTTGGAGAGATTATGTGAAAGAAAAGTTTCTATAATTATCTTCTTTTTACGCTGTCTCTATGAAAGCTGCTTTTCAAGCGGCTGTCAGATTAGCACTTAGACATTTGTCCACACAAACAGATTTTCAAAAGCACTGCTGATCTGGAGGAAAGTACAATAAGATGTTTTCAGCTTCTTTTGCGCAAATCGAATTTGTTATTTGTAGTTGGCAATTACCTCCTCAGATCTCAATGCTCACGGAGCACTGTGGAATAGCAGCACCGTAAGCGGGAAATACCTGTACCTGCATGGATATATTTTTTTTTATACAGCGTGTAGCAGCACGTAGAAAATGTAATGGCTGATGAACAGCTGTGTTGCGAGAGATAAAAGTCATTAAAGAAAAGTGGATGTTTTGTGAAAAACAGGCAAACCATTTTATCAATACATACGTACCCCTCCGATGAGGAAATAATTCACGTTACAGACCTGCTGCAGGTGGAATTATTGTCTTATCATTTTTACAGAAATACAAATATAGAAAAAAAAAAAGCCATTCGTTGAACACCCGCCAGTTGCTGCGCATCATGTTCCTTGGCTGTCGTCTAACAAGTGCTAAAAACTGAATGACAAAATTCATTGTTTGTCACTGCATTCAAAAATAAAACATATTCTGTCCTTTGTTGTCTCTTAGGAATAACAAAACTCTGGTTGTCAGTGCTATTCAAAAGCTTTCTATAGGACTGCTTCCCGATCTGCCTTTCTTCTCTAGGGTTAGGCTGATGATGAAAATGATGATGACAACGACCCCTTTAAACCTGGTGGATCTGTCCGTTCTCTTCGCTGGTGACAGAAGCCAGAATTTAAGCAACTTAATATTAATTGCCGTCTGACTAACAGTCTGGAGGCGGCTTCGGTTACAACGACAGTAGTGAATTGCTGAGGACTCCTGTTTGCTGGAGTGAGTCAGCTATTTTCTCCCGATGCAATCAAATCGGACCGTGCTGCTGTTTAACAGAGACTTGGAGAAACATTTGGACAAAAGGCAATCCACGGACTGCTTCGGGGCAGACCTCTCGACTTGCCTGTGCGGTCCCGGCCAGACCTCGCAGGCGCACGTGGCTGGTTTGAGCTGGCTGGTCATGGAAAACGTTCCTCAACCGTGGGACTGTTACGCAGAGGGCAAAGAGGTTTCAGCGCTGACCCAGATCCAAAATGAATTTGCTGCGATGGCCCCTAAACAGCCTGATCTCGCAGAAATATGTGAAATGACCTCTTAACGCCACATTACACAGTGGTCACACTTTGTGTTTTAAATTGTGTGCATGTAACCCACTTGGCCCTGTGTCGCCAAGTTTAAGGACATATCTACGTATCGTGGCTCTACGAGGATTCGGCGTGTGAAAATGGTAAAGAAGTACACAGTTGGCGTTACTTAATTCTCTACTTAATAATGACTCACACCAACCACTGAACATCTTCATGTGAACCGTGATGTATGGCGATTTCCTTTTTCCGTCTTATTTCATCTCTAACTGAACAGGACTTTCACAATTTTGATTTCATGAACAGAACATTTTTGTTGCATCAAATCTTTGAACTGGAACAGCTTTTGTGCTGGAACAGAGCTGCATCCACAGCACAGACATACTGGGATCCCGCAATAAGCAATCTTCTCACAGGAAGCCTAATTGTTCACTACAGCAACTCAATTTAGCTGGGGCACATGCGTCCAAACCCTGGTCTATTTCAACCATCGATCTTAAATGTTGAACCCAAACACACACAACAAAAACGTCGTAAAATGAGATCTTAGAATAGCTGGAATCTTAGTGGGAATTGTAGTAGAGGAGAAGATTATCCTACACGAGCTCAGAGATGCACCCACGGGCTTTGACATCTTAAAGGGCACACACTGCTGCTTTGACCTCGAGTAGCCCTTTAAAATGAAGTACTCCTTCAAATGCTTGGCGGAAATCCAAGGGGCTCAAAAATAAACTGCTACGATATCGCCGATAACAAATGAAAGCGCATCTGCAGTCCTTACGAGGGTGAAACTGTTGCTCGGGGAATCTTGCATTGTTATTCACACGAACAGTGTTCATGTTTTCAACAGTGAAGTTCGTACGGCGCAGGTCACGTATGGACAGAGGAAGTAGTGATTGTCCGTGTTCCCTCCCTCCTCCTCCACTTGTCAAGGCACGTGGGACCATTGTGCTCTTTGGCTGTGAATGCCATGCGTGAGATGAACCAAAAACCCCAATGTTTAAGATCATGTATTTATGCCATTTCAAATAAATGATCTATTTTTGAACAGACGAACTGCAATAACTTCAAGTTAAGTTAATTAAGTCCTCTTAACTTGAAATGGCAAGCTGTATAAACAGCAGGTACGTTATTTTAACTTGAAACTGAGTTCAAATAATGCAGAAATGTGTGTTTGTTTAAATAGATGATGAAAGTTTTCTTGAATTTATAATGTAAGATAACTGTTTTAACTCAGTATGAAGTTGAAACAATAAGTGATTGAAAACGTATCAACTTTGATAACTTAAAGAACAATGTTGAAACAACTAGAACATCATCGTTAAGTCAACTTTATGAACTTTAACTTCTGAGTTGAAACAAAGGTCATCTTCAAGTTGCATTTTCAAGGCAGCAGGTGAAGTTGGTTTTGCATCTTAAACTGACTGAAAAAATATCTTACCGTGTATACATATATTGTGGAAACAACCAAGTGAGTTCAAAATTAGTCCCTGTGGTTTTTAATGTTTAGTTTTTGTGATGCGTTTGAGTTCCTACCACCACCCTTGGTGAGGAAAACTGTCCGTCCTGGCTTCCAGGAAGATGAAGGTGAAGATGAAGGCTGAATATGATGAATAACGGAGATGAAAATGCAGCGAGTGGTGAGAAGTTGGCGAAGATGGCGGTGTAAAATCTTGTGAGCGACGCAAAGATTGGCAGCGGAGACCCGGAGGAAAGCGAGACGACGACGGCGGCTCGAACGGCACAGTTCTTCAGTCTGGAGTATAACCTCATCAAAAAAAAAGAAAGAAAAAAAAAAGTGCACTGTAATCACTTATTATTCCACATCACTTCACATGTGGCTGCTCTGAAGACAACAATATACAGGACTCTTATGCAGCTTAGAACAAAATATCATCTGTCCAGCTTAATGAATTCGCTCACAGAGAACATAACAGTCACAGCAATGAACAAGAAGAAAGGTGTTGCTGTAATATGACCAATACCAACTGCTTTAATGACATAACATCGGGCCGAAAGTATAATATAAAGTCATTTATAAACGGCAGCACATCTTGTGTTTTTCAGTCTCAAGCGTCCATGTGGCTGTTTCTCCGTTGGAAGAACAAAACGGAAACTGAAGGCCAGACTTGGCTGAACATAAACGTGCTATTAGAACTGGCAACCCACAATAGCCAACGGCTTTACACTACAAAGAGGCTGACCGAGGAAACCGTAACTCATTGAGGATATCTGGTACCAAGCATATAGGAAAGTCAGTGAGGGGCGGCGACAGGTTAAAAAGGCTCTTAGAAAGAGAATCATTTTAGATTTACACATTAAAAGCCACGCAATACCCCGGTTTGAATGGAGAACTTGATTTGTCTCCATTTTTGTAACTGTGCCTTTGTGTATTTTTTTTAAATATTTTGGATAACTGGTTGAGTTTAAATGTTACTTGCCACTTAATGTTTAAATGTATGATAAACTATTCACGATATTTTAAGATTTTGATGAATATCTGCATTTGGTTTCTCGTCCGCATTGACCTGCTCCTTATGTACCGGGTGACAGTTCATTGGTCCGTACTGGTCATGTGACCACAGACCAAACAGATATAAGGAACTTATTTGTACCTGATGACCCGACGACAGCCTGAGAGGCTGAAACGCGTTGGTACGAGTTTTTACTGCGATTGAACAGCCATGACTGATTAAAGGCTTTTTAATTAATCACCCTCTTGACTGCCTCAGATTTCTTCAAGTTTTCAAGAAAAAAAAAACTGTGTGCCTCACGGCTGCTGCTCCTTGATGTCTTAACCAGCTGCTAACTTAGCATTTTTTTCTACATTCAAACAATTTAGCAATTTCCTATGAAAACGCACCTTTAGCAGGTTATAAGCTCATCCTGACTGGTTAACCAATAACAGTTGCTCAAAACAAAAACACTGCATTTCAAGTGCTCAAACCTTAATATTTCCACCATTCATGCTTAATATATTCAGGTTTTGGAGCAACATATTCTGCCATCCAGACGTCGTCTCATTTAGGGAAGGCCTTTCTTATTTCAGTAAAATAATGCCGAAACAACATTCTGCACATAATTCAACTGCATGGCTCCAAATGCTAAACTGGCCTCCTGCAGTCCAGACCTGTTTCCAATATTAAAAAAAAAAAATGTTGGCGCATTATTAAAATGAAAAATATCACAAAGAAGACTCCGAACTGTTGAGCAGCTAAAATTATATCTTAGGCAATACAAGGACAACTTTTCACTTCCAAAACTCCAGAAACTGGTCTCTTCAGTTCCCAGTTTACAGAGTTGTAAAAAGAAGAAGTGATGCAAAACAGCGGTAAACATGCCCCCGTGCCCCTGGCATGAAATTCTAAATAAGTATATATTTTTAATAAAAACAATACAAAAATTCCGTTTCAACATTTACTATGTTGTCTTTGGTCTATTTTATCATGAAATATGTCACGTGATCGAACCTTAATGTTTTCCTCAACCAAGTGCTTTTTGTGTATAATAACATGTACATAATGTACATAACCTGAACCTGAAACACAGCGTTGTAACGCAATACAAAATAACGAGGTTGGACCGAAACCACTGTCCTTTGTGTTCAAAATCCTGAAATCACTGGTCCACTTACCAACTACGTGGACAATACTGATGTACAGGCTTTAAATGGTGTCGCAGCGCAGGAGCTGCTGTGGTGGAACAGCCTGTTCACTTACAGAATAACGTGTGTTTCAATCTTTGCAGATCAGTTCAAGGCTTTTCAAAGTGCTGATCACATCCTTTTGTTAAATGCTACTTTCTGCGGGTTCTGATGTTTCTGCTTACAACCGGCTCCAAGAATATCTGTCGGATCCACTTCAGACGTTTGTTGCAGATGGTTTCAAATCGAGTCCTCAGCTGACTGAATAAAGATGTTTCTCAAGGGTCAATTTGAGGACCACCGCTGTTGTACAAAACACGAGTCATTTTCCACCTCAGCCATGAAAGCGTGTCATTTTGATCCTTTTCAAACCGTGTCGTACACCCATCTCCCGTCTGCAGACCAGGCCTCCAGATGACGGGCTGCTTTCAATCAGCTGCAGACCTTCCCATTTAATTTAAAACCTGTTCTTAGTAGGAGCTCGCGCCGTTGGTGTTCTCAGTCCTGTCCACGTTACAGAGTAGATCCGGTCCAGCATTATAAATACAGACAACATATTGCTCCACAAATCTCTTTTTGAACATTTGCTAAAAAAAAAAAAAAAAAAATCTAACTTCATTCAGATCCCGAAACAGAGCTTTGAAAACAGGATGACTGTTCGACAATATGCCCGACTAAAAAAAAAAAAAATCCTTCATGCCAACTCTGAACTGGGTCAAACCGGATTCCGTTACAATGCACCTTTACCACTGGAATGAGCTGCAACACAAGGCGAAGCTGGATTCCTCTGGGAGTTGTTCTTAACTCTCCCTTGCAAAACAAAGTTTCTAAATGCATGAATGTAATAAATAAAAAAAATTACAATGTCCAGCAGCAGCAGCAGCAGCAGCAGCTTCTCTATAATTTGCCGTAACTTGTCAATAGCAGAAGTCCACCGACAGCTTTCATCCTGAGGGGACACGGTGCCTCCAGTACAGAAATACAGAACACACATATGGCAATCTGTTAAAGCAGTCACTTCATTCACTGCTAATGTGAAAATATTGTTCAGTTCGGCTTCAAAGGTGGTTTTGTGGCGCTATTTCTTCTTCAACACTATTTTTTTTCTTTTTTGTGTCTTGTGATGAACATGTTATTTCATATTTAGTTCAGTTAGTCCCCACTCAAAGGTGTCCATTGTACACGCATATATTGGTTCATTGCCAGAAACAAAACAAAAACACCTCGGCTGCGTGGATATAATCGAAATCATTGCATCACTATAATTTAGGCAACTGCGTGTTTATTTGACCGTTCCTAAAAAAAATAATCACAATCTCGACGTGATCCTGGTTTGAGACGAAAGGGCAGAGGGAGTTTCAGCGCTGGTCGTCTTCTCCGTTCAATTCAATTTCTCAAACTGCCTTTTCCTGTTCGGGGTCACCGAGAGGTCTGCGCTCTATCCCAGCATGCACTGGGCAAAAAAAGGCAAAAAAGAAACAAAACAACAACACTCGGTGGAAAAATAACATCCGCGAAAAGGTCCGCAGTCAATCATGGAGCTAACAAACAGGAAAACAATTTCACACCCGGGGAGTGTTCAAAATGGAAGTTTGCCTGACCTGCATGTACGAAACTGATTAGAGGACGAAGAAACGTGAAAACGTCCACGAATGGAGCATTTTCTCTCTTCCTGTCTTTATGTGGCTTGTTTGTCCGCACCCCACCCCACCCCCCCCCCACCCCCAATCGACCCTCCATAAACAGTGCGAGTGACTGACAACCCTGCCGATTAAACACACAACCTTTGACAACATTGAAGCTGCAGATCAATACAGAATTACCAGCAATTTAATTACCGATTCACAATGTGGACAAACTGTTTTTTTTTTTTTTGGTTGTTGTTGTTTTTTTTGTAAAGCAAACAGCGGGCATGCTTTATGTGTAGTGGCTGGAGAGGGACAGTCAAAGGCAATTATGATCACATTAGTGTAGTCATGCAGGCGGGACATGATGATGGCTCAGCAGGCTCTGCACGGGTGGGAGCCTCTTACTATGCTGGGAGTCCATTGTTCGCCAGTGTTGTGATTTTATTTACAGCAGATGTCCATGCGCAATTTCCCGAGCTCACCTGAACGTTTCAGAATACGTCACTTCTTTGTCGAAGCGATTACAGAGAATTTGTCAGACGTGGAGCGGAGTGGTGCGTAAATCCCAAACATCCCCATACGTGCACTGTTGCATTAGGTTTACCTGGGATTTTACTCCCATAATGAGATCCTAACATGGAACATTTGTAATCCCTATGGTTCAGCGAGGACAAAATACATATATATATATATATATATTTTTTTTTTTTTAAAAGAGAGCTCGTTCTGTCTTCTCATCATTTGTGGAATGTATGAATTTAAAGTGATGACTTGAACAAATCTTTAACAGCCTTGTGGAATTAGCCTAAATTGCTCATCCAAGGCAAACTCTTAAGTAAATAGAAAGCTGTTCTTCAGCAATCCGGAGGGTTTTTATTTTCACCTGAATATCTTTGGTGCCAACAGATGCCTGCAGAGAGGTGAACGACGAAGGGAGTTCAACAAAGCAGAAACTCACAGTCGGCGATGACAGACACAACGATGGTGATTATCACCTTTCTCCGATTCTCTGCTTTCGTCTCCGAGTCCGTTCACATGAAAGAGGAGGAGTTCGCAGCGTCTGACCAATCACAGACGTGGACACGTTTGCCGACATACGGGTCGGGGAGCCACATATTTTACAAACGAGGAGCAAGTCGTAGGTTTTATATCACTGGAATGAAGTTAAACACGTGATCCGGCTGAAAGCAGCACATCCGCAGCTGCTGAATGATGGGAGGATGTGCAAACAAACAAACAAGTGACTAATTTCACGTGCATATTTCATTATAAATCATTTAATTGTTCGACGTCTTCTCGTGACGTGGGAGAATGTTTTTGTCTTATTTCAATGTATCATTGATTCATGTCAAACGGACCGAGGAACAAATAGAACATAAATATAAAAATATAATTCAGAGCTGTAGGAAGGTTTACTGCCACATCTTATAAATAGAAGTGCATCAATCAGTCCCTGTTGTAGGATGATATCAGTCTATGTCAAAAAAAAACAAAAAAAAAATCAGCAGGGAAAGACACAAAGGTTTGTTGGACTCTGAACACTCTGCCCCCCCCCCCCACCCCCCACACAGAGGACGGTCTCACTCCGCAGAGGACCGTCTCACTCCGCAGAGGACCGTCTCACTCCGCGCACCGAGCTCCACGGGATCTTCTCCAATTGGTGGTGAGATTTTTGTGAGACCTGATTGGTCAGTGGACGGTACTTTCTTGGGCTTTGAGCCGATATCTCCAACATAACCTGCTCCGGACCAGGTTACATTTGCAGCATAAGTTACCACGGTGATCTCGCCGGCTTGAAAGACAGCCACCATGACACTGACAATCCCGACAAAAAAGGTCTTGTTTTTTTGCATTTTAAAGTATTCAAAATCAAATTGACGATATCCTGTCTCGTATCCAGATCCACTGTCAGTGCTGCCGACGCAGACGAACCAAAATATGAACTCTGAGCTTTTTTACTTTCTTGAGACCAAACTTAATAAAGGGTCAAATCAAGGGCTGTGGTAGAAAGGTTGTTTCTATAAAACGGAACAAAACAAACTATTTACAACGAAGCGTTGCATAAGTGTGGAGTATGGAGAGAGTTTGTCCGTGGCAAGCAGCAGAGTCGAAACCAAAACCACCGTAACAAGGCAAAACTTGCTTTGATCACACATGTAGGTGTAACTGGAGTAAAACCTACCACTGAGACATTTTGAGGACTCGGACAGAGAGACGGGCACCTGCCGGAAGGACGGAGATGAACGCCACAAATAAATAAATCAGGCAGCCAAACCGAAGCGGGAACAAAACGAGACCCAGTGCCCGCCCGCCCGCCCGCACGGAGCGCTTCGCGGAGGCCGAGGAAGGAGCACCTGCAGGTCACCGTCCGGAAAACAAAAGGAATGTCTGCAGCCTGTGCGGCAATACCCGCAGGTTCCCTGAAAAAGCCGCTTTCAAGCCGAGCGACGGCGACTCCGACCGCTGGCGTCCCGGCGGCGCTTGACTCCGCCCGAGCTCCCGGCTGATCCCTCCAAAAAAAAAAAAAAAAAAAAAAAAAAAAAAAAAAAATTGGCAAAGAGGTCGCGGCGCGGTTGGAGCCGGATGACGAGGCCGCTTAACCGCAGTCGTTCTCTTCTTTTATCTTCTTTTTGCCGACGGGCGCTCTCTTAACCGTTTGCGCGTCGTTTCCGTGGAACTTGGCCGCGTGCCAGTCGTTGTAGCAGTCGCGGCTGGGCACGAAGCACAGCGGCACGTCGCAGGAGGAGCACTTCACCGGGGTCTTGGCGTGGCAGTGGCGGCACTTCAGCCGACCGACGGTGCTGCTGCCGCTGATGTGCACGGGCCTGTGATGGGCTCCCTGTGGAGGGGTCGGCGGGGCCGGTTTGGCTGTGGTGGGAGACCCCGCCGCCGCCAGCTCCGTGGCCAGGGTCTCTCTGAATGCCTTCTGGTTCATGGGGACCGCTCCTTTGGCTTTCGCCAGTTCTTTGTGGAGGATGAAGGCGTTCACGATGGCGATGTCCATGAAGTGGTAAAAGAACGTCTTGTACCACTTCTGGGTCTTGTGGATGACTTTGTAGTACTCTATCAGGGCGTCGGAGAGATCCACTCCGCCCATCCACCTGGAAAGACGGCGAAAATCACGACATTAAGAAAAATATTTTTTAAAAAACACAAAAAAAACAAAATAAATCTATCAAGCACATCATTTATTATGTTTCAAAATGCATAAAACATAGTTGAATATGCGATGCTGTTTCCGAAAACGTTAGGACGCCGTGTAAACTAAATAAAAATGAAATGCAATGATTTGCAAATTACATAAACCCATAAAAAAAAAAGTTGGGAAGGGTCAACAAAAGACTGGAAAAGTTGTGTAAAGAGAAAAAAACTAAACACCTGCTCGAACATCTCACAACTAACTACATAAATTCAGTAACATGATTGAGAATAAAAAGAGCATTTCAGAGAGGTGATGGTGAGAGGTTCAGTGCAAAGATTTAAGAATAATGTTCCTAAATGTAAAACTGTAAAGAATTTGGGGATTTCATCATCTACGGTTCATAATATCAAAATTAAAAGATACAGAGAATCTGAAAAAAAAATCTCTGGACACAACGGACGAGGCCGAAAGTCATTATTGGACGGCTGTGATCTTCGGGCCCTCAGGCAGCACCGCATTCAAAATAGACACAATTCTGTAATGGAAATCATTACACGGGCTAAAAAAAACACTTCTGAAAACCATCGTCTGTGAACACAGTTCATCGCTGCGTCCACAAATGCAGGTTCAAACTCTACAAAGAAGAAACCAGGTAGAAACAAACACTGCGTCTTCTCTGGGCCTCAACTCATTTAAAATGGACTGAGGCGAAGTGGAAAATCTTAAGATTTATTTGGAAATCATGGACGCTGCATCCTCCAGGTTAAAGAGGAGAGGGACCATCCAGCTTGTTATCGGCGCTCGGTTAAAAAGCCAGCATCTGTGACAGTATGTGGGTTGATTAGTGCACGTGGCGTGGGGAGCTGACACATCGGGGAAGGAACCACTAATGTTGAACAATAGATTCAGGTTTCGGAGCAACATACAGTGGGGCAAAAAAGTATTTAGTCAGCCACCAATTGTGCAAGTTCTCCCACTTAAAAAGAGGAGAGACACCTGTAATTTTCATCATAGGTATACCTAAACTATGAGAGACAAAATGAGAAAAAAAATTCCTGAAAATCACATTGTCTGATTTTTAAAGAATATATTTGCAAATTATGGTGGAAAATAAGTATTTGGTCAATAACAAAAGTTCATCTCAATACTTTGTTATATACCCTTTGTTGGCAATGACAGAGGTCAAACGTTTTCTGTAAGTCTTCACAAGCTTTTCACACACTGTTGCTGGTATTTTTGGCCCATTCCTCCATGCAGAGCTCCTCTAGAGCAGTGATGTTTTGGGGCTGTCGCTGGGCAACACGGACTTACAACTCCCTCCACAGATTTTCTATGGGGTTGAGATCTGGAGACTGGCTCGGCCACTCCAGGACCTTGAAATGCTTCTTACGAAGCCACTCCTTCGTTGCCCGGGCGGTGTGTTTGGGATCATTGTCATGCTGAAAGACCCAGCCATGTTTCATCTTCAATGCCCTTGCTGATGGAAGGAGGTTTTCACTCAAAATCTCACGATACATGGCCCCATTCATTCTTTCCTTTACACGGATCAGTCGTCCTGGTCCCCTTGCAGAAAAACAGCCCCAAAGCATGATGTTTCCACCCCCATGCTTCACAGTAGGTATGGTGTTCTTTGGATGCAACTCGGCATTCTTTCTCCTCCAAACACGACGAGTTGAGTTTTTACCAAAAAGTTCTATTTTGGTTTCATCTGACCATATGACATTCTCCCAATCCTCTTCTGGATCATCCAAATGCTCTCTAGCAAACTTCAGACGGGCCTGGACATGTACTGGCTGAAGCAGGGGGACACGTCTGGCACTGCAGGATTTGAGTCCCTGGCGGCGTAGTGTGTTACTGATGGTAGCCTTTGTTACTTTGGTCCCAGCTCTCTGCAGGTCATTCACCAGATCCCCCCGTGTGGTTCTGGGATTTTTGTTCACCGTTCTTGTGATCATTTTGGCCCCACGGGGTGAGATCTTGCGTGGAGCCCCAGATCGAGGGAGATTATCCCACAGTTGATTTCTTCACACCAAGCTGCTTACCTATTGCAGATTCAGTCTTCCCAGCCTGGTGCAGGTCTACAATTTTGTTTCTGGTGTCCTTTGACAGCTCTTTGGTCTTGGCCATAGTGGAGTTTGGAGTGTGACTGTTTGAGGTTGTAGACAGGTGTCTTTTATACTGATAACAAGTTCAAACAGGTGCCATTAATACAGGTAACGAGTGGAGGACAGAGAAGCCTCTTAAAGAAGAAGTTACAGGTCTGTGAGAGCCAGAAATCTTGCTTGTTTGTAGGTGACCAAATACTTATTTTACCGAGGAATTTACCAATTAATTCATTAAAAATCCTACAATGTGATTTCCTGGATTCTTTCCCCCCATTCTGTCTCTCATAGTTGAAGTGTACCTATGATGAAAATTACAGGCGTCTCTCATCTTTTTAAGTGGGAGAACTTGCACAATTGGTGGCTGACTAAATACTTTTTTGCCCCACTGTATGCTGCCTTCCACACGACGTCTCTTTCAGGGAAAGTCTTTGTTATTTCAGCAAAACAATGTCCAACCACATTCTGCACATATTTCAACTGCATGGCTCCGTAGTAGAAGAGTCCGGGTGATAAACAGGTCTCCTGCAGTCCAGACCTGTTTCCAATTTAAAAAAATATGGCGCATTATTAAAATGACAAACATGACACAGGAGACCCCGAACTGTTGAGGAGCTCAAATTATATCTTAGGCAATAATAGGACAACTTTTCACTTCCAAAACTCGGATGGATGGATGGATGGATACTTTATTAATCCCACAAGAGGAATTTTTAGTAAAATATTAAATATAAAAATGCACAGTAAAAACAATAAATACAAAAAAATAAAATACTTAAATTAAATAAAATTAAAACTAACTAAACAATAGTGCAAAGAAAACAGACAAAAAAAGTTTACAGAGTTGTAAAAAGAAGAAGTGATGCAAAACAGCAGTAAACATGCCCCGTCCCAACTTTTTTGAGACATGTTGCTGGTATCAAATTCAAAATAAGCATATGTGTCATATAAAACAATACCAATTCTCCATTTAAACATTTGATTTGTTG